>NW_026250022.1:1200000-2400000 GCF_022578975.1 Hypoxylon trugodes | reverse complement strand
AAATAACAGTCTATGGTCGTTTGAACTAGTAGGAGAGCAAGCTAGGCCTAATAAAAGGAGGAGCACTGAAAGGAAATGGGCGATGGAATATCAGTATCATTCGAAGTAGGAGCTCTTATCATCGGTGGACATGGGATTCTGGAGGTCTCAATTAAAATGATTGTGGCTGTGTGTTTATGTAAGTAGATGGTATGCGATGACACTACCTACTAAAGTTATTGAGTAGGTATTCTCCCGAATTAAGCCCACGATACGTATGACCTACCCAGGTATCGGGCAGGTCCCGCTGCGTATTTGTGACGTAAATTTCATACAATATCCAGTCAATATCGCGACCGAACGTTGTATGAATGGAGCCTCACCAATTGATGACGTATTGCTGCCGTAAGGCGGCAAAACTTCCCCCGAAGGCTTGAACGGATCACTTAGTAGGATCAATCATACTTCGAATCTCCAACACCTTATTTGCAAATTAATTGAAGTGCTCGAGATAAGCATCCAGATTTAGCAGTAGTAATATGGCGGCTTCAGAAAATAAGGACCAGAACAAGGCCGGCAAGAGCTTTGATACGGGCAGTACGAACGCCTTACCGACCGTTGATCTTGCTAGTGGTATATTTGAGGCTCCTAGTGGTGTTGTAAGTTGCCTAATATTGCTGGTTGAGATTAAGTACTATCGCTAATTGATTCTCAAGCAACCCGAAGCCCAACCAAGGCAGCCGGTGTCAGTCGCTGGAGGTCCTCTCGACAAACAAGCAACCGTACGTCTACATAGCACGTTCCTAGTTATGTCATGCAACCCCCGAGTCCTCTATTAACCAATTCATACTAGGTTGGAGGAAGAAATGAAGCAAAGAAGTCCGCCGATGAAGTACAGGAGGTAGTCAACAGTGACGGTAGTATTAGCCGTAAACCGAAAGATACAGCAGGCGCTGGTGCCATGATACTTTAGACGACCATTCTCCGCTGGCGGTTATGTACGGTTGGTCGTAGGTATTGATGTATGTGTTATTCTTTGACTAGAGGATAGTGAGATGCATATATTGGATTGGGAAAACTATCCACCGTTTTAGGGGCAAATGTTGAACTGGGTACTAGAATAATAAATACAACCATATGGGTCTTAGTGGGTGCATTTCACAGCTTATTGTGATGTGGTTGGAACAATTAACTTGAGCGTAGGTAAGTACTCCCATACTGCCCCTATTATGGCTTAGACATTGGAATTTCAAGCGTCTAATTTGAGTATATTAGCTCATACCACCTCAATAGTCCATTCTAGAATGTTTGGATGATTTAACCTATTGCTTACTGTTCTGCAGCCCCTCTTGCTATTGTCCCTGACATGATCTATTCACGACAACACTGACCGCCATCTCCGCAACAAGCTCAATATGTCATGATCCTGGATAGTTAAACCGGAAGTATTATAAACAAGGAATCCCCGCTTTCCTTATCGCCGTCTGCCCGTAAGCCTCACGGGGGTTGCAGTTCAATGTGAGGACCCGACACACCATCACCACTATCTCCTTTTTCCGGCATTTACAATTCTAACCGCGAAAGAGCCTCTCCAGCAACCCGGGCCAGTCCCACGCCCCTGCGATACCCCAGGCAACCCCAGGTTTTTCATTTCGCGGCTAAGTACGTGAGCCCGGCTTCATAGGGCGCTCCACGAGGCACTGCATTCGGCTAATTGCGCAAATGAAAAAGGATTGCAGATCCCTACGACCTCGAACCAGTGACCTATCTCGCTGCGCTAACTTCTCCAATACAGCGAATCTACCACTTTGAAGCGGCGCTTGAGCGTGCGAGACTTAGGCATGACGGTCATTTCTTGGCCGTGGCGGGCGCGTCTATACGATGCTGCTCAGGTTAGGCTAGGAGGCGATCTGTGCCGTCTTAAAGACTGCCGCTTGCCCCTGAAAACTGAGGCGGCACCTTTTTCTATCGACTCCTCCCAAGCACGCGAGATTTCGCTCAGCAGACATGCATGGCAATATATATCTAAGCGCCGCTGCGACGGCAGCATTGCTTTGTAAGCGCATCTTTTCCGAATACCAGTAATTATTCTAACCAAGCCGAAGTATTCCGACCATGTGCAGCTAGGGCTACAGTAGCACTGGCACCGCCGGTCTGCTCCAACGTTACCTCGGAGCAGACCTGGGATTACATCATCGTGGGCTCGGGGGCTGGCGGCATTCCCCTCGCGGACCGATTATCCGAGGCCGGACATACGGTTCTTCTGCTTGAGAAAGGACCGCCGTCGACGGGTATCTGGGGTGGTACCATGAAGCCCAAGTGGCTCGAAAACGCGACATTAACACGTTTCGATGTCCCCGGACTCGCGAACGAGATCTGGCATAATCCGAGCGGCGTCGTATGTACCGACGTCGACCAGATGGCCGGCTGCGTGCTCGGCGGTGGCGTCGCCGTTAACTCCGGCTTGTGGTGGAAGCCACATCCGGATGACTGGGACCATAGCTGGCCGGAGGGTTGGCGGAGCTCGGATGTAGCGGCTGCGACGAGTCGGGTGTTCGAGAGGATACCTGGTACGACGCATCCTAGTATGGACGGCAAGCTATACCTGCAGCAGGGCTTCCAGACGTTGACAAGTGGCCTTAATGCCAGTGGTTGGGAGTTTATCGTCCCGAATGAACACCCCGATCGCAAGAATAGGACTTTCGGCCATGCCACGCATATGTTTTCGAATGGCGAGAGAGGTGGGCCGTTGGCTACGTATTTGGTTGATGCGAGTCAACGTAAGGAGTTTACCCTTTGGATGAATACGACGGCGAGGAGGGTTATACGTGAGGGAGGTCATGCGACGGGTGTTGAGATCGAGTGTAGCAAGAATGCTGCGGGACATGCGGGTGTCGTCTCGGTTACTCCTGGAACCGGTCGCGTCATCTTATCCGCTGGCGCCTTTGGGACTGCGAAACTTCTTCTAAGAAGTATGGCCGCCGCACTCCACTGCTTTTTGAGGGTTATCTAATTAAGTTGAAATAGGTGGTATTGGGCCGAAGGATCAATTGAATATCGTGAAGAACTCGACATCAGATGCGAAGACCATGATATCGGAGGACTCCTGGATCAACCTCCCGGTCGGATATAATCTGATAGACCACGTCGGCGTAAGTCTCTATCATATACGAAAGTTTAAACCATCTATTGCTAACTCCATGGTACTAGACTGACATCGAGGTTGCTCATCCCGACGTCGTCTTCTATGACTTCTACGCAGCATACACTAAGCCGATCCTAAGCGATACCGAGATATACCTTCGTAAGACACTTTGAAAACGTTCACAATGAAACCGGCTAACTACCCGTGTAGAAAACCGAACTGGTATTCTTGCACAAGCAGCACCTAATCTAGGCCCGATCGTAAGTTCTCTAGAAGAATGCTGGGGATCGTGACACTGACCATCTGCATAGTTCTGGGAGATCATCCCGGGCGCGGATGGCATCGATCGGCATCTGCATTGGCAGGCAAGAGTGGAAGGCAGCAAAAATAGTAAGTTGATAATGATTCAGACTCTTATCTCGATTGCATTCACTGACTAGGGATATTTGTTAGCATCCATGACGATCACTCAATATCTCGGCACGGGATCTACGTCGCGGGGTCGTATGGTCATCACACCCCAACTGAACACCCGTGTGTCGATCCCCCCTTACGTCCGCGAAGCCAATGATAAGGCGGCTGTCATTGAAGGTCTCGAAAGAGTTCGCAAATATTTTGAACCTATCTCAAACCTAACATGGGTTCGCCCTGCATCTAATCAGACTTCGGCGCAATTCGTAGATTCGGTAAGTTTTCGTCTTATCATATACCTTACTAACTCAGTATTCCATAAAATCCTTGGAATAAGCAATCGCTGATAAGTCTACTCCGAAAGATCCCTGCGACGCCGGCCGTGCGATGTTCGAACCACTGGATCGGGACCGCGAAGATCGGCCTAGATGACGGCCGGGTGGTGAATGGAACATCGGTTGTCGACACAAACACCAAGGTTTACGGGACAGATAACCTCTTCGTCGTCGACGCTTCGATATTCCCTGGTATGATGACCGGGAACCCATCCGCCATGATCGTAACTGCTGCTGAGCATGCGGCCAAGAAGATATTGGCACTCGCTCCTCCAAAAGCAATTGCAGCAAACTGAGCGATGGCACGAATACAACGTTTAAGGGCACAGACATTATTTCCTAGTACCAGTTTTATCGGATTGACCCCGAGGTTTCTCTGCTACGACGAAAATAGGGGTTTTCCATTTCGATCGAACGACAAGCCCCTTTTCACCACGAATAAAGAGCAAAATTGTTGAGATAATATGTAAATCTCGAATTGTAGTTCGGGTCTTATATACACATAAGATGTACAAATATATACATGAACAGGTACATGGGTTATATGTCCTAAAAGTCCCCGGGTATATCATGCCTCCCCTATCCCCATTGATCTATGGTCATCAATAATCATTGCAAATAAAGTACATCCTCTCAATCCCGCTGCAGCCACCATTTTGAAATAATAGCGAGTGTACATGGGGCCCCAGGGGTATTGAGTCGGTATGGTATAACCTTTACTGCCATACTATGGGGCGTTAGTTGAACTGTCGTGGACTTTCGAGAAGACGTTAAGGGGATGTTGCTTACCTACTACTAGGATTCAATCCTAGCTATAGTAGATGTAGGCGTTAACCGCCTAGCAAGGGGAACCAGAGTCAAGAATGCTGTGGACCTCTTGAGCGTAGGTGCAACCGTTGTTGACGTTGGAGTCCGAGAATCCGGCACTCCATAGCATAACACCACCGAATCTAGCATCGCTCTTGACGTCGTTGACGATGGTAGCAAGCTGTTCGGGTGTTGCGTAGTAAGTTTCGCCAGTTGGCGCACCGTTCGCAGCCAAGGGGGCGGCCGGTGCACCAATGAAGATCTTGGCGTCGGATGAAGGAGTGTCGGCAGTCCAGCTAACCCATTGGTCGTAGTTGAAAGGAGCGTTACCGTTAACGGGAAGAGCGCACGGGTAAGTGTAGTTGTTGTTGTTATAAAATTGTGGCCAAAGGTAGTCGAACGTGGCGTTGCCAATGATCACGCCCATGTTAGGTTCCGGAATTGGGCACTGAGGAGCGCCAGTGATGTAGTAAGATTTTGAAGAGTCAGAAGCGAAGTTAGAGCGTAGTGCGGTAATCATAGCGGGGTAGAACTCGCTGCCCCTGTTGACTTCGATGTCAAAGTCGAAGCCGTCGATGATAACGTCACCGAAGGGTCGCTGGACGCTGGAGTTACCCGAGTTTCCATATGCCTGCCAGAGGTAGTTGCCGATCGATTCGGCTTCTTCGTTAGAAGACAGAGAGTAAGAGGCAGTAGCGCCACCAAGGGATAAGATGACCTTGATGCCGGCTTTCTGGCACGTGGCGATGGCCGATGAGACGGTATCACAGTTCTGTCCCTCTCCCGAGTTTGAAATGAAACATGACTGGCCGACCGTACCTGACGGAGTATCGCTACCGCTTCCCCAAGAGTACAAGAAGGCTAAAACAATGATGTCTATGCCGGAATCGGAGGCACAGTAAGTAGAAAGATCGTTATTCTCGATCGTGCCACCGCCGTTCTGGCCCCAGTAGACGACGCTCTGGGCACCTGATGACTGACGGGGCTTGAGAGTATGGGGGAGAGCCGTTACAGCTCCGGCCATCAGGCTGAGGTAGCTATATACAGTAGAGGTACGCATGTTGATAAATAAAACGAAAAATATGTACAGAAGCGAAACTATATACAAGGGAGCGAAAATCTGTCAAAGACGGTGGGCGATATGATCCGGAGCGATGCTCTTAACGAAGAATCAAGCAGAAATTCGAGAGGAGCACCGCGCCATACTTATCCTCCTCCAGAGCACACCCATATCACAGTGAGATCGATACGTTATTACAACCAACGGCCCCACGGCATCAGGAGACGTTACATGACGCACGCGGAACGGCCGTCACAGTATCTATAGAGCATACATCGGGGGAGCCTGTGATCAAATTTCCGGATGAGGTCTCATAGCACTAACAATTTTCTACCCCTCCACTACGTTACAGCTCCAGGGATAAAGAGCACAAGAATCGGTGTTGAAATAGTTAAGAAAGTAGAAAATGAAGATCTTTTGCATGGGGGACAGTTGGGATAATGAATAAAACCCCGAGCAAATGACCTGCAACGTTGACGGTTGACCCGCTTTATCAGGAACATGAGGGTGGTAATAGGTGTAGAGGGAAGGCAACCTGCTTTATCTCTGTTGAGAGCCCTGTAAGGAGCTACCTATTCGGGTAATACATAATTGCGAGGGTTTACCGAGGGTGTTATTGGACCGCACTACCACTCTGCTATAGGGGTCTCGTGGCCCGATTAGGAAGGCTCCAAAACCATCCCCCCATTGACCTTCAATTTTATTTCATGCACGTAAGGCGCGTGGAGTAGCGCATTTGATGGGTCGCATCTGGCATAACAGATTCCAGATTCCATTTTTGGGATCCGATTTGAAACATACAGGCACGTGCTGACGTATACTAATGAACACAGTAGGAGGTATAGAAAAAGGATACTGAGAAGTATGTCGATCAAGTTAAGATACGTAGGGTCAACCCAGCTGCAAGCCCACTTGTCCACCAACAACCAGTCATGAAAGCCTTACTCCTTGTCGTATTTCCTAGTACCATCGCAAACATAACCCCCCAAGGAAGGGGGGGCACGAACCCTAAACTGAAGAGAAACCCATTATTGGAGTAAGGCCAGTATATAAAAGTACCCGCCAAAATCATTGTTAGTACTAGTATTAGACACCATTTCCACTCCCTCTTCAGCCATAGCCATAGGCCCCGGCGGAAACTATAATTCCGCGAGGTTGTTATATTGAATGAGACCGACCCGCCGTGGAGCTGTTTTTGGATCTCCTCCTTTAATTGTTGATCTGTTAGGAAATTGATATCAATGTTGGCGTTCTGTAACTCTTCGTTCATCCTTTCAGCTAATACTAGAATAGCTCTCCAGCCTTTAGGTATTTGTACCTGATCCTTGGGGGGCAGTTGACGCCGGGCTTTAAGCCACATCATCCATATCCCAATTGTCCAAATTGACAAGAGTATTACCAAAATATATGACTGTATATATGAAAATCCCCACTTGAATCGCTGGGTAGTTAGGTCAATACTATGCCCGAATGACTTATTATCAGCAAGCACATACATCTTGAACAGTTTGGCAACGACCATTACTCTGTACGTAAGAGAGAGGATACGTCTTGTTATTATAAATAAATGTGGTTTTAGACGGATCATCAAATGGCTGTTCTTGTTTTCTGTTTCGTGGGTCCGACCAGTCAGCGCCGTTAAATGTACCTCTTGTGGCAGGTGGGATGTAAAAAGCTGATATATTTAAAATTGGGCTAGGGAGCGTAACATTTTCCCACGTCGACGTTGTGTTTTGGAGACCTAAAAGCCCATATGTCGCAACATCTACCATGGGAAAGCAAACATCATTAGTCCAACTCCGCCCAGAACGGGGTATAGGGCAATACAGACAATTAGAGACGGTTTCCTGCAAAGAACAACCGGCGTCCCCGCCTAAGATAGAGCATGCATGGTAAAAGAACCCCATGTAGTACACAGGCTCAGCTGAAATCTTATTAGCCAGAGCCATACTTGAGCTGCGTTGGATTGCTATCACCTTCGGTCTCGGAGCCGAAAAAAGACACATATTCGTTGGCGGTGAGGTTGACTCTCCACCCATCATTAATAACGTACGCTATAGGCTGGAATCCCGAAAAGGGGATATATCTACCGTCATAATCCGGAACAAAAGCCTCAACGATCGTGGTATATCCAGTTATGGCGCCGGCGAATGTTGGAAACCCTAAAAGGAATAGCATGCTTGATATCATGAAGATCATAGCCACTTTCGACTTGAGCTTGCGGCCCGAGAGGAATATTCGCGCAACTCGAAAGGTAGAGAGAATGGAAGGTTCATCTTGAAGGAATACGACGAAAAACATCGTATATGTAATGGGTGCAAATTCCATTGAAGTTGTTACGTAGTCGGCAAACGCCCTCCAAGAGATGAATGCCATTAGCGTTTGCCCGCCACGGCCGATTACCTAAACAACTTCATTAGCTTGAGAGCTTTCTAAGTAGTATAGGGTTTATCCTAACCATATCCCATGATACGTCAATAACTTTGGCCTGCGTGAACGTCAAATCGCCGAAACCTATATCCACTTCGAAGAATCCAGATGCTGTCCATACGTCATACGTGGATATATTGCAGTTGAAGGAATTGTCGGATCTGCAAGCAGAATTTGTCGGTTCGAACGATTGCGACAAGGTGCCATATATTGTAAGAAAGCTAAATAATCCCAGTGTTGCGAGAGTCCATGACGTCGGGACTGTCCAACGGCCGACTCGTTTCCACCTGATAGATCGTAAATCCAGCCATGCTTCTCGACGAGCCCTATTCCACTCTGTCCATATGATTTGGAATATTCTCTTGTAGAATTTTTGCTTCTTTTGAGGTGTCGACGGTTCTATAATAATCAGGGAATCTAATGATGACAATGATGAAGAGCGATCCATTGGGTCGAGTTGGGTTTGGTACATTTTTGTAGCCTACTTTCGACGAACAAGTTAAAATTCTGAGGAAGGAAAATACATTGTCCTACAAAGCGAGACTTCGACTCGTTTTATTGCGCGGTTAGCCGACCGCTAAAATCCTACGCAAGCCACATATGGTCGGCAAGACGTGGTGTAACGCACTCAATACAGTGTGAAGAAGTAAGACTGGGTACGAAGGTCTCGAAAATGGTCATTTAAATTATAATCATGGGCGAATTTTTATATGTGACTATGATACATTGGTCGATATTAGTACAGAGGACACAGTCGCCACCTCCTGACTATTAAGTAAGACAACACCCGCCCGGGCAGTCCACCCCTTTTTTCATATTGTTTTCTCCCGCTATTATATCGCTACTTTATGGCGGGCTCTTGTTATACTTGTACTACTCTGGCTTTATTTTCCTAACCCTAGACCGCAACGTCTGTCTAGAGCCGTGCTGTCTGCCGTGTCCGATAGTTGTAGAATAGAGTGGAGGAATAAGTGGGTCGGAAATCGCTACACCGAACTATTGACCGGATTCGGCGGAGACGGAGCAATGGGATTGGCTATGGGGCAAGAGCCAAGGCGACTACCTAGGTACATCGGATAGGACCCGAAACCTTCGGGGTCATTGGGGTCATTGGGGTCGTTGTACAAGGTGCGGGGTGACACTCCTACCGATGACGATAATTATATTTCGAGATTCGGAATAAGGCATCATGCTTTTTAGAAAGTCTGAATATTAACATTCATTCATTCAACATGAGCGAAGTAAATTCCCCTATCAACGTAAGTGGCTATATCAAAGAGGGCTGTTGCCGACACGTCTAAGACCGAAGGACTAATATAAATCATACCCACAGCTCAACCTCAAGAGCCCAGATCTCTTCCGGGATAAAGCATACGTAAATGGACAATGGATCGAAGCAAAGTCCGGGAAGAGATTCGATATCATCGGTTCGTCAACACTCTTTCTAAGTGATGGCATCAACGTTCCTCTTGCCCATACTCATATAACGCCGTGCAGATCCCGGCACTGACCGGAAATTCGCCTCATGTCCGGACATGGCAGCCGAGGATGTCGACGACGCAGTGAAAGCAGCACAAGCAGCATTCCAAACCTACCGCACATTCACTCCGCGCGCCCGCTCCGAGCTACTGACTAAATTCTACAACCTAATCCAAGAGCACAAGGACGACATCGCCACGATTCTTGTATACGAAACCGGCAAGCCGTTGGCCGAGGCCTACGGTGAGATCGATTACGCGTCCTCGTTTCTGCGCTGGTTCGCTGGCGAGGCGGAGCGTGTGCAAGGCACAACCTTTGCTGCTGCTCTTCCCGGCCGCCGGGTCTTCACTATCAAGCAGCCCCTTGGTGTCACGGCTGCCTTGGTACCATGGAATTTCCCAATTGCGTAAGTTGTCAATTTTTCGTCTAGCCTTGAGGTGGGAATGAGGCTGATTAGATCTCCTAGGATGGTCTTGAGGAAAGCTAGTGCAGCTCTAGCAGCGGGGTGTACGATGGTTGCGAAACCATCACCCGAGACCCCTTTATCGGCTTTGACACTAGCATATCTGGCTGAAAAGGCTGGAATCCCAAAAGGCGTGCTTAACATCTTGCCTACCACTCTAGCGAATACGCCTAGTCTCAGTGAAGCCCTCTGCAGGCATCCCCTAGTGAAGAAGGTGTCTTTTACTGGCTCTGTGAGTTCTCCATGGGAAGTACCTAACTCGTCGAGTTTGGGACTAATATGTCGGTAGACTCGAGTCGGAAAGATTCTTTCTGCTCATTGCGCGGATGGCCTGAAAAAGCTGACACTCGAGCTAGGAGGTAATTGCCCATTCATAGTATTCGGCGATGCGAATTTGAACCAGGCTTGCGATGGTAAGAGTCCCAAATGCATAAATATATGTGCTAGCCGTACCAACTGAACACTCATCAGCATTGATGGCGCTGAAATTCCGACACGCGGGCCAAGCTTGTGTCACAGCAAACCGAGTATATGTCCATAGGGATATATATGAAAAGTTCTCACATATTTTAGCGGAGAAAACGCGTCAAATCCAGGTCGGCCATGGTATCGAGAAGGGGACGACTATGGGTCCCCTTACGGTCCCTACGGGCGTCGACAAGACAGCTGCTCAGGTTGAGGATGCCGAGAAGAATGGTGGGACCATTCTAACGGGAGGTAATCGTATAACCTCAAGAAACGGGTATTTCTTTGAGCCTACAATCATCACGAATGCATCGCAAGCTATGAAGATTGCCTCGGAAGAGACCTTCGGCCCTCTACTAGCTCTTTTCCCGTTCGATACGGAGGAAGAAGCTCTCGAGGCCGCTAACAACACAAGTGTAAGTGCTGATGAACCCGATACTAACGCTGGATACTGACTAATTAATCCACTTATAGATGGGCTTGGCTTCGTATTGTTTCACCAAAAACGTCGACAGGATGTGGCGCATGTTTGAGAATCTCGAGGCGGGTATGATCGGGTTAAATACCGGTGAGTTTGTACCACTCTTAATGGCCCAACGAGAAGAATAGAGTGATTGACTGTGAACCCAATCTCAGGAAACTCATCCGCTGCCGAGTCACCTTTTGGCGGAATGAAAGATTCAGGGTTCGGTAAGGAGTCTGGCAAGGACGTTGCTATCAATGAGTATCTGATCACGAAAACCGGAACGTTAACCCTGGAAGGACAATACTGAATAAAACAATGACTCATAAAAATGTTGCCATTTTGGATCTGGCTATAAGATAGCAGATTTTTAATGATATATGTTTAGTATCGAGAGTTGAAAATATCAACACGTACCATAAACTCAGGGACCATTACGTCAGCAGCAAACCCCTAAATTCCCCTCCCCGCTCCCCCGAATAGGTCACATAATCAGGGCTTGCTGCTGTGCAACTGGCATGAACCTCAACTTTTATTTTTTATATGCTGATGTGTATATCCTATATCAATGTTGAACATCTAATATATGTACCGTACGAAGGATCCCGAAGTTTTCGTACTCATATGCGAGGTATTGACCTAGTTTGTACTATTGCTCTGGTATTTCTAAATCGAAGTAATCCATGTTCAATTCATGCCCCTTTCTTTACAACGAACGAACCGGTTTCGAAAGAATATGATGGAAACCAACAGTCCCCGTAATGACAATGGACCAGGAAATGCGACAAGAGAACCTTTCATCCGTGATAAACCAAACGCCGTTATGATGATATGCCTTTCATGCTGTTTCCACCCAGAGCAACATAGGTTCAATCCGAGCCCAATACCACTCCCCACGATAGCTCGCTTTTTCTTTATTCTTATTTTTTTGCTTCGCTTCTGTCATAATGGTGACTCGAAAATACCCCCTCGATGCATCGCGCGTTCGTCCGTGTACCCCCAAAATCCAGGATAATCATGCAACATAGGCTGTCCCAATCCACAAGAACATCGCTCGAAGCCGGATTGGGGGTACACAGAGTCCGCATATCCCATGTACTCATTCCACGCGTTCCTGATGGCTTTTCTTAGCTTCCGAGACATTTTCCCTATAACGGATCCGAGTTTTAAAAAAGCTACCTCAATACGTCCACCGACACTCTGCTGAGATCGGTATTCAAAGTATGGATCATCTCGTTCATCTTCGGAGGGGTCATAAGACGCTGCCTGTGTAATGTCTTCCAAGAGTCGGCTTACATCCTGCTACGATTCCGCCGGACCCTCGCGCTCTAATTCGTAGAAGAGCAAATAAACCTCTCGTTGCATCCCTAGCAACTCGCTCGTCTTAGCTTCCTTGATCTTCTCGTCACTTATCCGCCACCACCGATCGTTCTGCTTGCGACGTTTCGGTTTGGCTCCGTTCGGCTTTGGTGTAACCGCTTTCCCATTTGTCGTTGGGGCAACTGGCGTCTTCCCGGAGGGGCTACCCGGTCTACTATTCCTAGCCGAATGTGATATCTTTGACATTGTTGATCGGGCAGATGCCACAACCGACCTAAGGCTGATGGTATCCGAATCGCGATCTTTTGTAGACGAAGTAGGGCTGCGACGAGACCATGATCTTCTATTAGAAGTCGGAGAGGTTAAAGGCAGTGAATCGGTCGACGGTCGAGGAAAACCATCAACGGATTGATTTGAAGAGGACGAAGACGAAGTAAGATCTGGAGTAGAGACTATGGGACTAGGTTCCCCCGATTTTCGGATAGCAGCAACCCGGGGAGTCGAAGCTGGGCTTGGTGTAGCAGATTTGGTAAAAACACCAGACCCTTGGAAAGCATTTGGTGTAGAAAAAGGTATGGACACGTTCTGGCGACGGAAGGATTCGTAATGTCCACTGTGATGGCTACCCTTGTGAGTAACCGTACCAAGCAATTTGTACTTTTTGCGGCTGAGCAAGCCACCCATTACTAGTTGTTCGGGAAAGGATACTTTAGCCGAGTTCTTCTGCGAGATGCTGTTATAAATGGATCTGGAAAGATGGATCGCCATAATCTTCGGAAAGCCTGTTAACCGTGTGTGTTTAGCGATCTTACATGTCGGTGCGTCTCGCATTGGTGGTAGTTCAACGTCCGTTGGTGGGTGCTCGGGGTCGGTATCGATGGCATGTTGTAGCTTCTCAATCGCTTCTCGCATATCGAACTTGTAGGTTTCGGAATCTGATCGTAACATCCGGGCTTCCAATAACCCTTTCGCATTTACAAGACGACACTTATCGCATTTAAAGTCGTCGATATATTCCGTCTTAAAGAAGCCATCCAAGCAAGCATTTAACGACGTCGAGCTAGACTGTGGTACATTTAGGGTTAATGTGCAGAACGTGCTCTCCGTTGGCTTCGGCTTAAAACCACATGTCTGACATTCGATTTGACTTTCGTATTTGCCTTCCATCGGAAACCCATCTTCGTCCTCGCTCCTTGAGGCGAGTGCGTCTACCTCTATCTTAAGTGCACTTCCATTCGGTGTGCCGGGATCGGCATCTCCATTGGCGGCTAGCTTTGCTAGACGTTCCTCGACAGCATCCCCGTCAACTGGTTCTGATCTATTCGATGAGGCTTCTATACCACTCTTCTTCCTCGCTGCTTGTCGAGCCCTCCGGCCAGCATGGTATTCGTCGCATAATCGCTCCGCCACAACCTGTAAAAACTCTTGTGCGTCTTGTTGCTGCCTACTGATACGTTGCTTGAATGCATTTTCTAAAACCCTAATGAAGGGTGCGGCAGAAATTGTTTTCTTATAGATAGGCCGTTCATTGAGACTGTCAAGGATATCCTTAAGACCCCTAGTGACAAGACCAGCCTGCAAGCCCTGCGTTTTCCACTCCGGTGTATTTTTGTATGCCGGATCTTCCACTATTCCTTGATATACCCAAGGCTCATCTATGCGTCTTCGGTGATTTTCTCGGATAAGGTAGATTCGGAGGTCGGTGAGGCCGGCGAGGGCTTGGAGGATGGAGTTGATGAAGCAATCGTTTGCAGGGTTGGATAGTCCTACTACAGCACCCTTCTTGCGCGCCGAGTTGGAGTCGCCATCTAAGAAATAGTTGGGGGCAAAAACGTAAAATAGCGTGATGGCAGCGAGTGATGCGCCTGCCGCATACTTAACGACAGTAAGGGGCTTCTCGGGCATGATCGTAACGGTTCCGTCTTCGTCCTACTCGGCCTCGCTTATGGCTTGTCTTTATATGGCGCGAGTCGGTCTCGTCCCCGTCCCTAGCACACCACGCCCTGGCGCGGCACGGTCTTTTACTATCGATGCTAATACAAGTCGGTAGATACGGGTGTGATATCCATCAAGGGATTGTTGGTCGATATTCGGTGGTGTATAGGGCTTCCGGGGGTACAATTAAATACCTACATAATAGGCAGGTACATTAAAAAAGAGGTTTTAGAAATTATGAGCAAAGAGAAGATAATGAGTATGGGTATGGGTATGGGTATGAAGGAAGAGAAGAATCGGCGGAGTTGAACGAATTAACAAGGATACGGGTCGTTTCGGTATCGAAATCAAAGATGCCAATGGGGGAAGAGAAGCGCAGAAGAGAAGATTTAGTAGTGTGTCGACAGGGATCAAGGGTCTACTCATGTACATGGATGGCTCGCTGTTCGGGTTTAAGCCACTAAAGAGAGGGTACAGGACATAGAAGTAAAGGTACATATACTCTACTGCATGAAGTTACTTAATGACTTGTACATCCCAATCGTTCGGGACAACGGTGTCTTGCAAGTGCAAAAATAAGTATTTCAATAAGAGTTTCAAAGACATTCAATTGTTATTGCGTCACATTATCACAGATAGGAACATACATGTATGAATGAATTGATATTTACATAGAACTTAGAAGTTAAGGAATGACATCTCAGAAAAAAAAAATACATACAACATTGGAGGATCTGCAGATGAAATTATGCAAGAAACAATGAATACCCGGCTCTCCCCTCTTTAGGACAAGCACGGACAGCGGAAGTGCCGGCATTGATTTGATAAGATGAATAACAGTATAATCGGTACTTTCTTAACATTTTATGAGGAAATCATGCACATTAAGTGTTAATACAGGACATTACTCACAATCATTTGGTTGCCGATCGGATTTGGAAAGCCAATTACATACCGGAAGGTAGAAATAGTTAACAATTCCAAGTATAAATCAATTTACGATCATATCCAACCAATTCTATACCTTATTTTCCTTTGGTTTTGAAGAAGAACATAAAAGAGAAAAAAAATCAAATTGTAGGACTAGGTCATCCAGAGAGCGTTACATTTTCTGTTTGTAGTTACATTGCATCTAGTCCAGAATTTCGGTGCCTGGCCAATCCCTCACATTCGCTCTCCACCATCCCATCTTCATTCCTTTCACTATCCAATATCTTCCGTTTCGTTCTCCCACGTGCATATAAGACTCTCGGCTAGATATTGTTCTTCGGAGGCGGTATAGCAATTACCCGCCCGATTTGATAGCCAACATTAACTCGAAATATCCAATGGATGTACGGAGCGTATGGACCTATTACATGTATTCGACCTTCAACCTTTATCACTAATAATTGATACAGACTCGGGACCCCTTACAAGAGTCGAGACAACTTTGGATGAATCGATGCATGACTTTAAAAAGAGGAGACCCTTAAGATCCTGATTTGTAATTCTCATGGAAACGGCCATGAGGAATTCGCACGTAACGTAACCCTACCCTGACTTTTACCAAGATCGAATCCCGTCTTGTCAGGGTCTCCACGCGGGATTTTTATCATATGCGGGGATTACCCCTGTAGTCCTAGTCACTTCCCCCGCAAGCAAGCTTTGAGACCCTGTCCTCCTGTCTCATCCCGGATTCGCGGATGCTAAATATGAAACCAACCATGCTGTAACACCAGACTCACTTCTATTCAAGAACTCTATCAAGAGTCGATGGGAATCTCAATATCATTCAGGTGTAGTAGTAGTGAATTTAATTGAACATGATAGGTCAACAGAGACAACACTCCAAGTATCAAAATAGGAATTCTTAAGATCAAATGATCGTGATTACTCCGAAGAACCATTCTTGTGTTACCTATATCCCGTCATTAACTACACCTACACTATCATTGCTGCGAACTAGGAGATAATGATGTTGTTAATGAACCGCAAGATTGTTTACACTAAGAGTTCCACACATATCGAACTTCACGATGTCCTTAGGGGTGGTCCGAATTATTCCACTGTATAACTGCTAACATATTAGATAATACTCGCGCGGGTTTCAACACTTTTAAAATTAGATACCTGAGTACCTAGGTAGATACTCGATAAGAAGTAAATCCTCTCCCTCGAGCCTTCTTGTTACGACTTCAGCCCTACTGCGTCAGCGTCCACCCTGGCATACCGTAGATACCCCTTTCGCTCTTTCTCTAAAGTAGCCAGAGTAAGTCGAACCTCCCAATTAAGATAGGATTCCTAGGTAAGTGCGACCAAAGGCTATCAACTCATCCAAAGTGACAGCCGGCACCTGTGACTTTAAGATCAAGCAGGAACGGCTAAGTCAAACTGTAGATAAACATACCTAGGTACAGATAATCATCCCATATTAGCTCCGATCAATACTAACTACTCGTGACACATTTCTCCTGAGGTATCATCAAGAAAGCGTATAATTCTAATTGTTGACCCCCCTTTTCACTTAGGTACGCTACCATAACACAGTACAGTGAAATAATATGTGCAAAGAATAAATGAGACAACTAATGATTCACACTGCAGTTAATCATTAGTCGAGAGTTAGTCATTCATTCAATTATCTATTCGGTCATCCACGGTAGCATTAAATCCCCCCCAACCGGACGCTCACCATGCCTTCTGCAAATTGGGCCTCCAACAGCCTTTACGATCCCAACGGGACCATATGGGACATATCAGAGACATATTTCCTTATTCAAATAACCAACAATTCGTACCTACTAGAGGACGAAGCGAAATTTCTACATGATTACTATTCCGGAGCAAAGCCTAAGGTATACCTAGCACGACAGCGAAGGAACAACGGTTCTATAGTGCAAATATCCAAATTTGCCACGTTTCGCGGCCATTACATATGTTTTACTGTCAACACCGAAGTAACTAATCCGCCAATGAAAGCTCGCAATGTCCTTGCAACCAGCTACAAATTCATTCACGGCAACTTAAACACCTTAGACAATGTTTTTTATTACGACGTCGTAAATTTAGACGTTCGTAGCGCTATAAGGAATGCCTTCAAAACTATCGACAGGTACGATGACACAGGTTTGTACCACATCAACACAGGAGAAAGAGGATGGGTCGAAGTCAGGAAGAATAACCCCTTCATACTCGGAATGGAAAAGTTGCTAGAGGAAAATTCTGAAGGTATCGGAAACGCTTTCATCAATATGGTCGTGTTTTATATTGAAGCAAGCCAAGGCGGCCTCATTAACTGGAAAGACTGCACTATTCATTTAGAAATCAACCTCAGTCGTTAGTTAAGCAGGAGTAATATCATCTTATTAATACCAATTAAATAAAACAACTGCGGTGGTTTCATTGTCCCTTCTTAATTAGTTTTATTGTGTATCCACGATTAGTGGGCTTAAAGATATACGATCACATTTCACTGTATCACAAAGTTCTCTTGGTTTAAGGAAAGAAGTCAATTAACTCCCTAGAAAAAGGCTCCTCAAAAAGCACAAGGGGTGGGAATATACATTAAATACTTTCCAAAATGCATAATACTATCTCATCCCACTTGCATAAGGGGCCGCAACACAATTTCCCGTAAAGAGTATGGCTACAAACTATCTATGAATGATACATTCTGCCATAGCCTTCAGTCACATAATGTATCCTTTGCCGCCCTCCTCAAAATTTCACGAGCTTATCATAATGAAGACCCGCCATTTACCGAGCTATCGGAGTGACCTTGATGGTAGTCGACGCCGTAGTAGTGGGAGTTGTATGAGACGGCTCTCGGACCGAGGTATCCGGAACGGGAGTGGTGCTCGTCGTCTGTGGTTGGTCCGATGGGGTACTAACAGAATACGTACTCGTTGTGGGTTGCTCAGTTGTCGAATCTAGAGTTGACGGTTGGTCTGACGAAGTACTAGTGGAAGACGTGCCCGTTACAGCTGGCTCGATGGTAGGATCCCAAGTGGGAGTCGTTCTGGTCGTCATTTGCTTGATCGATGCCTCCGGAGTCGGGGTGGTGCTCATTGTCGGCGCAGCAACACCAGGATCATTTCCAGCGGGTATCGTGTCCATTACCGGTGGTTTATGTTGAGGAACCGTAATAGAGCTCGAGCTCGAGCTCGTACTCGTGGCTGAATCTTGAACCGATTGTGCTAGTATAGAAGTGGTAATCGTCACTGTGTAAGGAACAGGTGAGTCCGGGATAGGGCTGGCATCCCCATCATCATCGCCACCATCCACATCGGGACTTCCTCCGCTCCCTCCCTGCACAGGCGCGCCCCACATGAGTGATGCTGAAGTATCAACTATAGTGGTGGTGGCCACGAGACTTTGGGTAGTGGGAGGAGATGTTACAATCGGGGATGTCGCCGGGTCTACACCGTGCGCCACACATCCACCATCTGTCTTCGTGATGTAAACCGTCTCAGTAGTCGTAGTCGGTTTGGTCAAAGTTACCGTAACGCAAGTCGATATTTTGTCTGTTGCGAGAGGGACCGACGAGTTCTGGAAAGGGGGCGGGGTGCTAGTGGCAGTTTCGTGAATCTGAAAAGGAGTAATCGGGCCCAGACTAGAAGAGTTTAAGGGCACAAGTAAAGCCGCGGGCATTGGTGTGGGAATATGCCCATGAACGGAAGGGTTCGTCATGGGATACGGCGGCGCCGTCGCGTTGGCCGAAATGTTCGGGGAAACCCCATGCGCCAACATCGTTGTACTTGTTTGTGTATAGTTAAGGACGTCTTCTATTTTCTGCGTGCCGGATAAGTATAACGTCGATCCAGGTGCAAGCGTAATCCAATCGTTAATTCCAAAGGCTCCTGTGAATAGGAGGAGGAGCAGAAAAATGGACATTTTGCGTGTTGCGATCGGGGAGGTAGATTTATTTTTTTTTTCTATCTCTCGGGTCTGCGTAGCGTTGCACTGCGGTAGAAGTGTACAGTAATTTAGAAAATTCAGATGGGATTTAAATGTAAATACTGGTTTGAGGAATAAGGAATTGTTCACTTCCAAGTCACATCAGTGGCCCTATTCCCTTGAATCCATGTACTTTGCGGCGAATGGGGTTGGTAGGATATGCTCCCAATCACTTCAAATCGAATAAGTTATAATCGAGTCAGGACTCCAGTCAAGGGTCATCAAAGGTCTTTAAAGGCTCAAATACAAGTACGCCAGGGAGTTAGGCTTTGTCCAGCCAGATTCGATGATGATTTCTGCCCTTCCGTTATTATAATTATGAGAATCGTGTTGGGGTTGTAACCGCGTGATTTCATTTGGGACGTGTAACATCAGATGCGCACTGTTTGATAACCTGAAACTGAGTGTATTGAATTTCCCTTCTGACGCTAATTATAACCGCTTTGTAATTCGACGTGTTATTGATAGGATGTGGGAATGTCATGCGAATTGTTTAGCTTGTTGTGTTCGAGTCGTACAATGAGTGTCTAGCCGTAAAAGCAATGATTTCCGCTTGTGGCTCTCTCCATCCGAATATATCATCATAAGTTTAATCCACTTCATATGATAGTACCCCAGGGAATGGTGGGAACGGCCCATCGTGAATAATCCAAGCCGCTATGTCAGCTACAAGACTTAGAGGAGAACGTAGTCCTAGATGTCCAATCCACCAGTATTGCTCCTCGTCTGAGTGAGAACCCCCGCCCGCGCCTGAATATCTTTCTCCTGCTTCGAATCTGCCAGTAATTCTCCCAGTGATGCGTATGTCATGCAATTTCAATCTTCCTTTCATCTGCCATATTAGCTTCAGCCACGAAGAAGTAGAAAGTCGGCAATTATGCAATTGGAGGGTCTTTAACGTCAGCTGGTGGTCCTCGAAGAAAGCGAGTAACTCCTATCTCTCGCTCTCGATGAAATGTAGACAAATTTCGCGCAGGTTTGCCCATACGAAACCCGGAGTAATAACATCGTAGAGGCGAACCGGATATTTCATAAGCATCAGTGACTCAATGAATTTCAAATCCAGGACTTCAAGATTGGGAAGGCGTGAAAAGAACTTTCTTAGTGCGCTATCCTGGGTCGATGCACGGAGTTCTCCAGGTATACTTATGTAACCAAAGATATACGTGTCCTTGCCGAGGAACTCAAGGTTGATCGACTTTAACCTACCACATGCTATAGCCATAATATCGAGGGTCTGTGGATTAATTAAGCATGACTCTAGTTTAAGGCCGCGAAGGGTGTGCAACTGGATACCAGAGTTTTTCAACCCATGCATGACAGCTTCTACCTGCCGTCTGGCCATTTCGGGATATGACCAGTTGATCCGAGCGAAAAATGCATCGAAGGGCGATCGTCGAAGGGGGCGCGCGTTGTTGATTTCAATCTCCCTTAGACCTCTGAGTTTGGGGATGGCTGCCTTGAGATGTTCGAAATCCAAGTTCTGCTCAAGTATCAGGGCTTGTTGAGTGAAGATCCTTTTGTATTCTAGGTAGTTCTCTTGTATATATTCCGAATCGATAGGTGCTTTCCGGAACGCGATATCCGGGATCCAATTCTTCTTAACATTTTTCACCCGATTGTGCAAGTAGAAATTACGGGATTTCTCTCTGTATTGTTCGAAGCTAAGGAACTCGTCCTCGAGGATGGCTGCTTCATAAACGATGGTCTTGACATTTTTGCTAATGATAGGGTGATTAGTAATATCGTGTAATTTCTCGAGATCGGGACCGTAGAGAAAGAAGGTGATCTGCTCGAAGCCGCGACAAGCTCCAATGTTTGCAAATATTTTAGAGCATAATCGTAACGATCGTGCTTCCTGAGGCGATAGATATGAACATGCGATGAGAAAGATTTCGCATGGTAAGCCCGGCAACTCTCGATCATTGTGACCCATTTTAGCGGTAGTAGTAGACTATTATACGGCGCCGACGATTTTCCTAGGGCATATTATTCGATCATGTTCCTGGTGGGTGAGTGGATTGGCAGTATGCTGATCACATAATTGATGTCAATTTCAATGTGGAATGGAGTTGAAAGTTGTTCATGCGATATAATGCAGTTATACTTTGAAGATACATATATCTCACATGAGTCATGAATGGTATTAATAGCAGCCATCGTTGCTTCCATAGTTGCGTGCGATTGAATAATATTAAACTGCCAAATAAAAAATATTTAGAAGGGTACTAGTGCAGTCTTACTCTCGACGCACCCTTACGGGTGCAGCGCTTTAATTTACAAATGGTGCATTGATTCGCAAGTCGCCCGAAGTACATCCGATACCATGTAATTAGTATGGCTGCTTATGTACTACGGGGTGCTCCCTGGTTAGATCAATATTTTGATTTGGGTAAAATACGTGTATTTATATGAGATTTCTATGGAGTCGGAAGTACCTCGGCAATTGTTAATTACTGCACCATTTGTAAATTAAAGCGCTGCACCCGTAAGGGTGCGTCGAAAGTGAGACTGCACTAGTACCGAAAAAGGCGTAGAATTTACATCGGCGCGTGTTAACACCCGACACCGATACTGCCTTATGTTTCACGACTTGTATCCACACACATACAACCCTATAGCTGGAACATCGACGCCGTATATACCTAGGAGCTACCGCCAGATATTTTAGCTACCTAGGTAGGTATGTGATAATTCGAGTGCCCTACAGCTTCAATTGTAGTTTTATGTTAACATATAGGTACGTATTAGCCTCCATGGTACAAGTATCTAGGTACTTACGAGTATCTCAGCGCCTACTATCTAGAGGCGTCGAGTGTGGCAGTGTTGTGGCGCATTTACAATGCCCGGAACTCCATGATCCGGACGCCACATTCGAGATTTCAAGTTTTAAGGTTGTCTAAAATCTACTACTTCAAATCTTCCACATCGCGTAGAAGGACGAAGAAAGTGACCACTCCCAGGAACAACTCATTTTATCCACCAGCCAGACATACTAAGCTTTTAGCGACCTCCGCATCACCAGGAACGGTTTACGAGTTATACTATTTTCAACAACTTAATTTAACCATCAACCGACCATCTCCAACCAATCCATTCAAACGTCGATCTTCGCGCTTCTTCATAACGTACTAGAATACTAGAAGAAATGCAGCCAGGAGCAAAATCTCCATGTGGAGAACCAATCTTGTCTAATGCTTCAGTTTTCGGACTTTGGATCGACTAGATCTTGGGGTATGTCGTCATGCCTGACCTACCCCTGACCGCCCCAATTCTCAAGAGCCAATCATCTTTGTTGAACCTGCTCGTTCCTGGCCTAAAAGGGTAATGAGTAACAACACACTTACCGACTTCTATTAACAAATTTCCAAGTTTCTCGCAAGTTTCCTACTTCAACTCATTGGGTCCTACTAATGGGCTCTTTATAGTATAGAATCATTACTGGTTGATGCAATCATGGCATCCAACCTCCATCATGTATCCATGATGTAGTGGACCAAGAGTCCATGTCACCCAGTTACATTCTGAATCGGTAGTCCTAGGTACCTAACTAGACATGTTACAGTAAATCCCGGTGCTTGTTGTACCCCTAAGTAGCAGCATCTCCGTCGAGATTGGCCCCCTTGTTGTTGTTATGCATTTCAACCCGCCTCTGAAAACTCTTTAAAAGCTGCCTTGTGACCTCATGTTCATATATGGGGATGCCATTCCCCCTCCCATAGTCATCACCATGCATAGAGTGGCGATGCTATTCTGCAAGGAGCGATTTTGGGGGCTATATACCGTACTCTAGTATTTCGCGATAGCTGAATATAATTTCACCATGACTTTTACCAAAATTTCCCACGGAAAATCCGACCCTGGAAGCCAACAAAACACGACTGGGCGTCCGAGATTTAATTCCTTAAAAACGTCGGATCGGTTAAGAGAAGGTTCGAAACTCCCAGCACTCCCGATGGGTAGCAACATTCGGAAAAACCGACGATCGATATTCAAGGAGGTAGGGTTGATGGAAGAGGAAGATCAACAAGAAGGTCACCAAGATACGACTTCTGAGACAAACGAAGAAAGCGAACCGAGCGGAAGAATGGGGTCGACTTCAGAAACGACGTCCCCAATCGAAAGGAAAGATTCCAACAGGGAAGAAAGTTCGTCGGAAGGAAAATCAAGGTGGTTCTCCAAGTTGACGCCGACGAGGCGCCCGAGAATTAAAACTGCTACCAGTGCGCCACCTCCCACCACCGCAGGGCTTCATAGGCTCTCCATGATCGCTCTGCTTATCGCAATTGTTCTTCCTACCATTAGTTATAATAACGGCCGTCAGAAGGTTGAAATCAGCGGCGCAGACGCAGGCGTGATCAGGCCTCCCTCGAGCGTTATCCTCGAGACCCGCGAGAATAGTCCCACCGACGTATGTACAAGATGGGCAGGCCAAAGTAAGGAATGCTACTTCCGTTATTGCTACTAGTAAGATGTAATTGACCGGGATTCTAGGCGCTCTAATTAACGGGACCGTCTATTTCTACGGTGGCCGGTCGAAGTCTACGGGAAGTCAAACATCAGACGAATGGAGTACGTTCAAGATGTACGAGGCAATTGCGACCGCTGCTAACCAACGCTAGACAATGACTTCATCACACTCGATCTCACAAAATCGTGGGATATCAGCTCACCAGCTCTGACTGGTCTTCCTCGACCATCTGGTCCTCCAGCTGTATCTCTTGGCTATCTCTGGAACGATTTAGACCGTCTTTACCTCTACGGCGGCGAATTCTCCGACACTCCTGTCGCGGAACCCTCACCAATATCGACGTGGATGTACGACGTCGCATCGTCAACATGGACTGAATTTCAAAATCCTAAAACATCAGCTGGGAACTATTCGGATCCCGAGGGAGTTCTTGTACAACGGGCTGCAGAAGGTGCTGGCATCTCTGTACCCGAACTCGGCGTTAGTTGGTATTTTGGGGGGCACCTCGATTGGGCTACTACGCCGGGGTGGACGGACCAAATCGGGCGAGTGTATTTAAAAAGTCTGCTTGAGTTCACACACCCCGGGTACGCCAATTCCGGAGTTGAGTCACTCCGCTCGTCTGGCGCCCCCGCTGGAGGCGCTTATCGTAATATTACGTGGGGTGGCATCCAAAACCAAGATGGCTTCACGGAACGAGCCGATGGCGTCCTCGTTTATGTACCTGGCTGGGGACCAAATGGTATTTTACTAGGTCTCGGTGGAGGAGTGGTTGGGGACCACGAAACTACCGACGCATTTTCTTCTATGAGTACCATCGATGTTTACGACATCAAGACGAGTACCTGGTACCACCAAGTGACTTCTGGCGAAGCGCCCCAGGTCCGGGTCAATCCGTGCGCAGTTATTTTTTCGGCCCCCGATGCTAGTTCATTCAACATCTATATGTATGGAGGTCAGAACCTACTCCCATACGGAAACCAAACTCAATACACGGATATATGGATCTTAACCGTCCCTTCGTTCACATGGATCAAAATCGACACATCAACGAGCAAAGAGCCGTCTGCGCGAGCTGGCCACCAATGCGCTGCACGAGACGGCCAGATGGTTGTAATCGGCGGTTATGTTGGAACAGAAATCGCATGCGACAATCCTGGCATCTATAATTTTGACGCCTCAAAACTCCAGTGGAAGAACTTATTCAATGCCGCAGACCATCCCGCAGATGATCACACTGAAAATAGCATCCTCGCCGGTAGTTACGGATACAAAGTCCCCGATATAATCCAATCCATCGTAGGCGGTTCTTCCGACGGCGGCGCAACCGCTACCCAACCCGCCTCCGGGCCAGCTACAGACGGACCCTTCAAAACCGGTACACCACCCGTATTCACAATCACACAACCCGGCAGCACAGCGACGGTAACCAATAGCCCAAACACCGTCGGCACGAACCCCGCCTCTCCAGGATCTTCCCCACCAGAAGGCACAAACGGCGGATTAATCGCCGCAGGCGTAATAGCCGGCTTTGCAGGCCTCGCAGCACTCTACCTCGGATTCTGCGCATGGCTCTACCGTCGCCAAGTCCGGGCCTATAAGCGACACATGCTAGTCGCAAACCGATACTCCGGCGCCGTCGAAGACGACAGCAATAGTTTCACCACTCCACCCGGTGCAGGCGGTATGCGTGAAAAGTTCTTCAAAGCGCACCGTCGCGGTTCCTCCAGCGTGGATAGCGAGCATTTCGGTTGGGTAGGCCATCTCAACGAGCCAAAATTCATGACCGGTAGTGATGAGCCCAGTCCCGGAACTTCAGGTTCCGGGAATGGGTCGGGGAGACCGAGGCCTAGTGAGGATCGGAATCCTTGGGGTTATGGTAGTTATATCAACGGCGGTAATGGCGCGGGTGTAAGTGGCATTGGACGTTCGAAGAGCGGTGCAAGTCGAAGTACCGCGAGTGGTGGGTCGGCTGAGGCGTTGTTGGATGGGCGCGAGCCGAATTTTATTAGTGTTGTTTTGGGTCCTAGGCGTGCTTTGAGGGTTGTGAATGGGATGGAGGAGTGAGCCTCTTCGTCTCCTGTCCCCTCTCTTTCGTTGTTGGCTGCTTGTAATACGTAATAATATCATGATGGAATGTGTTGACGAGAGATCTAAGCGGGTGGGAATAACAAAAGGATATGAGAAACGACTGATATGTACGATTTTGAGCATTCTTTTAGTTCGTCGGGCGATTGTACGATACCCTATGATGTTTGTCAAGCGATTTGAGGTGGCGAAACATGTATATACACGACCTTGATGTGCATTGTATTGAGCAAGATACGAAAAACGAGGATCTAATAATGTTCATGAATTTATGAGTATCTCGTGATATCTTTCCACGAATTTATATTTATGTTTTGAGGTAAATGCATATGTACCTAATTGTAAAGCTATGCGAGTGCAATGCCCCCAAACGCCGGCCCTCGCAGGTATCCCTTTCCCATAGTACCATCCAATTTAACTCCATAATCATTAATCATGTCGTATTTCCACGAATATCTACATACGACGTATAGGCAGTTCTGACGCAATTAAACTTCCCTCTAGAGCGTTAAAGATACCGATACATGTATTTAGGTCGTAGCCTAATCTCGTTAGGAAGCGTTCAACCCATGAGACTTCTTCAGTATCCCCAACCTCCTTGAGCCGATCAGCCGTATCCATAGCTAAGCAGAGAAGCCTCTTCCTAATTATGGGGCGAAGGTCGGTCGAGTTGGCATTGCGATGCATGAACTGAACGGCGGCAAAATGATTCGGCGTTAATGGATGGTGAAGTTCTAAATGGGCTAAATCAAGTCGCATTTTGAGAGGACGCCCAATTTTGACGAAAGATTCGAATAAATGAGCTGAAGGTTTAGGTCGTTCCGAAGCGAATACGGTGGAAGCCCATGATAAATCAACCCAGATATCCTTAAGACTTTTGAGTGTTACGTTCTTCTTTGGTAAGATATCGTTTGCGCGGATAACGGCCTCGTACGATGGATCAAGGCTAGTCTTGAGCCCGGAATAAGAGGTGTTTGTCTGCTTCATAATCGCGTATAGAAGTGAGGACAGGACAGCAAATTGAGCGTCCTTGATCTCATCAGCCTCGTCACGGGTACCTATACGCGCCATCCAATGCCAAGCTACTTCTTCGAGTCCTTCAGCATACATGAAAGGTATAAGTGCTGGGAATAGGACAGGATCGGAAAGAAACTGGAGATTGTTTTCTAAGCCAGACGCCCTAAGCCATTGTACTACTCGAAGCCCAGCACCAGAATCGGCCATGCCCAGTCGGATATCATCTTCGGATTCGCCTACTATCTCTGATCTCACTTTGGCAAGGAAACCAGCAGCGCGCCGGGGTGTCATAAGCCCTCTCGCTACGGCATGGTCGAATACATCGAGTTGGCTTCTACGGGCCGCTGGCGACTTCTTGTTATTTTGATGAGCAAAAAGTGGGTTGGAGAGAATGGCGCGTAGATGACGGTCTGTAGGACGTTGGCGATTCGAAATATCTGTCGACGCAGGAGACGGTGATGAGGAATTTGAGTTTATGAATGTCGAAGCAGTAGGTTTTCTGCTTTGGGGAATCGAGTTCTGCGATACTGGCTCGTTGCCATGTTCCCATGGGTGTTCCTCGTCAAGGTTCCTTCGGAAAGAGGTAGTGATGGATTCGAGTAATTGTTGAGAGTCGCGGCGGCTTATTGGTAAGGGTTGGTGTATCTTTGGGAGAAGATTCTTTATAGAGTTAAGCGAAGTTGTTCGGACTACCATCTTGAATGTTCAGCGATAGTGACAATGACGATGTGATGGTTAGGTCCGGAATTGCAGGGACATCTGGATGTCACAATTCGATGTTACTTATTAAATTGAAGCCGATTTCAGATTTTATCTAATTGAACGGTGTCCCAGTCGTCTCCATTGAACTCGGGTTATCGTCGTCGCTTCATTATAAGATAAGGTGCATGATGTAGAAGGTAGAGTTCCAAGAATTGGATTATCTCAATCGAATCATCGGTCGGGACGGGGACCAATGATTTTCCCGTCCGTTTACCCCACCTCTCCATATCCGGAGTTTTACCGTCATAAATTCATTTTCAAGGCCCTTCAGCTCTTTATTAACTTTTCTAGACCAACATTTATATGTGCAGCGCTGTTGAATACACTCAATAATACATCGGCCTTAGCTACAAATGTCCTTCACGATCCTCGGCCCTGAAATCAACTTCTATTAATGAGTCGGGAGTCCTATCTCAAACCTTTATCCTCAGTACCCACCCCGTCCGGCTTATCCTTGCTGCAGTCAGAACTATGGCACCCAGTAACAGACATGTACCCGCCCAGATCTGCGCTCCCAGATAGCTGCCATTGTTTGCATCTATGATAGCGCCCGCAATCGGACTTCCTGTCAGACATGCAAACGCCACCACACTGAATACCATTCCCATCCTGGTCCCAAGCTGGCTCAAGTCTGTCGTTAGTGCTGCCAGTGAGGCAGCAAACAGCGATTGGATAGCACTACCTACAAAACCATATACTGCAGCAAACGCATAGAGCGGACCATGTGCATGTGCGACAGCAATCCAACCATACAAGACGATGCTAACCGCAATCGCCGTGGGGATAGCAGTATTCAAAGGCCCAAAATACCTCGCGGCAATAAAACCAGGGACAATACGACCTGGAATCCCTAGCGCATTAGTGATTAACAGGATATCGATGGAGTCGAGGGATGTGAAATTCGCGTAAGTGTGGCCGTAGAGATCAATCTAGCAAGGTGAGTCAGCAATGGAATCGCAATAAGAAAGGGGGACACGAACATAATAGAAGGCAAAGTACACAGCCCAATATATAAAGAAGAAGCCCACAATGAAAAGGACGTATGGCAGCTCCTTGAAAGCTCGAAAATCCGCCAGGGTGCCCGATTTACGAGCCGGTACTCGCACCCGCAGGAGAACATTAATGAGAACGGCGACGAAAAGAGTCACGAAAGCCATATAACGAATTGTCCATCCAAATCCTAATTAGTCGCAGCATAAGTTCCTACTCCCATGTCACGCGAGGGAGGTTTACTCACCAACTCGAGGAAGCAGCTGTTGAACCATTGCTGGGTACACCAAGCCACCCGACCCTGCCCCTGATGCAATGATAGAGACCGCCAAAGATTTATTCGCCTTGAAGTATGACGACGGTACCGAAAGACCAGGCATATACAAAATGCCCATCCCTAATCCGATGCAGAGCCCTTGTGCGAGGAAGAGCTGATAGTACTGCGTAGCCAAACTAGTCATAAACATTCCAAAGGCGATAAATAGTGTTCCCACAAAGACAGCTTCATGAACGAGGCCCGCATCGCTTAGGCGTCCTGATACCGTCCCCACGAATAGAAGGGTAAAGGTCTGCATAGTGCCAATCCATGATACAGTAGATGCTGACTCGCCGAGCATCTCCTCATATGTCGACTGGAAGATACCGAAACTAGTTATCAACCCCCAAGTAATGAAGCATGTGAGGTGCCCTGCCAAAACTTGGAGCCAGGCAATGATACCACCGTCGGGAGGATGTCCTATTTCCTCGGTTGGAGGAGCAGGGAATGGCCACCACCATTTTCGACGTGGTAGGATCGGTATTGGAATATTTGCCTCGAGAGATTTATCTTGTGCACCAAGTGGCTGTGGGCCTGTATCACTCTTTCCGCGATGAGCTTGCGGCGAAATTTCCTGGGGCGTCCCAGAAACGTTCATTGTGGATATGATACCTAGGTAATTATTGTTTAATCATTAGGGCCAAATCTTCAAAATCATTATCAATTTAGTAAGACATCCGAAAACCGAGAATTCTAAGAATTAGATAAATATCCCGGGCGTTAGAAGAGAGTCGGTGTAAAAACATGATTACCAGAAAACCTATATAGGTATTTTGGGTAGGTGAATTGATGTGTTAGTGGTAATCAAGATGGCATCGTATCGACAGATGTGGAGTCTACCGGAGGGCGAACGGATGTAGCTGGGAGGCACATAATCCTTGACGGCATCCGCTTACCCTGTTATCCTTGAAGATAGTCAGCGTTGCCCACCACCGATCGGACCTAAACACATATTACTCACTCTACGACCCGAGAGTCCTAGTCGGCTTGTGCAGGTATGTATGTGGCTAGCCTTGATCTAGTTCTTACTCTTCTCGGCGTGAGGGGGATGCCGGGGTATCCCCAACATGGAGCATCGGGTCGATGCCGAAGCTACAAATGCCGCCGCACCGTCAATTTAGAATGCCATCTAGATATAACCCGCGCCGGAACTAGCAGGCTGTGGTGGCCGGGGCTATAAAGGCAATGGGGGCCATTCAGGCCAGAACAACCGCCGCCGTGGGGAACCACCGGAAGGGATGACCCCCCGCTACTAGATTACGGATTGACAATATTTATTTAACTTCGTGCGACCGACGCATGAGACGAAATGCCGCTGACCTTGGTCTATTTGTCGCCGTACCATTGATGGACATGCCCAGTAGTTTAAATGGTAAGTCGACAGATTGATAAAAGAGAAGACGCCGACCGGAGCTCTGCCTTAAGCCTCCTATTGCAATGGCTCATGATTGAAAACCCCGTTTCACTATGTCTATCAAATCCGAATAATCGACCTCCTAGGAAAGAAATTCAATTTCTAAAGAACACATCGAGAAAATTCACCATCCCGACTAATCTGCTTAATACCCGCTAGACCTTGTTTATTTTATGCCTGACGGAATCGTCAAGAAACAGCGCGTACCTGAGCTTTATAAGCGCTACTGAGACGCTCTTCAAGATTGACTGGAGAAGACAATTTTCAGTGGTCACAGCTGGAGGAATCCCTAGAGAGGACTAGTCACAATCCCCAGCCACTGGGTGTGACAAGCTCCATATGATCGACGGGAGGTTTCTGAGATAATTTGGCATGCCAAGACTGCGTTCAACGTAATGTATCAATGTGTTTACCTGTCTTCAAGACATGGGGTAACACAATGACTTAGACATACGCATCAATTAAGAGTGCATACTCACCGGTTAACCCCGAGTGCCCAACCCTTGCATGAAGGGTGACCGGTCTGTGAGGAAAATCTTGTAAGCGTCTGCTTAAGTGGCTAAAAGGTCAACCAGGCCTTTGTTGGGACGTGTAGCGCGTGTGGGAGTTTTCGACTATGCTGTAAAGTCTGATAATAGGATGTAGACGCATCCTGCCTTGGAGCAATTGACCACAATGCATCATGTATAGCGACAGTATCTTCGCATCTGTGTACCTTGTGTTACAGCTGGCTGCTGAAAAAGCAATTCTTGAATATGTAGCTATTGGTTCTTCGCCTTGGTGAAGGAGAATCAATTATAACTGTCCCACTTAATGCGTTTTCTGATCGAGGTCCCGAGTTCTTTTCCGTAGTCCGTGGTAAACTGAAAGAGACTTATGTGGCGGATCATTGTACGAAGTCTCTAATATCGTATAATGTATCTGATGTTGGGACTACCCGAAGCCTCTGTTGTTGACATCAACAATATCATCGACCAGCTTGTCTATCCCGTTCAACCTGAACTTGCCGCTACTGATGGCGGGATCAAACCCCTTCAAAATGAGCGCAATATTGATATTCGCCCTGTGACAGTTAATTTTTTCTAAGCATGCCTCCTGGCAGGAACCGAATTCTTAATCTCCAACTGGCCGACCATCGAGATTGGCGTGGTTTTCTCACATCCAATCTTTTGCATCTCTCCTTTTGATTCGTCCACGCGCCAAGCTTGGATAATGGTGGATGATATGAGGTTCTTATTTATATCATAGAGTAAAAGAAGAAGAGAAAAGCTAAATTTAAATAGAGTCCCTTTTATGATACTTAGATATAAAGATATCAGCTTTTAGTCATGATTTTATCGTTGTATGAAGGTTATCGATACTTCGAAATGATGACATCACAGTGCTTCACGCCATCAGATCCAACACCGATAAGATCCAACTTACGATTGAGTCATGCGATGGCCACATTTATCCTTAAGCTCGAATCACAAATGGGACCATCGATTCCTTAGGTGCCCAGGTATCTAAAGAAATAATACAACCTTGGAATATTCAATAGAACCCCGGAAGCCTCAGTTCACAGCTCAACTAAGTGGCCATGGCGATGAAGTAAGGGTGGCCGTGATTGCTAGGATTGGATGTGAATTTATATTGATTACTTGACTCTAATAATCTGAAAGGAAAAACAAACCAATCAATGCCCATTCCATAATATCTAAAAATAAATGCAGCAAAGTTGCCGGAGTTCGCAGCCCTTAATGTTTGTATCACCGACCTTAGGTACTTATCTGCTTTGCTTTGCTTCTATCATGATAGATATTGAGACGATAGGCTTTTATAGGTCGTCCTTAACCAAATGCAGTAATGTCTGACATGCAACTTGGCATCCTTTGACTGATATTCAGGACAAATACAATCCATACAAATTCCAACGTCTGATTACTGTACCTACCTATATATATGCTAAGAAAGGAAAGAGAGAGAAAAAGGTGTGGGTGCACACCAGCAAACATTCCATAGGTACATAATGTTATTTCAATTAAAAAAGAAGTACACTGACTGAATTCGTACAGTACGAAGCACAAAAACATGTAGGTAGATCAATCCGGGCGGCTACCTTAGCGAGTTCTTCCTAACAGGGCATCTAGGTCAACTGCTCAAGCTTCCCCGTGCATATGTACGTACCCAGGTACCTTGCATACAGTCAATGACTCGCACGTGCCACTATGATATCCCATCTGCGCGGTTCAAGTTAGTAAATCACAGCCAAGAAAATGCCGAAATACTGTGGGGAAATAATCCCTACCTTAGGTACAGGTTGGTATGTGCTCAGCTGCTATAGTGGCAGGTACCAATCTCATGTCGAGGTCAGGAGAGTTTAGGGAAGGAACTTACCTAGATTTTAAGGTAAGTGCACTAATCCGGCCTGTGCGTCAGCTGGAAGGCAAGCACTAACGATAAATGTTGTTGTACTAACGAAAGTACCTTTTTTTTTCGTACGTGCCTTAGGTACAAGTTTTTTTAACCATTTACCCACACAAACAAGCTAGAAATGCCTTAGTACCCAAAGTACCCAATAGCTAGGTGGCCCGGGACTATCAATAATCCAACGACCGAAAAAGCCTTCAGATCTTAATCCACTTCACCTTTTTCCACTGTGAGCTTGGATTGCAATCTTACGCACACGCACCTTTACATACAAAACAGAAAAAAGTTGAACCCAATATCCAAACAATTCCGCCCGCACTGTAGCTTCCCTTACCTTAAGTACCGATTGCCATTGTCTTAAGACAATTGGCCAATTCGCCTTTTCGTCGCGTTCTGACACGCTTGCATACTTTTTTTTTTATTAAATTTGCTAGCCTTACGCAGAACCAAATCGCATACCATTCAACGCGCGATCCCATCCCCGATCTCTCTTACTCTTCCTTCTATTTTCACACACCAAATCAATCTCATTCCATCCTCCCACACAATACAACGTCTACCACTCCTGATAGCATTGCCGATTTGATATCTATCATCGACATTCCCTTCTACGAAGGGTTTTATTTCTATTTACACCACACTGCCTAACCTAAGTCTAAGAAATGGCCGAGGTTCAGGCACGATCCCAGGCGCCGTCCTCTCGAGGTCGAGGCGGCGGCCGAGGTGGAAGAGGAGGCTTTGGTGGCCGTGGCTCTGCACCTAGACGAATTAACGGCGACAAACTTACGACTGCTGATGCGACCGCTACAGATGACGATGGCGATGTCAGCCTACTGAGGAAGCAGTACGGCGGCAAACTTGACGCCATTAAGGAATTATTCCCTAGCTGGTCCGACGCCGATGTCCTATACGCTCTACAGGAAACAGACGGCGATATTGAGGTTACGGCTACACGAATTGTAGACGGTATGTTTTACACATTTTGCTATCGCGATTCCTATCCCATCCATTTTCACACTTTCTCCCTTGTTATTGTGTTTCACCTTGTTAATATTATATGACTTATAGGTACAATCTCTCAATGGGGAGAGGTTTCGAAGCCGAAGAAGACCACCGCCCGTCCTAAAGCTAAGGATTCTGCTACATCTACCGGTTTAACTGAATCTTCCGGGAACAGACCTGCACGTGGTGGCCGTGCGGATGGTGCACGAGGTGGACGCGCTCGCGGAAATGAGCGAGGTAGGGGAAGTGGCCGAGGCCGAGCGACCACTCATCCCGCCACTAACGGCCAGCGATTCAAGGAGAATCAACAGCTCTCCGTTCCGACCGAAGAATCCTCTAGCTGGGGACCCACGAAAACGAGCGAAGGTGCATCTACAAATGATGCTAGCGCCACAGCCTCGGGCGCAAATGATTCTACTGCCGAGACCGTCACGACTCCTACTCCCACCGCCGCTGCTGTTGATACTGCCTCTGTCAAACCCGCTGTCATCCCTCAAGGTACACAGAAGACTTGGGCCAGTATGTTGCGACAGTCGACTGCTCAGAAGCCTGTAGCCAAGCCGAAGGAGACACCCGCCCCGAAGCCTGCCCCCGAGGTCTTGGAGCCTCTTCCACCTGTCGAACCTGCTGCGCCGGAACCTGAGCCGGAGCCTGTTGTTCAAGAGCCTGCTAAGGAAGTAGTTGAGCCTTCTGCCCCTGTGGAGCCCCCTAAGGTTATCGAACCTGAAGTTGCCCTCCCTCCTCCCGAGGATGATTTGACTCGAATTAACCTAGAGCAGCTTCCTGACGAGTCTAAACCGCCCACGACTGCTACAGCTGCTAGTACCACAGCAGATTCCTGGGACCCGAGACAACCCCAACAGAGCGCCACAGCCACCCCCGTATCGGCCTCGCACGCTCAACACCAAACTGCACGCCCCACCGCTAGTGGTTATGCCGCGACGGCGATCAAGGCAACTGAGCGACCCGCTCCTCGCATGCCCAGTTACCAGAAGCGACTTCTCGAGCAGGAAGAAGCGGTCCGAATGCCCGGTAATCGCGAGGTCGATCGTGCTGCTGTGCAATTTGGTGCCTTTAGCTTAAACGGCATCGAAGATGATATCGACGGAGACCGCGAAGACCCCGAGACTCGAACTCAGCCACCACCTGAGTCGCCGGTTGCTGTCCCTCGAGCATCCCTACCTCCCGTCGCCCAACCTGCTGCGGTTCCTGAGGCTTTCCCACCTGCCCAGAAGCCTGCCACTTCTCTCCCTTCGGCGCCTGTGACAACTGGTACAATACTCTATCACCCCTACCAGACCTATTACTATACTAACTATTTACCAGCGACGCCTGTTGCTCCACCCACCGGTCCAGCCGCTACCACACCCCAGCGTATGTCGCAGTACCCTCAAATCAGTCACCCTACTAATACTGATATAGCGCCACAAGCGCCTTCGAACAACCAACAGTTCGGACGTTTTGGCCAGACGAGCGTGCAGGAACCAGCTGGGTTCCCGCAAAAGCCTTACGACTCTTTCGCTCAGCAGACAGCTACAACGTCTGCTGGTCTCGATAGTTTCCCGACCCCGACTACCCAAGCGGCAGGACCGCAAACCAGCGGCGCGTTTAGCTCAGCCCCGAGCGACTATTCTTCGTATTACACAGCTGACCCGCAGAGCCGAAACAGCTATAACAATTACTACGGGCAACAGTACGGGCAACAGCATGCAGGTCAAGCTCACCACGAAACGTCGAACGCCCCGAACCGCGGTTTCGGTGCCTACAACGCGGGTCAGAGCGAAAACTTGAGCCAGTATCCCCAGAGCGGCGCCCAACCGACGAGATACGGAGCTGCTGCTTCTACCGAGTCGCATAACAGCGGCCACAACACACCCAACCCTATTGGACAAGCAGGCCAGCAAGCCTCAGCTCAAACTAGTCAACCGCAGTCCAATTTGCACCAACAGCCCCATGCCGGTCAATATCCATACTCGCACCCGTACTATTCGAGTCCGTATTATGCTCAGTATATGAGCCAGTATGGTGGTGGTGGCTATGGACAGGCGGGATATGGTGGTGGTCCTTACGGCAAGGGTGGCCTTTATGGACAGCCGCATCAATATGGCATGTCGCCTCAAGGCCCCTATGACCACAGCTCTTCTCCGGCAACAAGTGGTTTCGGGCAATCCTCCCTTGCTGGTCGTGAAACCGGACTCGGATCCGGTGTTGACTCCTACGGTCGGGCGGGCTCTGCTCAATCTGGAGCACCTGGAGGTCTCGGTAGCAGTGGATTCGGAAATGTGCACGACGCGTTTGGCCGCGGTTCGGGTTACCCTTCTCAGGCTGGGCAGGCGTTTAATGCCCCGAATGCTCCCGCCTCTACCACTGGCTCTGGTGTTGATGACTTGAAACCCTACGGTGACACGAAGGCAGCCGGCGGCCCAAGCCCTTCGCTCGCTGCTGCTGCACGACCGGGTTCGGCGACGAACACCACTGCCGCGGGATCTGGACTTCCACCCCCGCAATCGATCCAACAGGGTATGGGTGGATATGGTGGTTACCCTAGCCACCTAAGTCACGGCCTTCATGGTAATCAGTCGGCAAGCAGTGCATATGGCCTAGGAGGTGCCGGCAACCAAGGGCATGGCAATGGTCCATATGGAGGATACGGAGGCAACCAGGGCCTCGGGAACTATTATGGTGGACGACAACAGCAGGGTGGCTGGGGCGGTAACTATCATTAGGCGTCTGGTCACACTCCCCAATCTGATGAGCACCACGGACCTGGATGGAAAGTGCGTGTTACATCGAACACTGCTAATGGGGGATATGACACTGCTGAGAGCGAGGGCCATATTAGGTCTTTGCTAAGGATGAAGCGCGATTTTACTCAGCCTTAATGGACTCCTTCGGGGTAATATTTACTCTCGTTTTGATTGGCGGGGGCATTGGCACGGAATGGGCCAGAAAAGTTCTTGCTGAGAGGTTCGGGTCGTCAACTTTGCATTGTACCATTGTTTTTTCCTTTACAGAGGTTTCTATCTCAGGCATCGAGGCTACGGTGCCTTCACTAGGATTAGGTTGATACCGAATTAAAAGCTTTTCTATGGAACGAAGTCATTAAGGGAGCATTACTACTGCGTTTCATCAAGATCGCTTTATTAGCTTAGGGTATGTGGCACGGTCAATGACTACGCTAACATGATGAATTATCTTGAGATGTGCCCGTGTGGATTGGTTCCATATAAGTTGTTTAAGTGTTCGCAATTATCTGACATGAAGTGAAAGGCCATTACGTATTAAGGCAAATTGGTATCCCAAAAATAACGACCTCATCACAACTCATCCAATATGAGTATCCAACATCAACTCTCCCCTCCCTTCCCCTCCTCTCTTCCTTTTCCGGTCCACCCCCATCTCCCACCCACAATAATCCCCATCCCCGCTGTCATACGTTACACAATTCCGTTATAAGCAAATAAGTTCGGACTTCCACTCCCAGCATCATCTACAACATCGGGCGTAGCCAGTTTCTTAATACGCGCAATCGTATCCCTCGGCGAATCTAACCCGTGTTCCAGACCCTTGAGATACAAAGCTAGACCCGCGACATGCGGCGACGCCATCGAAGTACCGGAATCGAGGCGCTGCGCGCCTTCGACGTTCCATGTGGAGAGGACGTCTACGCCCGGAGCGAAGAGGTCGACGACGGATCCGTAGTTGCTGAAGTAGGCGCGGGTCCGGTTCCAGGATACGGCGCCGACTGTTAGGGCGGAGGGGGCGGAGGCTGGGGAGCGGGCTGATGCGTCGGACCCGTGGTTCCCGGCTGCGACTACGCTGAGGATTCCTAGGGATGTGGCGGCGTCTACGGCGTTGTTGAGGGCGTTGGAGGTTTGGAATTCTGGGGGTGTTAGATGGAGGAGGATGGGTAGTGCTGGGGGGGAGGGGGAATGTACCTAGACTCATGTTGAGGACGGACTTGGCGGCTCGTCCCGGTGTGTTGGTTATGTTGTTCACGACCCAGTTTAGTCCATCGAGAACACGCGAGACGGTTGAATAGCCCTAAATTTTCGCATTGCGTATGAGATAGGTGGAAATCTAAAAATACGTAGTAGCTGACTCACCGTTCCATGAACCACCTTGACGTCAACGATGGTTGCCTTTTTGGCGACGCCGAATGTTTTGGAGGCGATGGTACCAGCAACGTGAGTGCCGTGGCCGTAATAATCGTCAAATGACTCGACGTCATCGTATGCGCTGTAGCCTTTGATAGCGCGGCCCTCGAATTCCGTGTTGTTCGTTAAAACACCTGAATCCAACACATAGGCGAACGTTCCAGCGCCGGCAGTATCATCGTAGCAGTACGTGTGACCTGTCGTATCTCCATTGGCGAGTTCAGCTCGTTGCGATATACTCGCTAGACCCCACGGTGCATCATTTTCCTGCGTCTTAGATGACAGACGCGCCACTCTATCTTGCTCCACGGCTAGGACCTGAATGTGTTAGCTACATTTCTCATCGTAATAGGTCCCGGTTTCAAGCATTACATTGATATCGGCCAAGATCTGCGCTATTGTGTCGTCGTCAAATTCTCCCGAGTATCCACTAAATCCCTCGAATCCAAACGTCTTCTCGAGTCCAGCAGTGTCGCGTCGAGAAATACTTCGCCGATGCACGTCGCGCACCCAACCCAGATGCAAATCGATACTGACACCCGGCTTGAGGCTCACGATGTATTTTCCCGGTATCAAATCGCCGTCTTGCAAATCCAGGATATCGACTACTCCAGCGAGCGCCGGAATAGCGAGTCCGAAGAAACCCAATGCGAATGTCGCTAAATGCTGCATCTTGCCTGTCTTATCTTGTCCCGTCGCGTCACGTCACGTCCACAACCTAAACCTCCGAACAGAAAACGAAAATTTTCATTCAGGACACGCTGAAGGCTTTATCGTAATTCTAGCGTCGCCCCTTTCTTCTAGAATAAGGCAAGAACCCACCACCCTCGTATTCATACGCCGCAGTTATCCCTTCGCTGGCCGGCATTATGTGCATGGGTAGCCGGCCGATAGGCTTAGTGGACGGGCCCGCGACCCTGAATATGGAGGATGTTGGGAAATTGCGGCTCCAGTTTTCGGGTATTCCCTCCACGTAAGCCCGGGTGAGCTAGCTGGGAATGGTGTCAGCTACCCCTGTTTCTTGGTTTACCGTTAGTTTAGACATCATGAGGTGTCTTATTGATAGGTGAGACATGTCCGTTGTGGCTCTCGAGGGTTCACTTCGGGGATATATGATGGAGTTATGAGGCGAGTTGAAAGAGGGATTTACTTCTACTATTGGATTCATACTGATATTCATTCATGAGCCAAAGTCTTTAGATGCTGGTAGTGGGGGAATTGATGACCAATCTGTAAGGAAATAAGCTGTCCAAGATCGTTTTAAGATCGAACGGTCAAGAGATCATAGGGTAGGATTTGGCACCGATTGCGCATTTCAATCTTAAATTCAGCTAGGATTGTACCTTATAACTAATTGTAACAAATTAGTAAGACAATTCGTTATTCCACGAAGTAATTACTCGATGTTTAAGTTAAGATGCGAGAATTTCCAAAGTTGCGAGTAAATAAACAGAGATCAGTTCAACCTATTTGAATTGTGACGAGTCCTACCGGAGTACCCCTCGGAGTTCGTGGCATGTCACATCGGAGTTTTGTTTACTGTTTGTTCCTGTTATACAGCATAGAGTGTAGCATTTGCAGAATGATACCAGGCGTCATTCAGGCTCTTGATTTAACTTCTATCCTATTCTTCAATCAAGAGAATACCTATTTTCACCTACCCAGGCCATCGTATCATGAATATGTTAGTTAGCGGCACATGTTCAATAAAGACAAGTCCTAGCACCAACAACCGAAACGCAGGGGTATAAAGAGCCAGCCGGATCACTGTCAACCTTAGGTATTCAGTATGTCGACTCAGAAGGCACAATAAATAGCCTACTCATTGAACAATTTGACCCCTTTCATGCAAGTATTTATCATTCGAGGGCGAGCGGTATTGACTCAACCCAAATGGAACAACTAGCGGTAAGATACTCAAGTGAGGCACTTCATCAAATACCTAATTGTAGCCAAGTACATCTATTCGCTGTCTACTTCTAATGCTCGTTGACATCTATAGCCTTTCTAAGCCCCTCATATCACGGGATACTTCGGTCTACCCGTACTCACCCACCCCACAACATTTTCTTTTATCGCATCCGCGAAATTTGTAAAAGTCTCTTCAGCAAACCAGGCGACATGGGGCGTCGTAACCAGATTCAGATCAGCCGTATCAGGCGCCAGTAACGTACTAGTTTCCAAGCTCGGTGGTTCTTGCTCGTACACATCCGTAGCATAACCCCCAATCTTTCTTGTCTTCAGCGCCGCAACTAAGGCTTTCTCATTCACAATGCCTCCTCGCGAGACATTGACTATCACCGCATAGGGCTTCATTGCCTCCAACTCAGCTTTCGAGATGAGATCCATCGTCTCCGGACTCCGGGGCAGACACAACACGATAACAGAGCTCTCACGTATCAACGTCTCAAACGAAGTCCGCCCCTCGGCTGTAGCCGACGCACCTTTCCGGCCGGAGACCAAGACCTTCATACCCAGGGCCTTAGCCAGTGACTCCACTATCCTCCCAACACCGCCATACCCAACAATCCCCACCGTCTCATGCCGGCACGTCCGCGGCGCGTTTCCATCAGGGCCCTTCATAGCCTTAAGCAGCGTATCATTCGTCGTAAACTCCGCCGCGCTCCTCAACTTCTTCTGCGAAAACACCACCGACCGTCTCACAGCAAAGTAAAGCGCAATCGCATGTTCAGCCACAGCAACCGAATTACACAGCGGTGAATTCGCGACCGCGATGCCGCGCTTCTTGCATGCTTCTAGATCAATTGTATCGGTTCCCACCGCCACAACGACGATGAGTTTTAAGCGGGGTGAGACGGCGGGATCTAGGAATTTGCCGCGCAGTGGGACGACGCTCATTATTACTATGTCTGCGTCTTTGATGCGCTCTGCGATGGTTTCCGGGGGTGTGAGAAGGTGCCGCCGGAGTTCGTAGGTATACGGCGCGGGTAAGTCGAAGTCCGGGACCGGGACTATTTTGCTCTCGAGCGCCGCGATGATGAGGTGCGTGTTACTACTGCTGCTAGCCATTGTTTTTTTTTTTTCTTGGCAGATTATTGGATATGCAAGTGAGTTAATTGGATCGGTACCGTAGTATTACTCGTTCGTTGCACACTGAGGAAATCTGGGGGGATTTTCTTGCTTTTGAAAAGGTCGAGTATTAGGGCGCAATTGACATGTAAGTACCACTCCGACTACGCCGTGAGACATGGCGTACCACCTGCTTTACGCCCTGCTGACATTTTTTTTACTGCAGGTACTGGGTTATAAACACTGACAAAGTACAAGATAGCCAATTGCTGCCCAAATAAGTAACGGCATATGCTTCTTACGGAAAGTGCGCTGATGATTCAAGCCAGTTTTCGGGGTTAGGATATAGGGAGCCAGTTGTGATGGTAGCTGACGCGGACTGTTCGGTAGGTAGTACGGCAGGCGATAGTCTTCGTTATACAGCACATATGCCAACACGGAAACTCCGCCTATACATATCTGCATCACTCAGAAATTCGGTTGGTAACTTGAAACCGCATGGTGTCTTTTACTTCTTTTATTTATTTGCAGGTAGGTAGCTATTTTGGTGTTTTCTTCACGCTTGCCGATCCACTCTCCTTCCAGATAGCGGGGCAAACTTATAATATCCCACTCTGCTTTTTATAAGACTCTTCGCCCTAGTCAATGATTCAGCGTTGAACTAGCAGCTAATCCCGAGTAGTGTATCCCACAGGCAACTATTATAGTTGTCTTTTACCGGGATTTTCGGTTTCTGGGTCCGTCAATTGATCGATAAGCTATCTGATTCCTCACATTAGCATCATCGTATTTCGAGAAAAAGAAAAGTTGTACCTCGGCTTACCTATCAAGCTCCAACGAACCCACCAACCGCGTCCGCACCACTTCAGGGCTTGGCACGAGTCTCAACCAAAGTCAACTCGCCAAGAGCCTTGAACTCAGGTAGAGCGCTAAGTCCCTGCAAGTAGCTAACGACGTTGGGAACGTCCTTGCGCATCTCAGCGTCAACAACGAACTTAGTACCGAAGAACAAGATTCCCGCGACCATTACATCAGCAAGCGTAAGCGCGTCACCAACAAGGTACTTCTTGCCGCCCTCCAGCGCGACCTCGAGGCGCTTCAAGCAGCGCTCAAGCGTGGTGATGGAGTAATTGTAGCGCTCCTCGTTATACGGCATCATCTTGAAGAACGCCATAGCGGCAGGGGGCACAATACCGGTGTTCAAGTCGCTCTCAGCGAAGAACACCCATTGCGAGACTAAGGCCTGGGTTTTTGGGTCGCTGCCTAGGAGTTGAGATTTCTTGGGTCCGGAAAGAGCGAGGTAGGTTGCGATGGCACCGCCTTCGGCGAGACAGAAACCGTCGGCGCCTTCGAAGGCTGGGACGCGGCCCATGGGGAACTTGGCGAGGAATTCGGGCGTCTTGTTGTCGACGCCCATTTTGAAGCCCTCGGCTAGAGGGACCTCGAGGCCGTTGACGGCGGCTATGACTTGGGCCTAATTGAGATGGTGGTTAGGTTCAATGGGTCTAAATTGGGTATCTACTTAGGTAGGTGGGTAGGTAGGTATTATGGATATCTTACCCGTTCGACACGGTAGTTGCCCGGGTAGGAGTAGATCTTGCCGAAGGGTGCCATGGTTGTTGATTAAGTTAGGTGAGTTGAAGGTTAGAGTTTGGTTGATTTGGTTGATGGAGCAAGAGTCAAGAGTTAGTGTTGGAATTGGAGTTAGTTATAGAAGATGGGAAGTCTATTTTGATGTTGTAATCGAACGTTTAAATGTTGCAATTGTAGAGGGGCTATGGAGAATACCCCTCATCGCTCCTTCTGGATCCATAGCTACCCTACCCAATATTTATAGAGTGTAGAAGCTTCAGGAAGTAGCAGTGCCGAGAAAATCGGCCGGGCTGAACGCAATTGTATTATTAAGCCTATTGAATCCCGTTCCCGTTCGTAACGGGGACCCACAAGGGCTACGACTTGTTGAGAGCGGTCAAGAAAAAAAAACATATGGATTTTGAAACGCGTGAATTTGCGATCCGCGACGTTAGATTGGATGGCGTCGTCAAGTGTAAAAAAAGTGATATCCATTTTGATGTAGGTCTGTATGAGATGTCACTTGGCTGCCTTAGCTGTCCTTATTACCATGCCTGTTCCGTATGGGGTTGTGTTACCATAGAGGCTGATTCTGCATAAGCTTAGGAATCAATGAGCTAGATACTTTGATAATATGCCCTATTAGGTATCGAGATCGGATTGCGATGCTGTCATCAGGGGTCTTATTGGACTGAACGCTATGGTATATCATGAACATTGCAGTTGTTTAGAAATCAAGGCTCCTCGGAAATCGGCTCAATACAAGAATGCGAAGGGAACATAGACTAATCCAAAAAGCTGAGTAGTATTAAGATACCTAGGTATCAGTCATTTCTTCAGCCTTTCATTTTTATTTAATTTGCTTTTTCTTACTGATTTATAATACAAGCATTAATAATGCATTTTGAGAGATAAACGCCGTACACCCTCGGAGTGAACAGGTGTCTTCGTTCGTGCTGCTAAAAGTATACGATAGGTAGGTTCATTTCGCTAATCCTGCACGAAATGGCTTTCGGATATCTCGATTGCCGCGGAGTAGCGTCAGACAAGGTGTTCCGAATATATATGGGTCATTTAGTCGTAATACCCCGTGAAGATAAAGTTCTGGATCGGGCCTTGCCAGGGTAGTAGCCGTTGTTTAGTCTGACTGCTGGCGATCCAACTATCTTGTCCTTCGACCTCACTGGGTCGGCGCCTTACAGGTCCACCCCGCACAAATAAAATAGCAGCCTGATGTGCCTCTTTATCCACCAAGTCCCTATCGTCCGGTATAAAACATTCGTATTCTGATAAAACGTCGTAACTTTTCAAGCGTCGTCCAACAATCAGTTCCCAGCTTCCTGTTTCATGGCGGTATGTCGCTTTGTCGCACAATAGGACGTCGTAGAAGAGCCCCATTGTCAAACCAGATGATGGCAGATCTAGTTGGTAATAATCTACCAGATCGCCCCCAGAACCTGAATAACCCTTGACGACATCAAGGTGAGTGATGGGGGCTTTCCCAAAGGTAAGACTAATGTCACGCCAACTCGCTTCTGGTCGAAGATATGCAACGCGCCTGTTTTCGAGTTGAGCCCATGGAAGTCTACGGAAGGGCCGCGTATAATCGCCGTCTAGGGTTAAAAATGACAGTTTTCCCCGTTCTTTTGGTGTGAAGCTGTCTGCAGTATTAAATAGCCCTTGGAATTTGTCTCTCCAAAAAGGATTGATTTCTATGTCTTCGGTATCGCCGTCATGGCTTACGGCTGATTTCCTTTGGACATTGTATATGGCATCTTGACCTAGCTCACGGAATCGTCTGTTCGTAAGCTGTGAGATGATCAACGATTGAAGGTCGACGGTAGCAAGAATCTCAAGAACTGTAATGAGAATTTCATTAGGTAAATTCGACAGATTGGCCATTCCGGGATAATAGCAACACTATTTAATATCTACTCTCTTTTCGGCTTTCAAAGTGGTTAGAAATTCAATGTAATGACGAGGTGGAAATGCTAGGATGATAAGGCGGCGAGGTGGATTTGCGTACCTGTTATGACCCGCTAATTCATTTCGCTATGCCGATTCTGTGGGGGCAGCCAAGAGATCTCGCCTATCTATTTAATAACTGAATGAATTCCCACGATTTACGCATGTGACATAAAGTAGTCGTAACAATTTACGTATTTTATAAAATTTTCATATAAATCTAAGAAGCTAACACTATTTACGACGGATATTAAGTAATTTTTTTTTTGACTGGTGTAATGTATCAATCACTGTAGTGTCGACATTTTGATAGAATCCCATAGCGTTTATTGACGTCTCAGGCGGTAAGGATATCGACAGACCAGGGGTAATAGGGGGCGGGACGCTGTAAATTAGGTATCAATTAAACCATAACGCCCTGTATTTTAGCTCCCCATAACCCTTCTGGGGGTTCGAATTTACATATCTCAATCCCAGTAGCATTCTACTTCGCGGCTTTGAAATTCTCATGGTGGTGTTTATTTTATAACTATTGAAGATGGCGTATGAGCCGCTCGCCAATACCCAAACCGATATCCTGCAAAGGTTTTAGGTACGATGGTAGACTTACCGTGAAAAGGATACCTCGTGCCAACCCCGAGGACATAAAGTGGCTCTTCTCCGAAGATAAAAATCCAGAGGAATACAGTGAATGGCTTACAGTAAGGTGTGCGACATTGATTAAGCCTTGGCTAGATGCCCAATTCCGGCATTATGGCATGTCTTTGCGTTTGGGTTTATGGCCTATGGGTCAGGAAATGCGAGCAATCATAATGCAAGAATACCTACATAAAGAATCTCTCAAGCCCGACGTATGTCTAAATCTACTTAAAATTATTATTGGGACGACATCGCTAATCCAAAGTATCAGTTTGATGACGAAAGTAGGCAATACAAACCTTTCGCATCAGGCCAATTCGAGGAGTTGGAAGCCGAGTGGAGAAATCAATGCGTAGCATACGAGTTGTCTTGTGCCTCCGGCCGCCGGAGAGACAACTTCGATAACTTGGCCACTTTAGAGGAGAAACTCAACTTCGACGTTGATATGTTCATGAACACTTACTATAGTAGCCGGGACACCCTTCCGGACCCAATGCCATTTCGTGGGATCGATTTCGATTTTGTCATGGAGGTAGTATCTCGAGTACGTGATTTATATGCTCAGAAAGCCCTCGCCAGTCGGAAAAAGCTACTCTGGATCGGGTGGGACAAGAAAGAAGTTAAACTAACATGTAAGGGCTTTGCAGAGATTCGACGTCGAGAAAGAAGGAAGCACGAGGCACTCGTTCGCGAAAAGAAATTGAAGGAGGCGTTAGGGTGGCGGCGAAGGCTACATATAGAATACGTCGTAGGAGAAAATCGTAAAGAAAGGATTGAGGGCTGCTACATTGCGGAAACGATCGCTGATGTACTTTTCCCTCACGCGGGACACAAACCAGAGAGCCACTGGATAGAAATCAGGGATACGATCCGACCTGGAATATACCAGATAATTTCCGAGTCTCTACCGGCCGACAGTGGGATGCTAATAATTTCGCGGGATTACGATGACCTTCATGAGGATTCCGACTACTACTCGACAGGTGAAGACTATTCTCTGACCGGGTCGGGACGGAAGAGGAAGCGGCATGGCAAAGACTCTCCCAGTCTTAGGGCAAAACGTATGCAGCTATCAATACCGCACAAAATCGAGGGGCGTACCCAGTACTATACACGTTGGCGCGACTGTCTGGCTACCGGCGCACCCTCCATGGGAATTCATCAACCCAAAAACGGCGAGGGTGAAGGATGGATTGAATTTTTCGAGAAAGGCAGGGCGCAATTTTTCGCGGAATTAAGAGCTCCGGGTCTAGTTAATGTGGTTCGCGGTTACAAAGTGTCGGACAAGCCCCTATTTGTCGCCGAAGAATACCTTACGCGGCCTAGGTAGGGCATAGGTACTACCTAGGGGGCGGTCGTGTCGTAGATAAGCGTCTCGGGATATGCTGTAGGTATCTTCGCGCGGTGAATCAGTCATAGACTTATAATGTATATTGTCGAATGGTAGGTGTGGGTCGTCGAATTGAAGAAATTACATCAATCAGGGCTTGTAAAATAGGACCCTCCAGCCCTATGGACCAGAGAAAATCGCAAGCTGCTGGCCTGAAACGATCGTATGTTGGTAGTTCATTTTCCGGACACGAACGGGTCTCACTATAAGCATAGAACGGCTATTCGAAATCGAATAGATAAGTACAAAACAGCCTTCAACATAAGCCTCATCTATTCCAAGACCGGTCAACTTGTTCACGAAGCTCTTATTTCTGTAATGACGTTATAATTCTGTAATTTCATCTATAATGTATGTTATCCTGGGTATTAACTCCTTATGCACATGTCCCACCAGTACATTTTAGTACCTAATGCGTAAGGCCATCAAAAGCAAGCTCTCGGCGCAACGCCACGTCTTATAGCGTCTCGGTCACACCGAACGTGCACTTTAGAAGCAACTAGAAACAATAATAGGGGGCGTGATAGAACGCCCCCAATTCAGTGTCTTACAGGCGTAAGCCACCTAATAATTAGGGTTGGTAAGCAGGTGCGGGCGCTGGTACAGGCACCTGCATAGCGGGTTGGGACTGGTAGCCCTGATCTACGGGCTGGGCGTTGCGTTGGCGGATCTTGACTTCGTTGTCTTGCTGGATAAGGGCGCAGCAGGAGCACCAAAAGCTCACACAGCAATCGTTGCAGCCGCTGCCCTCGATCTTGTAGCGCTCCCTAATCTCGGATCGCTTCATCATTCCGTAGCTAATGAAAATGTTAGTCTCGTAGAAAGGGTATTGTAATTATGAATTTGTGTCGAAAGGGAAATGACGTACATCCATCCACAGCCAGTGAAGCAGTTTATGAGACCATGGATCATGCAGTCGCTATTCATCATGTCCGCTGTCTGCATGGAGGGGTCCCTAATCCGCTCAGAGGTCTGACCGAGCAGAAGGCAAGGTAGACACCAAGCTAACAAGCAGCTTGTGCATGGTGAGCAGTCGCAAAGGCTGGCCTGCCATTCTCCGCCTTGTTGGCCGTAGGCCGAGGGAGCATGCATATGAGCGTGTGAGTGCGGGTGAGGATGTGGGTGGGGGTGATCGGTGTAAGCTCCCGCGGGCGGTTGATCTTGAATTGGCTGCTGGTACTGAGGTTGAGGTTCAGGTTGAGGCTGGGTAGCTTGCGCATATCCAGGCGGGTTCTGAGCAGCTTTTTCCATTATGATCGATTGACTCATGGTATATATAAATTATTCGGTGGTGTAAGTTGAGCTAATGCTTCGTTCCGGCTTGTACTATCGTGACGCAATCGTGACGCAAATTTCCACCAAATAGTTGCAATTGAAAGTTACAAACGATGGACCAATGCGACAAGATGGGAAGATAATAGAAGATTATTAGAGAAGGACAGAAAATGCCATTACTTTAAACAAGACCCTTGAAGGCACGACTCGATGTTAATAAATACCTGCCTGGATGTCATGAGTGTGGAGTCCTAGCTGGATCCCAGTCCACATAATAAAGGATTCATTCTTTTGCTACAACGCTAGAACCGCTATTGCACCTATTACAGCGACGGTCATACCGCATCAGATCCCGCTAGTGAGTGAACTACCAAACGCGTATAAGCAGGGACGGATCAAGTACCCAGTTTTTATCATCATGGCGGCATAGTCATCGACTAACAACCCTTGGCAGGACTCGAAAGAATTATCGTACAACAGTAAATCGGACGATCGTCGAGCTCTTAGCGAATAAGCGTATAGCTAAGGGATCCTTTGTTGCCTATCTGCTTGTCCGCACTGCTGCGCCCACTACGGTGTGGTGCCACGATTCTCTTGCGGAGTTACATAATGATATTCAGCCCCCAAACCGGGGGTGCCTGTTTAATTAAGGGTATAAGGCAGAACCAAATGCCTAACATCCCTGAAAGCTGAAGGGAATACAGGGTAATACCACTGTAGATCCCTTGATCTAGGCGTGTACTTTTTTCTACCATGTTTTTCTATCACACATCACTACCGAATATGACACTAATCGAATATGCAATCAACTATTTTCGTATAGAAAATAAGAAAAAGGGGTGCAAGTCATACCACGCGAGATACGATAATTATGAGTTCCACTTTACAGAGTCCTTGAAAAAATTGAGGCTCTCGAAAACACATCAATGCTTCATTATTATGTTATTGTATTACAGCAATGATGTTGGGGGCTGACTTCAGCACCTGGCCAGTTGACGTAGCTGTGCTATATTTAGCACATTCATACATCCTATGGGGAATGTATTAATACAATCTCTTTCCCATTTACTTCTAGTACCTTTTTCTACATGTTGGTCTCGTATGAAACAAACACATCAGCTAGCCAAAAGCCGAGCCGAATCTGACATGGAATGCGTAGAATAAAGTGAAACAAGCTGCTTACTCCTTGAGTTGTCCCGAATCTGACACTTGCATCTTTCCGCATCGCATCGCACATCCTTAACCATTCGGAAATGACGATTACCTAGGTACCTTACAGCGATAGTTATCGATAAATACGATGGAATATGTGCGCTAGAGTTTACCGTAGAATTCCTAACATCACCCATAAGTTTGTTGGTAAGATACTATTATATCATCGATGTTCACAAGCAAAGGGAAAGATTATTATGAGTGGCTTTTTTTTTGGCGACTATTGATCCCTATGAAGTACTAAATGAAGTACAGGCCAGCGCAATTGTGGCCACGGTTTCTTAAGTTAGAATAACCGCAGGAAACGTCCCCTTGGCATCAACCTGCCCCTACCAACGGCAAATATCTCAGACCTTGCCTCGAATTCGTATCGTAGGAGAGTTGTATGGGCATCATCCCAATTCCGATATGATCGAATGAAATAAAAGGGGAAAAAAGAAAGAAGAAAGAAACAGTCGGCAGAGACAATTGCGAAGCTGATTTATCGCGTCTGCATGCCGTAAAATGTAATTCGCATCCGTCGAGCAACGTCCTCAAGCCTTCCATGAACGGCAACGAATATGAGAGTACGATACCTCACGCCCCAGCAATCCATACTCAGTAACACATCCAGGGGAGTTGGATTCGATGGTAGAAGCGGAAGCGGCCCTTGAAGACCTTGGTGGGGAACGTGAGATTGTCTGCAGTAACGTGCGTTGCCAAGGCCATATAGCCGGTTGAGATATACTGGTTCCAATCGTCGAACGGATGGGCGTACTCGATGTAGGGAGAGATGTATCCGCCGGCAACGAGCTGATGGAAGGTTTGCATGCTGTGAGGTGATCGCATTAGCAAAGAACTACTTACTTATAACTCCATGGGTAGGGGAAAGGGGTGGACTTACACGAAATCATTACCTCCCCAGAGCAAGTCTCTGGCAAGAAAGTCGAAGGAGCCGAGCTGCTTGCTCATAATGAACTGCAGGATGTCGGTGACCGTCTGTTCGATCTTCAGCGGGAACACGTAGGAGCGGGCTTCGCTCAGACGAATGTCTTCCTTGGTCATAGGCATGGCGACGAGCTTCCCAGGCAAAAGAAAACCCTCGTGGGTAACCACCAAAGGCTCCTCGAGATCCCAGTCCGGAAGGACTCCGATGCGGATTCCGCAGTGACGACCATGCAGATTTACGAAATCAAATCGAAGCATAGCGTGGTTAGGGATTTCCTTAGGGGCGGATGAGTTGAACTTCACGACGGGATGTACCGGGACGGTCCACATCTCAATCCACATATTCATGCAACGACAGCCGCGGAGATCACCGGGAAGACTGATGAGATCATCCTTGGTGATGTTGTAGCCGTCCGGAGTGTTGTAGACATCAGGATGTTGGTCGTCAGCGTGGACCAAAGATGATAGGATTGTCTGTTGCATTTGATATGCATGGGAATCTCCAAAGGAGCTCGCCTGGTGAATCTCGTGGGTGGACATGATGCTTAGTAGCTTGGAAGGAAGGGAATTTTATTCAATAGGTATGGAATCCGCAAAGAGCGTAAAAGAGGAGAGAGTGACAGAGCGAATGAAGTATGGTGGGTGTTCAATGACTAGAGAGTGAAATTGATCTTAAAGATGCTAAACAACGCATAAAAGCACCTCGGGATATCAAGGAAGACTGGTCTGGTCGAGCTCGAGTGGGTTTTTAAGGTAGGTAAAATGAGTGACAGAGTGCCTGTGTGGACACACCTAGCAGTTTCTTCTAATTTTTCTTACTAGATTTCGTGGAACTTTCCAATATTTGTCTATTTACAGGGTATTTGCGCCGGTATCACTGCCACTCTCAAATTTTGGATATTATTTGTCGGGTGGTAGGGTAAGTCTGGGGCCCACGCATCGTCTGGTATACGCATAGGCAAGACCCCTCGCTCTCATGCGCGTTCAGTTAGGCCCTTTAAGAACCCCCCGGAAGGTCACTGGCTGTTTACAAGGTAGTTTACCATACCTACCTAGGTAAGTAGTAAAGGGACCCGAACCTTAGGGCTAGGTGTATTCGAAATAACTACACAGGAACCATATTCGTTGTCACGTTGCTCGACTTCTCGCATATACCTTCTCTACAAGCGCATCTCTATAAGCGCAGGAGGAAGTGACATCTATTTCACCATCGAGAAGTTACTTCTCACCAATCCGATATATCGAGCAAGTTCAGCAAAGCGGGATGAGGGTTTCCTATTTTCATGCCGAGAAAAACGTGACGAAATGCGTGAACGTATCGTCATACACTTTCCGCATCTTCACTCAAAGAAATCGATACATACCATCCAGGACCTAAGTGAATAACGGGTCAGATATAAGCATAATTTCAGACATAGTACATAAAGTAAGACCATTATATTAATTTTATATGCGTGTTATATTTTACTCATAAAGGGCAGAGGATAGGGGTCATTGAATAATCCGACGAAATGCGCCAAGTGACCGACGTCGACGTAACACCCACCAAGAAAAATGCGCATAGAAGTTAAATGGTAATTTTTATTATTTCTCAACTTATATATTCCATTTCTTATTTCCTTTGATTTCCATCATAAAGTATTCCACCTAATATCTAACCATTACCCACACCCCTTTCAGTTCATTTCACATTATCATAACCGCTCTTACGCTCTTTCCCGCCGATCATCGACTACCTACTTCGACTTCTGAAAGTACCCAGTAATATCATTCTCCTCGCCGCACTTCCTACACTTGTGCAAGACCTTATCCCCACCGGTCAAAGAGGCAGGTGCAGCTGCAATACCACCAGCCTTCGCCAAATCCCTCTCCTTACTGTTATCTTTCTGAGGTGCGGCACCCGCACTTACGGTAGCGGGATGCACCGCGGTAGGCGAAGCCTTGCTCTTGGCAGGTGTGGTGTTATGCTCTAGACTCTTGCGCCCAACTTCATCCCTCTCACCGACGTTGATCCCCGAAGGCGTACCAGAGGACAGGACGTTGTACTGCCCACCATGACTCGAGTCGGTGGAAGTACGATCCCGAGCACTGGAAGTGGGACTTCCGGCAATGGATACATGTTTCTTCTGCTCGGTAGGAACTGCGCCGGCAACGGCGTGTTGTGAGCTGTGGGTGGTGGGAGTTGGATCGGTGATGTCCTTGCCTTCCTTAGCGTCCTTCTTGGAATAGTACTTGGCTGCGGCGCCGGTTCCGGCTACACCGGCAACACCGGCAGCAGTAGCAACTTTTGCAGTGTTGTGATTGTCACCTTCCTTAGTTCTGAGCGCAGAATCAGTTGGTGCCGATGAAGCTGCATTGTTCTTGCTGTCATTAAGGTCAGAGGTGTTCACTCCCGAAGGTGTACCGTCGTGCAGGGTATTGTATTCACCACCGCGGCTAGAGTCAGCGGGAGTACGTCCGGCAACGCCAGTGGTTGAGGTGTATGGCTTCTGAGTGTCCCTCGAAGTAGCTGCGGAGGTCTGACGTGTCTCAACAGCTGGGATCTTGTCGCTGTCTCTGTTATGGGCGTAGTATGCGGCTGCGCCTGCACCAGCAACACCAGCTCCAGCAGCAGCGGTCTTAGCGCCATTATGGTTACCCTTCGTGGCGGTATTGCGTGTCGCAGTAGGTGAAGTAGCAGAAGTGTTGTTTACAGCGTCATAGTGGTCACCGGTGTTGATTCCAGAGGGGGTACCGTCTTGCAGAACATTGTATTTGCCATGACGGGTGGGATCGGCACGAGAGTCGTAGGCGTTGGCACCGCTCTGTGGTACGGCCTGTCTCTCAGAGGCAGTAGCAGTCTGCTTGGCACCCGAGACTACGCCAAGTTGGGGTTGGCCGATGGTGTAGCCTGTGTTTTCCGGCTGGGTAGTGGTAGCAGCCTTGGACGATGTAGTTGTCGGCTTGCCGTAGGCCTGCTGAGAAACGGGTTCCTTGTTCCTGTTGTTGTCCTTGTTGGAATACTCATGTGCGGCATAGCCAGCACCAGCTCCTAGGCCAGCAGCTGCAAGACCATACCCGAGCTTTGAATCATGCTTATCAGCAGGCTTCTCAGTTGTTTGAGAAGTAAAGGGGTAACCTCTGGTGGTTACATCTTCAGAAGCGGGATGAGCATTGGCGCTCGTCGCAGTACTCTGGCTATTGGGACCGGTATATCCGGCAGCGATGAAAGGATCCTTCGAAATCTGATGCTGGGGTTTTAATTCTCCCATCGAGTTGTCAATCTTCTCATTCGGGTGCTGGTATACGGGGTTAGCCTTGTTTTCCGTGGATCCAAGTTCGGATTCCTTAGGCTTTTTCTCGTGCTTATCGGAACCATGAGCTACGGTGGCAGCTGCAAGAGCAGCGCCCGCGTCTCTGTCTGTTAGAGGACGGTTATCTTTACTTGGTGCTTGCTCTTTTAGTTTCTTCTCTTCTTTGACTTCATGTTTCTTTTCGGGCTTAGGTTCCTTGGCCTTATGCTCCCGGTGGAACAAGCCAGCAAGCTTACTCTCCTTCTTGGTGTCATCTTCGTCGTGCTTATGGGTAGCAGATTCCATAGTTTCATTATCATGCTTATGATCCCGTCGCTTCTCAGCAACATCAGAAGCGGCAATACCGGCGCCGGCAGCAGTGCCAGATCCAGCTAGGCCTTCCTTGAACCGTGATCCACTACGGTTGCGGGTCTGACCATGAGTAGTGTTGTCGGTAGTAGAGAGTGGGAATGCGCGCTGCTGTTCATGACTCAATGAAGGGTCATGAGGGACGGATCCCTCGGTAGTAGTTTCGGAGCTGCCGTGCCCCGTAACTGAATTGTAAACCCCAGTGCCATAGGGAACATCGCCCCAGTACGGGTCGTTATGGTCGATGTTACTAGTTTGCCTCAAGCCATTTCGAACGATGTTGCGGTCATCGCTTCCTAGTTGTTGTAATTCAGTGTTATCGGATCTAGCCGATGTAGCTATTCCGGTTGCAGGGCCCGTAGCGCCAATTCCTCTAGCGCTGGTAGTGTTCGTGGTGGTTGGATCTTGCGTAGCCGTCTTGGGGTAATTGTCGTTACTATTTCCATTGTCGACACGGCTATAAGCTCCAGTCATAACCCCGGGCTTGGTCTCACCACCACGATAACTAGATGAGTTTGTGGTGGATGCGTTCTTGCTCGATGCAACACTGTTGTTCTTGGGGGATGTGGTGTTTGAGAGAAAGGCATTTTCATTACCTGCACTCCGGGTTGGGATTTTGGAAGTGTAATTTGAATCTGTTAACCCAATTCCTGAGTCGGTATATTGATGTCCTCGTGCAGCCCTCTCTTCATCGCTCCAACCCCGGGGGTCTTCTCGCTTGTGTAATTTATTATGTTGATTCTGAGATCCTAAGGAGGATAAACTTGGTTCATCTGCACCTGGTGTTGCTGGGAACGCCCCTGGAAGAGTGACGGTTTCTCGTGAGTTGTCATATGAAGCCATTGTAAAATATGTGGATAAAGGTAGGGGTATCTTAGTAATTGTGTTTGTCTTTAATCAAAATGGATCTATTTTGAAACTAATTCTAAGTATAAGAGAATAAATCAGTCTTAAATAAGTCTTACAGGTAACTGAGACATATGAGCTCATAGCATGCGATCCTTAGGAGCTGCACATAGCCTCTACATCCTGTAGAGCTACCGCATGTATGCTCCAGCTTTCCGATATCATACAAAGAAGTCGGCTCCAGTCATGACATCAATTCTCGGGAGCGATCAAGTTAGGGAGCTCAGTGGCTTTGTCTCAAATTGACTTTATTACCCAATCAGGAACTGAACTATCGTGAACTAAGCGGTTGGTGCCGGACGGTCTTAGACTAAGGATTTCAATTTCGTCATCAGGGTTCTGATCAACTTGGTCCCGGCTCATCAGCATATCTAACTGTAGAATTAGATCTTGATCGCTTCCTATTCCGTAATATGGTTTGCGTAAGTGGTGACAGTCAATGGGAAGTTCGGCACGATTCGACACCAGAGAATATTCTGGTTGTCTCGCAGCGACACGTGGAGTTGACGTAGCAATGAGGCGGAAAGCTGAGGCCTTGGCATTGGCGATTAATATGGGCCGGAACTGGCAAGTTTTACGTCCCGACACTATAGGCCGATGACATCCATGTATGGCATCATTAGAATAGCAATCTGTGAGTTTTGAAGTTGGGGTTTGTAGATAGAGCCTCACGATGTAGATCATTAGTTAAGTAAGGGTTCTTAAGTAGCGGCTGGCAACTCGAACCTACGTAGTTTTATTGTATATTTTTCATAACTTGGTATAATCGTGAAGTAGTTCATATTCATATCCCTTGACACCGTTTTGGTGAAAGACTGTAAAGCAAGAGCCTGTCAAAGCTCCCCCACTATCGCCTGCTCCAAATGCAAAATTGCGCCCGACCTAAGTATACAGCCTGTGTAATGTACATATCGGTGGTGCAGATATTTTGGCTCGAAAGCGTAATATACGCAGCGGTGTTCGCGATCGTGATCCAAGGTAATTGACTATGGGCGCATCATCTCACCTAATTACCTCGTCCGCGTCCATCGTTTCATCGTCCACCTCTTCCCCATTTGCTATCGCAGCTTCTCTAGCCAGACGTGCGGCATTCCATTGTTCAAATTTGGGTTGGTAACCCGGAGGAGGCACCCATTTTGGAATCAAACCATGTTTTCGCAGTCGCCTCTTATGTCTTTTGCGCTGCCAGACATTCATATACCTCTCATCAAACTTGGAGAAATCCGTGTTTGTAGCCCAGTCAGAGACTTCGGCAAGAAAATCCCCCACTTCTTCGCCGATTTTCCAAGTTAACTCCCTTCCTCTACCTCCAGTGGTCCATTCATCTATCATGAAAGGCATCGCATATGGGAAATAGGGTTCATTCGGTGACCATTGGCAGGGTACTTGCGGCGTACAATGGTAATTGATTACATATAAGGAGCAGAAAATGGACTCAATAATATACCATATAGATACTGCTAGAAGTAGCACGCCAAATTTCGTAGGCCTTAGTTTTGGTGATTTTCGATATAGAGCCGGGATGGTGATTGTGGTAGAAGTAGAACCATTTGGATCGGTGGTAAGGCGTATTTCGGGTTTCGGGCCGGGGTTTTTCAAATCGGAGGGAATTTGATCTGGCTTGTGATCGTTATGGTGCTCGGTGTGCATAACTTTATCTTCTAGACGCTCGATCCCTTTCTTTGCAGATCGTATGCCCAGTAGGCCAGTCTTAAGCGATTTGCTCATCCTATCGTAGATTTCAAGCTCACGATCCCTATCTGAAAGCCCGGGCAGCTCAAGATCACTATCGATTTTGTCCATGGTATCATCCACCATCTGTTTGAGTTCCTCGTCGTCAATTTCTTGGTCGGCAAGAATGGAATCAAAATCATCAAGAGTTGAATCGTCGATTTCATTCATGTGTAGAATGGCTCGAATGTCATCTTTAACAGATGGAGGTTTGGCTGTATTAATCGGGGGGCGCAATGGTCGACGGCGTCTAGAAGCAGATCGAGTACGACGTGGGGAAGCGGGCACGGAAGAAGATCGCGTCATTGATGCTCTTCTTGAGGGTTTGATATCGCTGTTTGTCTCTTGTTTTATGCTGTTGTCGTCTAGTTTTTCACTAAATTTCTTGTCATGAAGCTCGAGACTTATCTCTGGAATTAGGCTGAGGTTATCCGAGACCTCTTTTTCATCTGAACGACCGTCTTGCTTAACTCTAACAGTAGCCGGCGTTTCAACATAAGCACCGGAGATACGTGGAGTTGGTTGTGTCAATGGGTCAATCTTGGGTGGTCGGGGTGTCACTTCTTCGGCTAGCTCCGATGGCTCCGATGGAATAGGTGACGGTGCCCGGACAGATCCTTTTTCAGAATAATTGTCCAACGGTGCAAAAAGTTTCATCTCAGCCTCAATACGGTCCGTAGGATCTGCTTCAGAGCCAGGCACACTACCTCGCTTTTCCCGAATCGAGTCAGTAGATTTGACTCTTTGTAAGCCTGCAAACCCAACTGTCGGCCTTTCTCTGGAGCCCTTAACTTCCGGGTTCTTGACCTCTAGGTTCCTAGGTCTCCTCTCCTCTCGAGTCGGGCGCGTGCGGCTGCTCTCTCTACTTTCGGGCGCTTTTGTCGCTGGAGGATCGTCTGGAACTTGCTGGTCAACTTTTTCAGAGGGGGGACTAGAACTGGTCGCTCGTGCGAGACGACGAAGTAAGTCGTGAGAGTCATTTTGTGATAATTCTGGTTCCTTGTCTTCTGTCACTTTAGGATCGAGGATCTTCCCATTAGATGCCTCACTAGATTTCTGTTCGGATGTATTACGAAAAATTGTGACGGGTATGTCTAAGGTCTCCTCTTTCGCTTCCCCCCCCTCTTTGCTGGTTGGGGTCTTTGTAGGTTCCTTATCTGACTGAAGCGAACCCGCCTGCAGATCTTCTTTGTTCGAATTTCTGTCAAGTTCTGGTGACTCCGAACGCGCCTCAGAATTTCTTATTCGTATCTCGTCGAGCCTGCTCGTAGCTACTGCTCGCTTAGATAACGATTCCATTTCTCGCACTCGTATCTCGTCAAGTTTACTATTCGTCCGTCTAATCGAAGACGGATCATCTTCAGACAACACAGCATTTGCGGCTTCAATTTCCTTCCGCCGAATTTGGTCGATGCGATTATTGCTACGACGACGATTCGGTGTGCCGCTGGCTGGGGAACTCGTAGCACTTGATTGTCGTCGAGGTCTCCCATTGGACTGCTCGGTTCGAATACGAGGACTGTTGGAAACTTGGAGATCTCCAGCTGTGAAATCGGCATCCAGCTCCCAGTTGAGGCTCTTTTCGGGCGACAATTGGGCCGGTTGATTGAGTGGCGAAGCTGGATCGTCCGGCCTATCACTGGTAGATTCATACTCGATCGATGGAATAGGGGCAAGCGCGCCGACGGCCCCCTTATCCCATGAGCTTGCTTCCCGCTGACTGTTCCTACGACGCGCCGAAGAAGCTCCAAGATTACCGTCACTGGCTTTCTTAGCAAAAATACTACCAGTTTCCGAAACCCTAGGTCCAACACGAGCGCCACCAAAGAGGCCATTAAGCGGCCGATTGCCTGCACCGAGCTGATGGTTCTGGTCGAATTGTCGCAGATGTGATCCTAAATCGCCATTTGACCCGCCTGAGAATATTCTCTGTGGAACGGCGCTGTACGACTGGCGCCTTAGGTGTGAACTTCGCGGAGCGGGACTTGGCGAACCATCGACAGGTCTATTCAATTCGGCGCTAGCCATCTTAAATGCGTCTTTGATATCAAAGGTGCTGTCGGATTGATCCTCCTCTTGCTTTGAAGCCAGCGCAAAGGCCGACTTGATATTTAAGGGTTGTCGCATATCGACGGACTGGCTGCGAAAATTTCCTGGTTTGCTTCGCTGTTCGGGAGAAGTGGCAAAAGGGACGTTATTGGTAGGTTGCGGTATTCGCGATTCGCGTGGTGATTCGGGGGATTTATTCGTTGCTGCGCTGAAGCTGTTGCTATGGGGAATGTATTTCGGGCTTGAATATAAAGGGTGTCGAGTACCGTTGCTAGTGTTGATATCGGGGTCGGGTATAAGATTCTCTTTCAACTCGAGTTTACCGATACTCTTTCTAGATGTTCGTCGGTTACCAAAGGGTTGCGTCGAGGTCCTACCACCGAGGCCGTTACCGTTGGTGTGAGTATTGGCATTTCCGTTGGGTTTCGCTGCCAGTACCCCTGGTGATTTTGGTGAATCGCGATCCATAATCATAGGGAGTGACGTTGCTATTAGGCTGTGAATCAAGCAGGTAGGCACATGGTTGGTAGGATGAAATACACGTGCAAGTCGCGAATGGGTTCATACCAAAAGGGAAGAGAAATAAAGAAGAAAAAAAAAGTGCGATTATAATGAAATGAGAAAGGAATTAAAATGGTAGATTTGGGGTATCTGGAAGTTAATATTTTAATAAGTTGCCTAAAGCGATACGTCAGATTGAACACATTGTGAAAGTGCAATGCAGTGAAAATGGCAAGAATTAGAAACAAGCTCTGCTATCACGAATCTCGAGCGTTGCTAGACAGATTTGGCGTCGCGACTTGCTGTGGAGATCCACGTTGACGCCGACTTCCCCAAATGGAAAGCGGTGAACATGTACAGCTGTCCCACTAGACTATCCACCAATCAAAACACCGCGCTAGTCTCCCATTAACGTAGAAGAGATCCGAGCTTCCTGCAGAATTAAGCCACGGCGGGGCTAATAAGTACCATTTCCATCCTTCTCCAAACTCATGTTAGTACTCTTCGTAAATTTATCACCACCATTAACATACAGGATTATCAGCATCAACTCGTTGATCCGATCTACCTTTTGCTTTTTCTTCGGCTATTAGCAGCACTCTAATGCCGCGTGTGACGACACCATCATCGCCAAGTGTCCTACCCTCTTTTTTTCCTTGAAGGAATTACATTCACCCACGCGTTTCCAAAAATATGGTGGACTAATACTAACATATCTCCTACGGACGCCGCCATGTGGCATGGATCGAATCGCGAATCAATGGAAGGAGGTTTCGAACGAAATTTAATCAATTCAAAACTTAGTAAAAGTTTCCTATGAGACATCTAGACTCACATTGATATGCTAAGAATCAATATATGCTATAGGTTAGCATCCGGCTTAGGTGTCATCTCAGGTCCCACGTTCTTATTACATTTACCTGTCGTTGTCTTTAGCTTTTTAGAGCCTTCATTTCATCCAACTATAGATGTTAACATTAATGATCGATACTGTGCAACACATCGCTTAACGCCGTTTGATACCATACAAATTGCCGATGCGGGGAACCCTACTAACCAATATCTTGTAAGTCCATGAGCTTTCGACTTCTTTACGAGTTCGCCTCTGTCAATTTCATCTCTAAAAATCCGAGGATTTCGGCCTTACATGTGAACAATGTCCAACTCCAAAGTAGCCATCATCACTGGCGGCGCCTCAGGGGTAGGTCTAGCTACTTCTAGAGTGCTCTCCCAGAATGGTTGGCAAGTACACATCTTCGACCTAAACGAAACCAGCGAAATTGCGGCGGAAGCTAGCCGAAGCAATTGTACTTTCCACAGGGTTGATGTCACTTCCTGGAAATCCTTATCATCCTCGTTTGATTCGGTCCTTGAGGCTGAGGGTCGACTTGACTTTGTCTTCGCGAACGCCGGTATCATGGAGAAGGGGAAATTCTTCGAGAAACATGATACATCCTCGCCACCGCCAGGGCTTGACGAATCCAGCCTCGATGTCAATTTAAAAGGAGTCATTAGGACGAGCTATCTTGCACAACACTATTTCCGGGCAAATGTGTTTGGCGCCAAGGATTGCGTCCTTATCATTACATCAAGTATCGCCGGCATTGTAAGCCGCTCCTTTGTAGAACATCAATAATAATTTAATCTCATTTTTTAAGTATCCTCAATCCATTACACCTTTATATGCAGCAGCCAAGGCGGGCATGTTGAACTTCATGCGCTCGATCGCCCCAATCTTCTACAATGAAGACGGTATAAGAACATACGCTATCTGCCCCGGATCCGTACGGACGAATTTACTCCCTAAGGAGTTATGGGATGCGTATCCACAACAATATTTGACTCAAATGGAGAAAGTAACGTCCACGATCGAGTCTCTAATTAGTGGTACGCAATTCGAGGATTCTAACGGACAAACGTTCAAGAAGTCTAGGGTCGGTTTGGTTATCGAAATCTTCGTTGATGATGTGTACCTTAGAGAATCTCCAGAACCGTGTAATGCTGGCATGGAATTTGTCCTAGAATTAATGCGCCCAGGAAAGAAGGAAGACAAGTGAGGTTAGAAGTCCGGTGTCTTTAACTTGTACTGTCATATCTACAATGAAATAATCCTTTACAGAGTTGGAATGACTTACTATAGACTCTAGTCGATTACCTAAGCGTTCTTTACACTGGGATTTTTCGGCAAATAGCCGAAAGATAAATTTTGCGATCAGGAATGTGCATCGGATAGTTTCCGAAATTTTTTGCAGCCCCATTTGTCGCACCATATTAGACCAATCCAAAGCGGATCAGCTCCGACGGCATCTCTCCAATATCGGATCTGATGCCGACAAGAGCTACCTACTACGTACTGAAAAAAGTTTCAATTTTCGCTTCTTTATTCATTCATCGCCGATGCTGCTATAAGTATAATATGGGCTGGCCTTTGCCTCAAACTTCTAAATTAATCTTATAGAAGGGAATTTCGTCATGTTTCGAAAGACTATCTACAAATTACAGTATGGTGCTAGTTTATCTGAGGTAACACCGCCCAACCTCTCGGTAGCATATTGATCTTGATCGTCGCAGTTTGGTAGAGGAGGCCTCCAAGAAACCCTCTTACATCATCAGATATAAGCAAGAGGTCGGGACTTGCGGCGCAGAAAATAACAAGCACGATTCGGAAGGTATTTTAGATGCTATCAGCATGTTGGAAGCAAAATATGAAAAGAATTATGCATGTAATTCGTTGCCGGACTGGATCCGATGGCTGGATGGATGAATATAACTGCCCGGAAGTCCGAGTAATTTCGCTAAACTCATCGCTTGCAGCGAACTAGCCCCTTATAAGGCTGAAAAATACCACTATAATAAGGTTTCGGTAGTACCCATCAGGTCCACTGTTTTAAGATTAAACAGCTGCCTTAGCCAGGAACACCTCAACAATGGCGGGCTATCTTGAAGCTTAGTTAGTGGTCTTAGTACAAGATTCTAGCGGATCAAGTCGCTATCGCGAGGCCGCCGATAATCCTGGAAAAACAACTTTCTTTTGTGAATCCATTCATCTTGTCAAAAGGTACACACGGGGAAAATTAGAAGCCTATGCGTCACGTCTTCGTTGATAGCAACTAATTACCGTGATTTACTACGGTGATTCACGGCTTAGAAACGAATCTTACAGATTTAAGTCGCGCCATCAACGTTCAAAATATTACTCCCGCGTGGCCAATATTACGGAATGGTCGATAAGTGTTGTTAGATATTCGGCATATTCATTGATGTTCAGAAGATGGAGAACCCCTCTATAGAGCCCGACGCTAGGGAGTCTTTGGGTGTCGAACCCAAGACTGAACCAGACAATCGACCAAGCGTAAACGATGGACCTGAAGCAGTTGAGGTTGAAGCCGACGAAACAGGCGCAAACGACACCACGTCAAAGAAGAGACCATTAGGTTTCTACCTCTCCTTCCTTGCCGTCAACATCTTAGTCTTCCTATTCGCCCTAGACACTACTACTCTCGCGGTGGCTATTCCGGTAAGTCATCATCAAACTCCTTTCTAGCCCCTTTTCAACTGTCTTTTTGAGAATCATAGGTGAGGTCGAATTGGTACTAACATAAACTAGGCTATCGCGTCCGAACTCCATGCTACCACTTTAGAGTCATTTTGGGCGGGAATATCGTATCTGTTAGGTGTCGTGGTCAGCCAACCTCTATATGCGAGTGTTTCCAATGTTTTCGGCCGTAAGCCGCCTCTTTACGTGGCTTTCGTATTTTTAATCGCTGGTACTCTCACATTTGCCCTCGCTAAGAATATGGAGTCGATTGTTGCCGGCCGCGTTCTCCAAGGTTTGGGTGGCGGAGGTCTTGACGTCCTCGGCGAGATCATTGTGACCGACATGACCACCCTCAAAGACAGACCTACGTATCTTGGAATCATGGCTCTACCTATCGCGATAGGTAGCATCATCGGACCAACGATTGGTGCGCTTTTTAGCGACTACGTTACTTGGAGATGGATAGGTTGGATTAACCTGCCTTTTCTCGGTGTTGCCTGCCCTCTTCTAGTCCTGTTCCTCCGATTACGAAAGCTCGATTCGTCCCTCGAGGACAAGGTGAAACGCCTGGACTGGGGTGGTATCTCGCTTTTTGCCGTCGGATGTATTGTGTTCGTCCTACCCTTGAGTTGGGCTGACTCTTTGTACCCGTGGAATTCTTACCAGACGATCCTACCCCTACTTCTAGGAGCCGCGGTTCTTGCGGTTTTCGCTTTCTACGAAGCCAAGCCAGAATCGCCTGTTATACCACATCGAATGTTCCGCTCCCGAACCGCGACAATTACTCTTATTGGCGCTATCCCTTACGGCATGTCATTGAATACACTTGTACAATATCTTCCTCTATTCTACCAAGCCGTCATGCTCGATACCCGAATCGGATCAGCCGTATCCTTATTGCCCACCAGCGTTACTTGCGTTTTGGCCGCCGTTGCGTCTGTAATCGCCGTAGGAAAAGCTGGTATAGGGTACAGACCAAGGATGTGGGTGGCTTGGGCTTTAGTAACAGCAGGAACTGGGCTGTTGATCCTCCTAGACTCAACCTCGTCCGAAAATATGCGCCGCGGTATTCCCGTAATTTGGAGCGCAGGTATTGGTGCACTTTTACGTCTTCAACATCTCCCCATGCAAGCAAGCGTACCGAGCGTTGACGACACCGGCTACGCCATCTCCCTGCTACTGACATTTCGATGCTTAGGAGGTCTGCTTGGTCTCGCTATCGGCTCTACAGTATTCAGTAGTTTCTTCGGGCCGACCATCGCAACTGTGGGACAGCTCCCCGACTCTCTCGCTCTCTTACGAGATCCTCATAACGCTATTAACTTCATTCCGACTTTGCGAACGCTCAATCTCCCCGCCGACGCTATAGCCCCGGTATTAGATGCGTACCTAAAGTCTTTCCGCGCCGTTTTCTACGTCATGCTCGGATTCTCAGGCTTTGGCTTAGTAACCTCTTTATTCATGGAGGAGCTGACCTTGCAGAAAGCCGAACGAGGACGACAGCAATTCGAATCATAATTCCTAATACGACATAATAAGATCTCACGCACGAATCGGAATCGATGACGAGTAATCCGGCTATAGAGGGTTAGATCCGGTAAAACAATATTAGAACATAATACGTAATTAAATAATGCTAATGATCAGGACGTACATGGAGGTTATAATAAAAGGGGGCGTCTTCGGAGCATTTTATCATGCTTACAGCGGCGGAATACAAGGCGCTAAGTTACAAAACGGTCGTTACAGAGTGTGGATAGAGAACCACAAACCATAGACAATCGTTCCGGTGGCGTACATGTCGCCTATAGAATAAAGTCATTCGCTCAATCTTGATATTTTATGAAAATTGTGAATGGTAGCTTGTCTATTCAAGATAACCTAAGTCAAATTGCTGTGTACCTTAAACGCCATCGCTATAGCTTATCCTCATCTAAAAACATTTAAGAGCCAAGCAGGTACCTATTTGGTAACGGAGTATCGTAAAAGCATACGGGGATTCTGCGCCTCCGTGATATATACTCTTCATCATTTCCAACTTATAATTATACGAATTCGAAGGGGTCTGCGTTCCTTTTGAAGCATCCTGCCGAGGATAATAGTTATGGCATCTCAGCTATAGCTGATCTAGCAATGCTATGCGTAGATCTAATACTCTTGCGCGAAGAAGATAGGATAGACAGCGAGCGAGACGAGCGATGCGGTTTCAAAGAAAGCGCCCGTGAGAATTTGCCCGATAGTCTATGCATCATCTCCGAGCTCTTCCTCTTCGCATGCTCCGCAGTGCTTTCAGTCAACTCGAGCAAGCACAAATGCCACTCACTCAACGACAAATCTTGGTCGACCACCATTGGTAAGTCGGGATCAAGGTAGAGTTTAGCCCAGTCCATGATATGTCGAACCCTTTGCTTGTCCCCGTCGATCCCGTACCGACTTTCCGTGTAGTGATATACCCAAGCCACGAAGTTGGCCCGAAGATCTCTGTCGCAGTTATTCGCGTGTTCGAAAGCAGCTTTGGAGAGTTGAAATGTTTGCTCGGCGGCGTAGAAGTTGCCTGTCTTGAACAGGAGCGATGCGATTCGGATTAATAGAGCGAAGCCATGCCACATCCCAAACTGCTGATTGAGCAACTTGCTAACTTCGCTATCGGCTGAGAAGTTCCGTAGTAGTTCCGGATCGTCCAGGTATATCGAGACGTCGGTGTCTTTCAAATGCGCTCGCGGCGTGGTATTGTTGAAATAAGTTACGTCGATCCCGTATACTTCAAGTCCTTCGACAAGGAGTCCTAGAGCTTCCCGGGCAGATGTCTCGGTGCCAATTTGCGATTTTATCTGAGATAGCCTCGCGATGTCATTGACGATTTCATCCCTAGCGTCCGTCTCTTTAATAAGCGAGTATTTTACGGAGAGATGTGCATTAGCTAGTTCGAGGTTGAACCACCTAGCAGCCTCTCCACAAGCGTTCAGAATCCGTAGTATGTTAATGTGTAACTTGGGGCCTTGAGCTTGTAGAAGTGCCAGATTATTGGCTTCATATGCTTCCTCGTATCGCCCTTCTTTATGTAGAACGCTCCCTAATTTCTCATAGACCTCACTGTAAATAGAGCGGTCAAAGCTCCCCTCCATAACCATTAGGGCGCACTCTCTATGCATAGTTTCCGCTTCAGCGAGCTTACCAATACCAGCGAGTGCCTGTCCTCTTAATACGTGGAACATAACATAGTCGGCGCTTGACGCGCCGAACTTATCCTCGGCCCATTCGAGTGCTGCTAGACTGAGCTCGTCTACGAGGTAGGGATCATCGCAGCAACGGATAGAGTACCATGTGATATCATACCAACTTCTTGAGGCCCAATTTATTTCCCGAAAGCTATTGTTGTGATATTTTCTCATCTCTTCCATCATGGTGTCAAATGTTCTTCGACAGATATCGTTTTTACCAAGAGTTTCCGCTGCGTATAGGGCTTCGCTTAAGAGTGTATGTCGCTTATACAAGTTTTTCTCGTTATTCGGTATCCTTTCTAGTTCGCCCATGCAGAGCTCAAGAACTTCCTGCTTTTCCCTTTTACTGACGGTGAGATTTAGAGATTGTATGAGCATCTCGAGAGCAATGCTTAGCATTTCATCGTTAGGATTATCGGGGCCGATTATCGTTCTCCAATATTGTAATTTCTCTCGGCTGCTTTCTTTCGCCTCTTCGATGAACCCCATTCCGCGAAGACAGATGATTTCTTGGTTGCCAATATCAAATTTGACTCGCGTCATATCATGATTCGATACATCGCAAGAATCCCAGAGCCAGTGCGCTAATTCGTAGGCAATGTCGAATTGACTGACAGAATTTAAATATGTGGCGATTAATCGCTCGGCTGTAGTCACAGCTAAGAACCCTTTTTGTAATGGAGTGATGACAGTAGGGTGTAGCTCCGATTTGTATTCTCTAAATACTCTCATCCACGAAATTACATGCCCAGCAAATCGTCGCGATTGAGCATTAGACAACTCATATTTGACTTTGAATGAGGATGGTTCTTCCCACATCCTTGGTAACAGTGTGGCCGCGAGAATTCGAGTAAAAATTCCAAAATTTGTTTTGTATGTATTGATATCCTGGCGTAGATTAATCCAATCTCGTACAAGTGGATGGAGAGACATAATTGCGGACTCGATGTCCTTTCTCTCCGTATTGAGGGACGTAATCAATGATAATCGAGAAAATTCCCGCATCACGCTGTCAAATTTTCTGCTTGACCATTGTCCCTCATCGCTGGTGAAAAGAGACATCCAATCTGATTGTTCATCCGATAGATTCGCAAGGTAGTATTCCTTGAAATATTCCTCCAGAATCTCATGCTCGTCGAAGAAAGCTAATAGCGAAAGGACTTTGACTTTCAAGGCTCCCAATGGTGTTGTTGGCTTCAATAACGTAAATGATAGATTCCAGGTAGTGAAGACTGTTTTTGCAATGTCTGTCGTCTCTTTCCCATCTTGGCTCGGGGCGGATTCCGTGTACTCCCACAGAGTTGGAACGGACCCAAGAATATCTTTCGCAGATCGCTCATAATGATCGAGGAAATTTGCCAAGGGGAGTCCTTCTGTCTTTATATATGCTCCAGCTTGATCAACTGCGAGAGGTAGATAGCCGAGTCTCCTCACAATTTCGGCTGCAATCGGTCTATTCGTCTCATCTTCGGTAGTGTCAAGTTGCTTGAATAACAATTTAACTGCTTCGTCCTCGGTCATACCGGAAATACGTATCATCGCACCAATCCTTTCGGCGTCGGGACTTCGACTAGTAACCAGTACATTTCCGAGGGGGCCCTTAGGTACGTAATCGCGGAGGTCGAAGGCGGTTGGGTCGTCGTAATTATCGAATACCAATAACCACGGCATGTTCCCAACCGTCAATTTGCGTCTCACCAATGCGATTTTGGAGTCGGTGTCTGTCAGGGCCTCATTGCTATCATTAAGCTCCTCCGCAATTCCTTCCAACCCGCGTATCATAGAGGCCTTGGTAGACGCATCTATCCACAGTGTGCAGTGGAAGTTCTTTTGAAATCGCGCAGCTCCGCAATACCTAAGGGCTAGTTGTGTCTTCCCCTGGCCTCCCATTCCCTGCAGCACAACGATCCTCGGTGGTTGCATACTTCCATCACTAAGACAGCGATCAATCTCAACTATCAATTCCGGCCTTTCAACAAAATGTCGAACTTCGTGGCGAGATACTTGATAGATCGCACCGGAATTTGGACGTCTTTGAACAGAACTCGTTCCAACTGCAAGGCCACTGGATTTGGTGAAATTAAAACCGGTCTTGAAGGCCATTGATGTAAGTAGGAAGGTAGTAAGGAGTGGGAGTAATTCGTTGATGCTACTCATCACAGAGTCGATTTCAATATCGCTAGCGATACTTTTCAGGGCCGCCAAGAGCCTTGCAGGGGTTGAAGCATCGTCATTTGGGAGATATTTATTGAGTAATTCATCTAACTTCTGGCCATGGCGATTAAGGTTAGAGATATAATTGCCGAGTTCCAAAAGTTCGTTTTCTTGTAAGCCTTCTTTGAAACCCGAGAGTCCATCTTCGATACGCCGGATAGTGCTATTGAGAAGGCCAAGCTGGCTGCGTAGGCGCTCGACGAAAGCTTTTGGGCCCTCGGCATGTTTGGGTATATCGCGCAATACGGTAAAGACGGCGATTCGATTAGTGATTTTGATGGCAATCTCAGTGAATTGCACAGCTGCGGCGGCTACGCCGATTGCGCTCACTGGATCCATCAATACATGAGGAATAAGTCTTTTCTTGCCGGAGATAGACCCGATGAATGTGACCCCGCAATGCTCGAATAGGTGGTTCCTATTTAGGGCTGGTCGGGACCGGGGTGCTGAACTATTCGCCTAGGTTACTGTATGAACGGCCGATCCCCTCTTTCACTATAAACCTCTGTGGGATAGGTAGAGGATAGCAGAAAATAAATTCGTCGATAAGTAGGTATGTCTAAGAGTTTGTTTACCTGTCGCGAGAAACGTGAAGTGTCGTCAGTACTCAAACCCGAAGTATAAAGGTAGGTATACATTCGAATATATAAAAACTGACAGGGCATAGGATTCGATGTGGCGCAGCGAACACTAGGAGGCCGTTAGGCAGGGCCACCTAACCTAATAGGAAACGTAAGTGAGGTTTCCATGTGATAGTAGGGGAAGCTTTTCTTTACTTCGCCCGAGACCCCTGCCATAGGCTTGCTTCCCGATATATTCCTTTTGCTGCCAAATCAGCCTAACCAGTACCTGGTTTACATATGGCAATTACTCAAGTATAGAATCTACGTAACTGACAGAGGCGTTTATAATGTACCCCAAAAGAGCCCCCACGGTACCCACTGGTGCCTGAGAGACTCTCCAACGACCTTAGGATCGTGGCCGTTCTTAGCGGGGTCTTGCGCCACCGCGCATGGCGTCCAGGTTTGCCTACCTACCTAGGTAGGTACCTAGGTACCTAAATGGGCAATAATTATAGGGCTTTGGAAAAGCTTTCCGCATGAAGACCATAGTACCTAAGAGCATCATGCAAGGTCGCACGTCATTATAAATTTACTGCAGTCCATAGAGTGAGAATGAATTATTGAAGGTGATTTTTTTTTTTGGTGATAACTTACCAACAGATAATCACGTCCTTAGTTCCTCATGGATTCCGGGTGGAGCCATGGTGTAAATGAAATATAGAGACAAAAAGTTAGGCGAGATATCGTTCATAATTATAGCCTGCCATCCTCGTAATCATTACATACAAACCAATTTTCGATAAGACCGGAAAATCTCAATAGAAGTTAGGGGATAATACATAATATCAGCTCATAACTCAACCCTCATACACATACACAAGCTTAGTTCACTCTCCTTAGGAGTTGTCCCACTATAGCTTTTGACACCTCACCCGACGACTCTAAAACATCTTGGAAGTAGATGTTTGGCCATAACACTTCAATACGACAGGCAACGTAAGTCGCAAGTAGGCTTCGCAACTGATCTTTCCCGGTAGCCTTGTCTTGTGTGTTCTTAAAAGAGTAGTCGAGCAATTGGGCGATGTCCGTTACTCTCGCCCCGCCATGGAACTTGAATACCCGCAGAGTCCGTTGTAACTTGCGAAGACACAACTCCATGAGTTCGCTGATGTCATAGCAGTCGGCAAGAGCATAAAGCCGTGCGTGGGATAAGAGAACTTCAGAGAAGTTCTCCATTGGGTCTTCGTTGGCTAGCTCCTTGTGCCGCTTATCCAGCTCGGTATCACTAACGCCTCGTTTGAACTCCTTCCATAAGGTATTTCCCTTCGACGGTGACGGTTGCAATGGTTCCGGGGGTAAATCATCCTCCGCCCACGTATAAGGACTTGGCACTTTCTTCTTTTTCGCCTTTATGGACGAAGATTTTGCGAATATACCCCCAAAGGGCTCCGCCCTCGCCGGTTCTGGTTCTGGTGCTGGACTGGCGTGCATATCAACATCTTCGAAATTAGTCGCTAGCTGTGCCTCCGTTTCTTCGACAACCGTTTCGGACGTAGTAGCATCACCTGAACCAACTATTCTTATAAGCACATACTATAGAAAAGGGCTGGATTCACGACATACCATTCTCCAGCGTCTCCGGCGTAGGAACCTCGATAGTCGACTCAGCAGCCTTATAATCGCCCGTATACGCAAACTCGCAAAACCTCACAAAAGTCCCTTCATCAATCTCAGGCCACTCAGCAAGCCCCGTCTTACCCTCTTGCCAATCGCCATTAACCAATGTCCAAAGGGGCTTCGACAAGCGACCGACGAGCTCGGCGTGCATCAGAAATTCCTTTTTGTCGGGACCGACGAGGAAGCGGAACGGTTTCGAAGCCGCGATACTAGAAATCCATTCAAATTAGCTACTAGAACGCATCAATACCGGTACCTTTCATTGTCATCGAGCTTACACATCATACGGAACACTCGCCATTTCGAATACTCAATGAAAGGAAAATTTTAAGTCCAAAATTTTCGAAAAACCGTTTGCTAAGGTAGGTCAATTAAACCCTCCAACCCCCCAAACAAAAAAACCAACCATTTGTGCAACCTCTGCTGCCTACCTGCGGGGTATCCTTTTCAGTAGGTGGACAACTAAGCCCGCAGCAATGACCTGCATTGTCGCGAGCCAACCGGGCGTCGTAGCTCCTATAAAGCTGTCTTCCCGTAGGACGAAACTCTGCGGGCCGAAGCCTTAGAAATAAGATATGCGGTACTGAATGCTACGTGGTGGAACAAATAGCCAATGAGGCGTGGTGGCAAACCAATATTTGAGGGGTTGGGCAAGCCACCAAAAAATGATATCTCAGATCCGATGAGAACTTAGAAGTAACAACAAAATGGAAGGCTGCATAAGCAAAACTAAAGAAAAGAGGGGATCGTGGGTTAGCTCGTCAAAAATAACATCTCGATGCAATTCGTATAATATATGCAGAATTATTAGCAGTAGTATTCAGGACGTCTAAGCCCCAGTGGCCACTCTCCCAGCGTGCACACTGATTATTACAAAAGAGGTGGTAAGCCGCTTCAAAAATGAGAGGTCGAGAAATGACCTCGTCTATCCGAGAACCAATTCGTAATCGTTGCGTCTCTTCCTTTCTTCTCTCTATTAACAGCCTAATAATTCTTCAGCGTCAAAATAGTTTCGTCGTCGGTCGTCGTCGCCAAGGCTGACCCTCCTTCGTAGCCGGAAAACGCCGCCCCATGCCGTCCAGAATAAAAAAGAATGCCCCTTCTATACACAGAAAACCCGCACGTTTTTTTACGCCATGCCGTATATACAGCCATCCTCGTCACCATCTTACCATTCCCAGTATCTCCGCCCGAAATCAGCTATCTCTGTAGGATCTGCGTGAAGTTCGTGCTTGTCGGAAATAATTATATTGCATAGGATCGTGTTCCTCCTCTTCCTGCGGTAAACCGCCGTATCCCCGTGGGCCACCACCTAGCATTCCCGGAGCTCTAATCGGACTGCGATCTCTAGACCCAGGCGTAGCCATCGGCATAGCTGCAGCATTTCCCACCAAGTTGGAAGCACTATCATTCCCTTGCGCGTATAACGGGCTACGCGACCGACCGCCTATCTCAGGCGCATAAGGACTACCTAGAGGTTGAGAATATCCACCTGGATAGGTTGTACCCATATCAGAGTTGGGCGAGAAGGCCCTTATAGGACTGTCGGTCCGAAGAGGAATATTCGGGATTGTAGGGCTTCCTGATCTAGACGTCGGCTCGCTGCCATTCCACATACTGCCAGGTGTACCAGGACGAACGACGTCATTGGAGCGGCCGAAGATATCACCGCCACCATGTTCGGACGCGAATTCGGCTCGAGACTTGTAATATTCGAAGTCGAGTCTCGATTCCGGTACGATTTCGAATCCCGGCAAACTTGCAGATTTTCCAGGTTTGCCGGAACTCATCGGATTCATGACATAGGCATCAGAGTAACCGGATGTAGACAGCGTATCTCCAGAATATGCTTCACGGCCATCCGATAGTCGTCCCTTATAAATAGACGCCAGAATGTTCTGGGCCTTGGCGTGCACCATTGGCGTGATAAGTGGCTTGTAGAGTGCGGGGTGACCAAATCGGTGAGCAAGACCAACTGACCTAAGAGGATCCTTCTGCATAACACCTTCGGGGTGCTTTTGGATATTCCGGGTCGAGTAGAAGTGTACCTTATCATCGAATGTTCGAGAGCAGTATATTTTGAATATTACCATGATGAATGGCAGAGGAATTGAGGCGAATGCCATTGTGTGGAGCCCGTCACCGTGCACCCAGGCACCTAAGAAGACAACCAAATTGGAGAGGATGGTACCGAAAATGAAGCGATTGAACAGTACCCGCCAGAACATTCCACCGGACTCAGTCTTCGTAACGAAGATATATAGCAACAAGTACTTCTTCAACCAGACGTCAATAGAGAAATATAGCGCAGCAGCCGGAAGGACGAGTGGTTGAAGACCAGCGAAGCATAACGCGACAGTGGAATAGAACAAGAAGTAGTTGTAGTAACTGGCATAATCAAAGGCCGGGGGCGCCGTAAGTTCGATCATTTCTCTAGGCGTAGGACTCGAGAATTTGCGCATGAAAAAGCTATAGATGAGGGTCCATAATTGGGCTAAGTCAATAGCAGCACCCAAGTTTCTTTGTAACAACCAAGTAACCCAGAAGGCTGAAATATCGCATAGCGAAACGAACAGGGTCACGCCGAATTGCGATATAGTATCCCATGCTTTTTGCGGATCCGCGGCAACCGAGGAAACCAAGTTCCAGATGGTGCTAAAAAAGCAAAAGACAATCAGGTTGTTGAAAACGAAAAAGGCGTATAGCTTAGCGACAACATGGCGCTCACGTCCCGTCTTCGTACGATCACCAGCTCTAATGGAGAGTCGTCGGAAGATGGTAGGGAGAACCAGATAAACCAGAGATAGGACAGCTGGGGACGCTACACCCTGAACAATGGACCAAAATCCAGTATTACCAGATAATTGGGTCTGAAAGGCGGGCCAGACCAAACCCAGGTTACTCAAATTGACCAAGAAAATAGCAATCATGGCACTGGGAGCAATCCAAATCAATGTCAGGATAGTAATCCAAAAATTGATCATGATTCGTCTCCAGCTTCGCGCCGCCGGGGTAAGAGCCATATTGTCCCAAATAATATCGTTTGGTTTGGGGGCCAAGACGATCTTTGCACCTTGAGGCTTCTTCTTGCGCAAGGCGTACGCGATACTGTGAGCCTCGGAGATGTCGTCATAACTGGCAAAACCGTAGGACAAAGTACTGCGCTTGTCTACATTTGCTCTGGCCTCCTTCACTTCAATTTCAAGTTCTCTTATTCGTTGAGTAAGATATTCGATCGCGTCAACTTTTTGTCCTTTTGGATAGGTGCTAAATGAAGGATCTTTCTTGGAAGGGTAGCACATCGGTCGGCCGGCTGGTAGGTTTTGAGGATCCCTAAGGTACTTTGCCAGTACTTTCTCGAGCTTTCGAACGGCATGGTCGTGCTGGGCAATTAAATCTGGCAAATCCCTAACATTGCGAGCAGCCGCAGTCTTGGCGAACGAAGCGTGAGGTACGACGTCATCAATAATTCTCGCAATACCTTCATCGTTGGCGTACTTCTTCGGAAGATCGTTCAACTATGAACAAGTAAGTTTCACTGCAAGTTTGATTTAGAAAAGGGGTCCTGACCATCAATGTCCGAGCGGACAAACTCTGCTGATATTCTTTACTTTCAAAGTATATCCTCCTAAGCTGCAGAACTCGCCTATAATTCCACCACAAGAACCCAATGATAATGAAGTTGAATGCATATGCCGTTACGACAAGGGCCCATATTGGCTGATCGCTGACATTTGAGGGCGTCAATCTCATGAACCACTTCAAGTTGCCCGTCTTATCGCCATTGAGCGTATAGTATACGGGTAGAAGAATACCGCACCCAACAACACCAAGTGTCAAAAAGATATTACGGCACATGACAGTAAATCTCAGAAATATAGCAGCATCCATACCCGCGTGGGCGACCATCTCTTTCTCTGTTGTCTTCCATAATGGCGGAATCCACGCAAGGTACCCTTTACCTATCGGGGGCGGTGCGTGTTCTTCATCGGCATGTTTAAGTTTCGGAGCGTATACGACAGAATTATAAGGTCGGACGAACGAGAAGACAATGGCTATAAAGGCAGTAAACCCTAACGACGTACCCAAGGCAGACCATATGGCACCATCTGTGAGCTAGCAAGAGGAGAAGAGTCAGCTATGTAATTTGCAGGAAATATAGGTAGATCAATCCTATTACCGTTTGTTTGAAGGGGTTTCGTAGTAACTGCAATAACTCTTCAGCCGGGTTCAAGCCATCGTCCCTAGGTATTAGATGCCGTATGTGCATCCAAACATCCATCCTAGCGTAAAAGCCCCTTCAGGGCCAACGACTAAAGTGCCTTCAAGGTAACGGTTGTATTTGATTTATGGACGCCGGCGACAACCAATCGTCTAGAAAGAAGGGTATTCTTAGGATCGCACAGGGAACATTCGTGGTCTCGATAAAGATATATACCAGTTAAGGTATACTATAAATCGGTTGCTTTTGTAGGATTCGGTTAGAGAAGAACCCCTGGTATTGTATCTCGTATTGCCTTTGCTAAGTACTTTTTCCGGGAAAGACGAAACAAGACCCTCCCTGACAAAGACGGCTGTTACAGCGAAGGGAATACCGTGAAAACCAAGAGTACACAAAGCAAGGGGGAAACGAGCGGCGCGACCACAATCGTAAGGTCGAAGGTATATAGGTAGGTAGCTTAGATAGGTACCAAGGGTTACACAGGCGAAGGGATATAGATAGGTACTGTATTACGTAGATTGGTTGGAGAGATTCGTCGAGGCTTGGTGGTGTAAGTGGTGTTTTTTTAGGGGGGCGCAAAAGGGTCGGTTCGATCGATCACGCCTATCAGATCGGATGGACAGCTTTGGGGGGGACCTTGGGGGGTTCAAGATAAGGCCAGAGAAGACTGCTAATGTAGCAAGTATGGTACTGTGTGCGTGCTTATGCAGATGTATGGTGTACTAATACACAACACCAAGATATGATATATGCAGGTATGTCCAGAAAAGAAGGGATCACCATATACAATGCAAACGGGGAAGAGGGAAGAGGGAAGAAAAAAAAACTAATGTTGTGTATGGAAGTTTTTAGAAAAATCAAACTGAGAAAATAAAATAAAAAAAGACTTGCCGACTTCTTCATACCTAGATACAGTACATGTACATGCATACATAAAGATAGCAAATGGGATCCCTTCTTTGGTTTAGGGGATTCACAAAGGAGAATGACGAAACGCCGCATTACCGTCCGGAACACGTTGAACTAAACTAACCCACTTGGGTTTGAGATGCTCTGAAAATTTTAGGGGATCCAAACAAGTTATGCAACTAAAAAGCTCAAACTACTTTGTAACTGAATCTTTTTGTGTTGAAGTGGCGACTTTTAGCAGTCCTTAATTCTAAAATATTACCTAAATCGATGCTTTGATGAATTCTTTAACAAGGAGTCCATTTTTTATATGTTTATCGGGTGAATCATGGCCATCATTCTTGGCAAGGCAGCAGCTAAAAATATTTAAGTTTTCTGTCTCTCCAGTTAAGTTCTTGTTCCTGCGGTAGAGAATAGCCTATTAAAAGTAGCAAGATACGTACGTAAATGTATATATACAAGTATATATATCGGCTTATTTCTCACTGGTCTATAACAAGTATATTGTCGGGTGATCTTTATCGAAGTCACACCATGAAAATGCAAGAAATCTTTCAAATCTTTTACAATATTCAATAAAAACCCGTTTCTTGAAATGCTTGAATGCAGGTGCATACCCCGATATTTCCCCCCTGGAGAAGTGGAAGCTCAACAAGAGTCGAGACCAGCCCGTCTCAGCCAATCGCGCAACTAGGCTGGTCGAATCTCCACTAATAGTTCTATTTTGGACTGGACTCTTGCTAGGGTCAGCACTGCCGCGTAGCCAATGGAGCTAGTGGATTCCGATGGTGAGTTGGCGGGGTCATTCCAGAATACGAGCTTTTCCACTGGACACCTACCCAATGCAAGACATTGTTGGCTTCAAAGTAGTATTTACGCGGTCACTATTCGATGTCATGCGCTTATTATATTAAGAGAATTGTGTATGGATGGGTGTGTGTAAACTAACCTAAAACATCCCGAGTGTTTGCTAATGTGGTATTATTAACTGAGTATATAAAACATTAGATAACATGATCATAGTTAAGTAAATCGTGGATTAAATACGCGGTAATTGACTTTTAAAAAGCATGGACGAACCTGACAAGCATCTGTAACGTAGTAAGGGTCGCTGATCCCGAACCGGGGTCTCGGGAACGGAGTTTAAGGGGATCCAAAGAAGCTCAATCCTTGGCAAGTTCGTAAATCTCGAATTTTTTAACCTTTAAGGCTAACAAACAAGAACCAATCAATGTTTCAAGATATTGTTTATTGTACACGTTATTCGCGACAGTGGAGATGTTTTAGTAAGTGGTCACTGGCGGCCTCAACTTTACAGGTTTGTATTCTTAAATGGTTTTCTTGGATAAGACTTCGGAAGGATGATTAACAACGGTCACGAATCCGGTTGCCGCGGCGTGGTTGATCATTCCGCTCAGAGTGGATATCCAAACGATCCCTAATCGAGCCTCAGCCTCCTATCTTTATGCATTATTATTCTATACATTAACAGAAGTCATTTAACACCGACATCTTAATGATGAGTGTACCCGCGACGTCACGCTTATTCTTTACGTGCCATAAGTTCCGCCAGTAAGTGAGGGTGAACACCGCAGGTTCTTTTCCTAAATATCTCCAAGTTAGCCCGAAGCCATTGACCTTAGCGATGCCTATTATCTCAAAATAACCTTGGAACGCGCTCAGCCGTCGGCGAATACTCATGTAATCGGCATCTTATACGCATAAGCCACACCGGGTACTGTACCTACTGAGGAACACCGAAACCAACAAACGTTCCCTGGGGGGTAATGTTCTCGTTTTAGCCACAATATTGCGATTGGGTCTTTCTTATAGATTCCCACATCAACCAAGAAAAAGATAGGCGCTTCATCAAAATTGTAGCCAGCTACCTCCAGCTATCCAGAGGCAGAATGCCGGCATGTTTAGGTGATTCGGGTCCCGAAGCAATCGCGTGCTCATGAGTGGATGGCCGGAGCCGGAATCTGACCATCTACGGCAGTCCCGATGTCTCACGACTTACTTACTACTCCCTTATGTAAGAGCATCGAACGAGCATAGGTTTTCGTATTGTCCTCAGGCCATTAGCCACCTAGACACGCACTGACCAGCATGACTCGCACCCGCAAAGCAACCCACCCATCGGTGTTTCGAAACGGACCGCATGTCGTCGCGCATCATGGGACATCTTCGAAAAGATACAACTTAAGCTTCCGGCGAGATTCTCCAGTTGGAAATCGACTCATCATTCAGCTGCCTCTGTATCTCAAGCTTGCGTGTATCCGTCAGATTTAGTTAGCTTTATTCGTATGTGGTTTTGAAACATGAAGATATCAAGTCTAGAGAAGTAGTTCTTCTATTAGCGCCACTAAAAGAACTAAGTGCCAACTACTTGAAATCTCCCGTATTAAGATCTTATTTTTGAATATAACCAAAATTCCGAAGCGCGACAGCTAGTTTATACCATCTGGGAAATAGATGGACTTAAACCTGAGGAAACGCACGCGAGGATAGATAGAATAGTATTCGTACTATTATAGCTGGTGTACTCATAGTCGTCAAGCTTCTGTAAGTTTGGGAGACTCGTTATCTGTTTAGGTATATAGTACCTAACTAGGTGCTGTAGGTACGTGACAGTTCAGCACGTACAGGGCACTGATAGCCTGACAAGAGCCCGTATTCAACCCCTAAACTAGCGCCTTTAGGCTTAACCTATGACCTAGAACTAATAATCTCAATTTTCTTCTATGCGCTCGTCCTATATATTCTATGTTTTATTTATTAAATTTTTTTAAATAAAAATATCTATGCCATCTTTAGAATGACTTGTGGCACTTATCAGGTGTTTCCAGAAAGATGCTTGGAAACAAAGATTCGTCGAATGGTCGGTTTCAATGTTTATCATTCATTCAATTTGACCAATAGAAACCCATTTAATATCCATCACCATTAGAACATTCTCACTTTCTTATAACATGTGTGATTAATGACTATGTGTATTGCATTATCCTATCTAAGGACGGTGAACTACACTCTATCATACCGTGCTGCTGTTACTTCATCGGTATGAATACAAAACAGCCCTAACCCAATCGCAACGAAACCAACGCAATCTTCGCGATGGTCTAGGAGCACCCATAATGGTACGAATATGTACAAGAATGCTTCGCTTCATCGCAAAGCCATTCATCCATCCTCCAAGCCCAGAGAAGCAATAACCTCCCACAAAGCGCCCCCCCAAGAATCCCAAACCGAAAGGTATAGGAGAAGTAATAATTTCCGAACCAACGTGCTAAAGAGGGAGAAAAAAGAACCAACCGGGGTTTTTATATTTCGCTTTTTTCCATTTACAGTTACGTTGCGGTTCAGTCGGCGGCGCCCTGGCTTCGAGTCTTCCTCGCTGTCCTACCTACGGGCGGTGCGGCTGCTGCAGGTGCCTTTTTCTCGCTCTTATCCTTCTTCGGTCGACCAGCCTTCTTAGGAGCACCGTTAGTGGCAGCACCATTAGTTTTCTGCTTTTTCTCTGCTGGCGCTTCGGAATGTTCTTCGACGGTGGTATTACCGTTGGATACCTTAGCTTCAGGCTCGCCTTTTCGCTTATCCCCGGTGCTGGGTTCCGTTTTGGCAGAGTCGGTGGTAATTGGGGCTGCATCCGCTTTTGGTGCATCATCTTTTGGTTCTTGGACGGGAAGTGCGCCACTCGCTTCGGTGGGCTTGGATGGGGCCGCGTCCGGCATATCCTGGTCGTGGACCTCTTCAACCGAAACTGGCTTAGGAGGGTCCTTGGAGTCGCCGTTAGCAACCACAGGGGCATCAGTTGTCGCAGCATCAGTAGTAGCAGGTTCTGTAGGAGCAGAATCGGCTGGCTTTTCTGGCTGCGAAGCCAATTTGTCAGCTTCGTCGATCTTCTTGGTCGGCTCCTCTTTGGAGTCAGTGGTCGCATCATTCTGAGCGGCGGGCTCGGATTTGGGCTCATCAGCCGCACTAGCCTTGGCGGTATCAGTCGTGATCGATGGCTCTATGGATTTTTCTCCTTCGTTCGCCGGGACCTTAACGACAGGCGGGACGCTGGGTTGCGATTCAGGAACTGTCGCTGCGCCATCCACAGCTAGAATTATCAAGTTAGCGCACTGTGCCACTTGAATGTCGCGATCTAGTTGCACCGGCGCGGAAAGTGCGCCAGCACTTCAAATGGATCAATTGAGCTCGGACAAAGATCGCATGAATCGCTTTAGTGCATAGAATATTAATTTGGAGATTTAAATACCTTTTTCGTTGCCGTTGGGGTTAATGTCGGCCATATTGATGACGTCAGAAGAACTAGCTGAAAGGTGCGCACAGTATGGATACGATAGCTTTGTTGAGGGTCGATTTTGACGAATTGTGCGAAAAAGAATTGGTGATGATGTGAAGATACGAGTGAATTTTGATGGTTGTGTATGGATAGTCGTTGGAAATGTCGGCGGAAGCTGACACAAAGGAAAAAAGAAGAAAAAAAGAATAGAACCTGGGAGAAATCGAGGTGAGGTGAGGTTGGTCAAGCTTCTTGATCCATCTCACAGTTCAAGTACCTAGGTAGCACTGACGAATCAGAAGTCGCGACGGGACGGGAAAACTATTAAAGACGAAGCTTCTTTCCACATTTGCTCACATTTGCTCCCAGATCCTTACGCAACCGGGCCACAAGCAGCATAAACATTTCAGGGAGCAGGGGTGACAGGGGTGACAGGGGTGGACGGGGTAAGGAAGGTAAGGAAGCTAGGGAGCACCTACATCCGACTACCAATGAGGGGAAGTAACAGGCTTGCGGGATGATTGCGAAAGCAGCTGCAACCAGATCTAGCCCGCCCTGTCCGCCTGCCCGCCTGCCCGCCATTACCTTTAGGTACCATACTATTTGTAGGTAGGCTAGTAGGTACGTACGCAATAGTAATGTACGGAGTACGGAAGTACCTAACCCTACTTTGGCTGGTTGGTAGCGGTAGCGTATGTAGGTCGCTATAGAATTTACCCAACAGATAGGTAAATCATCAGACCACTTCCGCACTTGTACGGCATATAGATACAGTACACTATACAGTATATGCCTTATAACACGGGACGGTACGCGGATATGTATGTCTGTCTGTGGTGTACCTACCTAGGTAAGTCCATTAATAAAGGCAACGACTGTTTCTTCTTGTTCATCCACTCATGTACATTGCAATTGACCAAATAGAGAGACAGACAGATGGAAAGATCGACGGCGGACCGAGGCAAACACTGGTATGTTTCTTGGACTTGCACAAACCCAAACGTTGTATGGAATGACAAGGGCTCCGATCCTGTGGAATGACGTCCGTATCGGACATATTGCATTTCTTCTCAACCACGAAGAATCTAAACTGAACTGTATCTGACCTAATGAATCCGGGATGGCATTAGGTAGATAGATAGTTTAAATAACTCATAATTTGGGGGAAGACAGAGATGCCTTAATTATTTCGTAAGGAATTTTGCTTTTTAAATTCTCCCAAAATGCCGTGGCTGAGGCTGATAAAGGACAGTGTGATAGGCGAATTGGTTCTGAGAGAGATGGGGATTAGCGATCCACATTGTTGTAAGGACGAATTGTTATTTGTCAGCTTGCGTGATCATTATGCAGCTCTGTGCACAACATGATGCCATGATTTGATCGCGGCGAGATGGGCAATTCTTCCGATGGCTCCAGTTTAGCAAATCTTGGCCAAAAAAAGAAAAGAAAAGAAAAGATGCCAAGACTGGAATTCGGCCAAGAATTAAGGCGAGGGGGTGTTTGCGTCACGTGAATGTACCCGCCAGGCTTAGCACGTGCTAGACTCCTCTTTGTTGGTCTGTGCTTCATGCCGAGTTCCGTTTTCAAGCCCATCCTTCAATTCCCAAGGTTCCTAAGGTTCAATCTAACGCCATCGCGAATCGCGCACCATCAACTCTATTATCGTGGAAAACTTACCAATTTCTCTTTAGAATAAGTTTATTCTGGTTGCCAAGTCTTTTTGCTAAGAAGCCAAGGCTTAGTTTCTCTTGGGGCCAAGCCTTATCATATCATCTCCCAAGACAGTTCCCACGCACGTTTTACCAAACCCCGCGGTTATCTCTTGTCTTTGGAGCCTCATCCACGTACTATATACTAATCCGTCGTTATATCTGACGTTTATCTTTCTTGGAAATAGTTCTATACCAGAAATTCTAGTGTTCATTGACCAATCATAATTACCCATTCACTCTTAGTCGACACTAAACATCATCCTAGTTGACTTATCACCTTCCCAAGCATACTCCCAAGAATACCAACGAGCATCATGATGGTGATGAGTGTTCTTGGTTCACTTGGCATCTACAGCAAAATGTGGGGGAATCTGCATCTTCGGTGGCGGAGGATCCCGCACTTGAATGAACCTTTTGCTTTCAGTCGACTATAAACATGGCCATCCCCGGCCCAGGTAGGGATAGCTTTGAATTCTTTTGTGTATATGATACTATTATATGAGTTATCTAGACCATCTTTTTAAGTGAAAGACTTAAGTATTGTGGTGCAAATATTCATATATTATACTCAGTCTATGAAGTCTCAAACCCGGATGCGATGACTTGTCAGTTTGAGCGTCATCCATTTCTATTGACAGTCCAAGATGTTGCAAAAACACTTGAGACACACTTGGAAAGGGGATTATCCTCTACGCAAGTTGCGCAATTACATGAGAAATGTCCCCCTAATGAATTAGATGTTGGTGGAGCTATCCCTTGGTATAAGATCTTTCTAAAGCAATTGGCGAATGCTATGATATTAGTAAGTGGTCTATTTGAGAGACGAAACTAAAGCTGCGAGACTAATCTGAGTTTTTAGGTTTTATTCCTTGCTATGGCATTGAGCTTCGGCGTAAATGATTGGGTAGAAGGGGGCGTCCTCCTAGCCGTCATTGTGCTCAATGTTTCAATTGGATTCTATCAGGAGTATGGCGCCGAGAAGAAAATGGATGCTCTTAGAGCCCTTTCCGCCCCAAGCGCGATGGTACTACGTGATGGTAGAACTCAAGTTATTCCAAAGTAAGTCACTTCCATGTTTCGACCATGTGAACCATCTTCTACGGCGGTGCTAACGATCTCCAGTGCTGAGGTTGTACCTGGTGATGTCGTCATTCTAAAAATGGGTGACACCGTCCCCGCTGATGTTCGCCTCTTTGAAGCCATGAACCTTGCTGCAGATGAACAGTCGCTCACTGGAGAGTCAGTACCTGTTGAAAAGATCATTGAACATCTGGAGGATGAAGAACTCGGTATAGGCGATCGAATTAACATTGCATATGGCACAACAACTATCAGGAAAGGTCGAGGTCGAGGCGTGGTTATATCGACCGGCATGCAGACCGAAGTTGGTAAGATTGCTGCTTCGAGTTCAGAAAAGCATCGCAAAGATGGCCGCTCCATGAACTACAAGAAATATGGAAAGCGACAACCTGTTGTTGGGCTAGTAAAGCGAATCTATGATTTTGTTGGCAAATTCCTTGGATTGACTGAAGGAACACCGCTTCAAATCAAACTATCAAAATTGGCTTATACACTTTTTGGTTGTGCGCTTCTGCTTGCTGTCATCGTTTTTGCTGTTAATGAGTTTCATGTTCCGAAAGAAGTTGTTATTTATGCTATCAGTACGGGTATTGCTATTATTCCCGAGTCGCTCGTCGCGTAAGTATTTGTCTATACCCAGTCACGCCATAATATCGCTAATATTAGTATATCATCCAGGGTCCTAACCATTACAATGGTGGTTGCTGTAACGGTCATGCGAAAGGCTAATGTTGTGGTCCGAGACTTGTCCGCTCTCGAAGCGCTTGGCGGAGTTACGAATATCTGCTCCGACAAGACCGGTACCCTGACTCAAGGGGCTATGATCGTTAGGAAGGTCTGGATTCCCCACAAATCGACATATACAGTTAGAGATTCTAGACGTCCTAGCGATCCGACTGAAGGAAGGGTCACGGTTTCAGAGCTGGATTATCAAAGTCAGGATTCCGAGAAACGAGATTTTGACCAAGAACGTAGCGCCGCGGTGCTCAAATTCGATGTGCCAGACGAGAAGCTCAATCCAGCTAAATATCATAAGGAAGATGAGAAAGACGCTACCATGAATCCTGAGTTGGAAGCCTTCCTCCTATCTGCGGCACTTTGCAATCTTGCTACCGTCAGACATGAACCAGAACCTCAAGACGACCATCCCGAATGGCAAGTAACAGGGGAGCCAACAGAAATCGCCCTGCAAGTATTTGCGCATCGCTTTCAAAAGGGAAAGAGGATCATGGAAGCTGAAGGTTGGAAGCAAATCGCCGAATTCCCTTTTGATAGTGGTATTAAGCGTATGTCGGTTATCTACGATAGTCCTAGCCGCGACCACAGTATGGTGTTCACCAAGGGCGCCGTTGAACGGGTACTTGACCTCTGCTCTACGGTCGGTATCGGGGGTATCCAAGAACCAATGACTGAGGAATACAAAGAGAGGATCTTAAAGCAGATGGATGCCTTTGCCAGCCAGGGCCAACGTGTACTCGCTATTGCATCGCGACCATGGGATGGCAAGTACACAGAAAAAGCCGCGCCCGGGCACCATGCGGGAGACGATAATTTACGTAAGCGTGTGGAAAGTGACCTCACACTTTTAGGCCTGGCGGGTATTTATGATCCGCCGCGGAAGGAGACTACACCGGCTATCGCAGAATGTTCATCCGCTGGTATAAAAGTAAGCGTTCTTGTACCACTAACTATTTTCAATTTGGAAAAGACTAATGCTAATTTGCAGGTACACATGTTAACTGGCGACCATCCCGCCACAGCGGAAGCAATCGCCAAGGAAGTCGGTATCATCCCTAGGAATCTCAGCATTCTAAGTCAGGACATCGCGAATGCCATCGTACAAAAAGCAAGCGACTTCGACAAGCTTACCGATGCAGAGATCGACGCTTTGCCTGAATTGCCCCTTGTACTTGCTCGCTGCGCTCCAGATACTAAGACCCGCATGATTGAAGCTCTTCGCCGGCGATCCGCTTACATGGCTATGACTGGCGACGGCGTTAACGATGCTCCGTCTCTATCCCGAGCCGATGTGGGTATTGCGATGGGATCAGGTTCCGATGTGGCTAAATCCGCCGCAAAGATCGTGCTGACTGACGATAAATTCAATTCCATCGTCGCCGCTATCCGTGAAGGACGACGAATGTTCGATAACATCCAGAAGTTTATTCTACATCTACTCACCTCCAATGTGGGTGAAGTCATCCTTCTGATTTGCGGTCTAGGTTTCCAGGACGAATCGGGATTTTCCGTGTTCCCAATTTCTCCTCTCGAAATCCTATGGATTAACATGCTAACCTCGTCATTCCCCGCTTTCGGTCTCGGTCGCGAGGAAGCATCACGGGATGTTATGCGCAAACCTCCGCATGATAGGAGGCGTGGCGTATTTACGAACCAAATATTGATTGATATGCTTGTCTACGGGTTATTGATGGGAATCTTATCACTCATGACCTTCGTTATAATTATTTACGGGGCGAACAACGGACAATTAGGTATTGATTGCAATAGGGAATTTTCGGGCGTGTGCATCCCTGTATTCCGAGCGCGAGCTACCGTATTCGCGGAGTTGACTTGGCTTATTCTCATCAGCGCCTGGGAATTCAAGGATATTCGACGATCTATGTTCCGACTCAAACCCGATGACACCTCAAAATTCCCGCTATTTAAGGATGTTTACGAGAATAAGTTCTTGTTCTGGGCTGTGGTACTCGGTGCTATCAGCGTATTTCCGGTCGTATACATCCCGGTGGTCAATACTAACGTCTTCAAGCATACAAACATCAGCTGGGAGTGGAGTTTGGTTATCGCCGCAACTATCATCTTCGTCACTGGGATGGAGCTTTGGAAGTTGACTAAGCGACACTTCAGATTACTCGAGGATGCTGCTGTTGTGAGGGGTGTCTTCTCCCAAGGAAGCGAAGAAGCTGGTCGCAAGTTTCACCACACTATCAGCTTTAGTAGCTTAAAGAGTTGGCGAAGCATTGGCAAGAGTCACAACGGCGATGCCCGGGCTAGTACGAAAGAGAAAAATTCGAGCCCTGTATAAGTTTGTCCGGTTCAAAAATGATCACAATTATATCTGTGTTGGAGATTATTTCAGCCTCAGGCATCAAGGAAGTAGGTCGTACAAACTGAATCGGGTTTCCGTGGAGTGACGAATGGTACGAATATTTGGTATAGATCATAGCTATAGAAACGACAGGGAAAATAGTTCTAGAAAATATATACAGAGAATATACTTCATATTTCCAGCCATCAATCATGAGAAATATTCCTTTTGAATTAATTGACTGCGGGATCGAGATATAGGGGTAATAAAAGGGGCTAAATCTGCTTAGTCATATGAACAGGGTACTACTGTGCCCCACCAAAATCTTTCAGTTTAACGGTAGCGTCACGTCGCACCGTGTTCAATTCAATCTTTAGCTGCTTCAACTACGCGACGACTTCAACAGTCAACCCAACTTCAGTCCACTCCTTTACCTCGGTCCATTACCTACGACGATAATTCTGTTTCGACTTACACTACTTTCACTGCAAACCCGATCAGACAAAAAATTACATCACAATGGCTCCGACAAAGGCAGTCGCGACTAAAGACAAGTACTCTGTCATCTTACCGACCTACAATGAGCGCCGCAATCTCCCCATTATCACCTGGCTGCTTAACCGCACCTTTACCGAGAAGTATGTCCCGAATTTCCGACCCTTTTCTAGCGCCTTAATACAATACGCTATATTAGCGACCGAGTGCTAATTGCGATGATTTCTACAGCAACCTTGACTGGGAACTCGTAATCGTCGACGACGGCTCGCCGGATGGAACACAAGTAGTAGCAGAACAACTAGTCAAAGCCTACGCACCACACGTAATCCTCAAGACACGATCAGGCAAGCTCGGACTCGGCACCGCATACGTACACGGCCTCCAATTCGTAACAGGCAACTTCGTCATCATCATGGACGCCGACTTCAGTCACCACCCGAAATTCATCCCGCAGATGATTGCGCGCCAGCGGGCCGGCGGATACGATATCGTGACGGGAACGCGGTACGCGGGTAACGGCGGCGTGTTCGGGTGGGACTTAAAGCGCAAGTTCGTCAGCCGCGGGGCTAATTTGTTCGCTGACACCGTGCTACGCCCCGGTGTCAGCGATTTGACGGGTAGTTTCCGTCTGTATAAGAAGTCTGTCCTACAGAAGGTCATTGAGAGTACGGAGAGCAAGGGTTACACTTTCCAGATGGAGATGATGGTCCGGGCTAAGGCTATGGGTTTCAGCGTCGCTGAGGTTCCTATTACTTTTGTTGATCGCTTGTACGGCGAGTCTAAGCTTGGTGGCGATGAGATCGTGGAGTATGCGAAGGGTGTGCTGAGCTTGTGGTTGAAGGTCTAATTGAAATGGTCCAGTTAGTCGGTTTGGCGTTGGTTTGGGTGGTTCTGCCTGTACCATCGATACTCATAATTAATACAGGCGTAAGATCGTAACGTCTCTCATGTGCCCAGTCGTCCACGATTGAATATCCGAGTTGCCCTGCCTAGGTCCCGAACATAAGCAACATCCTACAAAGTTGCAACCTACTCCCTTGGGCACATGATACACGCATTGCTATCCCGAGGACCAGAATTAAAATGGCAGTAATAAAACAACGTAAAATAATCAACTACTGCTAATAACTAGTGAGGTATATGTCTGTACTCGTGGATTCGTTAGACTCGCCTCTTCATATCTAAAGAAGAACATGCGTATCTCCGTGTCCTCGAACCATGAAAGGGTCCGCCCAGTCTACTTTGTCCTTATCCACGTATTGGAAAAACCCCGTGTGGTCTGGCCCTTCTCTTCGAGAGTTAAACCAAAGCCCTACCTCGCGTGGTACGCCTACGACTTGCCACGGATATCTTTTTCCGGAGTACATATCACCGAGTCCATTATAGAACTCCTCCTGGGTCGAATCTCGAGTAAATATGACTAAACTATTACATACAGCCATCCAATTCCTAAGCGATGCGATGTTAGCATATATCCGCAAACTTCGGGTCTTGACTATAACTTACCATATATGTTCAGCGTCAAAAGTCCCCTGCATCATCCTGAATTCTATCGTGTTCGTGTTCCATGGCTCGACCTCGTTGCTAGATTTCTCACCCTCTAGTCGGCATCGAACCGCTGAAGTGTCATAGATAGAAGAAGTCAAAGCTTCTCTGAGATCAGCTATTGTGTTAAATCTCCAAACACCACCAATCATTGAGCGTAAGTCCTTAGGGAGTTGCTCCACAGGAATATGTTTGTTCATTATCGCATCGTATCGAGCCGCGTCCTCGGTATTTGGATCTGGCATGTGAACACTTTCACGACTTCCCGGATTAGTTAAACCTCTGTTGAGATTACTAGTTCCCCGAACTGAAGCGCACCAGTTGTTGTCATCTGGGGATCGGTCCCATCGGTGAAGGTATTGGAGGCATCTCTCGAGTATAAGCCAAAGCGTCGTGAACTGTTTTTTACATCAGTATAGTGTATGTGAGGTGGGGTGTAGCGATGTCAATTAGCCAACGTGAGTCAAAGCATGGTTGTTAAAGACCTCCGGGTACAATGGATTAAATAATAAACAGGGAAGAAATACTCACCTTCTTAAAATGTAACAGTGTCCATCCAGCCTCCTGCCCGATATGTATGTGAATACCACTTGGAATACCGCTTGTTGGTTTATGAATTCGGAAAGCGTCTCTGAGAGCAGCACACTATAATTCAATTAGTTTGTTGATTATCAACACTAGTCCCAGTACTTGGGATCTTTATTCATGGGTTACATACCGCTTTTTGTATCGCAGGATAAGTCTCGCTATGGTTGTAATCTAGAATTGGTGTCCTCAACTCGCCTGGAAACCATTTATACACAAAGGGTGGAGAACTACAATACTGTAATTAGCGAAGAATTCGAATAGAAAGGGATTTGTCAAGGAGCCTTAGATATTACTTACATGTGCGCCCATTCGCCATCTTCATCTTTACGATCATAAATAGATCCAGGGGGGAGTTTACCATAATGCACATGTCCAACTCCATCCATCACCACCGAATAGTCTATAGTACAAGCCCATGTCCTATATTTAAGGTCCATTCCCGGAAGCTGAACGCACAATGGATCGATTTCTTCGTTTGCTTGTTTTTGGTCCTCCGCTGCCTGATTAAGTGCTTCGTCGGCAGATAATTTAAAGAGGCTCTGAACTGCCGCAGCCATAAGGGTCGCTGCGCGAGGCTTTGACACATGATCCCTATGAATGAATGTATGAACCTTTTTTGAGACTGCATCAATACTTGCGTTTCGCGTCTTGTGAAATTCGAGGTTATTTTGAATGTGGAAATCGACAAATTGTTGTGCTAGTTGGTTGCATGCAGCAGTGATATTAACGCCATGGCCTTGACTTGGATCCCAGTTATAACTTCCTACCCATTTCTCAAGCTCTTTTTCGTTTTCCTCCATATCATCAAGGCTGTTAAGCCAACCGAAATCTCGCGTAGGCTTGAACGGGATGGTTGATTTCTCCTCTGTCTTCACCGCGGTTATGCCATTTTCTCTCAATACGTCAATAACCCTATTGCGTACAGTGAGCATGTAACGAGCGGAATCATCGTTTTGATCGATCAAAGCTTCCGACAGATATCGACCGTCTTGTGGATGTGGATCCGCAATGAAATCTTCGGCCCTAGCTACGGCTGCAGAAAATTCAAACTCAACACCAACGGTTGTTCGATTCTGGCCGGGAGGAAGAGGAGGATTGTCGCCATTATAGGGGTCTTCCTTTGGTGGGCTGGCGGCAAGGCCAGCGCGGCCGATGCGGGACTTGAAGCCTTTTGCTAGTGTCGGTATGAAAATGGGCTCATGTATGGGGTCCACCCACTCCGGTACTTTTTCCCATTGCGCCTCATAATTAGGGGCAACGAGGTCCTCCTTGGGGACTTCAGTCCACTCCATGTCGTCCATGGGGTCTACGAGGTCGTCGGAGGAGACTTGGACGTATCCTTGCCACTCGTCTAACTCGTCGATATTCATGTCGAGCCCAGACATATTGCTTCTTTACTATATTGACTTGCTTGTATTGATAATGTTAAGGTTCTTTTGGATTAGAATTATTATCTGCTTAGACTTTGGGTAACTAATAGATTGATACAGTATGTGACTATTCTGATAGAAATATTGGCAGCAATGCTAATAAAGTGGCACGGACTTGAAGTATTATATGTTTGAATATCCATGATGAACACGTTCGAGTAGAGAAGACATCATCTTTTATGATGGCTCACAATTCATCTCAGTTAGGTTTCTATCGTGAGAGTTTTGTATGGTGTTGTTGCTACGATGATAGCTAAAGGAAGAAGGGACTTCATACGTAACATTGTCTTTTATTTCACCATCTATACTCTGCTCTATAAGAGGAAGAGTTGAGATGATTCCTTTATCTCTTCTACATGAAGTATTACCATGTTTTTCATGATTATACCTAGGTGTCTACATGTTAACAGGAATCTACATGTATGTCCACGTAAATAATGTAGATGTTCAAGTACTCAAGTACCCAAGTACCTATAGAAGAATCAAGCCTATAGGAGTGAGCAAAGAGAGACAAATAGGGAAAGTGAACATTACACAGCATTAGCGCACTATTAGCGTCGCTTATTTTACCCAATATGGTATAGTCTTAACCCCGCTGCTTCGTCTAGTCAATCTCAACAACTAAACTTGGACTTCTCCATCTCTTCTCTTTTCTTACATCTCTCATTTCACCCCCACCCAAACCAGTTATCACTTGGGTATGACTTGATAATGCGTGGACGCGGGGGCGCCCGAGGAAGCAGAACGCCTTCTGCGCCATGGAGTCGTCTAAAACCGGTGGACCTAGATCCTCTGGAGTCAATAGGCTTGCCTTCCAAAGGAGATAGCAGGTGCGTGGCTAATTGATTCCTTGAATCCTTCGATGAAGAGAAGGTGAGGATAGTTCTAATATTGGGGCTAGATTGCTTGACTTCAAGACGCAAGAGCGCTACTACACCAAGATCGTCGAGCGTTACATGACCTTCTGTTCCGATGCTGGTGAGAGAGACGAGCTTCTCCGTCGCTTTGCCTCGCTCGACCTGACGTCTAACCCCAATGTCGAGAACCTACCTACGAAACCCGCTCCGAATGCCTCCTCTCCAGATTTAAACACATCACCAACGACCCCGGTTACTATCCCGAATAACACGAAAGGTCTATCCGACGTCCTGTCAGCGCTTAGAAAGCTACGGGAGGGCATTGTGGCCTCTAAGCGTGTTGACGATTTTGCGATTCAAGTCTACCTCTTCTGCATTCGGCTTTCTGTTTTGGTCAAGCATCCAGAATCCTACCATCCGGCTATCCTCCACCTATTGCGTCGCATACAACCGCTTCATAGCATGACTTCGGTTGAGATGAATGAAGTGGTTGGCTATCTCGTTCTCGATACGGCCTGTAGGAGAAACGACTTGGCCGAGGCTTTCGCAGTGCGACATAAATATCAGCTAAGAGATGCAAGGATCGACGTGGTCCTCGATACACTAGCGCATGACAATTATATACAATTCAGTCGTTTGAAGAAGAGGGTCGATGGACATAAAGCCAAACTGCTGGAATACGCCGAGGAAAGCATGCGGAAACACCTACTTAAATGCTTCGGGAGGACGTATTTAAGTATAGACTTAGATTTCTTAGAGACATGTGCGGATTCAAAATGGGCAACGCTTCGGGCAGAGGACGGGGTCGGATGGGAACTGGATGGGGGGAAGGTCGTTATTAGAAGGGTTAAGGCTCGGTAGGTATGATGGTATGGGTTGTTATTGATACCCTTAGGGCAATATGATTTTGTTTCTCTCCCCTTGTCTTGGTGTATCAAGTGTCTTTGATTTTTTTGTCATGAATTTTCAAAGAAGCTCCCCACCCCTATCTACTTTAATTTGCTGATTTTCGGTCATCAGATAATGTCCAAACTTGCGGCATGGTGAATTGTGTCTTGTTACTTGCCGGACCTGCCTACTTGGGCGCTTAGCTGGTAGAAGATTCCAAAGGCCGAAACATGACCGGGCTGGTTATATGCATGTTATGCCTGAAGTAAGGATATCCAATCGAAAAGAAAATAGTAATTTGGAATGTTAGTGCAGATGAAACCCGTCTTATTGACTTTTATATGGTATCTAACTCCATTACCTAGACTGCCAAGATCGTTCCCCTAGTCTTCCGACTCCTGGATCAAATGTGCCAAGCAGTGGCTGTGCAGACTATACTACCCAGTATGTAATTTCCAGCTCCTAATCCTAGTTCAGACAAGTCCTACGCCGTAGCAAACGGCTGACAATCCCCACACATTGGGCTGAACATGGGGCAATCTAAAATTTGTAGCCTAGAATATGTCAGGTTGCGGCGCAGCTGCTGAGATAGAAAGGAGAGGCGATATCCAGCTTTACTTTCGCTTATATCGATAACTTCGGTTCTGTCGTTCTTTAACCGACCCAGCAGCAAGTTGCATTCATTCATTTATAACCACTTCTTAGCTGTGTCATCGGTATCACTTTTATAGTAAGGAATCTTTCAAGGTCAAGATGGCAAGGATTGCGTCTAGTCCGGTAGCGCGTCTCCTGCTGGCCGCCCACGGCGCGTTGGCAGGGTTGACTGTCGATGTTGAGAATGCAGGTTAGTGTTGCTAGGTAAAATCTTAGGCGAATGGCGGAAAACTCACATTTAAGTTATTAGACTCCGTTAAGGCGGCCGCGGCTCTTGTGGCAGAAGATCTAATGACATTATATCATGGCAATGAGACAGGCCAAACTCCCGGCATCTTTGACTCTCCTCCAGCTGGAGATTATTGGTGGTGGACGGGATCTACTCTATGGAGTTCTTTGTTGGGCTATCGAAACCGGACTGGAGACACAAAGTACGACGAGACAATCTCTCAGGGCCTCATGTTCCAGGTCGGTCCGAATAACGATTACATGCCTCTAAACTGGACGGCTAGCGAAGGCAACGATGACCAGGGCCTGTGGGCATTGTCGGCTATGGCTGCTGGGCTATATGGCCTTCCAAACGGGGGAAACAACAATCCTCAATGGGTGGATGTGGCCAAGAGCGTTTTCGATGAGCAGCATATGCATGATCGACGAGTAGATGAAGATGATTGCGCCGGAGCGTTGAGATGGCAGATCTACCCTTTTAATAAAGGTTACGACTACGTTAACTGTCAGTGCTTTCTATTTTCTGCAATGTGGCACGGTCTTTTCCCAGTGTTGGATGAATACTCGTTTCTAACGCGACTTTAGCTGCTTCCAATATCGCCTTCTTGAACCTTGCTGCCCAACTGGCATATGTGACCGGTAACAAGACATACGCGGATGCGGCCAGCGATACCTTCGATCTGCTCTCGGATATCGGACTCGTCACTGAGGACTTTGATGTTTACGACGGTGCTCAAGCGGACGACTGCGATGTCAACAAGGCACAGTTCTCATACGACGCTGGATTGCTGATTCAAGGCGCTGCATTCATGTACAACCATGTGAGTACTGCTCTTGCTAAACGATACCTGAGCCTCCCCTTGTGGAGCCTTTGATATGTTACTTTGTCTTGAATTCTAACTCGACGGTAGACTGGAGAGGACGGCTGGAGGGGTCGCCTAGACGGACTTGTCAATCGGACCCTGGATAAATTCTTCGTCGACGGCGCAGCTTTCGAAGTCGCTTGCGAAGAGAGTAACAGATGCAATACAGATATGTACTTCCTCAAGGGCATATTACTCAGAACACTCGGTTCAGCTATGCAAGTCGCTCCTCACACCGCCGACAAGATCCTCCCCGTTCTTAAATCGAGCGCCAAGGCCGCCGCGGCTCAGTGCACTGGCGGTGATAACGGTCGCATGTGTGGCTTCAAGTGGGCTAGCGGCAAGTTCGACGGCAAGACAGGACCTGCTCAGCAAATCAACGTACTGGAAGCCTTGGTTAGTGTTCTCCCTGCCGGTGGTGCGACCACGGGGAGCAACTCCAACGGCACCGATAGCGGAAGCAATGGCCAGAACACCCAGGGCAGCACGACGGACGACCACCAATCCATGGGAGTGCGGTCTAGCGTGAGCGTCGCAGCATTGGTAGGATCTGCTTTGCTGGGCAGTCTTTTCATGTAAACTTGAGTTTACCACATCGCATAAATTTATACCCCTGTGTTGTACTGCATCTGCTTCATATATACCTGGTTGCTTAGATCACTGCATTAGATAGAAATCCAAAGAGACGAGTTCGTTGCCTTGACATTCAAGTTCTCAATCTTATAAGTCAGTTGTGGGTTATAATGCTTGATTAAAATCTATCTAGGTAGATATTGTCTATTTAGATATATCTAGATGTTCCTAAAAGAAGCCACGCTCTAATTAAAGCTGCTCTTCAAGCAAATCCATCCATTCCAGTTCACGCTCACGGTCTCTGGCTTGCTGCCACTCCTTTTCCTCCTCCATGTACTTTATCTGGCGGTCTAATCGTTTGTATGCGCGGTGCCGACACACGCTATTCCTACACCAACATATTGATTTACGCCACACCTTTTCAACACTCTTACACGTACATCCTCCGTCTTCAGCCTCGATACAAGGCACAAATTCCGACTTTGTCTTACAACCACATGCCAGGATTACCGTAACCTCTCGACATATAGTATGTTGATGATACATGATTGGGAGTCAGACAAAATGCATCAAAATTCGGTTTCGGCCAGATTTCGCGAGGCATTGCTCGGGGCATTCTACCTAGATATTCTTATGGTAGAGCCTACAAAGGGGCTCGTTTGTTTGAGCACAACTATAGTTGGGAGAAACAACATTACAAAGACACACTAAACCTCAAAGGTATTCGATTTGGTCTTGAAAAGTCAGGTAGCAGGATGAGGTCACCGAAAATGTACCTAGGTAGACCGTACGTGCTATACTGTACGATACTGTACGATACTGTGTATTAAGGTGGAAATAATACAGTGTTGTTCACGAATACAAACATATTCGCACGGTCTTCATTTTCGGTGACCCCTTCTGAAACCACGCACGCTCTTTCTGGTTTCCAATTTAGCAGTAGGCAACAACTAAAAACTATAATGAAGTCAGGTCGTCGAACCAAGTTATCTGGACGCTCTTCGGTCCCGAGGTATACTTATTCATTGGAAAGCCTTCATGCCAAGGTACCCACGCAGCAAAATACGGTGACAAAAGATACTTAGAAGCCTATCTGAAAGGCCGAAGCTGAGGCACAGCATGTAACTAAGTTTAAAGTTCTTAGTTTTGAGATCTGGCAATGGATTTCTTACCATTATTCATTAAATGACTTCATAAAGAGCTCCACGAGGCAATGAAGCCCTTTGGGCTTTGATGAGATCATGCGATACCAAGCCTATTGCTTTTTTCTCTTTCTTTCTTTGCCATCAAATTTGCCCGAATAGCCTAGATAGGTACCTAGGTACCTAACGGTACGTATCGTGAACCTGGAACTATATCTGGTAGCAATTATGTTCTTTTATACTCTGGAATATAACGAAAAGTTCTGGAACCTTTGACTATACGAAACAACCATGTGCAAGCACCGCGATCTTTTTAATATGTGCGGATGCCGGTTTATCGACGAGATGACTGGTGAATGGAAGTACGAGATCGAAAATTGCGACAGGGGCAGGAAAAGACAGAGACCGTGCGCGAAACCCGAAATAGCACTGCCGATCTTTGCTAAAGACTCATACTGCGAAGACCCTGACTGCCCAGCATACGATACGACTGAACCAATAGTCCAATGAACAGGATTCGATTAATCTCAATCAGCTTAGATATGCAGATACGCAGATAAGTAGTTTATGTTCGGGTCTCTCCTTAATCATTAGTTTTGTAGTAAATTTTAAGAGCGACAAAAACATTCATTTTGGACGATCGTGTGGCTGGGGTTAAAGCTCGGACTCGGACTCGGATGATCAATTGCGAATGTTAGAGGCCTCTCTAGGCCTCTATGTCCTACGTCTCGGGGTTCCCTTAGGCATTCAGGCGTTCCCAAACGCGGCAGTTCGATTTTCTGCAGGAAAAGGTGTGACGCGGGTCGGAAAGGTACCTAGTACGGGAAACACAACGCGAAAAAAGTACAATAACGGCGATCCCAACGCCCTTCATGACTAAGATGGACTGCCGCAGATGTCGTGTTTGTCTCAGGGTGTTTTACTTTTTCCTGAATATAGTATTTTACACTGAAAATAGATGAATCATACGCGGAGCTGAATATTTGTATTGGGAATCAAACCGTCTGCAGGATTGAAATTTTTAGGCGTGTCGGTGATGACTCTCTGCGTTATGGGTGCCCATTTACATTAGATGCCCAAATAGTACAGATGTTGCGTTGGAGCAAGGAGGCGAAGGCAAGCTGATAGGTCACAACGCACGTGCCTCAATATAGGAATTGACCTACGGTTGGCGTCAGCGGGATGTATAGTACCAGGTAGTATAAGAGTAAAGGTACATTTGATTACATATCATGCCCTCTACGTACACCTCAGCTATGCATCAGCCCTATCTATACCCTGGCGTGCTAATGTCGCTACCCTGCCTCGTGTCTTCTGTATGGCCGCACCGCATATGCGGGTGCCGGGATACATGTGGCTTGACATGGGTCCTACCAAGCCCATAAGAAAATGTTTTCATGAGGCTCGTCGACTTCACTGACCAGCAAGGACGACAACGCAGCATGTTACCCACATTGGCATAGAGTGCAAATTATGGATGATCAACGCAGACGAGCGGAGTGCAGGTCGGGCCACCGCCCCATAGGCTAGGTACCAAGACAGCACGTTGGTAATTGGAGTTCCAATATAACTCGCGGTGAGCCGCCTTTCTTGGCTCCTAGATTTCTCTGCTCGGCACTCCTCTCCTTCTGTCGATCAGTCATCTATCCAAGTAGACCTCCGAACCTGGACGTTTTGCGAGCCCGCAAATATGTCCCATAACGATCTCGACTACGCTGGCCGGCGGCTTCAACTGCTCGGGACCCGGGTCGTCGAGCCTGAACTGTCCGGATCCGGGCACCGAGTTCTAACCTTTCATCCTCATCAACATCATCACCGCCGTACTCATTCCCATGATGATACGGAAGATACCTATCCCGAAAAGGGACCATCAGATACCCCCAAATTTCATAAGGTGAGTCCATATAGGATAACAGCCTCCTTCCCGATCAAAGCTAACAACTATTAGTCTCATTCTGCTTCGAATTTTGAGGTTCGTCCGCCTATACATCCAGGTCTCATCACCAGTCCATATGATTAACATAGATTGTAGCTGTTCTACGACTTGTGGTTCGTAGCCAACTTGAATGTCTTCACCACTGTATGTACTTAGCCCCACATGAGTATTAAACTAGACGATGTTAACTTGTGCCCATAGGTGCACGAAATTTCCGATTTTTCAAACTTCGTCTCATTTATTGGATATATGGTGTGAGTGACCGAGTTGACCCGACGCGAAAGAATGACAGCCAATAGAGAATTTAGTCTCCTATGGACAACATGGGTGATGACTACCCTTTACGACGTGCGCTTCACGGCTGACAGCGTATTCGAACGTGTTTGCAAAGCCATTCACTTGGGTGTTATGATAGGATTTTCTGAGATCGGGACCAATTTCGATCCAAACGACCAAATCGTATCGGTGTTTAGGACCATGTCTCTATTCCTCGCGGTTTCTCGATTCGTTCTTTTCATTCAATATGGGGTAGTTCTTATTCAAATCCGCAAATATTCTCATGGGAAACGTCCTATGCTCGCTACGGCCCTCCTTCACCTTTGCGCATCGGCGATCTACTTTGGTGTTTCATTTAGGTACAATCTGGGCAAGTCAAGCAAGGTTTACCTTGTCTGGTACATTGGAGGCGTCGTCGAGGCATTATTGCACCTGTCATTATCTCAAGTGTCTCATGTTTTGACATTCCTTGGTACGCACTTGGGCGAGCGTATGAACCTCCTTACGCTTGTTATTCTCGGAGAAGGTACGTTCACCTACTATGACTGAGAGATGCAAGTTCTAATATGCATGACAGGTTGTATTATTCTCGCGAAGAGCATTACACTCCTAGTGAAGGACACTTTTCTTAAAGATGCTACGTATACATTATGGAGTATGTTTCACAGTCTGATATACATATATTTCCATCCTAACTAATACGTCAAGGTCCTGCTCTCATCGGCCTTGTCACTGCGGGCACTGCTTTGATATACATTATCTTCCAACTATACTTTGACTGGATGCATGAAGAACATTCGATGTCTAAGAGACATCAAGTGTGGTGGTACGTATTTATTTCCGGATGATGATCATACGCTTTAAATTTAATCATAACTAACGCCAAGATCCTCATAGGACTGCATTGCATTTGCCTTTCCATATTGCACTTGTCCTCCTTCTTGAGGCTGCGAGCCAGTTTGTTGTCTGGGCTCGTATTATCGAAAGTGCCAATGCAGCTGTGAAGAAGATAAACGACGCACTAGAGGGGCTTGAGAAGCCGTATGAATCAGAAGAACTCTCTGAAACTTTGGCGGGCGTGATTGAACCATTCTTGGAGAAATACCAGCCCCTCGACGCCATTGATACGTGGAAGTCCGTAAACGAAACGCTAGCTGACATTGCCGACATCCCCAACTCATTATGGGAGTCAACTCCCGACGATGATGATCCCATATATGTCCGGTTCCAAACCGACCTGAATGAGTTAGCTTACGCGATGCTGAACGCCGTTTACAATGCTTTCGGCATTGAGGCACCTGAAGAAGAGGATATCCCCAAGGATCGATTTTGGCAGAGCGAGGCAGTGATAGAAATTGCCAAGAGGTTTATTCTAGTTGTAGGTTCTTTCCTTTACTTTGATCTTCTCGCAGGGTGTCTTAACAGCTAATATGGCGAATAGTTTATCTACGGGTTCGCATGCGCCGGTATTGTCTTGCTCTTCTTGACTATTATGCATATCATCTCTAAGCGAAGGGGATGGTCACCATTCAATATCTTCCGAACCGCGATCTGTATTGCGCTCTCCATAGTCCTAGCGCTCCTTTCTACTTTTGCGGCCAACGAGGAAGCGGTCATCAACAAGGAACGTAAAACAGCCTTCGTTGGGAGCTCCTGGATGTTGCCTACGATTGTGATCAGTTATTTCCTTGTCCTTGTCATGACTCACTTGCCGCACCCCAAATTCTGCATGGGTAATTTCAAACGAGGGACATACAAGGAAGTCGGGTTACCGCCCTACCACGAGAATCACGCCTTGACGAGTATGCCAAAGAAAAACTACCACCCTGCCGACTATGAGGATAGGCGAACTGGGTACTCGTCCGCCGACCAGGGTACAGTGTCGCCTCCGACACCAAGATACGATGACCGTAAACCGAGACCTCACACAGGTGATTCGCGGCGATCAAGGCGTAGCCATGAAAGGCGCGTGCGCGATAATCGTTCTCGCGAACGAAGGCAGAGGCGCATGTCAGGGGGTATGGACGGTTATATGTAATGAAATTGGTTATCCCTAGATTCGACCGAGATGGCTATTTTCGATGGATGATATGGCTGATGGTTAAATTGTTTTGATTTGAAGGTTTTATAAGAAACTCTGAGTTTTTAGATCATCATAATCTCTTCTGGATGATCTCATCATAAGCATGGTGTTAAGGGCATAAAGGGATAGCAGAAATTTGGTTCATGATAAAGATATTATACAATGTAGCAATACCTGGCTCTTAGATCAATGGATGCATATTCAAACAGTCCCCGAGTACTTGCAAAGGTACACTCGAATAGGTCGGTACTAAAGTAAGGTAAGTGGTGGATCATACGTTTTATAAAATAATGTCTCCGATCTGAGCTGACTTTCGTCCGTCTTTCTAGGCATAATGTTGAAGCCGATTTTCGGACTCCCGGTTTTCCTATGATCCTGCCGTTTATACCTAGCTCAGCTAGGTACGGTCATGACCTTAGCCTTCTCCAGCACCTTCATTGTGGTTAGCGTAAAATGACGTTAAGTACATAGGAGGGAAAGGGCTGTTAGTGTGTTGAAACTACTGTCCCAGATATCAAATAGAATTACGAGGTCCCCTTCCCGACGTATACCGCAATGAGTAAACCACCAGAGTAAGGTGCTGTCGTCGTCTTAAACCCGTTGGATGGGTCTCCCAAATAAGCTACCAGCTCCTCGTACCCCTTTGCAGCCTCGATAGTGTTGTCGGTTACAATCGTCGCGCCAATCTTCAAGTTCGGCTGGACAAGTTTCAAAGTAGGCAAAGCTAGGGGGGTCCAGACTATTCTCTGTCAGCTCAAACCGCAGTGAATGCGATCTCTTCATCTTGTAGGCTTGGTAAAACTCACTGTCAAGCAGTAAAAAGTCGATATGGGGAGGCAAGTTAACCTTGAGTGTCTCTCGCAAGTCTCCTTCTCTCAGTTCAATCCGCTTCTCAATTTCGTCTCCAGCGGCCTTCCAATGCTCGCGAGCCCTTGCCGCCTTATGCGATTCGTTCTCCGTCGCGATGACCTTGCCGTTTCCATCCTGCAGGCTCGCATTCTGTCCTACAGCTAGCGCGAGATATATGGTACTAAGACCAAAAGAGGTCCCTGCTTCAACGACGAAGCGCGCTCCTGTCGCTCGAAGAAGAAGGTAAACCAATGCGCATTTATCGGGATCCAGGGCCACAAACTTATCCAGAGCATCCGATAGAGGTCCTCCCGTGCTTACGAAAGGGGTTTCTGAAAGAGCCTTCGTGTGCAAGTCCCGGAGGACCTCACGGATTCTAGGACTAGCCTCCACGGAAGCTAGGGTCGTCTCGATGTCTGAGAAGCTAGGCATAATGGTTGATGAATTGAATGTATTTAGGTATGAAGTTTTAAGGAGTCCGGGAGCAGAGCCTGCTGCCTTTATACTTTGGCCTGTCATACCAATGCTAAGAGCGGGGATCCTAGTTCCCGGTATTAGCCTCCTTACCTCGGCAGTTAATAGGGGGGAATGAGTGAGTCATATGAACTCTCCTAGCTCGGCCATCCACTAACTTGTCTTCGACCCATGAGGAGAAAGGGGTAATAGTCTGCTTGTACGTCAGACCCCGAAAATTCGGGCCTTTTACTGGTTCTTGGATTCGAATTGGTTTTCGGAGCTCTCATCGACGATTCCTCGCATGAATTGGCTACGCGTCGCCAATCAATATCTACGACTCCGCGGAGATACATAACCCTCTTGTAGATGTACCACGGATACATCATACGGGTGTTGTCGAAGCTGTTCAACGATTCCTCACTACTTACATCAGTGCCTATTACGAACTTGGTAATGCGAAAAATACATAACGTAATTCACGACGCGGCAATAAGACGATACGTCTTACGTGCTCTACTATCTGCGATACGGAGCTTGCGTGTAGTAATATCTAGGGAAACGCCTATTTATAGGACAGAAAGTGTTCATGAAAGTCAATTTTTAATCTGCTTCTATATTATAACCAAGCTCTTTACTAACTCCGTGTCTAAAGGTAGTATCAGTTAAGTACGCTCGAGAGTTAGATCTTGCTTGTGGGTGTGCCCCTTGCTAGAGTACTCTCGTCAGTACGCATATGAATTTGTTGCCAAATATCTTCGTGGGTCCCATGCATCTGGGTCGTACATCCGCGTTTCCTGTGAGCACCTGCTGAACCTACTGACGTTGTAGCCAAAATTATGCATAGAAACTATACCTTCGCCTTTCTCATAAGGGCTCCACTTACGAACTAGATACTCCTCCAAACTTCCGTTAATCATCGATGCTTCTTCACTGTTGTCCGGTACGTACTGCGTGTTATTCTGAAATAAGAGTTCAAGATGCTCGGGAGGCTTATAGTCGGGATCATCGTGTTCTAGGTCCTCGAGTTCCCACTCTCCACTACAACTTACGGTCATTGTGCTGAAGAGCTTGTAGTACGCGGCTTCCTGCTGGATAAGATGTGCTGTTAAATCTCCCTTGTCACGCCACTCGAAAAGTTCAAGAACCCTATCATCGCCATCTGTGATGTGTCCACTCTCATATCTCTGAAAGCTACTCATAAATTGAGTAGGAAAGCCCCTTTCATCGATCCGTACGTTAATATGACCATGTAGAAGGCATAAATCCTCGCTCACACCTAGCTTTACGGTGATATGTGGATCAGCATCTAAAACGAGGTACTCTGCCGGGTTGCCAGCGTGATCCCATTTTATTGGCACCCGATCGCCGTTCTCATCGTGGGCATATTTGCTAGTATGAACAGGGCAGATGATCCATACCACCGTACATCCACTTCTAATAGCTGCCGTCTTCGCCACATCCGCGTTGGCATCAATTGCGCGGTATAGATCCTCTTCTTGCTCAAATTCTGGGATTCGCAATTCCCGGCGCTGTCGATCTGTCAAATGCGCTGCCCAAATTACTAACGGATCTTCAAGCGTCCCCTTTCCATCTCGAGGACATTGTCTAAGTTTTTCAATTCCCATCTTAATTTGCGGCTGACCCCCAACTGGAAGGCTCATTCCGGGGTTCCATCTTCGTGTGAAGACTTCTTTGGCTGAACCGAATGTCATGCTGAAAAGAGTGACTCGTAACGACCTATTGCCTTTTATTGTTTCTAATGTAATCAGCTGTAAAAATAACGCAAATTAAATAGCCTTATGTTGGTCATCGTGATAAAGCTCTTACGCATATATAAGCGAGGCTTTAAATAAAGGAGACAAGCAAGAAAAATACTATTCTAGTACGCATTGTACAATATCATTAAATCCTTTTCATAACAAAGGACCTTTTACCATATTCTTGGATCATTACAATTCTTATTGTTTATTTAAAAACAATAAATAGTTTACCAGTAAGAAAATGGTAGTTTTCTGTCCTTCCTTTGGGTTGGATGGCATGTGCCATGTTCGTAACAAGTTATTATACACATCGCTATAATTTCTAAAACATTTTAGCTAATCCGGGGATAGAAACCTTATGAATGCTGCACTAAGCACCTTGGACGTTAACCAACGTATATGTATCTGGAAACTATACATTTGTAAGTAGGGCCCGTCAAAGGACAAAGGCTTTTGTTTCACATTGACACATTTCCGAGAGCCCGTACCTAGCATACTACATAAAGGCGAATTCCCTTTGAGTGAATGATTAGGTTTCCTTAGGTATTCTCTATTGAACTTATACTAATATTTACGTACGCGAGGGATAAACGGCACTGAACCCTCCTACTAAGCTTCATTTTCCAAGTCTCGAAGTCCGACGTTCCCCAGATCATATACCTAGCCTTTTATCTTCAAGGGAGTACGTTTCTTTTTAAACACACCTAAGGCACATAATGAGCACTACACAGCGTCTATACCTCCCGGCCGTAGACGGCGGGGAGGTGGAGGAAAGAGAAAAGTATAGACCAGGAGGATACCACCCAATTCACTTCAATGACCATCTCGGGCCAAACAAACGGTTTCTCGTCGTCCATAAACTTGGATGGAATGTGAACTCCACTGAGTGGCTTTGTCTAGATAAACGAACAATGTGCCACAGATCAGTCAAGGTTATGGTGGCAGAGCAGTCAGTGGAAGACTGCCCGGAACTGCAGGTCTTGAATGCTCTAAGTGAAGTCAGCCGCAATGAGCTCGAAGAGAATTGTGTTGCTATCCCTAAAGAGCACTTCTGGGTTGAAGGACCTAATGGGCGGCACCTCTGTTTTGTTTCTGATCTATATGGCCCTAGTTTGTATTTGGACTCGCCACTTGGTACAGGGATTCATACGCCGGGAATATTAACGGATTTCACGTTTCAAATTTGTAAGGGAATACAATATCTCCATACGAAAGGGATTTGCCATGGAGGTAAGTAGATATCCAATCGCGAGCGCTCACCGCAGTAAAAGCTAATTCTTTTAGATTTAAAACCAAGTAACGTACGTATGCGGTTACACCAGTACACCCTCATGGAGCTACCATACGACCGGCTTGACAGATATCTCGGGCCCCGGCGACATGAGCCCCTTCTGACTCCGTCCGGAAGTAGTCCGGGTTCCCACGGACCTAAGTATCTAGCATTGCCAGTATCATTGGATAAATTAGAAGAAAAGTGTCGAGCTGCTAAAGTTGCGATTGTTGATTTCAGCCATAGCTTCCATCATTCTAACCCGCCCAAGATAACGAGGTGGAATAGACAATATGCCGGACCGGAGTTTTTATTTACAGAGACGGTGAGCGGGTTCCCGCGAGATATATGGGCGCTTGCTTGTACCATATACGAGATTAGAACCCAAAAACCATTCGTCAGCGAGTATCAGGACTATACGTCTTTGATACGCCATATGGAACTCTTGTTTGGACCCTTACCAACTGAATATAGGGGTGTCGCAGGTTCTTATTTGGAAGGTGATAAGGCGCGGCGAAATGTGTCAGCGGGCAAGAAAGGAGATTCGGATCACTCACAAGTCTCGGATGACAGCCACCCGGATCCTTCTCAGCTGCTTTCGCTTACTCCGGAAGAGGAGCGTCGAGAGCGGGAGGAACTCCTAAAGGTTCTAGGGGCGACCACGTGGTCTGACCCCCTACAAGCGTCACTTGGAGAAGAGCGGCGTTGCTATGTCCGCGAGGAAAGTTATACGCCGTATACCTCATCAGACGACAGCGACTCGGAATATGATAGCGACGAATCGATTTCAAGCCAAGTTTCTGAAGATGAATTTTCTCAAGAGGGCTTGGATCGCCTAACGAATCCCGACCTTCAAGGCAGTAAAGTGAAAGAAGGTTCGGCTTCTCGGCATTCAGATGAGGGTGATGAGGAAACACCTGTGCCACGGTCCCCATGTACACCTGTGGATCAGCCAAGACAACTAGAAAATAAAGAGCAGCTGACTGTGTCCAAATCGCCAACTGAAGTGTGTACAGCTCATCAGGAACATGAGCCCGGTGACGATGGAGCAGATGAAGCACCTACCCGGCCCACCCCCCTTGAATGGCTCGACCAGGTTGAGGTCGTAGAAGTAGAACTGGTTGGAGTTGAAGATGACACCCCAGAGAGGGGACCGAAGCGACGTCGTTTGGATAGGCAACCAGCCCCTAAAGAGATAGAGTATGTAGAACGGGTTGTGACCATGCCGAAAGAAGAGGTGTTGGTTCTGTCGGATCTTCTATTGCGCATGTTCAAGCACGACCCTAAGGAGCGCATTGATATCGATACCGTCGTAAATCATGAGTTCTGGGGGGATAGAAGAGACCGTTGGCTTGTCACCGGTGATGATTCCGATGAGGAAATCCCAGACCCCATATCCTCAAGGACTCGTAGCCGAGCATCAAAGACTGAACAAGGGGCAGAGTCTGGATCCCCTCAAGTATCTAATTAGATAGTTCAAACGTCATGCAAATGAACCAACATCGTTTCTGTAATTGGCGCTATTCCCGACCGTTCTGGCACGTTTCGGTCTTAAGATCGGTTCTAGAAGCGAGATTGTTGTTGGTGTCGAGAGTTAAGCTCGGGCTCGGCTTGGGTGGAGGCTTAGCAAGGATAGAGTCCTAGCTGGAGCCAACGAAGGATCTTACAAATAGGAAAACCACATTTGTATGAGACTATACATAATTTCTAGGCTATAATACAAGAAATTACACCTGATCTAAGAAAATGTAGTTAGGTGACATGAGTTGGCTTGTTAGTAGGCTATCGCCTCCAGGCCCCAATTGCGCGCGCATAGATGAACAAAATTAAAACTAACAATGGAAAAGTATGATTATAGTAGAACGGTTGGGGGGCACATTCACGCCACGGCGTCCCGTTCAGGGCCTGATGATTGCGGCCCACCTCTATTAGTGGATGGTTATACTGCTCATAATGACCACGTCGGACTGTAGATGGGGGCAATTGACGTGGAAAGGTTACCGAGGCAATTCCAAGTAGGACTCACGATGAGAAACATTGTTTCTATCCCCTCGAATCCCCTCGACGACGCTCGTCTACATCGGGGTTGGGCATGTCCACTTCTTGGCTTTCACGGCGTATATGGCTTAAATATAGGACGCTATTGACAAGCCCTAATCCACTATTAGCACAGCTTTCCTGGGCATCAGCAACGGCACGGGCTAAGAAAGAAAAATAGCTGGGTAGCCTGCCGAAAATGTCTTAGTTTATATTACAACGTAGCATCAATTCAGAAAATCTTACTTCGTCCAATCATCATCATCTTGTACTTTCTATGGGTTAACTGAGGTACGTGGTAAGGCTGATGACCGCTTTGTATTTTCAGAGGAAATAAGCTAAGAGCAGGAAACTAAGCCTTGTAAAGGAACCCATCGGACCGCGATGATAGAGCAGACAGCACCGAACGACTGGTCCCACGTGGGAAAATTATTAATAGAGGCCGCTAAGGCCTTGGCGTTCTCTATAGGGTTGGTGGGAAGAGTATAGGCTGGGCGGGCGGGTACTGTAATGACGGACAGCGGCACAGCCACGTAATATCGGGTTGGCTCAGTCTCTTCCCGTTCGGTTGACAGCAGCTATTATTTGGACCCTTATGTCTTAACCCGGTCCCGAGGTTCCTTCCCCAGATCATGGGCAAAGTGTTGTTGGAAGTCCGCCATCTACGCCTCATACCCGCCTCTCCGTTATTATCATCATAATCGGCTCTCGGCCTTGTTGCCAGGTAGTCCTATCCAAGATGTACTCAGCCGCTCTTTGGCGTCAGCGGCCAAGGCTCAATACGGCTCCTTCTATTAGCCCAGCCTCGTAGACCCGTTCATGATGTTTACTCCTAACATCATGAACTTGTAGATATAAGAATGGCCGGTGATCGCCACTTCAAGATAAATTCCCATCAGCATCACAAACCATCCATCTCTAATACTTACTACCTAATCAACTCTCATAATCTCAATCTCCTCGTCTCATTTCATAGCACCTTCGCTACTCTATAATCAACTTTTCTTCATTTTCATTCCAACTTAATAATATCCAATATTACCTTCGGTAATCCTTAATCAATAACAATGTCTCCCATCGCTAAGACCGCCGCCTCTCTAGCCTGCTTCGCTGCAGTTGCTTTAGCTGCTCCCGCTCTCTCCCGCCGCGGTGAGACGGACTGCGCTCCCGGCAAGGTCTTCTACTCATGTGCCAACGGCTACCGAGGCTGCTTTGAGCAAGACCCCTGCGCTCTACCTCCCGTCGCCACCACCTCAATTCCCGTCACTTTCATCACCACGCCTACTGCTACTCCCACTCCTACTCCCAGCGCCTGCTCCACCGGCAAGATCTGGCAACCCACCATGTACAACCTGTACCCAGGCGAGCCCGACAAGGCCGAGGACGCCAGCTCCGACATCAACGTCGGCACCGACGGCGACGCGCCCGAAGTCCGGCAAGCAATCGTATTCCACGGCATCCCCTCTAGCGCCACCAAGTGCACACTAAGCTGGTCGCAAGCCGCCGAGAACGAGCGTCACTTCACAGTCGACGGCAGCGGCTTCACCGCCGCACAAGCCCTCTCCGGCTTCCCCGATGAAAGCTCACCCGTGTCCTACTCCAGCGTCGACGCCTTCCTAGCCGCCGATGCTAAGACCTTCCACCCAGACTTTACCTTCTGGGACAAGCAATCCAAAGACGCCTTCAACCACCCCGGCGGCGACTTCGACTGCACCTCCGACATGTACTTCAAGCTGTCCCTCAACGCTACTGCCAACGGCGCGGGCCACGTGTACTTCGAGCAGGACACCAAGAACGGGTTCTACATCAACTACGAGTGCTAAACGACATGACTCTACCTACGATATTATTATTATTCTTTTTCTCTTCGACATGATAGATATTAGGGATTCGGGTTTATTTGCATCAGCGATTGATTTTTTTAAGCGATTTGTTGGCATTTGCATGGCGTTGATTTAGAAACTGAATGGGATTTAGAGGGTTAGCATTTGTTTGGCTGGGAAGAGTCTGATTTAATATGTAAAAAATAATAAAACCCATATCGCTCAAAAATTATTTCATCCTTGATCGTGTATAATGTGGCTGCATGTGAAATCTGGATAGTTGTCATGATGTTGAATGCGACCGGGGTACTCTTCGAATTGAGAGTTGGGATCGAGCTCTGGTGATGAGCACGAGCCGGTGCACCGGCCTGAATTGAAATTATTCTATTATTTATAAGTATCCTTGTTATTCCTCGTTATGTATATTCATAAATTTCTTCTATGCGAGACCACAGTGTAGTCTATTAGATCCATCTAACTTTTATGAATCCGGCGGCTTTTCATTCTCTTGATGGCTCTTCCGTTTCAAGTCAGCCATCCAACGTTTTTTCTCGATCCTGAGACTTCTGCGGGTCCACAATACTGTTATGAACGTCCAGACGATAGTGAAAACAAGTGGCGCGCCCCAACCTACGAGAATTCAATTAGTATCATACGGGGATAAGGGATTGAGAAACCGATAACTCACCTATGCCGTAGGCAATTTCCTGGGGTATGGTCCATACGACGGCTAACGAGCCGGCTCCGACAAGTATGGATCCAATACCCCAGAACCAATTTAGGCCCTTGATCAACTTCCTAAAATCCTTGCTGACCTTATATCTGCCTAATAATCTTTCTCTATATGTCTTCCCCGCACCACCATCGACAGCGACGACGTCCTCAATAAACGTTAAGAGTACGGGAGGGATCGGCGCTCCTTTCGGTGTCGAGCTAACCTTACACGTAGCAGGCATGTTTTTCATGTCCATAACACCAGTTGACAGAGCAAGAGAGCCCACTTCGATGAAGAATAGGGGTAGTGGCATGGCGAGGGGACGGACTAAAGGCTCGTGTGGGATAGAGGCGCCGATTAAAATCCCCGTCATCACCGTGTAACCGATAGACAGGGTAGTATGTGTGAAGTCGAAGCGCCAGCGCTTACCGTTTAGCGGTCGATAATAGTCATCTTTCATAATCAGACGCCATGAACGGTGGGCAAACTCAAGACCCGAAACGATGCCGAAAAATGAAGTAATGATTGCGAAGACTAGATGCCATGTGTAAGTACTTGATTCTTAGAAGGCATGCCTCCATATTCATGATATGTTTCAAAGGTAGAGATGTTACGGTTACTTACGAATGCCATGTCTAAGAGTAGTGTCGTACCATAATGGGTAGAATAGAACAAGTGGCAATATGCTTCCTTCAAGGACTAGCAGGCCTCCAACTAAGAAAAGCTTCTTCTTGTGATCTAAGAGTTGGTAATTGAGTCGTGGTAGGCCGGGCAACTCTTGGCTCGGATCGTTGTTTGCGATAGCAGAAGAAGCGGACGAACATCCGGACTCGTCCGGACCGGAGGACGCTGGAGGCGGGTCTAGAACGGCGTTCCCATTTTCCAAATCATCGGTTGCCATATCGTGACTCATCAAACACCGGGATCTAGCAGAGAAAAGATAAAGGTAGAAAAAGAGACGAAAGAAATGGTTGTGTCTATACGCGAACTGACACGATCATTCGATCATTCGCCGATGGAAAGTAGACTCTTAAAATTTGTGGGAAATATGGAATGAAACCCCATTGTATGGTTGAGTTAAGGGAGAATTGTGTATGGCGTCTAGGATTTGGATGGAGAAACTGGATGAAGTGACTGTAATATCTATCGATGAGGTACGTACAAATACGAATACTGACGAAAGCCCAGAGAAGAAGGTGATGACGTTTTCACTTTGAGCTTAATCGCAGGGATTACCCTTACAGGAGCATTTGGTCCTAAAGTAAACTCCGAACGGTCCGCTACTGGTCCCTGCAGCTTAGTACGATCTATGAACCAATCCAGTTCTAAGATGCACCGATACAATAATCAATTCTATTATTCACCCATAAAATTGATTTTATTGTTTGTAGAAAGTGGAAGTCATGCCTCAGAGATATTATGAAGACATAGCCACACAAATAGATTTCATCACAAGGAGAATTATTGAAAGTTCTTTGAGATTTCTAGCTCAAGGCTCGGGCAGGTACTTCAAAATACATAAGCCATATGTAAGAATCGGGTTAGCTAGTGTAGGACTGCATGAGTAGCGCTGGCACTTGCGAAACCCGAGACCTTGGCGTGGACCCACCACTGAAGCTACGGGATGACGTAGGGAATCCCTTGCCATTTGTGCCCGTTGCAACAGCTTACAAGAAATCTTGTCTTAAATCTAGCATTGTATCGCGATGTTATGCAGAAAAGACGATCGCCAAGTAGATGTGATATATCCCTTCCTATATAGAGAGGTCAATATATTCCATTATATGTCAAGAGGTGTAGATGATTATTACGATTCATCAGTGATGATGTTGTTAGGTACTTGGCATCTTAGGGGTGTAGATTTATAGGCGTGATAGGTGTAACAATTCATTACATTAGGGTACTTACTTTAGTAACGTGAACTCTAAGCACTTGCTCTTCTCGCAATGCTTGACAATTTCTAAATAGTTACGCTTAAATGGTATGTACATGATGTAGAACTTATCAACTTAGTGCGTTCGCTCATTCTGATCCACTCTCGTCTTTTGGCTTAGTTTGTAGTAGTGGGGGAAATTTTATTGGAAGATGGAGAAGTGTATGCGTTTCCTCTCCTTCAAACGCAATCCTAAGCTTTCGGCAACATTCTCCATATAACTTCTCGCTCTTAGGCGGGGGCTTCATAGGATTTGGTCCCTTGTCCCAACCATGAGCTACGCCGGGTATCATAGTATAATAAACATTTTTCGAGATTGGCGGCTTGTGTAGCCGTTCCGCGAGCGCTTGGCCCTCGTGTAACAACATATCCCATTCGCATGTGTAAAAGATTACCGTATCTGGCATGCTTTCTATCAGCACATCATCCGACGCTCTTGAAGGCGATAGAAATGGATGCGCAAGGTCCAACTCGGGGGGAAAGAGATAAGATGCATCGAAGAGGTTCGTGAGTACCGGCGGCAAGGTTGCTTCAGGTCGAAGAGCAGATGCTCGGCGTTCAGCGCGGCTGAGGGTGTAGTCGGTGATCGGATACCAGGTTGCGATGGCTACAATGCGGTAATCTGGAACCTCTGTCGTTTTTCGATACGCCGATACGCGAATGGGCGCTGTAAGGGCAACATTCCCGCCTGCAGAAAAACCGGATGTTGCTATTCTATTGATATCGATTCGAAGCTTCGCTGCGTTCTGGATAACATAAAGTATTGCATCCGCACCGTCATCGACAGCTGTGGGGAAAGGGTATTCAGGCGCCAATCGGTACTCGACTGAAATGAATACGGCGTGGCATTTTTCGAGCACGAAGCGCGCAAATCTCGCATCGTCCGAAGCGTTGCCTAAAGTAAAACCACCACCATGGAAGTTCACGACGACAGGCCACTTCTCACTAGCAGCATCTTTGATATAACCTTCGGGTACATAAAAGTAGAGGTCGAGTTGACCCTTCTTAGACGCCAAAGTGGAAGGGATTGACTTGATGAAGTCTGGATTGGGTGGTCGAGGAGGAGCGAGGAAGTGTAAGCCCATTCCAATACATTGTAAAGATCTCCACCAGCCAGCTGTCATCCGGAGGGAGAATCGCGAAGGAGGAGCTCCTGTTTTATCCTTTGCCTTCTTTGGTTTTTTGTCGGGTGGTACTTGGCCTTCGGCTAACTTCCCATCTGGATTGCTAGTTGTAGGGACAGGGATACCCTCGACGGTTTGCATTTTGAGGTCAATTGATCAATTAGAGAGGCTGTATTCCTAAAGATAGATAGAATAAATAATTATAGTTGCATCGTACGAGAAGACAAAGAAACTAAACGAAAGTATGGTCTTCACATAAATTTGTTGTTTTTGTTTTGTGACACATGAAGAGTTCATAGCGCTTGGGTTAGGTAGGTGGCTTCTAAAATCATGCAGGGGATCTTACGAACAGCCTTGGGCCTGGGTAACCGGCTTCCATATCGGGAATATCTGACGATAAATTCCAAGTTATCTAGGATGATCTGTCAGGAGATGTGCTAACAGAATTGCGTGGGCGCATTGTGTCAAGTACAAATGTTCAAGTATCGATATGACGTTAGTTGATCAGGGAAAATTGGCTCGAGTGGTCTGCTAAGCCTTACCCCGGACTCCCGGAGTTTCTCTAAAATTTTAGCTCCCTTGGCCGATTACCTAACAGATGTGGCGTAAACAAATCTATGGCGGGAATTTATGTGTGAGTATGTGGCTGATGGTATGCCGAGGTTTCTGTTTCTACCTAGGTACCTAGGCACCTAGGCAGAGTAGGACTTCGCATCCGGATAGCAATGGAATTTCTTTCCCAAAATTATTCACATTTCGGTGTATGACAAACGTGCACAAAGTACGAAGAGATTTGCTTCGGATAGTCGGGCGAAGAGAATCAGAACCGGATCGAATTGTAAGACCAAAAGTGATGGCGGTTCGTGATGTCATGAGTCTCTCGGACCCATAAAAGGTACACGATAAGAGGGCAATTTAAGTCACTTGTGGCGTCTTCGCTGTCACCACACCCCTGCATTAAACTCTACAAGTAGCGGTTTTGCCAAATAGGGATCGTTGTGGGAGTCATTCTGACGTCTGATTGGTCGAACTAATCCATGCTTTTCCGGTCGATTCGCTCCGGGCCGGCTGGGAGTGTAGTGGTTTCGTCACTGATGCATGAAAATAGCTAGGAACCTCGCTATTTTTCAACGATATTTTTAACAGAATTCCTAGATTTCCCAAGATTTTTTTTCAGGGGAAGAAAAACAGTTGCCGTATCATCCATGCAAGTAACAAATAAAGTACTGCCTTATTTTTCATGTGTTTGAAATAGGTGGAAATACATACCTGTGCGTGCTTATTACATACGTCTGCATGCGTATGGCCGCAGAAGCCGAACTCTTACCTAGTAATTCCCAGAAGAATCTACTAGTCAGGTCCAATAAACCTATAAACTATCAGCCGGGTTTCCGCCAAGGTTCATTATAAAGTTGCTAGTGACTTCCATCGGTTTTCAAGCCGCCATCTACCCGACTTCCCCATCTGATAAACCGACCTACTACACCTATCGCACTTATCGTGCCTATCTCCTTTCCTCTCCTTATTCTACACATCACCGAGGCACCACCCTTCGGAATACTGCGCTACAATTTGCGAGAACAGCGCAATCGCATAATCCAACATACTCTCATTCCTACAAACGATACCCCCCATCGCGACGTCATAATGCCTTCTATAAGGTTAAAGAAACCTCTCCTCCTACTCAACAGAGTAGTTGGTCACACAACTGCCAAGAATCACATCACAAAAATTCATCTCGGCGACACGGATGGATTAGACGAAGAGACGAACAAGAAGCATCTAAAAGCAATATACGAAAAGCGAGCGAAGAAAGAATTACAAAAGGAGGAAAGAAAATCCTTACAAGCCAAACGCAGAGAGGAAGAGGAAGCCGCATTATCATCCGAGCCACCAGAGCTACGAGAAAGCTATGGCACGCTCAATGACGAGAAATTACCTCATTCCTTTCGGCTCGAGAATCTGACGACCGATGATGTTGGTCAAACGATCAGTTTCAACGCGCGACTTCATCATGTGCGGTCTGTAAGTGCGAAGCTGGCCTTCGTACTTCTACGCCAACAGGTTGATACCGTTCAAGGTGTTTTACAAGTCCGCGAAGGCGTAGTGTCGGAGAATTTTGTACGATGGGCAGAGCATTTGAATGCTGAGTCCGTGGTACACGTTCGAGGGACTGTGCGCACTCCACCAGAGCAGATCAAGACATGCAGTATACATAATCTCGAGATTCTTATCGACAGCATGCACGTTTTAGTTCCAGTGGAGGAACCATTGTCGATTGATGTCTACAACATGGAACAGGTAGAAGAAGACGTTGAGACTCACGAGAAGCAACTTGCCGCTTCTAACCGAGTTCGTACTGCAAACCGACTTATCTACCTCCGAACCCCAGTAATGCAGAGCGTCTTTCGCATAAGATCTGGTATCTGCAACATATTCCGATCTACGCTAGAAGACCAAGGATTTATTGAGATCCAAACACCTAAACTCCAGCCGGCCGCAACCGAATCCGGCGCGGAGGTCTTCAGAGTCAATTACTTCGGCCGGAACGCTTTCTTAGCGCAAAGCCCACAATTAGCAAAGCAAATGGCCATCTCTTCCGACTTTGGTCGAGTTTTCGAGATCGGACCAGTTTTCCGAGCCGAAGACAGCAACACACATCGCCACCTAACGGAATATACCGGTCTAGATCTGGAAATGGCAATCCACGATGACTACCACGAAGCCATGGACGTAATTGACGACATGTTGAAGGCCATTTTTAAGGGTGTATACTCGCGATACCGCAGAGAGTTAGATAACATCAAGACCAAATTCCCCCATGAGGATCTTGTCTGGCTAGAGAAGACCCCGCGTCTCACCTTCAAAGAAGGAGTTCAACTGCTCAATTCCTCTGGATGGACAGATGATGACGGTAAACCAGCTTCCGAGGACGAGGATTTGGGAACGCGTGCCGAAATTCGCCTAGGCCAGCTCGTCAAGGAGAAGTACGGTACAGACTACTTCATCATGGACAAATTCCCGACATCAGCACGTCCATTCTACACCCACTTAGATCCGAATGACGAAACGATTACCAATTCATTCGACATCTTCCTTCGTGGCCAAGAGATTACAACAGGAGGCCAAAGAATCAATAACCCACGTCTTTTAGCCGAGAGAATGAAGAAGGCAGGTGTCGACCCAGATGGCATGGAAGAATACATGCAAGCCTTCGAGTGGGGTGCACCACCGCATGCGGGGTGCGGTATTGGTCTCGAGCGTGTCATTTTCCTCTTATTAAACTTGGGCGATGTTCGCAATGCCACTTTATTCCCCAGAGATCCCAAGTCATTGCCTACGAAGAAACATGATCAGTCGGGCAAGGTCCCGTTCCCCGAAGCCGACACTATCCGCTACGCATTTGAGGGAGAACACAACCACGTCCAACTACCTGATCTCGAGAAACTTATCGTGAATTATGGTGATGCGACAAACACATCGTGGCTCGACGAGAGGTATAAGGTCTGGCGACACGTGGACACCGGAGCTGCGGTCGGATATGCCGAAGAGAACGGGTACGCGATGATCATGGGCAATCCACTCTGCGATTCGCGTCAGTACTCTATCGTCATCAGTGCTTTCCTCAAGCACTTGCGGAAGAACGAAGATCTCCGGCCAATTTGGATCCTAGTTTCTGCCCAAGTTGAAGAGATCCTCGGCGCGAAACTTGGATGGAGGACATTGACCTGTGTAGCCGAAGAGCGCGTAGATGTCGATAATGCGAACAGGGTAGTCAAGAAAGAGCGTCAAGCCCAAAAGGCCGAGATCAAAATCCACGAGACGCCACTTGGTCAACCCGTACCTGATGAAGTGAGGGAAAAGTGCGACAAGCGCATTGAAGACTGGAAAGAGGGTCGCAAAGGCCGTAAGCAGGTGCACATCACTGAGGTGCGACCGTGGGTGTCAATGGCACACCGTCGATACCTGTGGGCGGAAGACAAGAACGGCGAGATCGTCGGACTTGTCATCTTGCACCGCCTGTCGCCTGAACACGGTTACCAGATTAAGTTCGCCCTCGACTTCCCGGGGTCACCATCCGGCAGTATCGAGGCCCTCATTTCTCGGGCCATTCAGAGTCTGACATCTTCCGGTGTAAGCAGCGTAACATTCGGCGCGGGCGCCATGGACGAGCTGCTCATCGGAAGCAACCTAAACGGTATCAAGGCTAAGCTGCTAAGCCGTACGTATAAGACGGTAGCACAACAGCTAAAATTGATTGCCAAGAGCGAGTTCAGAGAGAAGTTCGGCGTTAAGCATGATCCGGTTTATATCTGCTACCCATTCATGGGTCTAGGCGTTTCGGGCGCACGAACCCTAATCAAATTCTTCGAGGACGAGATGTAGACGGGTTTTTCATGTTACGAGACATAGTGTTTTCTTTTGTTGATTTGAGCCTAGCGATATTTTTGATTCGATTCGATATACCAGGGTAGATGATCTGGACGCGTGGATTTTTGATGATTGGTTTCAAACTTAATGATGATAGATACCCGTTGATGGTAATGCATCTTTAATAGAAGAGAGCTTAATAGAAATAAATCACTGCTCAAACTGGTGGAACTTTTGCCTCTTTATCGTAAATGTTTGAATGATCGTAGATGACGTCTCAAGTCAATTCATTCTCCATTGAATCGTCGCTGCTGACGAAATGTGCCGCACGTCAGAGCCAGTCGGGTGAGGCGGAATACGATACTCAAGATCCACTGCTGGATGTCAAAAGAGGAGGCTCTGTAGTCGCCCGGTCTAGATCGTATACCAATATGATCTTCATTCGCCTAGATCTATATTAGAAAGCGACAGATTATTTGATCTGATTGAACTAGCATCTCCTTAGAAGTTGTAGTATACGTTGTGCATACCTATAGTAGAGGAGGTGTTGTGGTCCCGGCCAAGGAAACTAACCACCTTGGCGGAGAATATCACGGGAAAACTTACCCATGAAATCCCACAAAAGACGTCAACGTCTCAATGAGCATATCGAAGGTATAATAAACCGTCTTAAGCATCTCAAATAGTTCAAGAAAACCAGTGTTCCGATGGGCCACTCCTCGAATTTCGTATAAATACTGCCCAAGTTTAGGCTACTAACGGACCCCTGGCTCCGTCGGGGTGGTATACGACACAAACCCGGGTTATTTTATCCAATCGTGACATCGGGCGCCGCCTCTAAGGTACTATGGCAGGGCATGGTTCCCCATATCTCCTTAACGCCGGCCGGAAAAAATTATGAGCGACGATGGTGACCCGGTCGGCGTCGGGTTATATCAGTCCATTTTTCCTGTCTTCATCGCGAAGCGCCTCGATGTATTTCTTTGATGTCTAAGCCGTTTATGAATTGTCGCAAGTATGGGTATCCTGAAGTTTCTAGCGACTGCGTGTCTCGCGACGCTTATTCCGAGCGCGTCGGCGCTCCTTGCATTCCCCGGAGCGGAAGGGTTTGGAAGAAACGCGGTCGGTGGTAGAACGGGATCAGTCTACCACGTAACAAACTTGGAGTGGGTACTGCTAGAAGTTTCTGTGGTGCCGGGTTGCTAAGTAAGGCTAAATAGTGACTCGGGCGCGGGATCGTTTCGCGATGCTGTGTCGAAGTCGAATCGCATTGTCGTCTTCGACGTAGGAGGAACTATCAAGATCAGCAGCCGAATCGCCGTATCAAAGAACATTTATATCGCTGGACAGACAGCTCCGGGAAATGTAAGTCCTACAGATATTTTGTGGAGAAGTAGTTATCGATGTTGACTGTTCGATCTAAGGGAATAACCGTCTATGGCAATGGCATGTCCTTCTCCAATGCTAACGATGCCATCGTGCGTTATATCCGATTCCGCATGGGAAAAGGTGGCGATAAAGGCAAAGGTATTGATCCCCTGACATGTTACGAGCTAATCCACGACTGAACTTATCGGTAGATGGCATTACTATCGCTGAGGGTAGTACCATGATATTCGACCACGTGTCGGCTGCCTGGGGTCGCGACGAAACGTTCTCAATCAACGGTGCTGTGCATAATGTGACAATACAGAACACGATCATCGGTCAAGGATTAGAGACCCATTCTTGCGGTGGATTGATGCAATCGGACTACGGTATTAGTCTTTTCAGGAACTTGTACATCGACAACAAGACGCGAAACCCTAAGGTCAAGGGCATGAATGATTTCCAGAACAATGTGAGTGCACGATGGCCTATGTGAATCATTAGCCTATGATGAGCGCTAACCGTCTATAAGGTTATCTATAACTGGGGAGGGGGTGGCGCTTACATCGCTGGCGACAGTGATGGCCAGAGCTACGCCAATATTGTCAAAAATTACTTCATCTCTGGTCCGAGTTCCAGTGTGTCGGCGTTCACACGAGGAAACGCTAACTTCCATGGCTGTAAGTGTATTGCTTTTACGGGACCTTAAGTAGAAGCTCATTCCACTAGATATATCCGAGAACTACTACGACAGCAACAAGGACGGTACCCTCAACGGCTCTCCCTTGTGTACTGAGGCGTCCTGTTACGGCGGTCTCGACATTCAAAAGTCACGATTCGATTATCCAGGACCGGGTAAAGTTCTATCGGCGCCCGACGCTCTGGCATACGTTCTTAAGAATGTTGGAGCCAACTTTCCCGCTCGTGACGACGTGGACAAGGGTCTCGTAGCGGAGGTCCAGAGTTACGGGAAGAAGGGCGAGCTAATCAGCGATGAGAACGCGAGTTCCGCGAAGAGTTTGGAGAGTGGCATGACTGTAACCGCAGCGACGGACTCGGATGGCGATGGTATTCCGAACGCGTGGGAAGAAGCGCATGGCTTGAACTCCCATGATGCGAGTGATGCTATGAAGATTAGCAGCTCTGGGTACGTGAACATTGAAGTGTATCTCAATTCACTTGTCCCCTCTTCATAAATAGCTAGGGTAGTTAGTGCATTAGCTACTTATATGCAGGCGTAGCATCTTGTCTACCATTAGTTTCCTTATGTCCGGAATGATAGGGTGCGTTCTAGATCCTTGATTCCAGACTTGGGAATCGATCATCCGAGTACAAGTACCGAAGCACAAAATATCGCATCGTGGTTTATAAGCAGCTCTAGTATTGGTGAATGAAAGATCGATGGCGCCAGTAGTCTCGTAGTGTCCGATAAAGGAGACCGAATCCAAGTCGCGATCGAGTCTCAATGATAGCTTCATCAACTAGTTTGCTAGTAAGTGAATCTCGGCTTCATCTCTCGGTTCTCGTTCGATTGTCATTCCTAGAAGGATTCCGAGGCCGAATCCGAAGCCGATGCCGCATTTGCTCCACCAACCTTGTCTCATCACTCGCACAATGGCATGATTAGATGTGATGAATGCGACACGAAAATAACAGAGGGCAGGAAATTATGGGGCAAATGGATTGACCCATCTGTGCGACCCACCACCTTGCTTCGGTTAATTCACGGTTGAAAATGGCGCTATTTGTTTAGACAGCTGCAACCGAACCAAAGGTTATAAGCTTGCCGGTAAAACCCTCTACCATCTTCCCCTCGCTAGGAAGCCCACTTCCTCTCCAGAGTAAGGAACAACCACAGCTCCTCCCCTTGGTGGTCTAGTTGGTTATGGCGTTCGGCTGTAATTGTCACAAATTGTTACCGAAATGTCGCTGGTTCGATTCCGGCCCGAGGGATCTTTTCTTTTTGACTTTTTTCTTTTTTTCAATCTTCGATCGCTTTTTGTCCCCCTTTTTATAATTTCTATTGATCTAGTCCGCAATTAGTTTCCTGTCGCACTCCTTCTGCTGCAAACGCCGTACTGTTTCAGCGATCTGATTGCCATCTAATATTAAATCCTAAGTGCTACAATTCTACTCAATTATTTGCGACAGTCCAATACTCAATTCAACCCTCCCATATCATTTCCGTAAATACAGCCAATCCATTAATACTAATTAATCTTCTGCAATCCTCATATACACCATCTCTAATACAAAAAAGGGGAGTGCGTGATAGCTCATATGCTGCTTTTTGATGTAGACGCATCCAAGGTGCACACCGCCAGACAGGGGTGTTTTTATACTCTAAATAGAACGTTTGGTATGAAAAGAGCGGAGTGCCACCAAATGGAATGGTTTCAACTCATCATGGTCCCCTTCCAAAATGGCAAATGCTACTCAGGCAAAGCACGAATTGAAGATCGTATGCGACGTTTCATGAGTTACCTTCTAGAATGAGTCATTTCAAGATATTAAGTATGGTACGTGTGTATAATCTCAAAAGAAGCGATGCTGTCGTGCCCCTTTCGAGCAACATCATTGGAATATCGGCATGGCCATTACGCAAAAGGTCTCTTTGTCTGCATTAGCTGAAAAGTAACGATACGGAATAATACGAATCAAATTAATATTAACTTATGCACCTAAATAACCAAGAAACCATCGCGTTTGTAAGGGTATCCCACAGCCGTCATCATTCTTCGTAGATAGATATTCATCAATGCCATCGATGCCGCCCCCCATGTATCCAACATCGCTGTAGTCGTCACATAGGGGATTCTGGAAATCCTACCAAACGGCACCATTCCGCTCTTTCGGACCATATTCCGTTGACTCTGCATGCTAACTTGACCCCAACATAAAACAAGATTTGGCGTATTCAAAACAAATCGAAAAGAGGAAAGGCCCTGCCGCTACTACCCGCTTACGTCCTACTCAGGGGACTCGAACTCATGGGACCATGCTCGGTAGCATGGTCCTTGGTCGCTAGGCCATGGTCTCGGTCGTATTTCGAAGTAGGTGGGCTACCCATCTCCTTGAAGGTCTCCTTGATTCGCTGCTTCATCGATCGCTTCTGCTTCGTATCACCTTGGCTTTTCTCCTTATCGTACGAGTATGTCGTAGATTCGGAATACGTCGAGGCTGATGAAGACATGACGTTTGATGGCTGTGATTGTGATTGCTTGTGATAGTTGTGATATAATCCAGCTCGCCTTTTTTGCTCTTGTTGATGTACCCAGATGAGTTCCGGGTTGGTTATCGCAAGGGCTGACGAGAAGGAGGCCGCGGTGGTGTGGTGACAGTTTCCGCACATTGTGACGGTGGGATAGGGGTTGCTCGACTTATATATCCGTAATCTAGGTAGATAATCAGGTAATCTGGCGGTGAAAAGATAAGACTCGCAATATGGATCGAATTAAGATGTATGTTGTGATACTACCTGATGTGGTTGATGTTCGCGAATATTCCTGTCCTGAGAAGAAAGGCACCTACTATATATATTGACACTCCCATGACTAATTCACTGTTGAAATGGACGGGGGCTGAATTGGTATCGATGACACAGCCTAGACTGGGTAGGCCACCATAAGGCGTAAGGTGTAAGGCTGTGTGAGCGGACTATTTCTTGCCTGGGTAGTAAGAGTCGGACCAATGATGCCTGCCAAGACAAAAATGGTGTTGTGAATTTGGCCCATTCTGGTAATATTCCGAATTGTAAAACTCAAGAACAAAGTAGGGACTCGTCAACTGATGCCGCAATCTGTGCATTTGATGACTGCATAACTCGGCTGCCTTACAGGTCCCTAAGATTCTGATTCCCTGTTCATCAAATTAGCTGTCACTGGCATGTGCAATTTCAGGCATCCAACCCCAATTCAAGCCATGTTGAACCCGAGGTTTACGAGTTTGTCTTGGCGTCTACGCAGCCTTCAATCCAAGCTACTAGATATTGTTGTCCAGCCCAGCACCAATTGAATGGCAACTAGACCGTAAGCTACCAAAACACCCATGTATAAAGGTGGCTTGCGAAACCGGACTGGACCTCTGACTCCCCACGATTCAACACCGAATTGACGCGTCCCGCATCCTTGGGGATGTTAGCGTGATTCACCAGTCTTTATGGGGGACAAAGGAGGGGAAATCCCATCAAGGGTTTGATTAGATTATTTGGAGGAGCCGTTCCCGGTCTGACCGGTGACTCACGCGAACCCCGGCCCGCTCAGGGTAGGAGCCGAAGCTGACGTACGGGAGCCGAGGAGACCGTCCAAGTCCGTCTATCAACTATTCATAAAACTAGACCAAAACGTCAAATAATCTCGCTTGTAAATTCCTTTTCTTACCTTAGCTGTCTCAATTGATTGTTTTTTACCCCATCGGAACTCCAATTGTGGCTATGCGGGTGACTATTCGTGATGACTGCTGTCTGCCCAATAGCGAGTTGAGTCAGGCGCCAAGAGGCTTGCAGATTATAGTATAATGTACAGAATTTTTTACGCTTTTTACGCCATTTTGCGCACCTTATGCACTCGTATAATGAGTACAGCATCACTTAGGTAAGCGACGTCAAGAACAGCCACATATGTCATAAGAGGCGGGTGTATCTTGCGTGAATGACTTGGAAGGCGCCCACGCTAGCCTCTTTCAGGTTCACATCAACAGAGCGATTGACTCTTTATCTATTTCTCCCCATGTCCTCAATCGCTCATATACAGACCATGCTACTATTTTCGAGTGTATGCTAGAATAGCACGACTCCCCTCGATCGTATACTACCTTGTCGACATGGAATACCCAGACTTCAACGCATTCCTGGCGGGATTTCGTCTTGGGATATCTATACCTACGATTCCGGTTGGTTCTTAGGCATTATAGGTGATCGGATCAAGATTTGGGTTTTATGAATTTCATTGAAAAAAATCGCTAATATCATCATCGATCTGCTCTTCTAGGTCTGCTGCCCGCTGTCCGCTATAGATCCGCTATGATTTCCGACAATATGTCGCTGTATGTGGGAAATCACAGAGACCTGAAGCTGACCAGGCCCGCCGACGCTGAGATGGCTGGTTCGGAAAAAAAAATCTATAGCCCTGCATAGAATATGCATAGGAGATTTTTTTTAAAAAGAAAACAAACGAAAACACAACTATAATCCCTTAAATGCAAAGGGTAACCCGACGCCGCTCGCTCAATGCCATGCACCTCACCCTATCCCCTCATCCGTTACTCTCGTATCTCATATTATAGCAACCCAGGACGGTTTAGTCCTGGGTATCAATCTCCATTCCGGTGTCTCCTTGTGAGGCTTGCTTGTGTTGAGAGTCCTCGTCGGCGCCCTCGTCAATGCGCTCGTCCTCGTTGACTCCGGTGATTAGGTCCTTGACGACCTTGCGTAGCGACAAAATGCTGTTCTCGGGGGAAGAGTGCAGTTCGTTAAACCGCTCAATCAGTCCCGATTGTAGACTAGGGAGGGCGTCTTCTTCTTCGCCAAGCTCGAAGCCAGTGAGTTCGACGAGGCCAATATTCTCCATGCCGTTGGTAACCGCCCGCCAACCAGCACCTCCAAAGAACTTCGCCCATGTGAACCATGAGCCGTGTCGGAGCACACACTCCTCCACGAAGACGACGCGCTCATAGAAAACCGGGTCCGAGTTCATCCACTTCCTAGTTGCATAGAGGTAGCTTGCGCCGAGGATGTTCTTCAGGTAATACATCATTACGATATCCTGGGTGGGAAGACTCTTGATGTACTCGAGCTGGAACGGGCGAGCGGGGTAGTTGGTGTAGGGATCCAAATGGCGGACATCGTCGACTAGGTCGCTCAGCTCGTAGTAGTTAGAGATAAGCATCTCATAACCGTAAATATCTACGGGCTCGCAGTCGTTCACTGCGATGTCTGCGATGTAGTCGCATTGCAGCATCGCACGCTTCAGAAGGGAGAACAAGTGCTTCTGCTGCTCGAAAGTCAAGGGGCCGAGACCCGGAGGCGATGCGAGATTGACGCAGGTCGGGTTGCTGAGGATCTGGTTGATCCGAGACTCGCGTTTCTCTAGCTCTCGGCGCATCTTAAAGGTACCGTACTTGAGACGCCGACGCGATTGGTCTGACGAGAGTACATGTCCTCGCGGTTGAACGATACATTTTGCGAGACTAGCCTTGGTGATAGAGCGCTGGTAAGCGATGATAATCGAACGTAGTCGCTGTGTTCGGTATCTGGTTAGTATATTGCTGTCTCTGCAGAAAGGGGATGATTATTACCTTGTTCGTTCCCATCAAAGCTAGTGTTGTCTTGACGTCCGCACATCCAACTATAGCGAGGAATACATCGTTTGGTAGAGTATCCATTTTGTACAATGTACAGCGATCTAGAAAAATATAATATTTTTCTTTTGGAGGATATTCTGTTGCAAGAATTGACGAGATGATTTAATTTATAAGAATGAGAGTGAGAGAACAAGTAAAGAGGCAAGCGTATGGGTGGTGATGCTACCTTGATGTTTTTGTGGAAAATGAATAATTGGGAAGATGGAAGTCACTGAAATTTAATTCTCTAAGCACCTTTGAGATGTTGAAGGGCAGCAAAAGAAATAAAATCAGTACTGTTTATTGCTATTTCCAGCTGGAATCAAGCTAAATAGCTATGGCCACAATGATGGATGAATGGACAGTGCATAGAAATATGAGTCGTTGCAAGTAGGATGCAAATGAGTAAGTTGTAGTAGGTCTTAAGCCGTGCAAAGTACACTAGATAATGTACCTTGATGGCAAACTGCACTTACAAAACTGGAGGTTGCCTTTCATTGCAATTGACGCAAGAGCCATCAAGGTCAATTGCTATTCTTTTGCTTGTGACCAAACATTGTTATCCATGGGTATTCCTAGTGGCACTGTAGCGCGCTTTGAAAAACAGACTTATTGTTGAGGAAGTTGGGAAGGGACTTCGTGAATGGCCACAAAAACCAGGGATTAGTCATCTTTATTTGGGATGAAATATCGTAGTTGCGAGTTCCAACTGTGGATGAGCAGCCACTCGGGCCACAAACAAGGTGGACCGTGCAAGGTAATATATCTGGTCGCTTCCTTGGTAAGTATGCCTATCTGGGTAAGAGGGAACGGGATCGGAGCTTGATTTTGGTATTTCTATGGTTCTGTGTCGATTTTCCTGGTATTACTTAGGTAATATGTCGCTGTATAAATCAATTTACTCGCTGTATTTCCCTGCTGTAAATATCTAGGTAATCGACAGCTCGAGTTACCTACCTCATATGTAGGTACCTAGGCATCTAGGAATAAAGAAGTTTCGAAGATACAAGGACTAGAATTTATCTATGAATACGGCGTGTTAGTCCTTCCAGCAGTACTGGCAAGAACTTACTAACACATCCAATCGCTTTTGTCTAAATTCCTCGAGCTAAGCGTTTTTGATCGGGACGCATTTACGCGATTTGGTGAGAGATTACGAGGGCGGTACGAAATGCGCCAGCGCCCGAAATCGTGTAGAATTCCGGGATTGAAGCTAAAGAAACGACATTTTTATAAGCTTTTGTCTCTGGACAATGGCATTATGATGCGATCTGACCCATCCGGACGGGCATAGTAATAATTCGATGGGGATTCCATGATTACTAGCATAATACCCCGCAGTATAACCAGCGATCACGACATCTAATATCGCGGAGGAAACCTTCACATCCATAAGCCACGTGCTGAGGCGTAAAAGCTGGAAAAAAGAGAACCTTGATGGAAATAAATCGTGCGGAAGCGGGTCGGTATTCATTAGAGAGCTCCATGGGACTCCTTAGTCGACGGTTACACGAGGTAACATAAGTCTGTCTTCAGTTAGTTTGGAATATTCGACTGCGCGTAACCGGAGCCAGCCTTATTGTATTGCTATTTATTTTACCATCTATCTCGTCGCATTTATGTAGTCGTACAGGTACTCTCGATTCTCGAAAACTAATGCAGTGTGCCGAACAAGATATGAGCATTATATCAAGAAGAACAGGCATGTTTGAGGGTTTATTGAACCACCCGCATACCATTTAATATAATTTGAGGCTGGGTTGATGTAAAAAAGAAGTATTGTCAAGGGGAAAAGGGGAAGGGGGGAAGTTTACCCCGGATCTGCAATTATCGCGGCGAACTTGTCGGGAAGCCTCGACTTGTCCAGGCCAGGTCCCCCCTTTCCCCTTGCAGATGACCTCAGTCTAGACCTTATGTAAAATCGATACTCCGATAAGTACTTTTTAGATGGAAGCTACGCCTAATCAAGTATACAGCTTAAATATTTTATCCCTTACGTGAGCCAAGGTTTATTAATTTTTTGGGAAGCTGCAAGGTGAAAGCTTGACCAAGAAAATAATTGCCGATCCAACCTGCCAACCAGGGCTGCGGGGCCTAAGGTAGGTCACCGGATGCACTGATCAGTTTGCGGAACGAGCTATTGTAGGTACGTACAGAGACAAGTACAAGGGGTTAATACAAGGGGTAATCCACCAACAGGCCATGCAAGCCTAGGCCGCCCGACGCGAGTTAAAGTTTTGAACCACAGTCGAAACCATTTTCGTCATTCCTTACCGTTCCTTACAGTTATCGCCATTTCATGTTTCAACTGCCAAACCAACTCTCTGCTAAATCCACACACACATCTTCTCTTATTCAACTCATTGAATTCATTCAATCCGTCTTTGGTGGCAGACAAACAGTAGCTTGGCAAACCCAGTTATAACTTTTTCTTTGCCTCTCCTTACCTTTTGATGAATCAATCAATTTATAAACCAACCAATCAACCAATTATCTGACCTAGGCGGTGTTTCCCACCTACCTAGGTAGACTACGAATTATCTACCCGTGGACCACTCCTTTGCTTTTAACCTCTCTAGTGTAATTGTCCGTGCAACGATTTAACTAAGCTACCTACTTAAGTAGTGACGTGTATACGCTCGAGGGTCGCATTTAGCCGCGTCAATTCAGAAAGAGAAAAATAACGTCTCGTTGGTATCCAGTTCTTTGCCAGATCGCCATAATCAGCCCTGTCAACCCTCCAACAACCCCGGCCTCTAAGCTCCACGTCCCGTTTCGAACCTTCTTTCGATACGCAAATCCCGAACCAGCTTGTCCTTTTCTATTCTGATAATCCCGCTCGAGCCGACCAGTGATTGGTAATTTGGACTGATTGCTGCTATTGCCGACGACGTCCTCTAGACGATACAGAGGCATGTTTGCGCCGGCTGTCTCATAGACGCTCGCAAACAATTATACACATTTTACTACGCCCGAGCTTCTATCATATGCGTAATTCTCGAGTACATACGTAACGCGCGATCGCTCTTAATCTTACCATCATGCCTTCCGCCAGAAGATTCCGCCTCCTCACAATGGTGGTGCTAGCCGCCGTCATCACTACACTATACTTTTCATCTAAGATGCGGTCGACCATTCCTCAAGACACTCGAACGGTACAAGATTTCTTTGGCAAGACTATGAATGGTCTAGGCCATCAACAAGGAGCCGGCGCGCAAGTTGTTATGAGTGGTAAGGGCACGACTGTCGACTCGACGGTGAAGGATAAAGATGGGGATGGCTCTGTTGATGAGGATGACGAGCAATTAGCAAAAGAAATGGCCGGTCGACTGAAAGCGGCCGAGCAAAAGGCAAAAGATTTAGCCAATGCTAAGGCACCATTAAAACCAGAAGCTCCAAGCGATATTGTCGGCGTTGGAAGTTCCGCTGGAGGGCAGAAGAAAGGCAAACCCAAGGCGGATGCTAAAGAGGCGGAGAGTGATGTACAAGAGTCGGAAGAGGACCACGAAATTGACGTGCTCCTTGACAGCATATTCAAAAAGTCGTCTGGTATGATCAATACCCTCCCTTTTTTTTTTTTTTTTACTTATACCATTGCTAACAAGTAATTAGTCGTAATCTTCTCGAAGTCGTACTGCCCCTTCTCGAAACGCGCAAAGGGTATCCTTCTCGAGAAATACTCTATCGACCCTGCCCCCTACGTTGTCGAGCTTGATGAGCATCCGAAAGGAAAGCAACTACAAGCCAGACTAGGCGCTATGACCGGGCGTAAGACGGTCCCCAATATCATGATAAATGGTAAGAGTGTTGGCGGTAGTGATGAGATTGCTGAATTAGACTCGAGAAAAACATTGATCGACAAGTTCAAGTCTTTGGGAGGGAAACGATTGTCTATGAAAGAGCGATTCGTCGGAAGCGCTAAGGAGAAGCAGCAGTGATGACAGATTCGCTCACAATTACACCAAAATAATGGATCTTGCTCAGTGGAATCAATTCAGGGACACGTGGATATGGAATGCGGTAATACGGGTGACCCGTTTTGATCTGCATGTACGGCGTTGGGGGGTTTGTTTCTTTACCGGATGTCATCATATTTAGATATTTTGGGTCTGACACGAAAGGAGGCTAAGGTATGGCCTCAAATCTTAAGATCCTAGATTCATAGTTCTAGGACACCTGACGGTGTATAGTAATGTGCCGGAGCAAGTACACCCGCATACTGTGTACCTCTTCTTTAGGTATTCTGTGCAAGGGTCTACGTGATGGACTACCGTGAAGGTACACAAATCAATCCCTTTGCAATTCAAAGCTGGGAGACGTTTTGGGTAACTGGTCTATTTGAGATACCTACCAGTTGAGCAGGAATGAAATTCAATAGCAAATATGCTATGCCATGACTTATAGTACGAGCCTTAAAACATTGAAAAAAATTATCTACATGTAAGTTGCCATTTTACTCTCCTATGTCTTGTCATGGCCATCTTGACGAGATTATGCTAGAATTGGCGCATGTCCGCGCTATTAAAATAGAACTGAAATACTTACGTCATCAGAAATATCATACGGACTATGGACTGCTGAGTCATCACCTTGCTGCCAGGATGTTACATAATCTTGAGAGATCAACGATGACATAATCAATTCTTGAATTATTCATGTTTAAACATCCCATCCTGATCCCTTTAATCCCGCACATCGATTCTCGTTATCAGCACACAGCGATCATACACAGCATAGTATCTTCTATCGAACTCACCTGCACGTGAAAACATGCCGTTATTACGGTACAATGCCGAGAGCTTTGGTGATCGGTGTTGTGATTACGTAACAATGAGGGTAGCGAGTTTATTTGACGCATCTATTGTCGACGCATCTAGCGCCGATACGCCATGCTAACTTCCCATTATTTACGCGCATATTCTTAAACCGCACAATCTAGATTCACGAGTATTCCTTGTAGGGTAATGAAGGCTTCATAGACCTGTACTCGATGTAAGAAACAAGTCAAAACGCCAAACAATGACAGTTCATATTATGTAAGCAAGTATCAAGAAGCGCTTTTCAACAACTCATCTACAACCCTCGGAACTCAATCGATATTCTATAGAACGCAAATCCAATATCTCTTTGATGGAGCCTCTAACGCGTTTAAGTTCGAAACAGGGGTGTTCAAAGCGGGTAGCTAAGGACAGCTGCCTGGGGATAACTTCACGCTCAATCTGGACTAGCCTCTGGCTTTGCTTGGCCTTCTAATTTCCGAATTTGATGATATTTTCCCACGGCCCCTTCAGGTCTATTGATTCATTCAAGCTTACCACACCCATGATTTGATATCTACCCGTTTTGTTTAACGCGAAGCCACCATGAAGGTTCATTCTAACTTGAGGGCCTTCATATTCACTCTCTGGCTCACCCAAACTGCAGCAGTATTCCTTTCCAAGACTGGCAACATCACACTCTTTTCAGATACCAATTGCCAAGAACCGGTATACGTCAATTCCTTCATCCTCGGCACCAATGTCTGCGGCAAGGAGGATTCCGCCACACCGTACCTCGATCCGTTCGGTTCATACCTTCTGAATGAGTTGCCCTAGTGTAAAAATGGCAAAAGGCCCAGTTTCGATATCTATAGCGACTCGGCATGTACTGATATGATGACGTCAAATTCACCCGAAATTGCACCCGATGAGACTGAGATCGAGAATCCTCCTTGTGTTGCACCCGGGGATTTTAAGGGGATGGCTTTTGTCTGCGAAGATGATGAAGATTACTCGTCCACGAGCACCACGCCTACTGCTTCAGAGGAGGCTTCAAAGACTACTTCCGTCACGACATCCGCTAGCACTCTTGGAACTTCATCTTCCGTGCTTGGAAGCTCGACATCAACAACCACAGCAAGTTCTTCCAATACTTCAAATAGCTCCTCGACAACACCAGTTCAAACGAGCGTCGCGGCGCCTATGATGGATGGAGGGATAATTATGAAGCTCGTATTGCTCTTGCCTTTCTTAGCGGCCACGATATGAAGGCATTTATATGTAGAAAGTAATACGAACGTGGATTCTTGGCGTCAAAACTACTCGTTCGCAAGGAACTTGGTGATATGGGAAAAGATGTTGTTTCGTGCGCTAAAAATTCAATCAGCTAGAATATCTATATCATTCCTCTTTATACCGTTCGATCAGACTCGCCACCCAACGCCCTCATCCGCTTGACAGCTCATGACGATATATTGCTAGTATATCTCCTCCCGCCAAACTCCATCATTCGTATCAGATTGTGACCTAATTGTCGGGTGGCGGGGGACAGTTGTTGCCAACTCCAGAGCCGCCTTCAGTCTCCTTACACGTGGTCAGCTGGAAGCGATAGGACTTGGAAGGTGCGGAACCGGAGATGTCGACACAACTCGGAGCTCCGGTGCCGGAGATTTCGGTGCAGTCGTTCTGGCAGTCGCATTCTTCGCCGGGCGAGTGGACAAGGTAGGCGCCGATAAAGTTGGAACCGTGAAGCTTATTCCAAGGACGTATTAGCAGGACATTAACAGAAAAGGGGCTAGGGGGTAAGAAAGAGAGGATATCTTACCTTGAATGACTTGCGACCTCCCTCGTGGGCTAAGCAGCCCGCGTTACCTAGATCAACTGAGGTACCGCAATTGACGCTGCAGGCGGTATCGTCGCAGAATTGCGCCCAAGACGATTCTGCGCCAGGATTGACGGCGTGGACGAACCCGCCGCCGCCGAGGAAGAGCATAGCTCCGGTAGTGGGAAGACTGAGCTTCATCTTGTTCGTGTATCAGATCGCTCTCTTGAAGAAAAAGTTCTCTAAAATATGAATTATATTGGAAAGATTAAGGTATTGTATTTGGGGGTCCTCTCTATCCTTTCAGGGCTAACAGAGATTGTAAATCCTTAGTGTTGAGAAGATTCGTATTTCTTGATTACAACTGGACATTAAACGACAATTTAAAGGTGGCTTGGATAGCACGTATTTATATCACGTTAGTAGATAACGCTACACCTGTACCCTCCAGATGGAACAACACTCTCGTGGATCCCTATTGTACCTTAGTAACACTGTAGCTGTATCCAAATAGGTGACAGCGGTATCGCAACCTACCCAGGTATAACATATTACATTACCAAACACCTTAGGATGATAAGAAATCTAGGGAGAATGGACTCGATGATTGTTTGTACTTCCAAGCAGTAGAAACCTGGTGTTGAAGGCTACTCGACATAGGATTCGCGATTACGTCGTCCTCTATGACTCAGCACTTGGGAGTTTCCCAGGCAAGTTTTGATTTTCTTCAGATGGAATATCGCGGTATTTACCATCCGCTCCGACGACACAGCGGATAGTTGTTCAAATGATTGCTAGAATAGTCTACGTAAAATATACCTTGCCCCTCCACGCCTTCGAGAGCAAACATTTCCGCATATCTAGAAAGCTTGGCTTACCTACCTTGGTAGTTTCTTGAACATCACCGACCTCGGATGAAGCTGTGCTGAGCCGCTACACCAATGCTTACGTCATATTCTCAAGCCGCGACGTCATGACACTATATTCGAATCCTCGCGTGCTCTCGATCGTCTACATATTGAATACTAGCGGTATAAGGGCATCACTCTAATGGCACTCGTAATCAAAAGGAAGAAATAACACGACAAACTACAGAAAAGAAGGATGGTTTAGATGTAAAATACCAGATATCATGATTTGCCCCCTCTGGAAGGGGCTCGGTCCAAAGGTCTTAGGTGTTTACGGCTTTTTCTTCACTCCTCTCCATCAAGCTTGTACACATCTATCTTTTCATTCATTCGCCTTCAGGGACTACATTTATCGTCGACTCGATAGATTTTAGACCAGTCGACGGGCTAGAAGAAGCAATCCATCTAAATATACCCATCGATTGCAAGATCCTAAAGTTATTTACGTGTCTATATGGCAACTTGGATGTCATATTGATTTTATGGTTTCCAATTAGTAATGGAAGTGATCAATGCTTTCCACAGCTCGATTCAACACAAGATAAACCCAATGGTATCAACTGCTGTTTTTTAGTTGGGTACCTAGGTTTTTAGCTACCTATTTACGCGCCCAGACAGCTGATTTGCACTTAGATAAGACTGCTTGCTATGAAAATACAGGCAGGCACGCTGGTGCCAGATAGGTGGGTGGACAGGGGACTACGGGCACAGGGTCCAATGAGCAGTTGTACGCGTCTAACTGTTACTTGTTATGGTAATAATTAGGCTACCTGGCCAATGAGAATGAAGGTTTCAACGCTCTTTCCTACAGACGTGGTTTCCTACCTAGGTACCTAGAGATACCCTAATTCCCTGTCTACTTTTGTGTGCCTAGATGTTTGCTAGCCCCTTGACTTTCCTATCTACCACCTAGTAAATTATTTTTGTAGTTTTATAAGTGTGGGATATCACTACAATCCAGCAATTATCTAGGAGCCAAAGGAAGGAACAACCTTCCCAATTTTCGAGTTGACGTACCGTGGAATAAATCCCTTGTACTGGTTTACTCCCTTCTTCCTTTCCATTTGACTTCACCAAAATTTCTACAAATCCTCCCATCAACATACTCTTTTTACCCTCTCATCTTATATCTCTTCCATTAACCACCATCATCATCCAAATCCAAAGCACAACGCTCGAACATCATCTCGACCAGACAAGATATTTTATTTGGTAATTTATCTTCTCTTCTGTGTTCTACGTTTCGCTAGAGACGAGACAGACTTTCTCTACTTCTCTTCCTTACTTTTTTCCTCCTTCCCAGTAGAGGATATCTTCTACCAATTTCTACCATTAACAACCAAATCTTTCCCCTAAACAATACACATCCTATTCATACTCCTCATCGCTTCTTTTCCTACTCTACACAATTGGCTGAACGTACCTAAGTAGGTACCTACCTAGGTATGGATAACATCATATGCCTCGGACGGCCAGAAAAAAAACACCAAAATTTCGAGTTGTGCTCGTTGCCCACCCATCTACACTGCATCACCCCTCCATAGTAGCTGTTTGACCTACCTAGGCGCGTTCCTACGTTCCTGCCTACGTACCAATTGCCTGAAAAAATCAGCAACCCGAAGCACACTTTTAATTCAAACACAATTTTTTTTTAATTCTCAATTTCTTCTCATTCATCTCTCTACTCTTCATCCTCTCCAACCTTTACCTTTTCTTCTCCCTTCACCTTTCTCTCCTCTTACTATTACTTCTTCGACTCTTCTTTCTACACCTTTTCTACTCTCTTGCCATCCTCTCCTATTTCATCTTTTCTACTTCACCTTTTCAACAGCCATACCCCTCTACCACTTCTCTCTAACACCAATTTCCTTTGCTTCACTCGTCCCCGACCATTCTATTTTTCATCCCACTCCTCCCCTTTCACCTGTCCTCCTTCTCTCACCTTCCTTCCTTCACCTTTTCCTCTCGTCCCCAACCATTCTACTTGTCTCACCGCCCACCAGTGGCAGTACTATATAACATTTTCCTCTTTGCTGTTCCAATTCCCCTTCACCTTTCTCTACTTCCCTACAACCTTCACAGCCATTCTTCCAACTCGCCTACCCAACATTCCTACCATTTATTCTTCGCTCCTTATATCTCCTACTTACCTTTACCTTTCCCCCAAAACACATCTTCTCCCACCAAAATAATTTTAATCTTGTTGCCCTTCGTCCTCTTGTCCTCTACCTCTACCTCTCCCCCTTCTTCCACACCTTCATCTTCTTCCTACCACTTCTCATCATAATTCCTCCCATCTTCATTTTCTTTCTCTTCACCATCAACACCATTCTTCTTTTCTCTTTGTATTTAATTTTATTTCACTCCCTCGGGTAAGTACCCGGCTCGTCTCCCAACATCAGCCACTTAACAGTCTTCGTCAACGCCTTTTAATCAAAATCCATATCCTTTTCTTCCATATTACCTTCACAGCATACATCCTACCCCTCCAGGATCATTTCTTCCTCGCTTATTGGGCCAATTCAACCGTTACTCGTTCGTACTATTGGCCTAGTGGCACATTTTCGATCTCATTTTCAACTTCGTTCCTAACGAAATCTTAGACATACATCCGACATGCCACTTGTGTTTAATGAGTAAGCGTGGGGCCTAATTCCCGGTTCCAAACCATGCCAAAGATGAGCTTCCTCCTCCCTTTCCCCCAAATCATCACTTCATAGGCTACCACATGGGCTAACATTTATCTCATCACAGGTACCTCTCTATCCCCTTGAGCGCCATCAGATGACAGATTCCCAGTCTTAGATTTGTCCATTTGATGTTCAAGAATCTTTTCCTTAAGCAGTTGTTTCAGGAAAAGACTCGACGCATTTATCTCTTATCAATTGAATTCAAAGCAGTGGAAATATCTTGTCTTTTGTCGCTCAAGGGGATCGGCGTGGGGGGCTTCTATCCCCCTCGGGCTACCCGGTTGTAGGAGTGGCGGGGCCTCCCGGGACTGTCAGGAGCATTCGAGTATCCGATGCACTGGTAACTCATGGCAGTTTTCCTGACGTCTACCATGACGATCGGATGCCCAACCAAGTCATCCATGGATCCCTCTGGATTGGCGAGGATTGGATGGCAAGTCGTGTGTCGTTGTGGTTGACCCAGGTTGTCTCCCTGGTTTTGTTAAACTCCTTCACACGCCCGGCAATTGCGTAGCCTGGTTCTCCACAACACCCTCTTCCTAGATGGCCGGTGGTATTCGCGACACCACCGTGAGGACAGACTAGTAGTGCATTGGTCTCCTCTAGCCGTCTATACCGGGGCGGTCCGGTGAGGGACTTGTATTCTACTCATTGAGCTGTGGTCTCACTCGTGTATACCTCAAGTTCCTCGGCGGGTTGTTCATATTCTATCTATTGGGCTGCCGTTCCTCTCAGGTATACCTTGGGTGCCCTAACGGATCGTCTCGGACCTTGTAGATATGCTGCGCGGGGCATACTGCTTTGGGAAGGTTCTCGCGCGCCCCTCTTCGACTGACACACGAAGAGTCCCGGGGGCAGCCTTCGCGTTGCCCTGTCTGGATGACCCACTTTCCACGCCGAGGGCGAGCACGTTGTGGACTCGTCCGGAGCTCCCGCTAGCGCTCGAGTGCTATATTTGGAGCGGACATTTTCATGTTCGTCTCCGGCATATGTTCCTCGCGCCGGCAGAGGCACGTCCACCGTGGGCTGCTGACGCGGCTTGTACGGGACGTTAAAGAACAAACATCCCCAGGCTCAAGGGTGCGTCGGACTTGAGTGCTGGTTTCCCCCCCTTCCCCCCTTCCCCCTTTCTTTTATATTTCCTTTGTATTTCTTTTGTCTTTCCTTTGTCTATCTCTCTCTCGTATATCTCTAGTCTTCTTCTCTCTCTTTTCTCCTGTATTTCTTCTTCTATTTCCTTTGTCTTTCCTTATTTTTTCCCCCTCACCCCCCATGTATTTCTCTCCTTTTTCTATTATGTATTTTCCTCTATTATTTCCTTTGTCTTTCTTTTGTACTTTTTTCATTTTTTTTTCATATGCATGTATCCCTCCCCCCTAACTTTGGATTGGTGCTTCGGCGCCCTAACTGACCAGCTCGCAGATCCCCCTCCCTAGGGTTGGTCCTTTTGGATAGATCCTTGAGTACTTGCACTCTAAACTATAATTTTTGGAACCTCTCTCCTCTGGAGAATACTTTTTTTTTTTTCGTCATGCTCAGCACTTTATGTGGTGACATGAAGAAATCCTGGGTAAGTATCTTACTACTCGTAGGTAGGACTTACTTAATGTTATTCTAGGCATTCTCTCTCCAACACCCACTCTATCATTCTACAAATCACGCAAGCCCAAAAGCGACCCCATCATGAAGGGAAAAGAAGTCTATAAAGATCGAAGTAGCTAGCTAGCTAAATAACAAACCCAACGAATCCGACACCCCGACTCCCCACCAGCAGCCCTCATTCCTACCGCAGTTCTCGTTCACTCGTATACGCGGCCGACTTATACGCGCCCTCGTATGGTTGCGGCGGTTGTTGCGACTGCTGCTGTTGTTCGGGGATGCTCATACCACGCCACGCGCCACCGTGCTTCGACAGCGTCATCTTGCGAGTCGGTCGACCGTCTTCGTCCTCATCGCTGCTGCTGTTATTGGTCTTGCGGTCGCGGTTGTTGTTCGAGATGGCGACTCCTACGTTGAGAAGCTCGACATCGCTGCCGCTGCGCCCGTGTCGGTCGTTGGCTTGCGCGGTGGGATCGGCTGGGCCCTCGCTCAACACCGACCATTCCTGCTTGACGCTGATCTTGTTCCGCGAGTTGGGGCCTAAGCGGTTGCCCGAGGAGTTTGGGCCGAAACTGCCGAAGGTAGAGTCGATGGTGGCGCGGGTTGTACCGAAGATCTTGGGAAGAGCGATACTGAAGAGGGATCGGACTGCCGGCATGCACGCGCAGATAATTCCTACAGGTACCTCAATCGTGGACCAGTATCCAGTCTCGACGTAATCCTCTGTACGTGGATTAGAATCGCTGTCGGGGTGGAAATTTGGAAATTTTGGAGTTAGGGAAAATCGACTTACGTGTGAGATTCTGCGTGGTACCGAATCGGATAAGGGAGTAAAGACGGACAATGCTGACAATAGTGATGCTATATCAATTGTTAGCGAGTTTCCTTTGGCCCGAAGAACCATGTAAACCACTTACAAGAAACCGACAGCAAACATAGCAATAATTTGGAGTCTCTTCCTCAATGACAATGACAGGTGGAATAATTCGGGAAGCGGGAGGACGATAACAGCGAGATCCAATGCAATGTTGATGGCAGCAGCGGACCAACCCAACACGTTAATGCTAATGCACTTCGCCTCGAATTCGCCATCCCAAAATTTCCAGGCGCCGGATATCGGGTTGCATTGGAAGATCAGAAGTAAGTCGTAAGTGAGCATGTAAAGCAAGTTGATGCCAATTAGGACATATGTGACGATACGGAACGACCGCTTCGGGAAGACCTTCAAGTAGAAGAAAAGAATGGAGACCTTGGTCAGGGCCAGGGATGAGATGTATATGACCTCGTCGAAATAGTATAGCTATTCACCCCGTTTGGTAAGAATTTTATCAATCTTAAGCGAACGGCAGAAAAAGGGACTTACCCGTAGGAGCTCAGTAATATGGTCATGAGGCACAAACCACATATCCAAACCGAGTCCATTCTGAGTCACTTCGAAGCATTAGCATAGGCATTTTCGTTAGGGTTGATCTGGAAAGCTTACGAGGTATGGAGATGACTGCGAGGGCGATCGCGAGACACTATCGACCGTTAGAAAGGGGGACCTTCGAATCACGTTGATGCCGACATACTATAACCACACACATAACCGAATCATCGTGGCCCCAATTGTGCGGTCCCATAAACCTCGCCATGCATCGTAATGTGAAAGCCAGCAGTCCGAGCGCTCCAAATACAATAGCAAGAATCCAAACAAGGGCGGTTCTGTCTTCGCCTTCCACGCCGCATGTTTCGAATGAGAATTTCTTAGTACCTAGTATCGTGTAAGTTAGCTAAAAGGAGAGACTGGATGAATCCTGGGATCCCAGCCTACCTAATTGGTCGCGAATCGAGCAGCTTGCTGTGACACATTCGGTGATTTGGGCTTGAAGTAACTCATTGGTGCAAATACAAGTAGTATTGCTGATTGTACAGGACGAGTTGGCGATCGACGCGACCATACATTTTAACTACGCAAGTCTTAGCTAGCCATTTCTTCGCCGGCGCCTTGTCCAGTAGATAGCTTCCGCAATACTTACACCACAAGCGGGAGCTCCCGTTACGTTGAGAGCGGCCAGCGCGGGTTGCAATGCACTGAGGCATAGTATCAACAATGAGAGTAGCCGCATCCTGCCGATCGTGAACGTAAAATTCAAGATAATAGGGGGGGAGATAAACGAATGACACCACAGAACCACCAAAGCAGCAGGTGGGAAGTTTTAAAGAAGGGAAACCCCAGACTTAGTATATCAGGAAAAGGGAAGACTAATCCCTCACCACGTTTTTTTTGTATACTAGTCAACAACGGGGGAGACCGTCCAGGAAGATGAGACTAGGACATCAAAGGACCACAGCGCGCCGATCCCTTCTACCGGTGCCTCTATCGTCTCTACAATCTCGTGTTTAACATGTAAAAGAATTCCTCAATGCAACGCTGGGGACCCAGCCTTGTGGGACAGTGACCCCGGCCCGCAGAGACCGTCGACATCTCCAGGCTGGTGTGACAGCTAAAGTATAGCTAAGCTCAAAATCGGCAATCTGCCGGTGGCTTTAATTCCGTGATCAAGCCCTGGTTTTCCCAGTTTGGAGAGCTGGGCATCAACTAAGATGTCCAAGCACGGCCTAGCTTCTGGACCTGCCGAATCAGGAGATTTCGCCCCCAGATCTCAAGATATTCCATTAAGATAAAGGGGAGTTGCTGACGTACTTGGAATTCGGCGGTTCGGTGTTACTGTGTTCCCCATGTAACTTGAGACTAGACGGTGTCTGGAACGAGATCTCGAGTGTTTGAAGTAACATCGTGGCGCCCAGACTCGGTTCGCCCAAGCTTCTGGAAACATTTTTTCCTCTCTTCCCCTTTTGGTTACTTTATGTAAATGACCTTGTTATGCTGGGGAAGTTCGACAGGGGCTAATTGACAGCAATCTTGGTTGGAATGTCGCTCATCTTCTATAGCCTTAAGCATATCAATGCAACCTGCGCTACCGATCAATATCCCTTCGATAATAAGCCAATTTATTGCTGTATTGTTGCATAGTTGCTCGCCAGCCTGCAACTTCATTGGTATGACACATCAAATCATCTCAAAAGTAATAGACCATTGACAAGTTGGCATAAAATTTTATGCGGCTCAAAGCTGGTTCCTGACCAATGTCAACATTAGTATAGCGTATGTGGAACCGAACTGGAGGCGAGGTGCCGTAAATGGTTATTGTCCCCGTGATGATTTTGTAAATGCTTCTGGTGATTTGCTGGCGGCGAGCCTCTAACCCGATGTGAATAAAGCCGCGTGCCGGCCTTGGGACGGTGTAATAAAATCGACGCTCTAGTGCAGTCCACTCCGGTAGTTGCATTACATTCCGGTCTGCTTGCACCTCGAGCCCCCGGATGGATAGTATCCACATCTAGTTCCAATACCAGGGGAACGTTGCTTGTAAGATTTTGGCAGCAGCCTGGCGTTTCAAGCCAAATCGTCTAAAGCCCGCCTCACTTCGCTAAAGTATCTAAGTAATTCCGCAGCCCTTTAACAAGCGAAAGGCCGCCGTCGATTCTTAGTCTGCCGTTACTGATTGTGTTTCTATTCTGCATAGCACCACAGACATTGACAGCGTGAGAGTAGCCCCACGGTTGTCTTCTTCTGGATTCCCGTGTGTTTAGTCAAGTAACGGTCATCACAACTTCATCTCATTCCTAAGCACTAACCACGAGACGGCGCGTCTTAGTTTCACGGAAACCCATAAAATTCTCAAAACGTCGTCGGTGGCGCTCTATGACACATGGTTAGCTTACGAGTTTCTAGTGAAGCAAGTTCAACGGCACTTAGAAACACCTTGAGTTCCATTAATTACTACTATCGCGGCATCTTCTTTACCCTAGTTCCTGGTTATTTTCCACGTTGCTGGAGCATAGATGTCCACAATTTCTTGCGCTCCGTCGCCCTAATCAAGTTAGACGCATCGCAACATAACCAGATCAATTATAAGCAGAAATTGCATTTCCGGCCAAGCAAGATGCGGTTCAACGGAGAATAGTAGATATTTCGAAGCTTGTCGGATACATGTAAGCTGTAGCTCAATCCTACTTCAGCGTGGAAACATATAATTCAGATGCATCCGTGCACAAGACAATTTCGCTAATGTTCGGTCGTATGGATTGAAGCTTTGAACAACGACTTCGAGGTACGCTTTGAGGCACATCGCGATGGTGCGCGAATTAATTCGCCAAGGCCCTATTAGCACTCGATGTGCCTTCTACGACGGAAACACTCGTAATCATCACATCGCAGAGAATTTCGCTGAAGTAGAAGTTTTCTAGCTGGGTTGTTGCTGATTATAAGCGAAGCAATGAGGTCCGCTAAGTATGACCATTGTGGGCCGTTTTACCGATTCCTCTAGTTCTGCGGCCGTAGTAGACAGCGGCCGTATGATTGACTGGCGTCACTGGGGCAAATTGAAACCCAGCAACATTTTGGCAACCGTGAAAGTAGTTTTCGAAAAGCGATAAAAATATCGCCATAAAGTTTGAAAACGAAAGCGAAATGTCGAGTCTGGGTTGGTGATCGCTGTTGATTTCTTGATTCCGATCGTTCAATTGAACGAATCCACGGGAGTACCGTCGGGCAAACCGCCAGAAATTATCATCATAGTATTGTGGACGACTAACACGGCCCGCCTTTAGGGACAATCTAGGCGTAGAGCCAGACATGAGACCGTCTTCCGACTAGTTGAATGTAAGGGTCTTCTGAAAATATCATGGCGTTTCCCGCCAACTCTAAGGACAACACGCTCCATATTGGGAACCTGTTTTCGCGTTCCGGTTCATCACCAAACAAGTCGCTCTACTAGGAATGTAGTATTTCGACGTGAGAGGAACGGGCTCAATCCCTCATACGTTTCCTGTACAGGAGCGCTTGAAAAATACATTTCGATAGGATGCCGGGTACGCTGCTAATTGTGGGAACACCCGCATCGTGATAATGTATTGACTAAATCAACTAATAGTGGATGAACCGATCACTATGGTATCAGACCATATTCTTTAGGAAAATCGCATGGTCGTCGAACTTAGGAAAGTCAGAAGATATAATTGAAATGAGTTATTTGTCTGGTGGGTGGCTATCGTATATTAATTCTGTTAACGGACCTGAGTTGGGGTTCCGGATTGATAGAATTAACTATCCCTGGCGTATCAACCATTATATAGGCATATTAGAGTTGAAAATTTGGAAGGGATAACATCAAGGATAAACCGGATATATATAGAGATATAAGGTTAAATTAAAGCTAGAACGGACGTCTTGGAAGTCACGATGCACGCGAGATTTCTTATCGTTGACGCCGCTTTCTCACACGGCTGCAGCACGGGTGCCAGCTGCGCCGTAAATTGGCACTAGAGGCGCTATAACGCTACACCGCCTGCCTAATATCTCATATTCTCCACCTAAAAACTAGTTCTGCCGTCCTGAAAATTTCCTAGGCCCCTCTAACCAGAACGTAATTCCATGCGACATCATTAATGAGGATAAAAGTTCTCGATTAAAGAAGTAATCAAGATGTTGAGACAAATGTATGCGATACCCATGCTCAATTAAATTATCATCACACAATACTAATTGAATTCATCTAGAAAACCACGAAACGCTCGCTCCAAACGAGCTCTCGAGAAGAAAGCTCCAAAGGTCGTCGAGAACCCGAAGACAGCTCTTTTCCTGTGCGTTTTCCTATCTCAAAATCAAGGCGCATGAGTTATTTTTAGAGAACTAATGGATAGTTTAGCCGTGGAACAAGCTGTTCGCAAGTTATACAAGATGCCTTAACCGATCTCTACTCTCTACGACAACCGCTCGCTAAGAAGTTCACAAAGAAGAACGCTATTCACCCGTTCGAAGATCCCGCTTCTCTCGAATTTTTCAGCGAGAAGAATGACACTTCGTTACTCGTATTCGGAAGCAGCTCCAAGAAGCGCCCTCACACGTTGACATTAGCGCGCACATTCTCCGGCAAGATACTCGACATGCTCGAGCTACATCTAGACCCAGAGAGCTACCGACGAATCTCGCAATTCAAGGGCCGCAAGTTTGCTGTTGGGCTGCGACCAATGATGTTATTCTCGGGTACCGCATTTGAGAGCCCCGTTGCCAACGAGTATACAATAGTCAAGAGCATGTTGATCGACCTATTCAAGGGCGACACGTCGAGTGATAAGATTGATGTTGAGGGTCTACAATACATCGTTTCTGTTACCGCCGAAGAACCTGTGGGTGACGGTGATGCTGTGAAGCCTGCTATTCACTTGCGCATCTACCTCATATCGACTAAGCGTAGCGGCCAACGGCTCCCCCGTGTTGAAGTTGAGGAGATGGGCCCTCGCATGGACTTCCGCGTCGGTAGAATGCAAGAACCCGACGAGGCAGTATTAAGGGAGGCCATGAAGACACCCAGGGTTGGCGAGGAAAAGATCAAGAAGAACGTTACGACCGATACGATAGGTGACAAGATCGGTCGCATTCACCTTGGTAGACAAGACTTGAGCGAACTCCAGACGAGGAAGATGAAGGGTCTTAAGCGAAGTCGGGATTTGGAGGATGAGCAAATGGTAGATGCGTCTGTTGACGAGGATACATTGAAACGTCAGAAGAAATGATTGCCTATCAGTTAGTAGCAGGTGCGCATGGGTTGGCGTATTGGTTGATTTATGGGTTTTGCTATTGGTACATGACTTATGGAGTCGGGAGTTTTCGCCCGTGATAACCACCTAGGTACACCAACAACGTTCATCCTTTGGACCGCAACTCTGTTCATCACACTTCTTGCCTACTTTTGTTCCGATTTGTACTGTAAATACGACTTCCCTACAACTTTCCGGCCTTCATTGTCCCCGGAAATCCACTCTTCTGGTCTGAAGAGATCGAACATGCCAACCTTATCTAACAGTGGCAGAGTTGCGCGCATCGCTTCTTCCAAGGCCGCAGTCATTGCTGTATCTCCAGCCTTATGCGCTTCATTATATGCGCGAATATTGATGAGTAGAGCACTGCGAAATTGAAGTTTAGTCAATTAGATCATCACCAGGTAGTTATGAACAGAAATACATACCCAACAGTCCCCGTTTGCACTTTGCTCCCGTCTGGAAGCGTTATCTGGGGCATCTCAACTCCAATTGTGGCGGAATTGAGAGCTGCGAGCTTGCTGCCTTGGTCGGCATCGGTGTTATTTGCCATGGCGATCAAGATTTTACGAATTATATGGATAGCTGAAATATTACGCGGTGGATGAGTGTTTAAGGGAGTGGTTTTTGATGCGCTAGACAATTGAATTCCAAGATACTTCAATGAGCTTTCCTATATCTATTAATACGCTGTCGTTTGTACTACTAGTTATCCTCCGTGGGTTAGCACAACTTTGGGGTATCGTTCGCCCTTTTATATTCACAGATATTCTATATCTATTTAGCTCCACGAAACTGGTAATCCTGGAAGTTTGAGTTATAAATCGAGTGGGATTGCACCACTTTTTGAAGTTGTTGGTCGATGGTCCGGGATAATCGGCCAATTGCCGGTTACCCGAAAAGCCGACCCCGAATGCCCGAACTTTCGGAGCCGGAATCTCACGTGGCTTACGGTACGAATAGCTCAACCTCAGACATTTCATATCGTATGACGATTATTTGCCTCGGGAACGGGATAGCCCGATACATGACTCACTTTAAATATGAATTTCCGGATCATCTCGAAGTTTTGGATGAAAAACTACGTTTTACCGATGGTATGGAAATGATTCAGATTCATCGGAGATTTTACTCGCGACAAATGCACAAATCACCGGGGAAATTTTATAGACATATGATATCACACAATCACAGACTGAAACATATCGAACTTGGACCTACCTATACTGTGTTTACGGCTGTACCGAGCACAGGAGGGTGATACAATTGTGATTTCGAATATATCGACGACTGATAGCCTACGCTTGAATGACTGGCCTTTTTGGAATATCGGAAGACATTCGGCAATAGCTAATATATTATGACTGAGGAGCACTTGGAATGATTATGATCAATAATGGAAATCCAGGATAACTGGTTGGTTGCAAGAGACACTCAATTTCTTGTTGTGGCTTGGGCTATTGGTCATATAGGATTTTAACTTTTCTGTAGGTAATATCGAGACCGGCTCTATTGACAATATCATGATACACAACGATACTGGAATATTACCAGTCATTGGCTATGTTTCAATGAAGAATTTAACTGTTATGGCAGTGGCTTGCTTAGAACAAGTTTTGGAGGGGTAAGGAGGGGGGCATATTGAGGACGGCCGTGTTTAGCCATTCTGTTGGCCATCATGTTTCATTGCTAACCATAATGCATTAGCACATTTGCCTTGAGGAAGAAGACAATAACTTAGTTCTTGGTAACGTCCTCATGACCTAAGTAGTCGTTTTTATACCATCTTTAACCATTATGAAGTGTTTTGAATTGACGGTGTATTACCTAGGTAATTTCTAAATATGGGGTCTATAATTAAACCCTTGCTTTTATGTACCGTCACGTCATACCGGTCCGTGCTTTGTCGGAAATCAAAATCCCATCTGTCCATCCTCCTGCGTTATCGATAGCACTTCTGAGGTTTCACAATAAGTTGTCACTCAGCAAACATTCCTCTTTCTTTTTCTTCACCATTGAGAATCCCCCGACGCTTGTGAAAGCGTGATATTGTTTGCTTCGATGGCGAGTTAATATAAATCATGTGATTCTATCAAAATCATCTGTTCCCTCGGACTTTTGTGGCCTCATATCTGGATATAGTTGACCAGCTATCGAGGTTCATTTAGAGATAGCGCCTAATTTGGCCAACGGCTGCGCTGTACTAAGCCAAGATAGGTCAACGCCAAGTTCAGCTTGCCGTAGCATTAGCTCCGAACAGATAGGGGTAATTTCGAGAGTCATTGTGATTCTATCGCCATTGATGTGAGTCGGCGCATATAATACAAAATAGGTATTATTACACGGCAGAGAGAATGACTAGATAGAGTGGCTAACTTCCCTCGATGTTGTTTTTTGTCTACGTAAGAGGTAGGTGTTTAAGGTTATGGTACACCGTTGCAAGGATTAGATGCTGAAAAACGAAAGGGGGAAGGGAAGGATTAAGCTTACATTAGGTTGCTGATGCATCTGATCGAACTAGACTAGACTACATTAAAAAAGAAGTTCGCGATATCCCTTATCTACTTCTAAGTACCTACCGACCTATATATGTACCTAGGAGCGTGGCTTACATAGTTCCAGTAACACGACAGGACTAGATATCGTGCCGAAGCGGGTGGTTCAAATCAATAGCTCAACTTTCTGCAGGTTTCAGATCGGAAAACTGTTATAAATCTACTTAAGCACGTCTTTTGTGAAAAGTTAGGGATCCTCGTTCTAACAGGCCAAGCATCTAAAGTTCTCAACTGTTTTCTATTTCTTCTCGTTCTCCGCAACTCCGCAGATAACTTGCATTGGGTTCTCGGGCCACGAATATTGATTCATTGTTGCAGCAGAAGCAAAAATGCCTACTGCAATACATACGCCCGCTTTGTCCTGGCCGCGTCTATTGGAGTATCCTTGTTTATGGGCAAGCACGCGTGCCGATCTCTATGAAATGCCTACGTGTATCGGTTGGACTTTGACATGCATCTAGCGGACGGTCTTTTCGGGGGTGAGCAAGAAGTACAGGCATTTGACAACATCATTATGACCACCAATTCGTAAAGAAAAGTCCTATTGAGTAAAATATTATTAAGCTTTATAATTGCCTATGATGTGAATGTGCATTGACCTGCAGGCCTAGGTAGGTACAAATACGTATGAGTGTGAAGAAAAACGTGGGGAGAGGGTATTAACATCTCAAATATAGGGGAGGTAGGAAGGACCCCTAAGCCGGGGAATAAGTCGATCATAAGTACTGTTTAGTTCTTGATCACCTGAATTATTATGCATGTAGGCTTATACAATACCAAGTGGGTACTTAGAAACCTGGGTAATGGGTACATGTACATAAATTGGATTTGTTGGCTGATCTGTAGTGCGCCTGCAGTTACGCCTCGGCTGAGTCGCCTTATTACCACCTTATTACCATAATGACAGTAGGACTGCAGGTGCACTATAACGAATGCCTGTAGCGACCGCTAGACTGCCACGGTTAGCTGCCATCGCTACCACCTAACGGGCGGCGTTGCTTCCCTTAACCACTAGCGCCACGACCTCTAAAGTTAATTGGTACCTAGATAGGTAGGCTGGCAGGTACCTACCTGCCTACAGTTTGGATCCGTGGACCGCCTAAGACTTAGAAGCTTGGAAGGACCTGGGGCGTGCAGGTCAGCTTTGAAACACCAATTTACAATTTACTAACTGGGACCCCATCCGCCGCTTCTTGAATTTTCATCCTTTTCAACTCGACCACATTCGTTTGTGTCGTTGTATGCTATTATTTCCTTTTACTTGATTCCTGTCTTCGGTAACATAGCATTCGGACTATAAGGAAAAAAGAGAGTACTTTTTATTTCAATTTCCAATTATCAATTACGAAGTATATCCTAGGCGGGGGGATTTATCGTACTTTTTTTTTTCTTGTCCTGCATCAGATAACCTAATGACTTGAGGTGACATCGTCGAATTGAACCTTGAGAATCGGCGCACCCACGGTGTGCCCCCCTCCCTCGTCGCGTTCAAGCCCACTGTCACAGTCCACAGTCCACTGTTCACTGTTCACTGTCAGAAAACCCCATATCTCTTTTAAGAAAAAAACAGAGTTACAAGCCTCCCCCTTTCGATCGCCAGGGCGACCGACAAAAGGGAAGATCTACTAACAGATCTGTCCATTGATTGTCATTTCATCTGGCCTCAGCTGGACTGGTCCACTGGGGCTGCAAAGACACTTGCCATGAAATGAGTGGCCCAACCCTGACTGTAACGGCCCTGCCAACCGCAGAGTCCACACAGTCATTTCCCTCCTCCAGTCATTCTCCTTCGCGTTCCCGTTCCTCCACAGATCTACTTTCCGGCCCCGAGAGCTTTCGAACCCAATCGCCTTTAGCTGCCTCTTCGCACAACCGATCGTCAAGCGCCGTAAGCCTCCCTAGCTTACCAACCTTCGATGTACCTTCCTTCGATTTCGGCACCGATTTCGACACCACCTTCTCCTTTTCCAATGACTTGTTGAAGGGTAGTACCAATGAGAAGCCCACCGCCGTTAACGACGAGAATAATATGGCTGGCCCTGAGCCAAGGATAAGCAAAACTGGGAAAAGGAGGACGCCGATGAGCCGACCGCAATCATGGATGCCATCTCTGCACATTGCAGAGAACGCCGACGATGTAATGGATAAGGACCCCATAAAAAGCGAGGACGCTAGCAACCCCAAGTTCTTGAATCCGAACCCGCAAGAAACATACAGAACTGTCTCCGATTCGCTCGCATCTTTGGCCAAGCGCTCGTGGATACCTGGGTCGCGCTCACCTTCACCTGGCGAGAAGAAAAATGAGAGCGAAGCTGCGCCTGAAGGACGTTTAGGTCGTGAGCGGTCTGCTAGTAACAGCTCCATCATGAAACTCAGAAGGTCGTCACGGAAACGTCCCATCTCCCCCGCTGGCAGTGACAGCAGCAAGTCTACTACCGAATCTCTTGGTAAGATTGGTAGTTATCTTAACAGGTTCAAGCAACGGCAACCGGGTATACTAGCAAAGGGGAAAAATCATAACGATCGCGATAGTCCCGCTTCCTCGACAGCTAGTCTTGCCCCTCCGTCGACAGAGACCCGCCAATCGCACGCTTCCGAGACGAGCAACAGTACATTCCCGGAGGATAGTTTACTTCCTAAGATGCCACAGGCTCGAGATCCTCTTTGGTCTACATTCAAGGCCTTAGACTCCGATTCTCATAGATTCCAAACTAAGTCCACCGGCCTGAAGATAGGTATAGTCCGGGGCGTTCTGATGCCATTTTTGAGGAGCTATGCGAATCATTCGTCGAATAAGATGCTGCATTATGAAGACTTAGAACGAAGGGCCCTCATTTTGAACAAGTGGTGGGGTGGACTCTTGGAATTATTGGAAGCAAAGAACCAACCACCTATCCCAGGAGTTGATAAACCCATCCTATTTGAGGCTCTGACTGCACTCATGATGCGGCCGGAGTGGCGCCAGTGTACTATCAACTTCTGTCCCGTGGCGGATCGAACTCCGGCGGAACAACTCCGACGAAGCCGTACTAAATCAGCGTCCTCGCTCGACTCGACGGACTCTGCCTACATTGCCGACTCGGCGAAACATAATGTTAAAACTATGTTTATTACGAATCTTGTGGCGCAGGTGTCTCTTGTGGTGGATAAGCTCTCCATTCGACATGCTCCCTTGAGCCTGGTTAATTTTGCAGGAAAAGCTTGCGCTTACGCGTTTTTCTTTGCACCGGGGATCGCCGATATGCTCGTGCGACTCTGGGAACTAAGCCCGGATCGACTGCGTCGAGTTGCAGATGGGTTTGGTCTGCCACGAGATAGTCAAGGTGAGAGTAATGACATCGTTACACTCTTCCCTCATTGCGTGGAAAAGCTGGGATGGACATCGACTAGGGCTCTGTCTTATTCGCTTAGACAAGATGTGGTGTTACCCTTAACTTCGTCTAAGATTGCATGGCGAGGACCATGGGTATCTAGATGGGTAGGACGGGACACTGACTTGTTCTTCATATTTTGCAAGTATTATTATATACTAGCTGAGGAATTCATGCCCAAGGGGTTGCCATTTGTTGAGAAAGCCCGTGCTCCAGGTTTCGTTCTGGTTAATGCTCAGGTATTAACTATCTTGGATTCAACCGTTCATCGTCAGGCAGCTCTTGAGGCTAGCATAATGGGTCCTCCCCTTGCGGACGCGGCCCACGGCGCTGATGCAACTGCTATGGCCTTACCAATTCCCCTAAACAACAACATCATGAAAGGAATGAGTGAGAATCGGCTTGTAGTACTACTAAAGGATCTGCTTTCTAGTGTATCCGTACTTCACGTTGACGCACGACACACGTTCGCCGAATCATTCATAGGCGTTATGAAAGCCGCAGCAAAACGGACTTCACAATTCGACCATGGTGCCTGCTTCACCATCTGCGACTTTCTGGAAGAATCGTTAGTGGTTTATGATGAGTTCATGGACATTCACAAAGCCGACGCAGCGTATGTCGATTGGCCATTCTGGTTTGAAGTGTGTAAAAAGATATCGGAGTCCAACAATACGATGTCCGAAATTCGAGTTCTTTCCCTCATATTCTCGATTTGGGAAACTATTGCGAATGATCAATCGCGCAAAGAGAAGGTGTGTCTAGAGTGGCTCCTCACGGAGGAAACTTTCAACAAACTGTTCAACAACTGGTGTCCCATGGTTAGAGCGTACTACATGCGATTGTTATGTTGGAGAATCTGTAGGGACGCTGGCAGTGCGAACAGTTCAGACGCGTAAGTGCTCACGAAAAAGACGTATTTTTACTATGCTAACTTTCTGCAGCGAAATCTTCCTCGTCGTTTACTCGCGTCTCAAGACTGTATGGTCACATTATCTCTGGTTGAAGCATGTGTCTGAGGAGCAGGGTAAATTCCCACCGTCGACCGCGCCTTCGTTTCCCACCCCCGGCAAACGATTCATGATCATTCGTACTGAGATACCTGTGGCACAACCTGGGCTTATGATGAGCTTTGATTCTTCAACTCCATTATCACCACACAGTGATCCGGCGACAACCCCGGCAACCGACTTTGAGTCCATGGACACCGTCGATGCTGAACCAAGCTTCCAAAAGAAGAGAGGGAGCCTTCTAGGGAAACTTTTCTCATTTACTGGCAGTTCTGCCAACGATCTCGAAGCCGTTAGGCGGGAGACCGCCGCGTCACGTATCCGCCCAAATTTACCACCAAAGGGACCAATTGATTCTAGTCCAACCGGTTCTGACTCAGACAGCATGGGCTCATCGCCTACATACGAAGCTTTGCAATATGTCTTCAAATTCACGCTGTCTTGGAATGCTGCTGGTACCATGTCTCCGCCGAATCGCATTCTTACTCGACCGCGTCTCCCGAGCCCCGCGCAATCCTGGGTTACTGCAAAAGGTAGGACCGGTAGTCCACCACCTCCCGCGGCCGGCCGACCAGCCCCAACTCGAGCAGTGTCTGGAAGTCCTAACCCCGGACTTGTTGATTCTGCAAAGAATGCCGATCCGTCCGAGGTCCCTTCACCAACTCATCGTATTCCTATGACGTTCGATCGCCGACAGAGTCTTGGTCAAATGAGCCCCATCGACAAGAGCAGTGATGACTTGCCGTTCCACAGCCCGGTGAGCACTGTTAGCAGAAACAGGGACGGCGCAATAGTCCAAAGTCCTGTTTCTCTCTTGCAGGAACCTATTATTATGCCAGCCGAACCAAAAGGTGTATTTGCTACGGGTGCAAAATACGCTGGTCGAGCTCTGGCCGAATGGAGTCTTGTCGTTGCCGAGTGCAATAGTTTTGTTGATCGAAGGAGAGAAGAGGGTGTTCTAGGTTTAAGTGATGTTGAGGTACCAGCTCTTGGAGTAGAGGGCTTTAGAAAGTTGGCATGATTCACTCCACAATATCAAATACCCCCACGAAAGGAGTTTTCAAAAACCTGGATTACATGCACGGCGTCATATTGCGAAATATTAGGTGGTCTTGTTCTTGTGGAATACGGACAAAAATCAACCAGATACCATACGGTGGAGTTCTGGAGTTGCTACTTTTCATTCGACATCTCGAATAATTACTGGAATCTCGCATATATGACTCGATATCCAAAAAAGGATCGGTGGCATTCACTTTTTTCTTGCATTTCAATAGTCTACCGGCGTTCTGAGGCGATCGCCACATTCGTGGCCAAGGAGATTTTTCACCCGAATTAGAGGATACCGCAACATACCCCATTCAGCCCACGCATTCAACAGGTCAGGAGGGCTGGAAAGCATCGGATTATATACATAACCTTCAAGGGGATGAACAAAACACCAGGGGGGCTTTTTACTTCGGAAGGGGGTTAGATAACTGGCGGATCCATATCCGTCAGTTTGCTTTTGCTACTTGCTTTCGCTATGGCTTGCGGCCATGTATTATTCTTCGAAAAAAATATTAGGTACATTTTTAACGCCCCCCGTTGTGAAGGACAGAGCCCGAAGACTCTACATGTTGGCTTGTATTATAGTATTTATAACTTGTACCATACCATTCCGCGAGCACGGATCAAAAATAATATCGTCGATGGTGGTTTCAATTTTTTTCGGCTCCAACGTTCGCCTCCTGTTGCTCTTGTTTCCCCTTTAATATCTAGATAAATCCCCTCCCTTTTACCTTTGATCATGATGTTAACCGTTATCCTTTTACCAATTTCCTAGGTATGTACATTATTCTATCCCGACTCTATTCTAGACCAAGATATCTAAAAATCTATCTATCTCAAGACGATTGCGCAAATCTACTCCTAGTCCTCAGCCCAGCCCCGTAGCGATACAGAAAAGCCATTCCGAAAGCGCAAAGCACAGATAAACCACCTAATAAACTAACACCACCACCGACACCGAGGGACTCGTACATAGGGCGTGAAAAGAGAATGGAACCGGCGGCGAAAATACTCCGCGCGAAGGTGTTGGCCGCGAAGAGGGAGGCGGAGTATTTCGGGTAGCACCGCGCGATGTAGAAATTCATGCATTGGAAGGCGATGACGACGCAGATGAACATTATCATTAACCCGATGATTGGCACGATCCAGTGGATGTCGGGGCGTGCGGTCCATGCTGGGTATATGCGTTAGCATTACGGTTTCTTGCGTAGGGGTTGGGGATATTTTACTCACCGAACATAAATAACCCAATTGGTGCCAGGAGCGTCGTCATAACAGCCGGGAGTAGTCTGCTCTCGGGATATCCGTATAAGGGCGGAGGATTCCTGCGCATCATGGGCTCGGCCTTCAGACGGAACCAAATGATGTAGCCTGTCACGGCGATCACGAGGCCCGGTAGAAAAGCCAGGAATGGAAGCGCAGATTCCCCGAGGTTGAAGCCGTGCATGTCAGTAAATACAAGTGGGAAGGCTTCGAAAAAAGAATAGTAAGTTGCATATAAAACAGATGCGTATACAGTGGTGTACAATACGGCAGGGTCCAATGCGTTGATCTGCCAAGGCTTGATCAGGGCGTCGACTACGATCTGTCGCGTGCTAGTCATATGCGCGCGCTTGAGATCTTCTTCACAGGTTAATTCAGTTCGCCCTGTGGATGCGCGCAGTCGCGCTGCCCGTCGATGTAGGATTGTGTCCGGGTTAGTCTCCGGCAATGATGCGAACATGATAAGCCACACCGGCGCCGACAACCAGAATAACTCCCATCCACTCCACCGCCAGCCCATCTCCGAAACAGCGAACCCAGCCACTATAGGACCTAACGCAGGAGCCAAAGTGGCCGACGACGACCAAACCGTCAACACATACGGTAATTTCCACGGCGCAAACATATCATCCAACGTCGCGCCCGCAGTCGCCAGACACGGGGATCCAAAGAAACCCAGTAAAAACCGCAACGTCATCAACCCTCCAAAATTATCCACGACCGAAGCGCCCAGCGCCAACCACGTGAAAACGAAAAACGTGACGATATAAATCGCCGTGCGTCCTACCGCCGGGATCTCGGATAACGGCGACCAAAGCAAAGGCCCGAGCCCGTAGCCCGCTACATATAACGCGATTCCTAGCGCCGCGGCTTCGTAGCCCATGTCGAAGGCTACCATGATTTGCTCTTCGCTTGGCGCGTATAGAGATGAGCCGATATATACGGCGAATGTGTATAGTCCCATTTGTGTTGTGATCCAGACTTTCTTGGCGAAGGTCCAGTTCCGTGGGTTTGAGGGGTCAGAGGCATCGTACCAGTCTACGACCACGGGGTCGCGCTTCCCGCCTTCTGGGGGCGTGGGTGTGGAGGTAGGTGTTGTTGTGGTTTGGGTTGATGTTATGCCATTGTAGTCAGGCGTTATGGTATCCGGGCTAGGTAACCCGTTATCCCAGGTTACTCCCGCCTCAAGGTCTTTCTCTGATGCAGGCGTCGCCGTTGTCTCCGTAGGAAAGAACGAAGACTGCTCGACGCAAGCCTCCTGCTTCTTCAGCTCATCTTCGAGTTTGCGGTCGAGTAGAACACTAGAAGTCAGGCTTAAACCAGCCGGGAGCTGGAAAGACGCAAGTTCCTCGGGATAGGGGAACAGGTCTGGGCGCCGAAAGACAAGTCGGATGATTTGTCCGATGCTGGACTCTCTGATGGCGTCCCACATGCTTCTTTAGCCCGACTCTTTTTTTGTCTGCCCTTTTCCTTCGTGTGCCAGCAAAGATAGGAAAATAGCACAGGGTAAGATTGCGAAAGAAGAGAGAGCACGACTACAACGAGTTTCAAGGCACAAAAACATGCCCTCCCTCCTTCTTGAAGGCATTTTAACCATATTTCTTAAGAGTTTATGTGGTGTGGCACACGGGGAGGGCGATATCGCAACTCATAATTTTTTCCGGGTTTGGCATGCACGAGACAGCTCATATTCGTGCGTTTTTCATCCATCCACAATACACCCACCAACCCACCACCCACCTTCCGGCTCTTGTGTTAGATAGCGATTCGGTGAGGTTGAGTGATGATGGGACGATGCAGCGCCGCTGTAGTAGCTGTGTAATTTTGACTGCAATATTGTGTCCTACACAACGCTCTTCCCTGGGGTCGCGATCTACGGCCGCTTTTAAGTAATAAGAACCACATCTCCAACATGATTGGCGATACTACCGTGACATGTCTGCAGGAGTAAACGCTGATGTGATGTTCTGGGCCCTTTGGTGGACTATAAGGTCCCGACAAAAAATTGTGTGTGCCTGTATGCATGTAATGTTCAAGACGTGAATGAGTTGTGTGAAGGCATCGGAGTTTGAAAATAGTGGCAAGTATCATCTTGTGGGTAGGGTTTGGAGTCATTGGGGCGGTTGGTGCCCGAGGCCCCGGATCGCATACTACATACCCAGGGGAGCACGGAGTATGGGTGGATTATAGAATGATTAAACCGTTTTAGCCAGTAAATTTCTGGAATAATTAGATCGCTTTTCCTAATATGGGAATATGCTGTGGAGATTGTGAACTACATCCGTCGCCTCCGTTGCCGAGACCTATGTTCGAACCCCTTCCGAATATTCAGGGGTTCTCTTGGAACATACCCGATATTCGGTGTACCTAGGTAAGCCTTTCAACCAATCAACGAGCCTCCACAAGAACGTTGGCTTTCCCTTACATTGCACACGCAGCATCTTGGTATCCATATTATGATCAATAAAACCCGGAAATCGATTTATTAGGGTCAGATTCGGACCCGGGAAGTCCGGTCATTCGCAAAAAGGTTTTGGCTAAGGCCTGACGAATGCATCGTCATGTTCTACTGGAGCCTAAAGGGGCAGGATAGCCTGAAAGACTGCCTCTATCCGCTGTGGATCTTGATGTCGAAAGCCTTGATAAGAGCGGCACCAGATCTTGAGCAGATGGTCCCAGAATTATCTCCAGAGACTCCATTTATCAGGCTGCCAATTCTCTTGGGGTCTTCTTACTCCTTTGATCGGCTTTTTCTACTTAACTCCTAACCTCATAGTAAATGCGTGCTCAGGGTCCTAAACCCATTTTTGATAAATTGAGCTTCGTCCGGGTATCTCTATCTCCGTTTGCCAACAGCATCACACCTCCACAGAGGCATCGCTCCTCTTTTTCAAGTCGTTATCCACTACATCATCCAAGATCGCGTCATCCCTCTTGGCAGCGGCAATTCTCGCCAACTTGAGCTTCCGCGTATCACTCTCAGTCTGCCGGGTAACCCACCAGGTAATCAGGGTGGTGATCATACAACAGGCTACGAGGGCCATGGCGACCGCGAAAGAGACCTGGTAGCGGGGCGCGTAGGCGCTCCGGAAGATCTGGGGTCCTATAGCCCCACCGATCTGACCATACTGCACGCATGAAAAATTCTCTGTTAGTAACATGATACCTTACATTCGAAAGCAGTCTTGGTTTCACGGCTGGGTAATAACCAAACCTCGAAAGAGAAAGGGAATAAAAATTATTTTACGTACTACACAAAAGTTAGTAATGGCTCGGCTGGAAAGTAAAGAAAATCGCTATAATAAGAAAAAACGAAGATCACGGCATTTTTTGACACATACCACTATTGACGAATCCGATGGAGAAAGCGGACCCGGTGGCGCGACTCGTAGTTTGAACGCGCCATGGCCACATCATGGGAAACCAAGCGCTTGAAACGGCGTTACCTATCATGGTCGCGGCGTAGACTGCGCCGTTGCTCGGATACGCCACCAATACTCCATAGCACGCAAGAATGATGGTAAGAAAGCTGAGTGGGTAGAGCGGCCGCGGCAGTCGACCGTTATCGGCGAAGATCCCGGACATACCGATCACGATGAGGCCGAGGATTGTGATGGGGAGATTAAGAAGCTGAGCTTGCGCAATAGTTCTGGGATTAATTTGTCAGAAACCTTCCATAAACTGTTCTCGCCTTTTTGCCCCTTTGGGACGAACTGGGGGAACTTACGTGAACCCAAGGTCAGCAATAACTGTTGGCTGATAAAATCGCACCCCTGAAGTTCCGACTGTAAAAAACGCCCATATGAAGGTAAAAAGCCATAGTCTTTTGTCCTTTAAGGAAGCAACGATTTCGCTAAGTTTGAAGTCCTGTTCTGCGGCTCTTGGCGCGTTTGCCGGTAGACGTGCTTGTATGAATGCTTTCTCCTTATCCGTGAGCCAAGATGCTGTTTGAGGAACTATTGATATTATGTCAGTGCGAAGGCCGAGACTGGCGTTTATTCAACTCAACTTACAGTCCGGTAGGATAAACCACACAGCGATTCCGAAGATGATTGTCACTATAGCTTCGACAAGGAACAACCTATGGAAAAGTTAGTATTCCGAATTGAAACCGAATGATTAAGTTATCCCACCATTGCCAACCAGATAGTCCTCCTGCTCCTGAGACATGATCGAATGCGAATGCGAGAATACCTCCAAAGATACCACTAAGATTTCCACAGATATCTGAGTTATAAGTCAGTCGCCGAAGAAACTCGATCCGGGGGCATACGCTTACAGAAATATAGGAGCCTAAGAGACATTTCATCGGGTCTATACCAATAAGTCATTTGTAATATGATCCCCGGAAACATTCCGGCCTCGGCTATCATAGGGGTTAGCAAAAGTGTCGGCTAACCTCCGGGAGGGTCTCACCTAGTCCTAGAAGAAATCTCGTCACATATAAGCCTTCCTTATTTTTAACCGCAACATGGCACGCTAGCATTATTCCCCAGCTGACCATCTGCGGCAATTCCGGTCAGTATTTGCTTGCTTGGGACGCATCGGAGCAACTCCGAAACATTGTGTAACGTGAGAAATAGGGGTAACACACGATCCTCGATTGCCAATGTGAAGGCGAAAACTTCTTAAGCAGCAAATTTGAAGGCGCTTCACCAACAATGTACGGTATCTATTAACCCATGTAAGCCATTTTCATCACTTTTCGTTCGATATACAAAAGCTCACATAATACAAGGCAGTAACTAAAGCGTATTCATCGGATGTAAGTCCTAGTTGTGTCATGATGTTTTGAGAAGTTCCCCTGTTCATAATCCGAGCGTTCGAAACCTTTTCCATTGATTAGCTGGCCGTATTATGTGCGCGTGTTCCTGGTATGAAGCTCACATTGTCAGAGTCCAGATTTTTAAACATGAAGATAATTGAACACAGTGGCATGAGATGCCAATCAATTCGTCGGATGAGTTTCTTCTCTTCTTCCGCAGATAATGCTGTCCGCGCTCGCATACGTTCTGCATCGTAGCCGTCGATATCTTCGTTAGATGCTTCGTCGGCTTCTTCGCCTCGTCGCGCATGGTGGAACCCATCGTCGACGCTACTAGAACTAGAGCTCCCCGTTGCCTCCGAGGACGTTATCGCAGGCGCCTTCGTTGTCGCCATAGCTCTTGGGTGATGTATAGCTTCTACTGACCCAAGCCGATGAATTATGTCGTACGAAACGATAATGGCTATCACCGAAGATACTTTCAAAGGGACCGGACACTTGTGTTAAAAACAACACACGGCCGAGCAAAATCCCGACAGACCCGCCAATGAGCATAGAACCATTGCCCGCTATAATTACGAATATCCGGGTATCAGTTCGCCAAGCTATAAAACTACCCCTGGTTGATATTATCTACTAGCAAATTGATAGACTAGACACATGAAATAGAGCCAGATAGAGTACGCGTACCGTTATACTAGACTTACAAAAGTACCACTCACATTTCCTCGCAATCTTCCATCCCCACGTGGTGAAATTACATACCTGGAAGCCCGCTTCCGATACTGTGGTATTGCGTGGGAAGTTGGGGTATATCGCTTTCGACCGATCAAAACGCGTCGTTCCGATATTCGTCATCGGCCGGGATGATCACGACTTCGCTTGGCCCGCCACCAGAGCGCACCGGAAACTGCACAGAGCTAGCAGAATCCGGTAGCTTGGAGCCGAGAGCCCCTCTCTTGATCCTTGAATCCATTTGGAATTGATGTTCGTAACTATATCGCGTCATCGTGGAGGTCGTACGCATCGGATCCGATGCTTTCTCACCTTGGGGTTACACATAAATCGACCCGTATCTCCGGGTTACGGCGATCGCGTAGAATTGAGAGATGACCCAGTTTCCGCAGCACGCCATAGATATTTGATTATTATACTCAAGACCTCATTTGAAGTATCAAAATGGCAGCAGTCGCTACCAGTATTATCCAAGAAAATACGGGTGTACCGACTTACCATCAGGTCCCGGAAACAAAATATGAACGTAAGCGCTTATAATACAAGGACAAATGCAATTATATATGCTGATAAAATACCGAATAGTTGACTGGGCAGATCTCATAACATTGGATCTCTCCCAGTTCGACCAACCAGGAGGGAAACAGAAGCTTGCGGCGCAGCTATTTGAGGCCATCCAAAAGATCGGCTTCTTCTACATTATCAACTTCGGATTAACCCAAGAACAAGTCGACCAGCAATTTGCGATCGGAAAGGAGGTATTCCAACTCCCAACCGAGGAGAAATTGAAGTACCGCGCGGACCTTGAGAATGGAGGTTATAACGGTTACAAGCCACTTGGTCTTCGCGTAAGCATCTCCCCCAAGGCCTCTCCGGATTATTAGCTAAGGTCCAGTAGCAAGTAAAACCCGGAGCCCAAGATAACACCGAAATCTACAATATCCCTAAGTTCATCCCAGCCTTTGAGCAACCACACCCGGAAGTCATCAATGCAAACCGGCAAGAAATTGAAAAATTCGCTCGACACATAAACGACAACATCGTAGGCAAGCTCCTTGTTCTCTTCGCTATCATCCTAGAACTTCCAGAGGATTTTTTCCTACAAAGGCACCGATACGAGGAGAAAAGCGACTGCCACCTGCGATACATGAAGTACCACCGTCGGACCGAGGAGCAGAACAAGATTCTAGATAACGTATGGGTAAAGGGCCATACTGATTTCGGAAGCTTAACCTTGCTTTTCCGACAACCCGTGAGCGCCTTACAGGTGCGAACTCCGGAGGGAGAGTGGAAATGGGTTAAGCCGTACCCTCAGAGCATCACGGTCAACCTTGCCGACTCGTTAGAGTTCTTGACCAACGGGTTCCTGAAGAGCAGCATTCACCGCGTCGTTGCGCCACCTCCGGATCAAGCGGATATAGACCGCTTAGGTGTTTTGTACTTCGTAAGACCGGAAGATAGTCTCGAGTTACGGCCCGTGGTGAGCGATGTGCTAGCGCGACTAGGATATGACAAGACCACAGACGGTAGCGCAGTCGGGATCACTGCCGGCGAGTGGGTGAAAGCGCGTGTCGCGAGGGGAGTCTCGAAGGATAAGCCGAGGAGCGATGTTTCTGAACAAGTCATCATCGGTGGAAAGGCAGCCAAGTATTACGATTAAAAGTGGCTGATATAAGTGACGGTACTGAATCGAATTTATGAATTGTATTTTGTTTGTAATAAAATGAAGTACCTTTACGCGTCGTCGTTGATGTACTGATCGTAGACCTCGGGGTAAAACTTCTTGCCGTTTTCGCGATGACTACGCACCTTCGTCCGTAGCTGCGACTCTCCCCAAGTATCGTATTTGCCCTTTACGAAGGCCGAGTCAATCGCATGTCCTTCGTCGGATTCCTGGCCGATATTAAGGGAACCGAAATGCGCCTTTAAGGTATCGACGGCTTCGGTTTTAGTGAGATTCCGACGAACGCCTTGGAAGAATGGGACGCTGTATCGCTCGTGCGGACCCGAGAGGACTCGATGGGTAGTGGCTTTGCATACACCGTTAGTTACTACTTCAAAAGCTTGACCGATGTTGACCACGAAGGTGCCGGGAACTACTGGCACGTTTACCCAATCCCCTACTTTGTTAAGGACTTGTAGTCCTTTCACCTCAGGAGGTGACGCCTGGAGTAGAAATGTCCACCATCCCGAAGAGTCCTTGTGAGGGCCAACGCCTTGCTGCGAAATCGTCGGATCATCAGCCGGTAGTGCGGGGTAGTGAACCAACTTCAAACGATGTTGGTCTGATAAAAAGGGTTGGAATGTTCCAGGCGAAAGTGACAAAGCCTGTGCGACGAGATCTAAAAATCGCTCGCCTAACCTGCTGAGCTCTGTTATATAGCTCTCTACTGCATATCTTATTTCCGGAGATCCCGATGGCCACTAGAAGAATCAGTACGCTTTATTCTTCTGACCGTTGAGCTGCATACAGACCTGATTGGGGCCCCGTAGACGTTCGTAGAGCGGAAGACCGGGATTCCAGGTCTTCGTTAATTCAGTAGCAAATTCGAACTGCTCCCTCCTGTCTGCCTTCCCGCCCGTATTTTCACTGCCAACACCGCTGTAACCGAGAAAATGAAGCGAGTTTTCCAACGCAACAGATTTTTTGACATCATCTTCTAAGTCGAAAAGAGTAGGTAGCACAGCTACCAACTTCTCGACAGTCGTTGTTGGGACTCCGTGATTCGACACATATAGAAAACCAACTTCCGTAAGAGCATAACGGAGGCTATTCAGTAAGTTGGCCTTATTTGCCTTGTCATCTGCTTGTGAAAGGTCTATTACTGGGATTTCGCTGAATGAAGTCGTCATTTTCGGATCTGCGTGCTAGAGCGATAGCCGAGTCAGGAGACTGGTCTGAGTGTGAACTGTGAAGAGACTTGGTATGATATATTAAGTCCGATGAAAGGTACTCAGTTTACCAAAACGGTTTAGACCCGGATGACGCCATTCTAACCACCCATCGCAACGTTTCCCCAAGCCAGCTTGGGGTAAATAGAGCCCCCCACACCGTCAAATCACACGTAGAAGAGCTCTGAGTTTAGATAGACTATATACTAGATTGGCAAATAAATTGCAGGGGTATATATGTATAAATAGGTAAAAAGATATTAAGATCTTTCCAATTAGTTTACTTATTCAAACGGGACGCTCTCTTGGGATCTCTCCAAAACAAGCAGGCCTCGCGGCGTATATCGTCGGCTTCAACTTTAGTATCTTGTGGTTGTATGACAAGTTGGAGCGCGGCTTTAGAATTCAGTCCGTATCCTTCGGGTTCATATCTTGGCCACTCGGGCGCTCCCGGGTATCTATGCGTATTTGGATCCCCAGTGATGACGAAGCTAGACAAGTAGCCGTGATGTATATGGCCAACGTCTGGGTGCTGCGTCTTTGGCTCTGGCCATGTGTATCTTCCGTCAGCGGCGTGTGGAATACCGCGCCAAGCCGGGTAGCTATTGTTAGTGTTGAATCGAGCCTTCCAAGTAGGCACGCCAGCTGTGGAAACCCTATATGCCGTTTCTTGTCCCGGGCAGATGTACCCAAAATCACTCCAAGCGGCAGATAGGCGGGTATACTGAACACTTCTTGGAGAATCTTTGAAGGGAGATGCATCATTTGTTGCCGGATCCGGGTATAAACTTGCGAGCAATTTCAGATCGTCGGAATTTAGGAGCGGGGCGGTGATATGCATATAATCCAGGAATTCACCGTTCGTCTTTAGACCACCTGGCACTGTGAACCTCCCCTCATCTGTGACGGAAGTGGTGAGTGTCGGCACGTGGAAGAATGTCCCATCACAACCAGACTGGGAACCGAATTTCTCCAACAATGGGCCTCCCTGCGTAGGTTGAAATGGCCATGTATTGTTATACTGAGAATCGTCATACAACTTCATGCTAATTTTCCTGATATCGGCAAGTTTGGCTAAACGTAAGCAGGCTAGCGCAGCAGCATTATCATCAGTGGGACAATGGAGGGATGTCATGTACTTTTCGAACTGTTGGATGTAAAGAGGGAAACTAGCATTCGGAAACGACCGTGCGGTAACGGATCCGGATTGGTGAATAGTCCTGGCGAAATACGGCTTCCCGGCGTCCTCGCCATAGTTGTGAAAGTAGTGAATGCCTACAGAATGCGCACCTGCAGAACGGCCACCGAGGGTAATAGTTTCCGGGTCGCCTCCGAACGAACTGATATGTTTTTGCACGAAATGCTTTAGGAAAAAATATTGATCTCGGAGGCCGAGATTGAGGAGACCTTCTTGACTGAAAATCACCGAAGGTAGAGAGCCGAGCGAGTTAAGTCGGTAATGGAAGCTTACTACAACTACCGGCGCTTGAGACGACGCGACGAATGCGGCCCCATCCAAACTTTTACTACTGCCAAAATTGAAACTGCCGCCGTGGATATAAACAAAAACAGGGAGCTTCTTGCTTAGTGGAACACCTTGTGTTCGGTACACATTGAAATTAAGACACTCTTCTCCCTGCGCGTCTAGGCTGACGTACTTCGGATCTTGAGTACACGCTTTTCCGTACGCTGTAGCCTTTTTTACACCGTCGAACGGAGCCGGCCAATTGACGGGTTTAAAACGGCCTTCACCCACTGGTTGAGTCGCGTAATCAATACCGAGCCAAGCATCCACTGGTTTCGGAAGAGCGATACCGCTTAATGTGGTTTTTACTGTCCTCCCAGTGAAGTTTCCATAGCCTTCCAGGGAAACGGGAGTGTCCTCGGCCGAGACCTTCGTCGGAGTGTCGACCCGACAAGTGCTAAGAATGGAGCATAGTTGGTCCGAGAGCCTTGTCGTGTTGTAAATTGCTCTGCCCCACAAAAGCACCAGGCAAATAGAGACGAATATAGCGAGCCATCCTAATCTTCTAATATGAATAGCCATCTTGATAGACAAAGATGTAGAAGCGACTAGTGAAGCCGTCATAGGAGGCTCTTAGGTCCAACACTCATGGCCGGATAGATAGGCGAGAGGTAGGTTATGTGATTACCCCTGAAGCTGTAAGAGGCTTACGTGAGAGACCAAGTCATACGATATCAATAAACGCTCAAACAAAAAGAGTATTTCGGCAGCGAGCTTTCACTTTTGATGAATGACGTTTTGCATATCTCATACCTGATAGATGAGTCATGAAGATCGCGGAAGATTTACAGCCTTGAAAAGTTGTGAAAGCCGGAAGGTTTGGATTGGCACTGGTTGTATGGGAACGCACGGGTCGGGAAGTCGGAGGAAGTGAGAATCCCGATTCCCTGTGGCTTAGATCATCGGGTGGCACCATCCGAATGAGACTCACCTGAAATGTGGTGGGGAGTGTACAACCTTAGGTGGAGGGGTGGGGGATATACTGGGCATTCAGGCATTGTAGTGCGAGATGTGGCTAGGTACATGATTTAAACACTGATTTACATAGTACACTTAAGTACATAGCCCCAGTTGAATATGGGGTAAGGGGGAATATAATAAGTTCATTTTGGGCGTACTTTAATTTTATAAAAATATAGGCAACTATATAATTACATAGGGAGGCCTCAATTTATATCCATCGATTATAAATGACTATAGTAACTTATACGCCGTGACCCTCCGAAATCCATAACATGGTAGGTACTAGGAAGTCGCATTATAGCTACGCTAAACTACTAGAACACATATGATTGGCTGATCGCTAGTATCCCCGGATCTGCCGCGTCCTTTGATGGTGGCTTAGCACATGTAAAGTTCAGTGCCAAATTACAGGACCCCCCACTTCGGCCTCCAATGGATGAACCCAATAATTCTATTCCCGCCCTAGTGTTGTAGTACTTGTAGTGCCTTAGTCCCTTCTCTGCATTCTACAGGTACTTCGCTACTTTTACTACTTTTACCAATTTCATCACCTTCCAGGTTGTTCGCTCTACTTTTCATACCTTCATCCCGTCTCCGTCCGGAACCCGGCACCCCGATACATAATTTGAACCGGTTCGACGTCCTTTTCGATGGATTCATTCATATCTCCCTATAGACGTGATAGTGTTTGTGTTAGTCAACGGTTATGATCTTGCTGTTGTAATAATAATGCCACCAAGAAGATCACATAAGAAGTCGAGAGCCGGATGTCGGAGATGCAAAGCTAGGAAAATTAAGGTATGTACGGCATTGACAACCTGTTATACTCGAGAAAAAGGGGGGCGTTATAGCGCAACTAACCGCGCCATACGGGTTTATAGTGCGACGAGGTTCATCCTAGGTGTGGCAATTGCACCAAGCATGGCGTTGCTTGCGACTTCGAACATCCCGGAATCACCGACGTTCTGTCTCCGGCAGAGACACCTCGGCCGACGACATCCGCTAGCAGCGGCGACAGTCCGTCGACGAGTACACTTCCGCCAACCCCCTCCGTAGACTCGAGTACTCCTCTTCCAATATACCGAAATCCAGAACCACTCCCCTTAACATCAAATACTAAATCTAGTCGCATGATGGAGTTAAAACTACTTCACCATTATACCACCATTACTTGCGAAACCCTTGCTATATCGTCTCCCGTGAGCGAAAGAATATGGCGCGATACCGTCCCCAATCTTGCTTTCACCGGCGCACATTTCTTAGCCGATGCTTTACTCGCCGTGTCTGCTCTCCATTTACGGTATAATGCCCCGCAGGACCAGGAGCTCGTGCGGGCTAGTCACGCATATATGGCCTCCACTCTGTCAGAATATAGTGCGAGTTTGAGTAAAGGCATAAACGAATCCAACGCCGAAGCGCTATTCCTTACCGCTTCCTTAATTGCATTCCAGTCCACGGCTTCTCGAATATTCACTAGAGACGACGGGGGCGATGTTAAGGATCGATCCGATGGATATGTATTACCACTATCTTGGTTTCACTCATTTCAAGGAGTCAAGGCCGTAGTAGCGTCTAGTTGGCAGTGGCTACGGAATAGTGGGATCGTAATACCAATAATCGAATCTCAACCCGCACTCAACCTCGACCTTTCGGGGCAAAACGCGACGTTTTTCGGGCATCTAATGAATGGAGTCGAAGAGGAAATAGCGGCACTGGATGACAATCCCGAAGGTCAAATTCTGACGCGTCAGGCATACCAGCATGCTGTTGCTGTTCTAGATTGGGCTCATAAAATACCACATACCGGTGCCCCGCTAGTATTCCTCGCTACTGTTTCCCGCCGGTTCGTGGAATTGCTCGAAGCTCGTCGTCCGCGCGCTCTCGCCATACTTGCCAGTTACTTCGGCTTGCTAAAATGCCTGGACGGCGTCTGGTGGTTAAAAGGAGTAGCGCGTCGAGAAGTAATGGGTATCGTTTCTCTATTCGATCCTGACGACGAAGAATGGTGGTCTCGCCTGCAATGGCCCATACGAATCGCGTTATACGAGGGCGACGTGATACCACCGGATGTCTGGGGCGCAGACTGGGTTGCTGAGACGGCACTCTTACACCAGGGCAGCCAAAACGGAAGCTTTGTTAGCCACATCGAGCTTCTAAGTCAAATGTTCTCTACCATGCAGAGTATGCCTCCGCCGAATTTGGCGTCAGCTATGCCGGACGTTATGGACGTCATCGCCCATCAAAATGCTCTAGTCAGGTCTAGAACATTTGAACGACATCCATTTCTAGATGATCATACACATGATCCGTTCTAGTCACTAGGTTATTCCTTACGAAATTGACGGATCTGAAACATATAACCGATTTACTCTCACCTCCCTAGAACACTCCCACGAGCATTATTCAGTCGAGTCGGATGCCTCATGCCTCCCCAAAATTTGAGACATATGCCGCGATACCTACAGCTTACAATTTAAGCGACGCGTGGGGGTGTGAGAGCGGAGTATCAATTTATCCCCAAGTGCTTATTCCAGCGAGAAGTGGTACCTATTTACCACAATATTGGTACTTGAAACTAGTTGTTTGGTAATGATTGGGTCACATAACTACCGGTCGTGAACCACAATGTAATATATGGGAAGGGTATGGATGGGACATACCAGAAATAATGGCGTACATCTATGTGTATGTACGCCGGCAGTCTCCTGAAAGGAGCAAGTAAACTGCTACATGGATAGCAATTGCTATAAGGTGCTTAAGGGTCTAAAAAGCGATTACTGTATAACAATAGGCGCACCTCTATAAACAGCGGGATTTGAAAATATCAATATGGGTAGACAATATTGACATGTAAAATCAAGACGAATTTACGACATGAAATTACTCTTTTTCCTCCCATACAAACCTAAATAAGTGTGATATTATGATAAAGGGTTTCGTCGTTCTCGCTATTTAAGGAACTCGCTACGAAGCCTACCAAGTTTAACGATGTTTCCGATACCGAAAGTTTCTAAAACTAGCAACACGACCCCCACGATCTATTTAAAGTTAAATTAAACATCTACATACATAGTACGACGGCCTCGGAACGTACCGAGTTTAATTAATTCATCTAGTTCCACTCGAGCCTTACGATTGTATGACGCAACCGCGTAAATATTCCAATAGCAGGGCTAAACGCCCTAGGCATATACAGTAAAAATACCTAGGTACGAATACAATATGGCCGTGATATTTTATACTTAAGACAGTCAGAATCTAGACGACGCCGTCCTTGCCCCCGTGCGAACGAGACCAATATTCAGTTTCTCATATGCCATAAAATATTAGAACACAAAAAGCGCCTAGATATTAAGTCCGCTAAACATCGCTGACGAAGAATGCCTTCGGAATAATGGCATGAACCGATGTTGGCGGACTGGCTGTGATGTTCGATTCTCTTCGGAGCACCCCCGATACCAAAGTTGGGTGATCAAGCGCAAGTACAAAAAATTAAAGGACCAAATCCAAGTGTTCGTGTTTGGTCTCTGGACATTGTATGTTCCATTCCGGGACGCATAGCATAGCCCCTGTATCGCAATGATAGGGAGAAAACGCGTGTTCGCGACCAACTTCTAGTATTCATGACGCGCTCCGATATTGACCAGTCCTACACCTGATTTCTACAGGATAGCCAAAATATATTATCGGATCTGTACCGATGGCTTAGTAAGCAGATACAATCAGGTCTGTCAGCATCGGACCTATGCCGATGGCTTACTCAGCAATGCTGTGAAATCCATGGATATCGGATCTGACCCGATAGCTTAGTAAGAAACATCTTTAAGATTTCGGATCTAAGCCGATAATTTAGTCGCTTTGCACGACCAAGCACACCTAGATGCCTCAAGCTTTCTCGACGACATCCATTTTAGCTTGGACTTGGTCAGGTGTAAATCGATGCATTAGCTTAATCGCTTTCGAGGCCGATTGAGGATGTTCCTCCGGAGCAGAGGACTTGTTGATGTGTATCTAACGAAATATTAGTCGTAAGTCAACTTCTTGAACCCATTTCAATATGTAAGTTCCCTCACCACAGGGACGTCAAACTCATATAGATCTCGCCACCGAGGCTTTGAATCATCTTTTATGATATCGATTTCTTTGAATTGGAATGATCGGGACTCCCAGACATCGGAGAGAACCGATCTAGCTTCGGTACAGAGTCCGCAGTTTTCGCGCGTGAAAAGTGTGATTCTACAAGCCTGAAGTAATCTGCTTGTAGCCCGCATTTTGATATTTCTTAAATAGTGTGGACGCGGGTGAGGAAATATTTTATTCTCTAAAGAAGGGGAACCACGGCAGATTATAATTAAAGTAAATTATAGACGTCGTATGATTATGGGATGTTGAACATAAATTAATGTGAAGGCATACTGAATTATTATATAATCACTGTTAAATGTTCACGGCGATGGTGATTATGTAATCCGCTTATCTAACTGATCGTGTACGAGATAGATACCTAGGTAGAGGGGATCTACCCCACCAAGCGGGGATCCTCGATTCTGCCAGCCCTGAAGCCAGGTTAGTCTGTTGTTTAGCGTTGGTTCTCAGCAGGTATGCCTGTACGTCATAGGCAGGCTTCATGCAAAGACTGTGGGGGACTTTTAACGGACAAGGAAAAAGTACACAAAGCTTCTTAAAATAGAAGGCGGTGAAGGAGCTCGAGGCTCTCGTAGCTTCCACCAGCTTCACCAGTAAGACATTTACGGAAAGAGTTATCCAACTACAAAAAATTCCAAGGCTAAATTTCCTTTGATCCACTGGTGAATCGATTCTTTCCTCAGGAACAACAATTTACGCGCCTACGCCGAAATGGCTCAGAAGTGTGTCCACAAAGGTTGTGGCAAGGTTTACACCGACCCAGACGAGGTCTGCGTCTACCATCCGGGTCCTCCAGTCTTTCATGAGGGACAAAAAGGTGGGTGACTAGTCATTTTACCGGTAATAATCAGCAAATCATTTACTTACAAGCCTTCCCCCATATTAGGATGGAAATGCTGCAAACCTCGAGTCTTAACCTTCGACGAATTCCTTGAGATTCCACCATGCACTGAAGGCAAACATAGTACTACAGACTTACCACCGGAAATCGAGAAGAAAGCGCCAGAGGCCATAGATCCCAATTCACCTTCACAATCCTTAGCTAACAAGCTCGCCGAAGCTGTCGCAACCGCCCCGAGCCGAGCTCCAATTACTCCCCAACCAGCTCCGACCGCACCCCCACCTCCTCCCGAGTCCGAAGACGACGACCCCTCCCTTGAAATCGCAGATGGAAAGATTTGCCGACGGAAAGGATGCAATGCGGCTTACAAGAAGGGCCAGGGGAGATCTGACGACGAGAAATGCGTCCATCATCCAGGAGCGCCCATTTTTCATGAAGGTAGCAAGGGCTACAGCTGCTGCAAGAGAAGAGTACTGGAGTTTGATCAATTCATGAAAATCGAGGGATGCAAGACATCACCTAGACACTTATTCATCGGATCGGGACAGCAAAAGAGCAAGGCCAAGGCAGCGAATGCTACAACGACCGCTAATGGCGAAGAGCTGCTTGAGACGGTGCGCCATGACTTCTACCAGACACCCTCTACAGTAATTGCGTCTTTCTTCTTAAAGAAGATTGACAAGGATAAAGCGACGGTGAACTTCGAGTCCCAAGGAATCGCCCTAGATCTGCCGACTAGCGATGCGCAACCCAAACGCTACAAGACTACCGTGCCCTTGTTCGGAAAAATCGACACGGAGAAGTCCACATTCAAGGTTCTCGGAACAAAGCTGGAAGTAAGCCTGTATAAGGCGGATGGGGGGAGTTGGCCCGTTCTGCGGAGCGACGAGCGACTGACAGGCGAGATCCTGCAGGTTGGCCGAGCAGGTCGGGTGTAATCAGCCAGCCAACTATCATGAGACATCACCACAAAATTACCTCCCCCGCCAGCTACATTTCTCATCGAAATTACATAGGTAGCGAGAAGGGGGAACGATGCTGAGCTTTTTCAAGGAACATTTGCAGTGCCGTTCATATCCGCCAAGTCTCCTCTAATCCCTGCGCAGATCCTAACCCCTCCTCCAAACCAACGGCATGGAAGATAACCCCTGATAAAGAGCTATCATGTTATCAGAATTCTCGATAGGGGTCTTGAATCTTGGGTTAAAAACTGGTTGCTGGAATACGGTTGATCTGAATACGAAGATTTTTCTAGGCGTTCGTTCATCCAATATTCAAACCAGAAAGTTAGTTTTGCAACGCGTATCCCAACGAATATACTTTACCATCGTGTATTCGGTAAAACTTCAGTAGGGATTCTTATCCGTGATCATTGGCTTCTGTGACAGAAGTTAAAAAACGATTTAAAACGAATTGACTTTATTCTAAATACCTAAAATGAGTCTGAGCTATTTCTGCTGACGCAAATAACTAAGCTAGAGCTGCAAGTCTCGGCCGATACATAGGTAGGTAGCATTAACATAAGTAAATCTAAGAAATCTTACACCCACACTTTGATATCTACCATCTCGGAACATCAAATGCCTCCATAAAATTCTACTACACGTTGGAGTTGATATACTACCGACTTAGGCTTGAAGTCTCAGTTATTTTCAACTAAAAATTCGCAAATACAGATACGATTCATTGATTAGAGGTGTAGAAACCATAAATATTAACAACTCCTATTTTTTAGCCAACTATTGATTATGTACAAAATTAAGCCTTCTCGCTGGTGAAAGACCCAGTATATACAGTCATCTGTACAATAGCTTTACCATCCGCCATTCCCACAAAAGAGGGCCATTGTTTTACACGTTCGTCATCACCTACATCCATCATGAAGCGCATAGCACGGCCGGCTTCTATAACGCTTAATTGGTCGGTATGTTCTTGCTCGGGCTTGACGCTATCACTGCGACTTTGAGGATGGGTTAGCAAACCAAAACTTGATGTGCGTTGTGGACAACAACTTACACTGAGCATGCCGTAGCAGTATCAGTCATCATCACGCTAGGAGCAGCTGATGTCACATTGGACCCCGACTTACGCGCCTGTCGCTTAGCTTTCGCCTTCTTGAAAAGCATCCTAAACGCGACGTGGATAACGTGACCGATACCCGCGACGACAAGTACAGGCGTGCCCAGGGCGAGAGTCCAAAGCCTATGATGACTATTTAGCAACTTATCTTGTAAAAGAAAAGACAGAATAGAACAGGATGTCTTACGGGAGCTTGAAATTGCATAGATTATGCCACAGCGCCATCACAATACCTAAGATGGCAATCTCGGATCCTAATTGTAGCATAGTCCATGTGGACCAGTAGAGTGACATGAGGTCCTCGCCATCGCAGAACTGCAGTGCTAGAAGGGCAAAGACTTCGATCACGAGAAGAACGGCAGCGACTAGGAATAGTGACGTGCACCAAGCGAGACTGGACTTGAGTTTCCGTCGGAAGGCGACTTCGTTGTATTCTGGCTTTTCCTTGTACATCATCGTCCTACCACAGCCACATTGATTAGATTATCTCTTGGTGTATAATATTCAATTGTGTGGATTTCACCTACGATTGATAAATCCACGATGAAACAAACAGAATACCGATCACTGTGAAGAAAAACGTCCAGTAGATACCATCGAAATGGATCCTATCGAGGCCAGATGCGAATTGAGCATAGTGTGGACATCTTAGGGGATCGTAGGGTGTAAACTGACCACCCATTCTATCTTTGAAACAATCTTTAGCTAGCTCCTATAAAAGTAGCCAACTTCCTTAATTTCTAAAGGGCGTATCGCCATGACTTCAAGCGAAAAGAAAAGAACCAGGGAACTTATATCCAAGCGTCCATGTGTAGTGGACGAAAGCCAAGACCGTCTAGAGCGTATCTATAATGTGTCGTGTAGTCATGATGAGTCGCAGAGATGGTGGCTGTGTATACAGCAATTACAAGTAGAGAAACCTTCAAGTGCGTTCCTAATACCTGGGCAGTAAAAGATAGCGGTAGAGTTTCGAGTCAAGACCGAAAAGGGATGGAAAGCTGCATGACTAATGCGCTGTCGAAGTAAACTTAATGAAGATAAGCGTATTCCGATTTCTTATTCACACAGCTCTTACATAAATATGTACACCTTTAATTTCTCAAGCTTAAGAAGCCATGGTGGAGTATAAGTAGGTCGCCGATCGGGTGCTAGCAAAAAATGAAGCATTTTAGATCAGAATCCCCGTTGGAAGTGTCGATCCGGCTGTTGAACAAGACCATCATCTCATCTAGCGCATACTTGGAGTGAGATCCAGATCTAATAGTCCATCCCCTCCATGAGTTCGGCTTGATCTAAGACCATACTCTTCTGGCCAATATACTCCCGCAAGGCATCCCAATCCGCCCCTTCTTCCTCGCCTTGGCGCCACTTCTCACGGAACCCCCACGCACACGCAACTTTATCCAATGCAGCCCTCTCTTCCTCCCTGACCCAACGTAAACGCAGAGGTACTCCTGGAGCCCAAGTTACCCGCTTCATATGGTCATTTGCGGTAGTAAATGCGACCATACCGAGCGAAGCCGTGAAACCCACATAGGTTAGTATCCCAACGAAGGCCACGTTGGTAGCGGAAGCGCTGTCCATTGCGGTCTGAAAACTAGAGAAATTCGAAGCCAGCAGGTACGCTGCGAAGGGGGTTGCTGCGAATGTTCCTGCGGGTAATACGGCGCGGCGTAGAAGTTTATTTCGAATAAAGGCCTTTGTCCCATAGCCATTCTCGATAATCCCAACCGCGGCATCAATGTTCTTCTTTTCGATTGCAACATCCAAGGCTTTCTCAATTACCTTTGATTCTATGGCATTTGCTACCTTGTTGGGATTGGGCGCAACGTAGCTAATAGACCCTGAAGATTCTCGGGGCATCGGTTTTGATGCGTATAGTTGAAATATTTGAGAGAAGGTTTCTGGCCTAACCAAACGTGCTTGAACGTCAACATACTTTTCCAGTAATTCCGGAGTGATGAATACGGGTGGATGAGAGAGTACCGCGTATGCAGTATTAGAGATTTCATCGATTATCCGTTTGACCTGAGCTGTTATATGAGCGGTCATAGTCTCTGAGGTCTTAGAGCGGGAGCCCTTTGTACTATCTAGCGAGAGTAGCTCCGCGGCGGCCGAGTCGGACTCCTTTATCATGTGAGAAATTTGCGGCTGAACGCTGTCGTCCATAATGTAATCCGCTAGGACGAAGCATGCTTGGAGGGCAGCGTTCACGTCCGATTCTGGTGGTATGCGCCTATTTGAAAGCACCCTTGTTTTGTTCTTCTCAAGATATGTCATCATGTTCGTAACGGAAGATAGTTCGTCCCTTGCTGATCTAGGCGTTGGCTTGACCTTCTTATCTTGCTCTTCAAGTGCATCGCGGCTTTTACTGGATCCCGATATAGTCTTCTTGGTGGGTAGAACTGCAGAAGCCAGCAAGCGTTTCTGCGATGAATTCGCCCTTGGGACATTTTGACTTATTTGCGACCGAGGCCTAGTAGCAATTCGGGAGCTTAGAGCAGGCTTCGTCGAGTATAAACGTCGGCCGATGATCGAGTCGCAAATCTGACAAACGGACTGCGGTCGCGGGAGTGTAGTAGGTCGAGACATCTTCGCGATAATCCGTTAGCAGCCAGACTACACTAATTCGACCTTGGGTATTCGATCGCGGCGCTAAATTATCGTAATAAACCCGGGATGGTACGGCTTGATACGATGATGTCGTGAAGAAGAGTCGAATTAAAACTCGTCAATTGGAAATTCTACGATTGACCGGATGCATTACGTAATCTTCTTCTTCAATCTGTATATAAGGATATTCAGGGCAGTATTTATCAAACAAGGATATAATCATGGCGGGGTAGTCTGCGCCACAGTGTGACGACAGCGAGCGGCTGGTAACAAGTACCAGCGGAACTCTAAACATCTCTCCATAAATTAATTCGTCTGCTCTATCTCCTAAACATCACTCCATTAGGCACCATCAAACTCACTACATTATATGTTGTTACGTCCGCGCGTCGTTCGCAATTGTTTCTTCCAAGTAGATACCCAGTCATAGCCGAAAAACAAATACACATCACTTTGTTTCGTCCGAGTATTTATACAGTTTGACCATATCCTTTTGCACAATTGAAACCCGCGTATGGTGACGACCCCTCGGGCCATCTTTCCGATTTACTACTCTCGACCAACTTAAGCATATTCCGATACATTAACTGCAAAACTGGGAATACAAAGACATTAAGAAAAGAGCCCGTTCTTCGAGATGCCTCCTCCACCACCTCCCCCACCGCCGCTCCCCGGCATGGGAGGACCACCGCCTCCTCCCCCAGGTGGATTACCACGACCACCGGCATCAGGTGCCGGACGAGGCGCATTGCTTAGCGATATATCGAAAGGGAGAGCTTTGAAGAAGGCCGTTACCAACGATCGATCTGCCCCCCAAGTAGGAGGAGGAGTAGTATCAGGAGGTGGAGGAGGCGGACCAGCGATAGGAGGAGCGCCCCCTGTCCCAGTTCTACCCAGAGCTCCCGCGGTTCCAGGTGGACTTGCACCACCCGTATCGGGTAATAGAGCGAGGAGTAATAGCGATCAAGTGAGCCGTGACACTAATGCATCCGCAGAACCAGCGCCACAATTAGCAGGCTTATTCGCAGGTGGCATGCCAAAGCTCAAGAAACGTGGTGGAGGTGTAGATACAGGAGGTAAGCTCCCGAGCACTCTGAGTGTAGGCGCAGTATTCCCTAACAACACATGTTCACAGCAAACCAAAGCGCGTCATATCTTTCCGACACAGAAACATCGTCAGCTCCTAAACCACCGACACTACCCAGACCGCCTATGGGATCCGCACCAGCCGTACCAGGACGTGCGGTTCCTGCACCCCCTCCCGCAACATCTCACGCTTCGGTAGCAAACTTAAGAAAAACAGCTAGCGACGTCCCACGACCCTTTTCCGCCTCGATAGGTTCGTCGAAAGGACCTCCGCCTCCTATCGGGAAGAAGCCGCCCCCACCACCTGGATCTAGAAAACCTTCAACACTGCCGTCTCACCCCCCGCATCCTCCTCCTTTACCAGGCTCTCATGCGCCGCCGCCTCCTCCCTCATCAGCACCAGCTCCACCGGCGCCAGCACCTCCTCCGCCCCCGGTCTCTGCGCCGGCGCCGGCTCCTCCAGCCGCTGCTCCAAGACCTCCTGTAGCTCCATCACGCTCGCAACCACCACCTCCGCCGCCATCTTCAGCTCCACCCTCGAGTTCCCCATCACCAAATATCGCCCTCCAAGCCGCGATGCGCGCAACCGCAACGGGCGGTCGATCCTCACCAACATCAGCACCACCCCCACCGCCCCCCGCATCCGCACCCTCTCCTCCCGCGCCAACACCCCGCGAAGCACCCACAAGCAGACAACGCGCGGGCTCAAACCTGCGCTCAATGCTAGACCCAAGTTCTTACACCCTAGTGCCAAACGGCAGCGGCAAATCCCCAAGTCCCACACCAACAAGCAGCGGCGTAACCAGCCCCCGCGAAGCGAGCCGACCCGGCGGTGGCGAACGCTACATAGTCCAAGACAGCCGCTGGCGATTCAAAGACGAAAGCGAGCTCCCCAAACCCCGACCCTTCCAAGGCGGTCCCCGCAAATACCGCGCCGGTCGCGGGAGCAGTGTACCGCTAGATTTAGGCGCGCTTTAGGGAAGCGAGGGCCCTGGTCCTAGTCGGAGTCGCAGTGCTATTACGCGAAGACCGCGGTGGGAAGTTGGGAGAGGTTTAGGATTGGGAGATGTAGGGAATAGTAGTAGGTTGAAGGAAGTAAAGGAGGAAGATACGGAGAAGAAGACGAAGACAAAGAAAGGAGATGGATGGTTAAGTGTTCGCTGGTAGGCTACCCGCCTATATACCTATCTAGCAGACAAATGTTGAGATGTCGTGCCTCGGCTAAGAAGAGACATCGATGGAAGAGGTAGATCATATGCTCTGTACTGAGTATTAGGTGTCTATATGCCTAAAGTACGCATTCCACGAGTTATGCGTTGGTATGAATCTAGGAATGCATTCATGTACACTCCGCCAATGCAGTAGATAGAGGAATACCCATTAGAAGTGTAAGCATTTTGCAGTCAAAGTCAAATACAATAATACTTACGCCTTTTATTTAGTTGTCCTATTCGATTAGAATATCAACATTATTCCTAGTATAAAGGACGATTTTCAAAGCATGTAGCCGACCATTGGATCTACTCTGCAAGTCACATTATTCTCGCTCGAGTCACCACCAAGTAAGAACAATAAAGCAAGAAATCAATTTCAAGACCAAATTTCATCATCATCAAATAGGCATTTATTAGGATACCAAGCTACCTAGCTACGTATAGGGTTTTCGTGGTGAAAGAGATGTGCGTGGTGAGGCCAAAGGCAATAGCTCTACTCAGCACCTAAACTAGAAAACAATATCATGGAGGGCTCTGTTTCGTCCCTTTTCTCTCACCCTAAGTCGAACTCCCCCCCCCCCCCACCCCCCAAACCCGGACCCTTTCATCATCAGTAGTGACCATTTCCGGCAACCTTGACTAGTTAACCTCGCTACCAGATCGATTTCATGGACCTCTCGCCGAAACCCGTACCCTTTTGGGAAGCGGGTATGCCGTGGATATAGGCGTCCTGGAAATTATCTCCCCAATAACCTACTCCATCAATCTTCTTTACCATGTCGAATGTGGAACGGATGAGTTCGTCGAATGCTCCGGCTTGCTGAAGTGCCTCCGGGGACCAGTCAACCTCATCACCAAATTCGAGATCTTGATTCTGCTGAAGTGCATCAATGATCATCTTCGACTGCAATGAAACTTCATACCAGGTGGGTAACTGGCCGAGCTTTTGATTTCCGGCGAATTGTGTGTACAAGTATAACTCTGAGTTCTCGCTTGACTGAGTGGATAATCTTTTCATATCATGCACCTCGGAGATCTCCATTACACAATAAGGGAAGCTCGTGTTAGTTTTGAGACCCTCGGAAGATGAGCGAGCATTCGGGTTGCCCACGTAGCTGGCGGTATTGCGAGTTCGTACCCAAAGTATTCGTGCTTCATATTCATTCTTGAGGATCACCTCCAGATTAGGTATTCCAGGCTCGTGGGGCTCTTTGGGTCTATTCCGAGATGTTAGTTAATACACAAACCAAAAACTCTGCTAGCAATACACTTACGTGATACGCATGTTATCAACCAGGTCCTTTGCAAAGTCACCACAGACTTCCTTCAAGTCTCGAGACTTGGACAGCGTAACTTGGAAGTCCCAAGGTCGCTTCGGGCAGTGTACAGACATGGAACAGGATGAATTGGAGGTGACTTCGTTGAGTTGGTAAGTAAAATCATTGCCGTCAACTTCCACAAAGAATGTTAACTGTTCACGGTCCTCCGTTACAACGATGCAAGCTAACTCGTACGTAGTGTGTCGAGAAGCGCTTAGCCACAGTCTCTCTCCGAAGCCATCCTGCATAAGCGCAATATGGTTCGCATCTCCACCCTCCGCGGTTAGGATATTGGTGAATATGGTATCTTGAGGATTGATATGATGCTTGTCTAGGGCATCTTTGATATCTCTCAAAGACTTAGCCTTACCTTGTGAAGCCTGGCCCGGTACATAGACGTGGTCGCTGTTGATCGTCGTGAGACAGAGACGTCCGAGGCTAGCTTTCAAAGTTACTTTTCCCTGAAAAAGCTCCAAGCAACTCATCATTCGAGCAAGCTTTTGGCTGATAGACTGCACCAACTTGGGGTCCGGATCCTCATTTACGGGTGTTTCGTTTGGAATGGTTTCTTGATGAAAATATCCCTTTCTGCGGTTTTTAGGGGCGCCCGCCTGTTGATGCATGGTACTGTGCCTGATTTGGGATTGGCCCATAGTCTTGGGTTGGTTACCCCGTGAATGCGCGCCACCTCCCCACGCGCCAATGAATGGATCAGCAAGCCTTATGTTGGGACTCATAGGCTTGGCCTCGTGGTTTCCGAACTCGAGCAAATCAGGCTCTTTGTTAGCTCTGCTAGCAGCAGCTTGTGGTGCTCCTATTCCTTGCTGCCAGCCTTCAGAAGCACCCCCGGTCATGTTAGTCATCAGGCCCGGTAGGTTCTGTTTCTGAACTGTTGGAGGACGGGCAGCAGAATTCATACCTCGCAAGTGAGGCGGCGTCCAATCAGTGCGCGTGACGTTTTGCTCACGCGGATGCCGAGGATCGTAGCGGCCGGTTCGCTGGCCATTATCGGCATTTGTTCCCAATCCGGTCGTATCGCTTTCATTATCCCGGGGCGGTATCGAAGACGCGGGCGTGGGGAGTTCGCGAACCCACGATGAGACTCTCGTCTCATGATTGGCCGGACGAAGCGCCATTGAACGGGCTGGTTGAGGTGCCCCCAATCGAGTTGGCTGAGGCGCTATCAATAACGAGCTGTAATTTGTGTACTTAGACCCATACTGCCAAGGGGGCATGAACGCTCTATATAGTTCATCCTTACGCTCGGGGGGGATGGCCGGTGTGGTTCCAGCAACAGGCAGTAAGGCGTTGCGATCCAGGAGAGTGATAACGACACCTTGCTCGAAGATCTTTCCGTAGGTCGAGGGTGGCTTGAACCTGTATTTGGAGCGATCCAAGAAGAAAGTCTTCAGGAGGGATTTCGGACCGTGGCCTATATAAGTAAATGTTGCCTGCGCCCCTTGTTTATCCTCTGCGTAGATGAAAGACTCGCATTTGCGGTCAGGCCGGCGCGACTGTGCCTAAGTTCTGTTAGAAAGTAGTCCTCGTACTGGTAATAGGCCGAACATAAACTTACAGCATACTTAGCCAAGGTATTAAGTTTTCCTTGTGCGACGTTGATCTGCTCCTGGGACTCGGCACCAATGTACAGAATTAGCCCATCATAGCTCGCAATCATGGTGCACCCAGTTATATCCTGTAGCTTCTTCATGGCTCCTCCAGGCACCAGCGTCAATGCCGTTACGCCTTTCTTGACGGAGTCGCTCGGCGCGGTCCAGGGGGAGTGGTATTTGAAACCCAGGATCTCCACCGGCGCAAAAGCCATGATAGAAGCCCCTTTCTCCTGCTGACTGGCGGCAAGCCAATTCTTACGAAGGAATATCTTCGCACTAGGAGCCTGATGGTAGTTTAGCCTTTTGCTTTAGGGTAATGCAAACTTGGAAAGATACTTACAGAGCTGTCCTTGGCTTGCTCGTTTTGGATGATTTCATCCGCTACTAGTTGGCAGGCGATCATGACCGCCGCCTGCTCAGTTACTAAACATCTGAGCTTCACCGAGCCCGACTCCAAATCATAGCAAACCTCCGTGGTCTATATATTTGTTAGGAGGTATAGTGGCGAGGCAAAATTGAAGGCACACCTTAAGATACATTTGGAGCTTGTCTAGAAGCTCCCGGAGTCCTCCTGGACGTAAGATCCAGTTTGCGGCGAACAGGAACTCCGCATACTGATTCTTCTTGTCAGCTTCGGCGGAAGAAATAGCCTCGTTGGCCGCCACCCAGCGAGGGAATTGTCTCTGGAGGGCGTCCTCCACGCGCCTAGCATACAAGCTCGACATTTTCGGTACGGGCGATCTTAAATAGAAGTTAGCTTGTATTCCAGAAGCTGAGAGCTCCCGAACCTGGATTTGGGAAAAATATCCTAGGCCGAAAGAGATAACATTCAGAACACGAATATTTATTTGACTTGCCTGGTAATAGTGTAAGTAAGGACGAGTGATCCTACTCGAAGTAGAATGGATTTAACTGGTACAAAATCAAACAGAGATTGTAATGGGATACGTTGAGCCCTTTTGCCAATAGACACCGTAAGGTACGAATGTGTCGAGAGTATCAATGAAAGTGTGGGAAATGATGAAGGATGTCCGTGGACTAGCCGTAGCAGGCTGCGAAGGGACTAAACGGACGAAAAGTGAAGAAAACCTGGGCATCTAATAGGCCAACGAAGTGGAAATGGTGATCGGATGAATGAGAAGAGAGTCCATGAATGAAGGTTGTACGACTCGAAGGTATGGGAAACGAGCAATACGTCTCATTTGTGTTGGTGTGAGTAAACAGGCGGGAAATATTGCGGAGAGTGTTAGGAGGTAGGTATTTTTTTTTTTTTTTTTCTTGTTTTATTTTGGAAAGTTTTACGTGTTTTTTTGTTCGTTGTTGTCTGCTTTCCCCTGAAACTTCAGGTTTTCGAGATGAAGACTAGGCAGAGCCCAGAAGCAACCGAATAAAATCCAAATTATCCCTTGGATAAATTTTCCAATAGGACTTAGGGGGGGTTGCGAAGCGATGGAACTCGGGTGCTGGGCTTGGGGATGAAGTGAAAAGGGGAGTGACGTGTCCAGGTCAAGAAGAATTGGAGGGGTTTGGGGGGAGAGATTAGGGCAAAAGATGTTTTGTTTACTCACCAACTAACTTCCCTAAGTACCCCGGTATCTAAGTAGAAGAATCTGAAAGAATAACGCGGAGAACAATGTCGACGCGCGTGAGATGTTGACGGCGATGAAAGCTTGAAAGCAGGCGGTGGGAGAAACAAAAATCAATGTGTGTGGGAAAAGGCGAATAGGTGGCAGAAATCGGCGTAAGGAAAGACAAAAACAAAAACGAAAATAACGGAGGGAATAAACAGTCAAACTGGCTGGACGACAGCCTGTGGTGGGTGTTCCAGGCTTCACAGCCAATATAACTCAAGAATATCGTGCTTAGAGGACAGGGACACTAGACAACGTTATAAGAGCGCTCAGGTCTGCTCGTCAGATGCGTACAAATGTATTCTCAAATGGTCATTCATGTTTATGTTGTTTAGAGAAAGGAGAGAGAAATTTGGCTATTTCACTCTGGGTTTTAGGATAACAATCTGGGTAGGGAACGTGGACACGAAAGGGGTAGCAGCTCCCGGTCTAATTACTCCAGGCTAGTGCCCTACGATATACGTGTAGCTTCTATGTGAGCTCATATTCATTTGGAAGGACCTATCTATACCAGGCACCACACAATTTAATAACCAAGTGCATAACTTAATATGCCTTAGGTACATGTACATATATGTAGACATATACCTATGTGTCTGTGTATGTGTACTTAGGTTAATACAAGCGTGATCTGGTGACAATCCGGCGACAGGCAGGTGCCCCTTGGAGGATTTAACCAATACATTATGTATACCAATCTTTAGGGTTTCTGGTGTTCCTGCCACAAACTGAGTAAGACAACCTTATACCTGCATAAGTAGGCATTCAGGTATCTTTGTTTCTACATCTTATGACCTCAGAATGGGTCCATATGAACTGCGCCAATTCTCCAAAGCAGTTACACAAACCTTGGAGCCAGCCATATTTTTGGCCGTACATCTTGCGGATATTGAGGGCATAAAGAAGCAACTCAAATTGAAAGAAGCGTGACTATGGCAGGTACCTGTATGGAAAAGAGTTATATATACTAGGTACGTGCATGTGCATACATATTTGATATGCACATAGATACATATGTATAAACTCCCTACCTACATTGGTCCACAGACGTACGTAGGGACTGAGTTACTACCTAGGTATGTAGGCTTAATAGCTGGTGGGGATTTACTGAGCCGTGTAGAACTGTTTCTAATATAACTCTGGATTACATACATTGTATCCTGGTAAAATATTTACACAAATAAATGTTGATTTGGCTGAGGATCGAGTAGGTGGTTTTTACGAAACTGTTTATACTTAGGGCAGATCGATCTCAACATTGTCACAATAAATTTCAGTACATAGACATGTACCTAAGTAGGAAGGTAGCCATGCAATTGTTTTATTATAGAAGCCGGTTTGGTGCCTGAAAATCCCAGAAGTCGTTAACTAGTACACAGTTGGGGGCTGAATGACATGATTGTGCTGCGTAAACGGCGAAAGAACGACGAAATGCGCCAAGGCATTTGACTCATGCTTGTCAAAACTTGAACCAATTAGGCCGTAAATCCTCCCTGATATTGTATTGTTCTTTCGAATCATGTGTCTTTCTGAATCTAGGGGAGGAACAGTGGGTTGGGATGTTGAGGTAGTTTGATCTTATATACTATCTAGCTACGTCAACATAAGTGTTTTGATGATAGAGGTGGCTAGGTTTTAGCTTAAGTTCCCATGTACATCATCTCAATTGGGACATATACTCATGACAGTTTGCTACAACGAAAATTTTCGTGAAGCAAGAAAGTGGGAGGCGAATTGAGGCCAAGTATGTACCTGGAGGGATCGTAACGATTTATAGTCTTGATATAGTAAAACACCATCATAATGAACTGTCTTGGATGTAAATATTTCCTTTCTATTAACTTGTAGCCCGGGTATATGCAACGTAGGAGAACAATAGAAGGGAGAGTCATGAATGTAAATATTCGTACATGCCTGGTCATGAGTTGGGGGGATCTTCCTGTACCCTCCGAATCACGGTCTGTCCTATAATAAAATCGAGAATGTTATGGACCATAGGATGTAATTCCAACTTCAAACCGTGGCACAGAACCCCATTTACCCCGAGCGCCATCCTAAATGTCGTAACCTATCCAGAAGTTTTCTTCTCGCGTCCTTCCCTGATTTACCCCTGACTGGTTCACTTGATTATGTAAGCAAAGGGGGGTTTGCTTCAAACTATAAGAAAGGGACTGCCACTCCGACACCACGAGGAGTAGGAACAATTTTCAAGCAAAACATGGCCCTATGTTCGGCGAGATTTTTGGTAAGGTGGACTTGTGGCGCGTTTAAATTCGAATCGAAGGCGATAAAACAAATAGGTATTGTAATTTCAAAGTCGTTATTTTCGGTAGTCAAGGTATAGAGGAAAATTTCGACAAAAAAGTAGAGCGTGATCAAAGAGAGGCCGCAAACGAAGAATTATGTCATAAAACGAAGAGTCCATTTACTTGGCGCCCTTTACGTTTTGCTTCACATTGAGCGCCCATTTCAATTTGCCAAGGACTTGCTTTGCTTCCTCGAGGGATCTTTCCTGCTCTTGTTCTCCCTCACGGGCCGATTTCTTCATATCTTTTAGTGCCTCCTCCTGTTCACGCTTGTAGGCCTCGAATTTCCGGGAAATTTCATCCTTTTGTCTTTGAAGGTCTCGTATGTTCCCATCTTGCTGGTCACACAGATCGCGCAAAACGTTGATCTTTTCATCGTCCGTCTTCCGTTCTTCTACTAACGTTTTGATCCTGCCGTCGAGGCCGGCCATAGCGCGCTTGACTTCGTCCCCTTGATCCTTCCAATGTGATGAAATAGCATTGTATCGACCTTCCATGAGTGCTGCATGCATGTTGGCTTCCTCAACTTGAACTTTGGTGTCGCGACGGCTCTTTTCCATTTCTTCGCGCCAAAATCTTTCGCGCTCTTGAGCATCTGCTGTACGTTTCTTCTCCAATTCGACTGCAGATTGTAAATCTTTAACCTGGCGCTCCTTGCGACTGAGTAACGTTTTTGTAACATTGTCTTCTATTAATCGTTTTTCGTAGTCCGACACCATCCGTTCCATCTTATCTTCGATTAATTTGGCGGCTTGTTTAGCCTCTTCAGCCTTAAAACGTTCGATTTGGATATCTCGTTTTAATGCTTCGTTATCGGACACCAACTTGTTAATCACTCGACCTGTCTTCCCCAGACCAGCCTTGCCGACGGTGCCGTCCCATTGTGGTGAACCTTCTCTCATTCTGTTGGACCTATCTTCTAGCGCGCTCGATTCTGGAACTTGTAAAGATAAGGTCTGTTCTTCTGTAAGATCTTTTCCTCCTGGCATTGTGTCGCTTGCGGACATATAAGAATTTTCGTTCTGTGATATTGCTTGTGGCGATGCTGGGCCTGGCGACTGTTGTTTTAATCTCACGGTTGAGCTGCTATGTGTCGGTTGTTGTTGAGAATGATATGATGTGCCGCTGACATTGCTGTTGACGGAACTAGAAAAGCCGCTATTTCGTGCGGATGGTGAATCTAACGAGGAAGCATCCGAGGGAGCATCGAAGCTAGGAACGGTTCGAATAGTAGAGGGGATCTTAGAGTTGCTGGTTGGTGAGAAACCAGGAGTGGCATAAGGATTGTATTTGGATTCGGGGGTCGCGCTGAGAGTATTCATGGTGGTTCTCAAACCGTTGGGAGTATGCGCCGGTTTTGCTTTAGGGCTAGCATCTGACGCGGCAGCATACAAGTAAGCAGGTTCTACAAACACGAATTAACAGGCGTCCATTCAATTTCCTTGTTGGGATACTATTCTGTGTTTGCTTTGTGCTGGGTACGGGGTTGGAACAAAGTGTCACTTCTCTATATGCAAATATCACAAGACAAGAGGTATTGAAAGACTTTGTTCCTGGAATTTCCAAGGTGATGACAAAAAAAAAGCTATGTACGTAGAGAGATGTAAGCCTGCGCCAACTCACCGTTTTCAATGCTCTGTTGAATTGGAACTAAGGGTTCGCGATTAGGCGGATGACGACGAGCTTTTTGCAATCGACTAGGCATTTCTCATTTCTTAAAGTTTCGAGTCGTTTGGGTATTGATCGGGGGATCGTGTATTCAATCGACGAGGGCTAATAGTCGCAGTAGGAACGGTGATCGTGCATATGCGCCTAAGAAGTTGTGGTGTTTCGCACGGTTCGACGTAGATCCTTGGAAATGGACAGGTTGAATATGAGATATGAGTTGTAAAACTTAGCGAAGAAGTGGCACGGCTATATCATTAAAGGTGTCGAGAGCGATATTGTGTTCGTTTCGTTACGATTTATAAAGCAAGTGAGAAAAAAAGGCGCTGACTGCGATGAGATTGTAGGTAATGCGAGCGAGTCTTAAAAAAGGAGATTTTTTATTTCCTAGCCATTTGCGTTGCTGAAATTCGCGTGTATTGTACGTATTAAAGCAGCAGCAAGAAAATAGTAGACTTAACTAAAATTAAGGAACAATTTACAAACGAAGGAACAGCATTAACCAGCAAATATGCCCATGCTCGCGGATTTTGATGTAATGTTCAGGTGTGTTATGCCTACGGGTTGGAATCACGGGTCTCCCCAATGTTGTTGACCAATGTATTTTTGATTGAGGGATTGAGACCCAGAGACCCTGTTTACTACCGGCCGCTATCAACTAGACCCTACCGTGGCGGGTACCGATACACAAATAACTGTGGCTTACGTCTTGTTTTCCCCGGAGGATTTGTACCATTCGTACCGATGTTCCAATTTGGAACACCTACACCCCGCCAAAAGCCACACCGCCAAGTTTTTCCAGCCAGACAACCAGATTTAAACCCCTGATCCATGCGAGTGCCCTGATGCTGTGTCACTTCACTATTGTAATTGTATTTAAGTACCTTTTGTAGATCTAGCCCTAGACGCGTCCGACTTTTTTTTGGATCTTTTCTTTTTCTTTCAACGATTACGTATTTTCCTGACCTAGCAACCACCGCGCACAAGATGGATGTCATCAATGTAACCTCTCTACTTAACTGGAATCAAATGACCTTACGGAATGTCTCATAAACATGCACGACAACGTGTCAGGTGTCCCAAGATCTTAAAGGCGCCTTCCTCAGACTCCCGTCCCGCGTTGCATAAAGGAGAATGGGGCGCATAGATCTAGCAGCGCAGCTCATCCAGCACGGTAATCTCCGCCTGGGTCAGACATAAGTCACTATGACCAACGGGTCCAACGGCCTTCCGCATTATTATTAGCGCTGCTCACCCATTTCCTCTTGGTGCCGTAATAATATGATATCAAATATCATAACAGACTATTCAGCAACTATCCATCCTTCCACTCTGTCGGTACCTTATGTCAGATCGAGCGTGGTAGACTATTATTAAATCTTTCCGCGTTTGTTAATAAACGTATAACAATTATTACATTTGTTAATCCTTGCTGCGCGCGACGCGTAGAGTAGTGGTTGAGTCCCGGATCACGGATATTGATACCAAGGCCTTGGCGGGATCCGACCTGGATGGCTACGGAAGCAAGTCCTCATTTCAATTCTGAATACTGCTGCTGATTCACTATAAGATTTCAACCAAAATCTTAGAAATAAACTACCTACCTAGGTAGGTAATCACAGATTCTATTCCGCATATTCACGCTTACACGGTAAGCTTAGCTTACTGCCCGTTCATTGTTAGACATCTTCGGGGATAATACTCAATGAATCCCCCCCGCCGATATCTCCGTGATATTTAAGGCTAGTAGTTACTTGCTCAACGAAATGCTACCGTGACGATACTAAAGGGATGAAGGTTTATCTAGCCTTTTGGTGATGACTTAACTGGTGGGTTGGATGTTGATGAATAACGCGATGTATTCGTAAAGCCTCATTAATTCCAACTGTCAGATAAAAACAGTATCCGGTTCCCTAAGACATATCCAGTCCCTCAATATGTCAACCCTGTCTCCGCTCGATAGGCTTATGCCTCGCGGTTACGTCCGCCAGATGTTCTGCTTCCCTTCGACACATGCCGACGTTTCTCATATACTTAAAACTAGCCTAGCTGGAGTTGTCGCTGATGTTCCTTACCTTCTCTCTGAAATTATTATCAGCGACGATCACAGACACATTTCCCTCAGTAAACCTTACCAGAGTCTCAAAGATCTATTTTCAGAGCAAGACATTTCAAATGCTGTCGACTATGCTACCCTTAAACAACAACACTTCCCCCCTTCGGCGTTTACTGTACCCGGAATCATACCTCCTGACACTCAACCTCCATTCCCAAACCCGGCGCCAGTATTTCGTGCAAGATTAGCCCTCGTCAATAGAGGATTCATCTTGTGTGTCGCGGTTCACCACTGCACAACTGACATCACCGGATTCGGAGCTTTGCTTAAAATCTGGGCTTCTTACTCTCGGACAAGCGCATCCACTATAGGATTTGGCCCGGATTGGTTGGATCGCAAAGCCCTGCTCGAGCAATTTCACGCTTCTGACCAGCGGGCCCCAGCTTCAATCCCCGAACTCCTTCACGTTCAAGAAAACATCGTCAAACCTATTGGCTCATCCTTTCATTCTCCTAATTGGACGACTGGTATTTTTTTCTTTCCGCAAAAGACCTTACAGAGCTTGAAGCAAGCTATCAATCAGTATATCGCTTCGCAAGATGCTGAAGGCTGGGTTTCTTTAGGCGACATTCTCACAGTATTGCTCTGGAGTGCAATACTAGTAGCCGAATCAGATCCAAATACCGATATAAAGGGTACCAGCACGATAGGTTTCCCTGTGAACTTCCGTTCGCGGTTGAATCCTCCCCTATCTCCTAATTACCTCGGCTCTGCTTTTGTTATGGCAGTTGCTACGTGTTTACGAGAGGATTTGATATTTGCTAAAAACGCCAGCCTTCCCAGCGGCGACATGACGCTGGATTCTGCCTCGATCTCGGCGTTGGCTAAAATCGCCACTACAATTCGCACCTCTCTGCATCAAGTTGATGGGGAGCGCGTGCGGGACGTACTACTATACCTAGATGCTGCACCCGACAACCATCCTCCAATCACACTAGGGCCGCCCCATGATGGCATTTCTATAGTCTCATGGGCAGACCAGGGTGCATACGAATTGGATTGGGGCAGTATCATTGGAAAGTGTGACGCCATTAGACTACCGAAGTTGATGAATAAGAGATATCCTATAGTCCTCCCTAGGGTCCCCGCAACCGCGGACGGGGATGGAGGTTTAGAGGTTATCGTCTGTTTTGATCGGCCGGTATGGGAAAGATTCAGACAGAGTTGGCCGATCTGCCAATTCGCGACACTTCGATGCTATTCTTAAACATCGAGAGTAGATCATCTATATAATGCAGTGAAACCGAAAAGTCGCTTTGCCGGGCATGTTCTCGTCATTCGTTCGCAAAACCTTCGTCGACCCAATGCAAACATGTCCCCAGTAGTGCGTTTTTATTACCTAGGTAGCTAGGTGTTAGGTGCCTACTTAGGCATGTAAGCACTGGAAGTTGTACGCTGAAAATCACAATTATAGCGAATTTCAGCTCATAGAGCGCATATTCCGTTGTACCTACGTGCGAGTACCTAGAGCCCTATAGGTGTTCAGGAAAGTGTTCTAGTAGAAGCCCCCGAGCGTGCGACTGCCGCCTGTTATGAGCGCTGAGCGCTATATTCTAGGAAGTCTTGGGGTAGAGCCCGCCGGACTTAAAGTGACTTCCGATGTTTAGGTCTCCTGCGGGTATACAACCCCGCAACTCGAGCCCGCACGAAGGCTTTAGGCCTCGCAATAGGGCTAAGTCTTGTAAACACCGCATAGGTACCTATAGATGCGTTATAATCGACCTCTAGAGCCGCAAGGTTCACTATACCTGCCCAGGCATTTATAGGAAGCACCTAAGCGTTATTGAGGTCGTGCGCATCAGAATACCAAGATAATCACCACAATGGGTTGTTCTTCTTAACCACATTGCCTGCCTAAATATCTAAATAGGTAATTTCTTTGAGCTACGCCCTCTCTCATTGTCATCGGGGGCCCTTAGCGTATTTACCCCAAGCACCTAGTAGGCTACGCGGTAACGATGCTGAACTTACAGTGCATATCTGCCTACACTCGCCCTCCAGATACTGAGCTGAATGGAAATATAGCGCGTCCGACCCTTTCCTCACAGAATGCAATAACGCCACACATTAATACGCTATAATTATAGGGAGTTATTCATTAAAGCTCACTCAGATACAGTGCTCATATGCCCTACATTGCTTATACTCAGGTGCCTAAGTCCCTAGCAGAAGAGCGCGATATCGACAAACGCTTCCCAGCTTATGCCTCATTCCAGCTGTCGAAATTACGGATTAAGTCTATGCGATAATTAGTATTTAAGAACCCAACAGATACACCTCACACGAAGTAGCTCACTTACCATAATATAGCCTTATCCCTTCCAAATGAGCATCTAGACCCATCCGCTCATCGATACCATGTTGGTTCATCCTCGTCCCATTCCTTGAAGGTGTGAATCTATATATATTCCTTGTCAAGTTCCAATAATGTACCGTATCCGTGTTACCCGTCATAATATTTCCAACGGGTACAACCGTCTTACCCTTTCCGCTCTCCGTACTCTCAAAGACGTGTCGCAGAGTACCGCTGAATACACTCCATACACCGTTATTAGTTGGTGAAATGGGGGCCGGGTCGATTACCTGTAATGATTGAATCCTCAAGATCCCAGACGATGCAATGCCGAAATCGAGTCTTTCCATTTTTGAGGTATTGAAACCCTCAAACTGAAGGCCGTATTTCTGCGCCACAGGGGATAATACTTCTTGGATATGTTCGTTGATGGACTGGATTGACTCGTGCAACGCCACGCGATGGTTTATTTCGAGCCTGACGTCCTCGGGCAGTGCATTAACCTTAACGCCTCCGGTGATAACGTCAACGGCCTGGCTGGTCTGCACCAGCCACTGCTCCTCCGTCTCTTCCTCCGCAAGCTTCTTGGCAACTTCTTCCTCACTTCCGCTGAGAAGAGCGTCGCGTAACCATGGTTGGACAGCATCGGGCGAGTATCTTGTCCTACACTCCAATACTCTTCGAAAGGGACTCGCCTGCGTTAGCCGCGGAGAATACGGCTCCTTCTCCAGCGCCACAATTGCGTCCGCCATGATGCCAATACCAGTATGCTTCGGGGGTCTCGAACTATGACCACCCTTTACCTCGAGCGTCAACTCGACGTCATAATAGCCCTTCTCACCTACGCCTGGGTAGGCATAGAGGACATCTCCTTGGCTCTGTATACCCATACCTCCTTCATCCAAAACGAACAAGAATGAATCCGTGCCCCATTCCTCAACTAGCGATTGGTTCAACGCAGCTGCGCCCCTGAGACCTCCTGTCTCTTCGTCGAATCCGAAAGCGAGCACAATCGTGCGACGAGGTGCGAATGATTGTAATAGCAGGTCTTCGATAGCTGAAAGCAGCCCAATGAGTACGTTTTTGCAATCGGCCGCACCCCGACCCCATACGAAGGACCCGTCAAAATGCCCCTCGAAGGGCGGATACTTCCAACGAGACGAGGGGCCCGCAGGAACGACGTCTTGATGCGCCGTGAAAAGAATCGGTTTCAGGGTTGCATCTGTACCCTTGAAAGTATATAATAGGCCATGACGATTGACCTTACGAAGGTCTAATTTTGAATGTCTAGCGATGAGTCAGAATCTGATAAAGAAAAAACGGAAAAGGGGGTAAATTCTGCTTACGTAAGTGGAAACAATTTCTCTAATACCTGATGGAATTCTTGGAAAGTTTCCCAACGAGAATCCTCATCAACCTCACCATTATCGTCGAAGCTCTCAGTTGGGACTTGTACGGCTTCAGATAAACGTTTCACCTGCAATTGTAGTTGTTGAGAGTTTATAAAATGTTCCCTGTCTTTCAGGCCATCGTCTGCGGGGGCAGTGGTGTCCGGCAGGGGGCACCATTTCTCTACACTGCTCGTATCCGGTCGGTCACCAGATGAGGGGTGGAAACAATGCCTGGCTCGCGATAAAAATGAGGGGCTAAAATAGAATATTATCAGACAGAAAGCCAGCGAGGAGAACAGCAAATTTCTGTTTCTAGTACTGGATTTTCTTCGCTCATGGCGAGTACTCCCTTGATGCTTCTCCATTGTTTAATTTCATGTCAATTAGAAGGCTCAAGCTACCAAGCAGCTGGTAGTATTCCTACTGATTTATTAGCAGGTTATAGATAAATCATACCCATCCCACCTTAGACGACGGACTTGCCTAATAGGGGAAGGGCGAGCCGATTGGGTGACGAGTCGACTACAGTACTAGATAACACTAACAACCGTTAATCATCATAGCAAACACGCTATATTATCACTTTACGCTCGTGTATCATTTACAGTATCACTTTACATTCGATCATACGATATATCGTCTTCACTAGATAATAAACAAGCCTGTATCTCGCCTCATAACATCGAGGTAGTCAACCCGAGCCCCTTTTGTGCTCTGAACATCGATTATCCGTTCGAGTAGCAGACGTGTCCTGCGGAAATTTGCCCCCCAGATCTCCGCATCTGTGAGTGCGTTTATAGCCCAATCCTGATAAGCCAGATCTGTGGTTTCAATACCGGCTAAGAACAGAAGGCGTGGCCAAATATTCTGCGGGGATGACGGCCGAAACCGACATACCCATGACGCTAGGCGAATGATGTAGCTCGCAGCAGCTTCAGCTGGTAAGAGTTTACCCAGCGTTTCTATTGCTATATGAGCAGGTAACATCCTATGGAAAGTTATGACGACACCGTAAAATGTCGCTAGGAGTAGCAGACTATTAAAACGCTTGGTGGTGATCCTAGCCGCAAGCGACCGTGTCGGATTGGTGATATAAGCTATAATCGGAGCCACTGAAGGATCACCTTCGAGCCGTTCGCGCATAGCTATAAGACCGGACTGCACCGACGACCATATTGCAGCCGGCGCGGTACCGGGCCTACGATGTAACTGGACGATCCGACTCTCCATATAGTCGAGTTCTAGGGATAAGCGCAAGCAAGGCTTGAGATCGTCGGTGCTTCCGGGAAAATTCGGGAATGCGGCGTCGATGAAGTCATATTCTAAGCGAAAAGACTCAAGGATCTGTAATAGACGTCCCGAACCTCCAATGCAGGATGCGCGAGAATCGTACGCGCCTAGCCAGACTAACATGCGACAGCCAATGTGTCCGAGGGGGGTCGCCTCTCCACCGGCTCTTTGATGTCGCCGGTGAGCATCAACAAGATCGGCTGCGAATTCCAGATGCTGACAGAAAGTTTCAATTCCTTTGGCGGCGAGAAGTTCAAATTGCAACGCGAACCATATGGTGACAATGGAAATCTCGAAGTGCAATGCGACATTTTGGTCCCGATGCGTTAGGGAGACGGCGTGCGCGTATCGCTCTTCGGCTTTCCGAACCATATCGGGTTCTCCCCTTGTCTGTCCAAGGTGTAAGGCCGTCCACGCCATCAAGGCATTATATAGAGGCGCGTAAAACAACGCCATATTACTGAAAATATGGCTGTAGATATTTTCGTCACCGGAACACCGTATTTTGGCGTAGTTGGTCATAACATTCAAGTAGTGCTGGATCAGCCGGTGATCGTCAGGGCCAACTACAACTGCAGCTCCTTGTACATTTGATTCGGACTCCGCTATGTCTGCTGTACATGGCTCTGGTTCTGACGGAGGCTCATCTCCTATCGTCTGCGGAGATAACCAATCTTCGCCTAGTAAGTCGAAGTTCATGTTAAGGTCGAAAAATGCCGGCACATAGCCAGCGTCTTTGGGGGCTTCATAACTGTTCAACTGGGAGCCAGAGTTGAATACACCATAGTCCGGGATTACCTTAGGAGGAATATCATGTTGGGGCGAGCTTTTGATCAACGCCTGCGTGGGAGAACTATGAAGTATCGGAGAATTGTCTTGGATAGTCTCACATTGTGATACATCTGAGCGATGACTTAAATTGTCCTCTGGGACCTCGCGGTTGTGGTCCGGGATTGCATATTGCTGTCGTTCGTTAGGGGACACAGCTCCGATTGGGCTGCCTTTGTTTTCGTTTGGGCGTGATCTTGTGTACCTGGAACTGACGAAGCGCACACGATATCGATGCGTTTCGGATGAACTAGCTGAACGACCAGGTTCGTAAGAACAGGTTAGACCCAAACGGGTACAAGCATTGCAGACAGGCTTCGTCTCATCGCACCGGACTTTGCGGCGGCGACATGAAGAACAACCTGTCTTGGACCTCGTCGGTCGAGGACGATTCATCTGGGGTTGGATGAATATGTTCGATGTTGAAATGTAGTTGTATCAGGCATAGTTCAAGCTGAAGTCAAGTCCACTTCATGGTAACGCTGAGGTATCCATATCTACTAGGGACCCCTGATGATATCCTGATACCTGGGACGTGATATCCATACTTCCCAGGGCTGCATTCCGGAGTGCGGAGTCTGGTCCCTATTTTGCGGGGAAGTGATAAGCGACGTGGATACCACGTAAGAAGTTATGGGCTCACTCGCTTGCTAGTTTCCATATTAAGTAGTCATCTCGGCAAGACTAGGAGAAGATAAAGGGGACGAACGATACGCGGAGATAACTAGAGTGGTTCGGGTTAGTCATTATTGAACTAACTACAACACCCAGCTCTCTTCATCGCGTGTTACTGGTGGTTCAGAGATAAGCCGTAATTCGCCCTGTCATATTTGTATTAAAGACAATGGAGGACGACGATGATTTTCGACGGCCTCCTCTCTTTCCGTCTGTCATGAACCCGGCGAATTCGTGAAGCCATGAAATTAAACATGGAGAAGAACACCGACAAGACTACGGCGCAGTCGATTCGTGAGGGAGTGCAAGATGATGTCGACAAGGCTTATGAGTTCGCCAAGCAGCATGCTGTCGGTCCCTTGAGCGACGATGACAACAAACGCATTTTGCGCAAAATCGATCGCAATCTTCTACCATTGGTATGTAATTTTATTCCCGCTGTCTTGGGTCTTCAGTTGACTAACATCATGTTAGATGATCATTACTTATACACTTAATTTTATGGATAAGAATGCGCTCTCTTATTCCGCCAATTTTGGTCTAACCACCGACAACGTGTGTATTGTGTTGTGTAACGTAACCCCTTATTTTCAATTATACTAACAGTTTCTAGCATCTTGTCGGTAACCAATACAGTTGGGCTTCTGGATCGATATTTTACCTTGCCTACATGGTTTCTCAGCCCGTCGTTGCTCGCTTGATCGTCCGATTTCCTATTGGCCGATTTGTAGCTGTCGCAACATGTCTTTGGGGTGCCGTACTGATGACCACCGCCGCATCGCGTTCCTTCGCTAGCCTAATGACCATTCGCGCAATTCTAGGTTGTCTAGAATCTTGTATCAACCCTGCCTTCATCGTTATCTCGTCTCAATGGTGGACGCGCGACGAGCAGCCACTTCGCATTTCGTACTGGTACCTCGGTAATTCTATCGGACAAGTCTGTGGTGGACTTCTCGGCTACGGCATTGCTCATATCACCAACCATAATGTTCCTAATTGGGCTTGGTTTTTCCTGATATTTGGTGCAATCACCATCTTCTACGGAGGTTTCTTGTTTTACTATCTTCCCGACTCGCCATTGAATGCTCGTTGGCTTTCGGAACATGACCGAGCCTTAGCCATTGAACGTGTCCGAGAAAATCGCACCGGTGTCGAAAACCACGTATGGAAATGGTCGCAGTTTAAGGAATGCATGATGGACGTACAGTGCTGGATCCTTGTAGTAACTTTCTTCCTCGACGATATTCCCGCAGGTGGCGTCGCCTCCTTTGGAAGTATCGTTGTCAAGGGGTTCGGATTTAGCGCTCTTTACTCAACCCTTCTTTTGGTGCCTCTGGGCGTCATACAAGCCATCTGTATCCTATTCGGAGGGTTTATGACCAGACGATTCAAGAACATTCGCACCTGGCTCATCGCTGGTATGTTTCTCGTCCACCCGCATGCTCTTCGCCCTTCCTTCTCCTTTTCTAATTGTATGTTTAGGTTGCCAGATTCCTGCGTTGATCGGCGCTGTCCTTCTTTATACCTTGCCCCGTGAAAACCAACGTGGGCTATTGGGTTCCTACTACGTCGTACAAACCCACGGCATAGTTGGTACCCTCACCATGTCACTAGTCTCAAGCAATTTCGCTGGTTATACCAAGAAGGCTACCGCATCTAGTATGATGTATGTGGCATTCTGCGTTGGCCAAGTTGCTGCTCCCCAGCTATTTATTCCGAGCGAAGCGCCGGCGTACAAGTCTGCTTTCCTCGCTGCTTTCATCTGTTTCGCTCTCTGTATATTGTTTAGTATTGCGCTGCGATTCTACTTGATATGGGAGAACAAGAGGCGCGATCAGTTGAGCTTAGCGGAAAGCGAGCCTAGAAGTCCTGATAACGAATTCCTAGATCTCACAGACAAACAGCAGAAGGACGTCTTCCGCTACGTACTGTAGACAAAGCCACCTCTGTTACAGAATAAATCAGTAGGCGGAGGAGAAATATAGCTAGCTTCTCCGAATTATTCTAGGTATACATACTGAATATTCAAGTCTTTCTAGTTACTTGCGATTCCGAAATCATTGAGACCATATATGTGTGATAATAGCAACTATACGTGCCTATTATAGCCAGGGAATACGCTTTAACGACCACTGCATTACAGCGCCTATCTCCCTATAGTTTAGGCCTCTGCAGTACCTGCTGATGCCAAGGTTGGGGCCTAAGCGCTTACCCCTATAGGTGTAGGTGTATGCATTATAGTTTGGGGGCTTTTAGGGCATGTCTCTTAATAAATTTAGTGACAGAATTGAACCAATTATACTGCGAGGTCGAGCCCTGGTATGCCATCAAAGTATAGCGCATTACTCCCTACAACTATAGTGAGTCTCCACGTAATTAAGAGGCCCAATATGCGGCAATTCCGGGGAGTTAACCGCTGAAGCTCCTTAAAATATGGTACTCTATCAACACATTATGACCTGTACCTCTAGCTATCAGGAGGACGATATCACTAACTAGATACCTACCTAGGTAGGTAATGCTCATCAACCACTTACATACCTAAGGTAGCTATCAGCTCCCCTTCTTACGTCCATTCGAGCTCTCTTGATACCAATGCCTCGGCATCAAGTCCCGATAGTGGCGAATTGCGGCGAGCATCTATTAGCTCCTAGATCGTCTTTAAAATGGATCCATGCCTTCCCCTCCAGATACGCTCGGTAGGGAGATTGCCTAATCGAGCAGCAACTTAGCGACGACCATCTTCCTAACAGCGATAGCTCTAGCGAACGAGTAAGCTTGCCGATCTAGAATGTATATTGTTTCTTAAACGAATTTGATATTGCTCTCGCGTGAATTCTTAAATAGTATCTATGACATTTTTTTCGCCATTGAACCGGGCTTCAAGCTCTTCGAGACGATAATCCGTGAACATGGAAAAGGCCAAAGTTCAGGAGGGGCCTAGTCGCCGGGGCCGGAGCTATAGGGACGGTGCAATATATCTCGGCGTTAAGAGCAACATTGCTTTGACCGTTATTGTTGCCATCATTACGACCTTCTTCCTCTCAAATCGATGGCCTGCGGTCTTTCACCAAGATTCCAGTACTACCTACCAGCTCGATGCAACAGATCTAGAATACGGCCTCGCGCAATGCGCTCTAAACCAACAACACCCAGTCGTTGACCAAAACCTAGCAGCTTCACGTCTAGCTACAGTATCCAGAACAGGGAAACGTACTATCCTACATAACGCAACACTCGTCAATGGTGATGGCAAAGTCACCCGCGAGTGCATTATCGAGATGCAAGACGGAATCTTCACAAGGGTATCAAAAGCAACCCCCGAGAGCTTAAAACAAGTCTCTCCCGACGATAAGGTGGTAGACTTGAAGGGTCGAATCGTAACCCCCGGACTCGTGGATGCACACTCTCACGCCGGTGTACGGGAGACGCCGCAGCTCTGGGCTACGGAGGATGTTACTGAGATATCGGCTCCCGTTACCCCATGGGCGCGTGCAATTGATGCTTTTAAGCCTCATGATGGTGCAATACCGGTGATCGCCAGTGGTGGGGTAACAACTTCACTCATACTGACTGGTGCCAAGAACCAGATTTCTGGTGAAGGTGTCGTGGTTAAGATGAAGCGGGTCAACTCCGTTCTCGGTATGCTCGTTAATGTGGCGGAAGGAGGTTCCGGGAAACCCCAGAGATATCTCAAAATGGCCATGGGCGAAAACCAGAAGCGACAGTTCCAAAATGTGCCCGGCGGACCTTCAACAAGGCTCGGGGAGTCGTATTGGTTCCGCAAAGCGTACGATAATGCCAGCTGGATAAAGCGAGAACAAGATCGGTGGTGTCAGGCTGCCTCGACAGCAAAGGGAAGGTCATCTATAACGCGGGAGTATCCCCGGTCCTTGGAATGGCAGACATTAGTCGACGTTTTGCGGGGAGATGTTCGCGTCAATGTGCACGGATACGAAACCGAGGATATTTTAGCCATGTTTGACCACGCAGACGAATTTGGTTTCAATATTACGGCCTTGCATCATGCGCTACACGCCGATCTCCTTTTGGACCAAATTAAAGCTAGGAATATCGCTGTTGTTGGCTTTTCGGATTCTTGGGGTGATAAAAGGGAGCTTTATAGCGTGAGCTCCTATTTCCCCGCTAGAGTAGCTGACTATGGAGTTCCTTTTGCTCTCACCCGCGATCACCCGGCGGAACATGGCCAATGGTTGATATACGAGGCACAAATTGCTCATCATTTCGGACTTGACGCGGAAAAATCCATTTCATCAATTATCTCAGTGCCGGCTCGTGTCCTAGGTCTTGATAACAAGGTTGGGTTTGTACGACCCGGCTATGACGCCGATCTCGTAGTGTGGGATCGGCATCTCTTGCAAGTAGGCGCAACACCCCTCGAGGTATATATCGATGGCAATAGTGTGGCTCGAGCTTCCGACAGTATATGGAAGGCTTCGGAGTCCGTATCCTATGTTAAAGAAGCCCCGCAATCGCGACCTAGTGTCGTTCCTGAGAGTTCCTGTAAATCGGGTCAATCCGATATCGTCATCCGCGGTCTAAAGACCAGCTTCATTGGCGATAATGGATTGAGGAGTGGACAGCCACAGACCGGAAATCTAACAATTGTTGTACGCGAAGGTCAAATTGCCTGTGTTGGCGAAAGCAGGTGCGCCAAGATAGCAAGCCAAGCCGTCGATGATAAAATCCCGACGATAGACCTTGAAAACGGATATATGCTCCCCGTAAGTTGGTACGACGCTCTAGAATTTATTCCGATAGTCTAACGGGAACCTTTCTTTAGGGATTAACTATCGTTACGCGGCAACACGGGTTGACTGAGATGCGCCAAGAACCGTCTACGGCTGATGGTGCCTCGGCAGGCGATGAATATGAAAAGCCCATATCGAGTAGATTTGGTATCAAATTCGACGGCATGCATCTGGAGAGGGCCTACCGGGGTGGTGTCACCCGAATTGTAACGCCGCCCCTGACGAACGGTTTTTTCCATGGTATCAGCGCTTTGTTCCGCTCAGGGGCGAAAAGTGGTACGTCAGTTTTCCCCCTTCAATTAGTTTTAATGACTTTAGAGAAGACGCCGGGAAAGGACCAAAGCTCTTGCTGATATCGTTCACTGCTTTTAGTCTTAGATGATGGCGCAATCGCTAGTCCGAGCGGAGCCCTTCACTTCACGATCGGACATGATGGAAAATGTAAGTTTCCACTACCCACCATCAACCGTCGCCAAAAACTAATATAACAACAACCAGCGTCCAAAACACCTTCAATAACATCGCAGATAAACAAACTACACGACCTCCTCACTACGGACAAGCAACTCCACCCCATCTACCAAAGCGCAGCAAAGGGCGACATCCCCGTAGTCGTCCACACCAACAACAAAGACGTCATCGCGCACATGATAGCTCTTAAAAAAGAAACCGGCGCCCACATCGTCATAATGGGGGGCTCTGAAGCGCATCTCATAGCCGCCGAACTCGCGGAAGCCAACGTCTCGGTTATCGTCGCACCCTTCTGGGGCTGTGAACCCCTATTTTGGGATTCCCGTAACTGTCCCCCAGGCCCGCCTTTAGTAGACCGACTAGGGCCCCAGGTGTTACTAGACTCCGGCGTCAAAGTAGCCATTTCGAATTGGGACGACACGAATAACCACATCCGAAATAGCATTTGGGAAGCCAGCTGGGTTGCCGGTCCTGGAAATCAGAGCTTAGCGCTCGATCTCGTGTCCAAAAATGTTGAGGATATCCTGATGCTTCCGCGTAGTAGGGACTTCGTAATATACGAAGGAGACCCATTTACCTTTGGATCTCGTATCGCCCTAATATTCGAAGAGGGTAAGGTACGGAGTTGTTACCCAGACGTTGATGAGGATTAAAGGAAGTAATTGTCAAAGCAAAATTCATTTAGGGTACATATATTCACACACATAGGTATAATGAACTAGGTACCTTACCTAGATCTTACGGCGGTCCAATAAGCTATAAACTGCCATTGCACCAAAACGACACCTATGCTGAATTGCTCTGTAATTATAGGGTACCTTAGCGGTAGATGCGCTATATCTAGGTACCTAGGTTATTATAGTAGTTGAATATATAGCGCTCACACCTCTATAAATACAGCACATTACAGCACTCAGCTAAAACGCCCTGTAATTATAATGCTTGAAGCCCTGTAGAGCGCTATAATTACAGCACACTTACAGCGCACTTCAGCCCCCTTATGAACCCTATCATTACAGCACTTATAGCCCTGTAAATCTAATCTTCATAATACAATGCGCCGCCATACTATGGAGATATACTGTATTATGGCACATTAGCAGTGTTTTGGAAACAACGCACGATAGATCTCCTTATCAAAAGGGATGCTGCCCGGCGAATATCTCCACTTTTCCCGGAAGCAACATAATTTAGCGCCCGTGCTAGGTTCCTAATTTGGAAAGAGGCTTGGATATTTACGGCGGGATCGCGATACAGTGCGCTGAAAGCACCGGAGTTTCGACTCCTATTAGCTTTGATTCCTGTTAGCTTCCTTCATTTATAACATAAAGATAATAAAATCGGATGATATAGATTTAGAGGTGTCCAAGAAACCTTGGACGCTGTATTGAAAGAAATTATTGTATGTTCCGTCGCGCCGTTGTTCAACCATATCTGGAACGGCTCGTACTGGTTCCAAAGACTGTCAGCAAACCAATTTTGGCACTATAGGTACTAATTCTCAAATTCTCTTCTTAGGCATGTATTCCAACTAATATATTGATCAAAGTCCATGGTTGTTTTCTTTTTCAATTTAGTAAGGAGGGTGGTGAAACTAATTCTTCATTAGTTAAGATTTCTATTATTAGTTCCCTCATGTCTATTTCAAATTCATAATATCCTAGAATGATAACGCGCTCACAGGTATCTATTAAATATTAGAATAATAAAAGATCATATGTATGATTTGTAGTCATAAGTATCATAACTCCTTTATCCTGGTAGCTCATTTGTTCTCTTGTCTTAAGTCTAAACTCTTCCTTACGGCGATACCCCCCACAGCGAAAGGACGAGTCGTCAAGGGCATCTTATAACGTGACGACTTCCAGAGCTAGACTACTAGCATTAACGATACATAAGAAGAGCGTACCCATATAGGAGAGCCATTATCCCTTTGAGACTCGAGGCGGCGGCCCATTTGAAGCACCATTAAATGGTTGTTATCCAAATGGTTGTTATCCTGAGTTGCCCGGATCGGCCCCAGTCCCGTTTTAATAAGACCAACTCAGAGACACAAGAACACCAACTGTTTCCTTTGTTAAAAGACTGTATTGTGATTCCTAGGGGTTCTTGGTACAAATTCTCCCGGCGCCAGTAGCAGAGAACCCTTCACTTCCCTTCCCAAAGACGACGTCCACATCGTTTTCGAAAGTTTCACACCAGCTGAAATTGGGTGTAAGAGTCTATAAGCCCGCAGGGTTATCGAAATGAGTGATAAGCCTTTGTTCGAGATGCTATTGGTTATGGGGCTGCTGAATAGCTATGTCGGCCTTTCAACTCCCTCTACCCTCTCTCCCAACCTTCTTCTAGCGGTCGTCGCTAACCTCCAAGAGGGGGCGGCAAACTACTCGTTATCGGCTAGGCTTAGCCTATCAACGGCCAAGGACAGAGCACCTTCAGAGCCATCTAGGCCCCAAACGCTACTGCTACAAACCAAATGTAGTTCGATACCTTGTATATCGAGTCGGTGGACGTCTTCTTCAGTCAGCAGATTGCGTACATCGCCGTCTCTGGAGATACGCATGGGCTCGTCAAAGTCGATGCGCATGAAGGCGCCCTTGTTCAGTTTAAACGAATACTCCAGTGGACTTTTGCTGTCGCTAAGCTCCTTGTAGTGAATAGATACTAGGCTAGAGCCATCTGGGTTTCCCTTGGTGTCAAAGTCAATGAACCTGCGGGTTCCAAAGGGTCGCCAAATTCCCGGATAACAGTAGGGTCTAGCTATGGCATCTCTGAAGAAAGTAGGGGGCAGGCCGGGCTCGTAATTCGACTCGTCTGCGATTATGTTGGTTGTGTTGGGAGCTCCGACGAGAGACTGAGGAATCTAACCACCCGCCTGTCGTGGACCACCAGCGTTTTTGGAAGGGTTGATGATGAGCGTGACAGTTTCGTATGGGTGCTTCAAAATTCCACCATGGTAATTAAAGGTGTAAATACCTTTGCCCATAACTGTTCTACTACCATCGGGTTCGATAACTTGAGGGTTGTTGATGGCTTTGATTTCTTTAATGCGAAGGAACTGGGAGTGTTGAGGCGTCAAGGCAACTTCGAAGCCAATAGCCGACGAGTTGATAGGAACATGTCCCGGATTGATTACGACGGAATCCATTACAGAGATGAACTCAAGTAATGTGTGTGTGGATGAGGTTGGATTGAAGGTTATGCTAGCCTAGGAAAAGTAGTAGGAAAAGTAGTAGGAGATGGAACGGGATGTATTGAGAATGCGTGAGCGTTGATTGAATTTGTGTGTTTAAGGCGAGGAAACTGTAGATGATGATGAAAAGGATTTGGATGATTAGAGGGGAGAAATCGGAGTTGTGTGTGTATTTATATTTGAGGTAAAAGACAGAAGGAAACTGCTACGGGTCTGGTTGATTTCCAGCTTGTAAATGCGGATTAGTCTACCTGTGAAACAACCTCAACCTACGATGTGTTGCCATTTACCCCTGAATGCCAGCGACGAGACAGATTGATACTATTTGACCTGGCTGGATGGTTTAAAACCTCGCGAGTTGTGGGATTGGCCCACATTTTGAAGTTTCTACGGAGATCGTGCGCGGTTTTAAATATCTTTAAACGAACCTCACGGACAATGTCGTCGGTTCAGTCTCTTATTGTGTAGACCTTTTCTATGAATTCACGATTCTCGTGCGGTTACCGGTACTTAGGTACAAGTTCTACGTACACCGAGAGTTTAAGTTCAAGTTTGAGTTTAGAGATCACGTAATAGAAAGACGGCGCAACAGAATGTTAACCTTTTATAGGCTATCAGACCCTAATTGTCTCGTCTATCTAGGTAGGAGCGCCATGCTGTTTCTTGTTATCTATAAACGCATTCCCCCAACCGAAGGAAATCAGAGTGTGGGTATATTCCATCCAGTGAACGCCTCTGCTACCTTTCTTGACTCGAATGAACCCAGCCATGTAACCTTCCATTCCCTCTATTCCCACCTTGATTGTGTATGTCTCTTAAAAAATCAACGCAAATACTCCTGTAATGCAATCCATTGAGGGACAGATGAATCAGGCGCATGGGCCATCTCATTCTTGGAGATTAGTGTTGAAGTCAATGAAGGGGACGAATGTTTGACGACCTAGAAACCGATCTTGGTCTATCGCTAGAGGCTCACCGCCCCCTTCCATATCCTCATCTTCATCCATAGTGTCTTCAATGACCCTCTTCGATCTCGAAATCTTGACCCGATCACTATCAACCAGACTTGAATTGCTGTTGAGCTCGTAGCGATGTACAGTGCGCTGTGCAGAAATGATATCCTCGTATGACTTGAGGACAAACCGAAGCTCATCGGTCATGCTGACACAGAAACGCTTGAAGTGGACGAACTGGCAGGCTTCGATCAAACCCATGCCAAACACAGACATGAGATAGGCAACAACAACGCCTGCCGAACGATCATTGCCGGTTTCACAGAAAACCAGAACCTTTCCTCTGCGGAACGTCTTCGAAGGAATCGCCATCTCACCTTCTCCAGTTTCCACGCCGACAGAATTTAGACGTTGCTCGCGATAGATACGTAACATATGGTCGTTAATCGTCTGTACCACTTTGGGAAAGGCACGGACCAATTCGGTGTAATTGGAGACATCGACATATGCAGCCTGGATATTGAGTTCTTGAGCGACCTTATCGGCTACCATAAGACGTATGTCGGCCATTTTGGAGTCTCTGGCGGCTAGCAGCATGGTGATTCCGTTGTCCCGGAGCCATTGTCTGTCTCGAACAACACCGAAAGGGCCAAGGTAGAGGTAGTCGAGGACAGGTTGTGCGACGTGACGGCTTTCGTAAGCCCAATTGGCAGCGGAGTCCGTGGCTAACTGTTCTCGGTGATTCTGTGTGATTATCTTGAGATTGTCGGGACTAAGCGAAGCTGGGTCGACTTTTTCGTAGTCGGGGACAACCTTGATATACTCGCTCATGTGATGGAGATTCGGAGCTGGTATCACAATGGGAGGCGGACTAGGTGCTCGCATGGAATAGGGCGCCGCGGGAATCGCATTACGTCGTGGTGCAGTGTCCGCTGTTAACCGTTCTTGTATCGAAGGGGGGTTAATATTATCTAGTTGTGAGGATTGATGCATCTCGACCGCCATATTGAATAAAATCTGTCTGGGAAGATAGAACTTGAGTTCAATGTAGTGAGGCAGATGGCTTTGCTAGGCTCAATACTGGTAGAAGATGAAAAGTGGAAGATGGAATGGCAATTGGTACCTAGGTGGTCAGTGTGGAAATACAGAGAATTTAAAGGTACAGTGTTTGTTTAGAGGTACTTATGTAGGTTATGAAGGAAGGAACGTGAGATTTGTGCGGGTGGCTCTTGCAGATGAGGCGTACACATCGATAACGAAAATCTGAGCAGGACGCGGCGGGTGTGCGCGCCGCCGATGAAGTAATGAACAATCGGATATGCCTTTTTTGGTGGGATGAATCCCTGCCTCTGTGATTAGCACTTGCATTTTATGCACGATCAAGTTCTAGGCAACCGGCGCGGGGCGGGGTAGGTAAAAGATATACATCGTGCCACTAATTATGCGTGCACATAAATTAGGTACCAAAATACTTAGGTACCTTAATGTCATGACAAACAGACAATAAAAAGAAACCATCTTATTAGGTGAGGCTCCTTGTACCAACAAAAGAAAACATGCACATTTTGCGATCCTATCAAGTAGGTTGCATAAGGTTTCTATCGATTGAAGCTGCTAGAACATGATCGTCAAGTAGATACAATGGCTAGTCTTGTTCAAGAGACTATTAGGAAGCCTCGCTGCTACCAAAACTACTCTCCCTAGCAAGCGGTGATGGGAATTCTGGTGTAACAGAACGCGATTCGACTCCTGGTCTCTTCGATCTAGAGCTTGTTGACAAATGTTTCTTTCGTCTCTTTTCTGAAGTAGTAGATGTCATACTACCTCTTCTACTGCGTCCACCTTCTTCTGATTCCACGGGAGGCGTGGGAGTTCGTGACGATCCAGCCGAACCACTACTCCGTCGAATACTCCCACTTCTTGGACGTTTGCCCTCCTTTCCAACCGCCGAAGGCCGCTGATGTACAGCCTTCTCTGTATCTCCTGTCCCGGGGGCGTGTGCATGCGTCTTTTCTTCCACTTTTGGCTGTCCTGGTAGCCACCATAACCATCCATTTTGTTGCTTCGCAAGCTGTCTATCGCGCATTTTCAACTTGGCCCTCAGTAGGGCTCGACGTTCGTTCTCTCTTTCCCAATACTCGCTTCTATAAAGTTCCCAGTTTTCCCGAAAGTTTGGCGAGAATGGTTTGGGCCATAACAAAAGCTTTACATAGTCTCCTCCAGGCGATAGATCCTCCTCGTGTCCGCCCTTTTCCTCATCTGTACTGACGAATGGGAGTTGTGGATGTGCGTTTCGGTTTAGATTCAGTTCCCGATCTACTTCGCGTAGGATTGCCGGCTCCACGAAGCGATAGTGACCAGTCCTGCTAGAGAATGCGCCGTACGTGAAAAAGAAGCCAATAAGCGACACGATCTCAACCCACCAGGACCGTTTGATGACGACAAGCTTGCAGTTGAAACCCCGCAAGCCTCTGTTGCATATGCCAAACCAACGGCGGGGCCATCTAATGCCTTGATCCCATATGCCAGTTGCCCAGACCAATATCAGAGTGACAATACCGCTTATGAAGCACACCTTCTCTGTCATATCCACCACCCAGTATACCGAGCCCCCCACACCGCTTCCGTCTTCTCGGGGTGCGAAAAAGAGCGCATATCCAAAGCCGGCCAGCCAGAGGCATAGCAGGCTAATGAAGAAGGTATGTTTTCGTCGTCGGGCTCGGAGTTCAAGGTATTGGGAACGGAGGGAAGCTTCGAGGATCAGCATGTTTAGGTAGATCATAGACGGCGAGCTTGGCGTGTGCTTCAAAGGATCGCCAGGCTTGACTACACCGATAGGACTCGTGCCTATTGGTGCAGATTTGATCTCCTGACCAGGCTGGGGGGCGCCCTTGACGATGGAATCGATGCTGTCGGCCATGGTTTTTGTGGCGGTTGGCAGCAGGTATAGAAATGAGGCGGCTTGGGACGTAAGCCCGCTTCAACGTGACTCTAAGGTTATCGGTGCATCTAGAGGGGTGGGCTGGGGCTCGTGATAATCGCGTACGCTAGTGGGATGTTGAATTCGTTCGGTCGTTGTATTGAAAAGGATGATTTTACAGCGTTCCGTCATCTTTTTTTTCAGCAGGTGAAGTACCTTAGCTGAAGGGATCTACTTAGGTACTTCCGAGCTACGTTAGTGGGGCGGTGAGGTTGTGGTCATAGCGTATCTATATGTAGGTATAAGTACCTAGCGGTTTCCTCCACTGCTATGCACCTGCTCTACATAACTGAATCTCTATAGATGTACTATAATAGAGTTAAAAGTTGAACATCATCAAGAGCGAACGTTTCGTCGGTTTAAAAAACATGTAGTTACGATGGGATTTGAGTTCTGCGTGAATTTAACATCGAATCTAACGCTGAAAACCTTGAAGGTTTAACCTTGTGACACGCCACAAGTGTTACCTAGGTAAGTACTACCCCCATCAATAACATCCCTATAATAAAACCCCACGCGACACCCGCGGGATGCTCGATGCCTCTTAGCAAATAGTCTCCTCTGTTGCATCAACGGGTGCATACATATATGTATATGCTGACGTATCGTGACGACGATCTAAGAGGAGAACATCACTAGTCTGTGCTACCTGCTGCATTAAGTATCGGTTTAGTATCTAGTAAGAATTCATTGCTCGATAGATTTCGGTCATGAGGAACTTCATCAATTTACTTAAGCTCACTGTGTTCCCGGCTCCTCGGGTTCTCCAGTTCTTGGATACAGGCACTTCTGGATATTTCCAAAGCTATAGTCTCAACATATTGTTTATAATTCACCTAAACCATGGGCCCTGATACATCTTCCAACACTTATACCTCGACTTATTCGGATTCCCAAGGTCACAAGGGCGGGATCTCCGCCTCAACTAAGCTGGTGTCCACTAAATCCACTACCAAGTCGAAAAGTCCCGATATCAATTATCCCGATATCTTGCCTGGTGGGTTTCAACCAGGCAAGAAGTCTATGCCTCTTTGATGAGGAATTACCTAATTCGGAGGGATGGTTAGCTTTGTGGATAGACTATGAAGCAGTCACTTCCATAGGGTACTACCGCCTAGAAGTCGTCCCATTATTCAGATAAAGACTCCGCGTTCAATTCAACAGTGCAGGCGTAGCGACAAACGATAGGTCCACATTGGGTTCTCCCTGTTTGTCCGGGCCCTTCCAAAAACCTTAGTTGACGGAATCCATTTATTCATACCTATCGACCAGGTTTCTTGGCATGTCTTACTGCCTAGATAGAGGCGGGACGCGCTCTTGATGACACAAGAAATTCAACGCATTGAGCCAACATCCATCCCAAGGCTGTCAAGGTTCACAAACCGTAATGTGCTATCGCGGTACCGGGGCTAGAATCGCCAATGAAGGTGTTTCACTATCGTGTGGCGGTCGTCATATATGAGGTGACCAACAAGATGCATGGAAGTACCAATTGTTTTTGTTACGTTGTCGCAAAATCGAAGAACGGCTTTCTATTCTCAGATAGAGTTAGCTGAGCAACCTCATGTGGTGCGGCACCACGCTTAGGTTGTCTTGTGAGCTAAATGAAGGCATCCCAAGATCAATAAGGCCACCGATTTGTTTCTGTCTTCAACTACTGGTTTCGGGTTATTGGTCTTGGGAGCAAGTTGAAGGATAAAATTTGCAATTGACCGGATAGACAATAGGCCGCAATAGGAAGAATCCATGGTATGATAACGGATTGCATACCTAGAAAGGACTAAGCAATATAGGAACTAGAGCTATAATTATCAATCTTCTTCTAGAACAAGACTATTTAGCAGTTATACGGGGCTCTTCATCAGGCTTATATCCATTAACGGAGTTAAGATGGAGGTTTTGGTTCATAAACCCGGAGATCTGCAGATCCGCGTCACCATTGCGGGAAGAAACAGGGGTTATTTTATGTACGTCCCTAGGTATGCCACAAATACTCTTTATTTTTCTGACCATTGCTTTTGACGAATTGATGGTGATTGTAGTTTATAACTAGGTAAACAATTAAAATATTCAATTCTATCATATAATGACTCTAGAATATATGATACATATTAGAAGTGCCTTGGTTTTGATGAGTTTAAGATACTTAGGTACAACATCTATAGAGCTAAAAAGGTCGGAGCGGGTAGATTTAAAAGCCGAAGAGAAGCGTTTTAAGTAACCGGGTCCATTGTTTCGGGTCCCGTCCACGCCCGTAACCCGCAAGATTCCTATTCAACCCATTCAGCCACGAACAAGACTCTTGTTCCGCTCGATCACTAACCCAGCTCCAGCTCCAAGCTCCTCTTTGTCATGAACAAGGTCTCTTGACTCGTTCAAATTTATAACCAATCCAAGTATCTAGTTCCGACGCTAATCTTAGTAACTCACTAAGCCACCCTGTAAATTCGATCTTGTCAGACGAGACCCTGCATTCAATATCGTGGCCAGTTTGAATTCGGGCGGTCGGACATTTCCAGCGTGTTTGCGTGTATGGATGCGCATTAGGCAGTCGACGAATGGTGTCATCATTTGTCCGTGGCCAAACATAGCACAGTACATACATCCATACCTAACCTGCGTGGTACAACACGGTACGACACGGTACGGTTTACCTAGGCACCGTGCGTTTGTCGCATTAATTCCATGTCTCGGAGTCCGCCCCCCAATCGTCATATAAGATAAGGCCTGGCCCGGGCCTTTGCCACCCCTCCGGTATGCTCAAAAATCCAACTTCAGCCGTTGTGCAGTCCAGGAAGCTCGTAACCACCGTCGCGCGAATACAGCACACGGATAATACATCCTCTTCACATAAAACTAACATGTCCACCGAGGAACCTATCCCTGTGCCGTCTAGCATACCTATTGGAAAACCGCCCCGATCCGTCTCAGCATCTCGAAGACGTAGAGAACAAGCCCCAGAAGGAAGAGCAGCCACAAGACCACCCAGCATGAATTTCTTTCCTTTGGGCTACAAAGACGCCGTGTCTCAATGGGTAAGTCCTGCTAGCCGTTCAATTATAGCTGTCACTCGATATATTCTGACAATCTAGTAGTGGAACAGTGTTTCACCTACGGTCGCAGAACGCAATGTATTATCCTGTATCCCATATCTCCGAGAAGCGATCGCATCGACGACAGGTTCCGCGGCCGAAGTGCCCTCGGCCGAACACCCAGGCGAGGCGCAAACAACAGCCAAAATGGATCCATACGGACCAAGAATATGGAAGTCGACAATGGTTACGCTATCAGGGAAGAATAGGGGTATGAATGAATTCTCAGTCGAGCGTGTTGGCGAGCAAGTCGATGACACTCTGGTCATGCTTCACGGGTATGGAGCTGGACTAGGATTTTATTACAAAAACTTTGAAAGTCTCAGTCGATCGAAGGGATGGAAACTATATGCGCTTGATTGGCTAGGAATGGGAAACTCGACAAGGCCTCCATTTAGAGTCTGCTCGAGAGATCCAGCCACAAAGATCACAGAAGCAGAGAACTGGTTCATAGACGCATTGGAGGAATGGCGAAAGATTCGAAAGATCGAGAAATTCACTCTTCTCGGCCATTCTCTGGGCGGTTACCTGGGTGTCTCATATGCTCTCAAGTATCCAGGCCACATTAACAAGCTCATCCTCGCTTCCCCGGTCGGAGTTCCTGAGGATCCTTATGCTGTTAATGCTGACATGCCAGAGCCTATGGACTCATCATTCCAGGACGAGTTTACTGTGGATCAACAAGCCACAACCGAAAGCCATCTTAACGCCAACAAGCCAGGACAACCAGAAGCCAATGCACCTAAGAAGCGCCCCTACCCACCATGGTTGGTTTGGTTATGGGATGCCAACGTATCACCCTTTAGTCTTGTGCGAATGGCGGGACCCCTGGGACCACGAGTTGTGTCAGGTTGGACCTCCCGTCGATTTAACCATCTTGGTCCAGAAGAGAAACAAACCCTTCACGACTATGCATATTCAATTTTTAAACAACGGGGAAGTGGTGAATATGCGCTACCATATCTCCTTGCCCCGGGTGCACATGCTCGACGGCCTATCGTTAACCGAATTCATCGGGTGGGTCGGCAAGTTATCACCCCTGCGACCGAGACAGCCCCGGCTGTAAAGGAGACAGGATTCCCAATCGTGTTTATGTACGGGGAGAACGACTGGATGGACGTTGCAGGTGGTCTTGCAGCTGAAGAGAAGCTCAAGCAAGTCAGGGCCAAGGTGCTTTTGCATGGTACAGATGAAGAGAAGAGAAGCGAAAACGGAAAAGCGAAGGTTGTTATCGTCAGCAAAGCCGGACACCATTTATACCTCGACAACCCGAATGAATTCAACGAATACATCCGCAAAGAGTTAGAAGACACTCGACGGCGGACGTTGCAAGAGAAGGCTTAATTACGAGCTAATTGATCTGATGTTATGATATTGTTATCTATTTTCTGGTTTTATTTACGCATCGCCTGGCGTTCCGGCTCAAGTTTAGTAAAAATTAGAGGGCTGTTGGTTTACAAAAATCATCACGTTAGTAGCTAGGATCCCGCCCCCTTGTACCGTTTTTGCAAACCTAAGTATATAACCGCTATACTAATCTATAAATCATTATTGTATGAGGGAATGTTTACAGAATCGACCACCTTATAATAATTTTATCCTATTAAGCTATAGTTATGTTGACGAAACTCTCAATTAGACAGCGAGCACTCGCGTATAGCTCGTATATGTAGCCGAGCCCCTCTATACCCTTGCAAGTTCCGTATTAGTATCTACAGATGGCTACACTGCTTCATATAAATAGTTTACCGGCGGTATTCACTATCAGGAGACACTTAACACTTTTACTAATTTATTTCTTCTCCTTCTCCACCAGTAAGAAAACAAAAGTTGTGAAAAGCGCGAAAAGGGATATTCAATATGGCGGCCAACGTGAACATCTCTACTTTCACGATATTCAACAACTTACCGCATGAGCTACGTCTACTCATTTGGGAATACGCTCTTCCCGAGGACATCCCAGAAGTATGTATCCCGTGGCCTCTAGAAGAAGTGAAGCTATCCTACGGTCCCAATACCTCTTCTCACATTCCTACCTCACAACAACCTACATACCTCCCCTTCCTCGTAGACACAGGCTTCCCCAAATTAATGCACGTTTGCCACGAGTCGCGCGAGGTCACCATATCACACACGCGGTTCCGCTACTCGCCCATCGCCGGTTGTCCCGTCCCATTCCGCGCTTTTCGACCGGATCTCGATATCTTGTACATAACCGTATGCCGATCTCCTGGGGGTGAGGACATTGGGCCGCGCTGGGGTGTGTATCCCCCGGGGACTAGACATATCGCTCTCGATTTGCATTCGATTAAAGACGGCACCGAGTTATGGAGATTGCTGGGCCACCCAGATCTCGACGTGCGAACTCTGCGCTGCGTGTTACCTGCAATCGACCGCACGGCCTTGACTACAGGAGACCGCTTCCGCCCGCCGGTTCGTCGGTGCCGGCTTGGAATCGAGGTAAATCCGCCTGCCGAGTCCCAAAATTCGTATGGTGAATACGGTAATGCCGTGTTCGTGGACCATGGATTTGATAATAAGGTGATGGTCGGTCTAGGGCAATACTTTGAGAATATACAGGAGAATGCGGGTCTAGACCCCTCCGAGTTCACGTGGGATCCATTCACAACTATTCCCCCTGAATATAGACGTCGGTGGGATCCAGAGAGGAAACGATATGATGTCGAGTTCCATCTACAGGCGTTCGTGGAGTGGCGCGGCAAAGAGTGGGTTCTGAGTTCAGAGCATTTGGTATGCTTTGAGCATCAATTCAATGAAGCTATCCCGCCATACTCGATCATTAAGTTTAATGAAATCGAGCCGTATCGTGTGAGCGAAGAGGAGATGTGGACGCCATTGAGGAATCCGGAGATGTTTCGGGTTAATGATATTCAACAAAATGAGGTGCCGGTCGAATGGCGATAAGAGGGAAGAAATGTGTGGACTCGATTTCTTAACATATGATATTAGGATTATTCAACTACTCCTATTTGGCATATTCTTTGCATTACTTTCATACGGCTTGAATAGGTTCGTCGCATATCACGTACGGGATTCAGCCAAATCCGAGATACCGCATTTGACATTACTTAGGGGCTTCTATTCCACTAGCATGAATCGCGCAACGACCACTTGTCAGATTGATCTATGGAATTCCCACGCCCTGGCATTAGTAGATGTCAAACGTCAACTCCTTAATATGCTCAAGTCCACTCTGAGAAATTTGACAGTCTCCATTAATTATGCTATAGCTCGACTCTGCTCTATTGGACTACAAATCCGGACATTAGCGATACTACTAAAAAACTAGAATCGATATTCAATACCTCCAAGTCCACTGCCGTGACTTCATCAATGATGTTTTATCGATATCACGTAACGTCATTGTTACTGATGTGCGGTAGATCCAGATGAGCGACAGCCAGGTTACTAGATGCATTCAAGACTAATGATAGAACCTTCGAGTTCCAGGTTTCAACAGTCCACGGATATGTATATCTTGAATCCCGATCGATATTCAAAAGGGGTAAAAGTCAAGTTCTAGAAGGGTGTTTGCATAAATTTATGCAAGCACCCGGACATTGACCGTGATGCTCCGAGCCTAGTCCGCGCAACCAGCAAATGAATCGTCAGACCAAAACGCTGAATCGCTGTCGCAAGCGAAGAGTTCAGCTAGAAGCCCACATAGAGTCAGTCCATGTGGGGGGCTTGCACAAATTTATGTCAACTAGCTCCGGGACGAAACCGCATCCGGGGCCCCATCATGTGTGTGTTCGGGCTCTGCTACATGTTCATCCGAAAAAGCTATATAAATAATAAGGCTATATATGTTCACAGATCCATGTCATCCACGGTTTATTGTTGTTCGTCCAAGCCGAAAAAATCTCCTCAGGCGCCAAGGAGTATTTTAGACAACGATATCACCAACGTACCATACCAATACCCCTGACAACACAACCAAGATGGAACCGACAGGTGTCGAAAGGGACGGTCGTAGGCCCTCGACCGCTATAATACCTGATATGGATTCATCAACTGTTGGTCCAGATTCAGAACAAGATGTTGAAACGGGCCTTGATAACCGCGATACCAACGCCGACGAGAAAGACCCGAACGTTGTGGACTGGGATGGACCGAACGACCAAGAGAACCCTATGAACTGGACTGATAAGAAGAAGTGGTTAAATATTTGTATTTTGTCGATAATGACGATTGTAACGTAAGTTTTCATTTTTTTTATACGTTTTGAGGTTCTTTCATGTTTACTCGTACTAATTCACCATAGCCCACTGGGTTCCTCAATGTTCGCCCCTGGTATTCCTCGCATTTTGGTAGAGTTCCACGAGACGTCTTCGACAGTAGCAACATTTCTTGTGAGCGTATATATTTTGGGATTTGCCTTTGGGCCACTTCTCATAGCACCGCTCAGCGAGGTACTTGGCCGCCGGCCATTATATGTCTATGGCAATATCTTATTCGTTATCTTCTCCGTTGGTGCTGCTCTTGCCAACAGCATCGGGATGCTTTTTGCGTTCCGATTACTTATGGGCCTTGCTGGCTCGGTTCCCATTACCATTGGAAGCGGCAGCATTGCAGATTTGATGCCAGTTGAGAAACGCGGACGGGCTATGTCGGCGTGGGCGCTGGGGCCCCTGCTTGGACCTTGTGTCGGTCCTATTGCTGGCGGCTACTTGATCGAAGCTGTCGGGTGGAGATGGGTGTACTGGCTACTTTGCATTATGGTAAGTAGTTCTACTCGAGGCTTATTCATCCTATAGTGTGTTAACTAACGAAAATAACAGGGTGGAGCTCTTATCCCTGTCTCTTTCTTCTTTCTCCGAGAGACGTTCGCCCCCGTCTTGCTTGAGAAGAAGGTTCGCAGACTCCGAAAAGAAACCAACAACCCGAGTCTACGCAGCAAGCTCGCAGGAAGATTATCCCCTAAAGATCAGTTCAAACTAGCCATCATTCGTCCGATGAAACTCCTTGTACTTACACCGATCGTCACCCTCATGGCTTTATACGTCGCCATTACCTACGGCATTTTATACTTGTTGATTACAACCTTCTCTTTTGTCTACACCGAACAGTACGGCTTCAGCGAGGGTAACAGCGGCTTGACGTACCTCCCTGCTGGATTGGGTATGATGTTTGGTGTTATTGTCTTCGGACAGCTCACAGACAAGATGGTTAGCCGGAATCAAGCAAAGGGGATTAAGCATAGGCCCGAGGTCCGAATTGCACCAGTCTTGACACTCCCTAGTGGTATTGTAAGCTTTATGAGATTTTTTTAACATACAGAAGGATTGGGAAGGGCTAATTTGCTTTTTTTTTTTTAGGTACTTCCCATCGGCCTCTTTATTTATGGGTGGACGGCCAACTTCGGCGTACACTGGATCGTTCCTATGATCGGCGTACTTATCTTCAGTGCGGGACTTATGGGTGTTATGGTAAGTCATATATATCTTCCCATTCGATAAATGTCTATCCGAAGCTAACTTATCAATTAGTTCTGCGTCCAGAACTACCTTCTCGATGCATATCCCCGCTACGCTGCATCAGTCACGGCCGCCATGACGGTGCTCCGATCTTTGCTCGGTGCGCTCCTGCCCCTTGGTGGCTTAGAAATGTACGATGCTCTAGGTCTCGGATGGGGCAACAGCTTGCTCGCATTCGTCGCGCTTGCGCTTATCCCAATACCGCTCGTTTTCTATAAATTCGGCGAGCGTATTCGCGGCAAATTCAACCCTAAACTATAAAATTAGATAAAGTTCGTGGCAGCGAGTTAGACAATTCGCGGTGGCCCATCTGTATATAGACGATAGATCATAGACCATACGACACCTAATGTATATACATAATAGAACCCTAAAGCCTAGCGATGGCTGTGAGGCTTACTCGTTCGGCTTGCGATAGATGTTCATCCGGTTATTCGGGATCCCGTACCTTCGGAATCTCGAATTTTTGGAAAGCCACGCTGAGATATTATCGTGAGTCATACGACAAATCCGACCTGCTACCTTGATGGTCTCGCGCTTACTTTAGGCCACACTTCGCATTTTAACTACAAATGGAAACTCTACATGATTAATAATAAGTCTATGCAATTTTTATCTGTTCGGAACGCGAGCTAAACGCGAGTGGCTTACCATTACTTTGCTTGGAGTCGTAACCAGCCCCTGAATCCTCTTACTGCTCATGCATGTTTACTATGGGCTCCAAGGTTGATACAAGGATAAAATTTATGATAACCAAATTAAACATGGACAGGCTATTATTCCGTGACTTTTAATTACATTCCGTGATTCTCATGCACCTCGGGGATTACCGGCTATTCGGATGCGGTCGCGGCCGGAGTGGGGCCGAAACGTTATTGTCATCTAGACTTTTCTCGAATGATGTCTTAGTCTTTGAACAGTGCTAGATTGCAGAATTAACCGGGGTACATGTAATCTTCAGTATAATAGTCATACCTACCTTACTTAATTCAATTTTATTTGCCTGTTATCATCGAGCTCCGGATTAGTACTTAACCTCTGGACCCTGTCGCTGTGTTAGCGGCTTGAACGTTTCTGGAAAATCAATACGTCATCGGAACAGCAGCATTGGAGCTCTTCTCAACTAGCTCTTCGATCTTGATCCCGTATAACCGAAAAGGTTATGATGTAAATAAAAATACCGCTAACTTGGATGACGACACTAATTTTCTTTACTTTTGACGCTGGTCTTTATTGCGCATGCTTTGGTTTTCTGGGCATAGGTAATAATCTACGGGGTAACAATGTCGATAATTAAAGACGAAGAGGACTCGGAACATTCGCACGGAAGATCTTCCTCTTCCAGGGAACCGGTTCCTGACGCCGATTCCCCCGCAACGGCTCCAGATGGAGACTCGGAAAGTTGCGAATGCCCGCCAACGGAAAAATATCACGATGGTCATCGACCATGCACTCTTGACACTCGTCCGTCCCAGATCCGCGCAAGTGGGAGGGATGTGCAGGATCCGGCGTCGCGGACATTGTCGCGGACTGTGTCTCGACGGGATACTGCGCTGTCGCGCATACGCTCGCGGCCGACGGTTCCGCCGTTCAATCATCCGCTTGCTAGGGAAAAGACTGGACATGAATATCTAGTCGATTTCGACGGGCCCGATGATCCCTATCGTCCGGTGAATTGGCCGCGACATAAAAAAGTAGTTACTACGCTCCTTTACGGTCTGGTTACTATGACTGCGACTTGGGCGTCCTCATCATATTCAGCCGGTACGCTGCAAATCGCAGAGCAATTCGGCGTTGGCAGACAAGTCGCGACACTAGGTACCACACTTTTCCTACTGGGCTTTGGAATAGGACCGCTGCTCTGGGCGCCATTGTCGGAGGTATATGGTCGTCGTGTTGCGGTGCTGACGCCTATGTTCATATCTATATGTTTTTCATTCGCTTCGGCTGTCGCTAAGGATCTTCAAACTCTCATGTTGACCCGGTTCTGGGGCGCCATTTTTGCCTCAGCTCCTGTGACGAATACAGGTGGTGTTCTTGGAGACCTGTTCACGCCGGCGTATCGCGGTATCGCGATGGCGGGTTACGCAATGGCGGTCGTGGGGGGTCCGACAGTAGGACCAATTGTCTCGGCAGTCGTCGTCGCACAGCCAAGTCTCGGATGGCGCTGGACGGAATATACTACGGGGATGTTACAATCTGCTGTGTTGGTTATAGCCGTTATATTTATCGATGAGTCGTACCCTCCGCGGCTACTTGTCACTAAGGCAAGGCGCCTACGGCTAGAGACGGGTAACTGGGCGCTCCACGCGAAGTTCGAAGAGTGGGATGTTAGTGTAATGGAACTCGCACGCAAGTTCCTCGTCCGTCCCATTCAATTGCTCTCGACACCGATTTGCTTCTTAGTCGCGCTGTATGCCAGTTTTTGTTATGGTATCTTGTACATGCAGCTAGGCGCCGTACCCATCATCTTCGGCGAGGTCCGGGGCTGGTCCACGATCTCGAGCGAATTGCCTTTCCTAGCTATCCTACTTGGTTCGATTGCTGGCGCTGGTATCAACATGTCGAACCAGCTCTACTACAACAAGGCCTACCACGCTGTGGGAGATCGACCAGTCCCCGAAAAACGCCTGCCACCAATGATGTTCGGGTCCGTGCTCTTCGCGGCTGGCCAGTTCGTTACAGGTTGGACGGCGGATCCCGACGTGGCGCCGTGGATTGTTCCTGTTATTGGGATGTTCCTCTCTGGATGTGGCTTCAATACTATATTCCAGGCCGCGCTTAATTATCTGGTCGATACATTCCAGATGTACGCGGCGAGTGCCGTGGCGGCTAATACATTCATGCGGAGTTGTTTCGCAGCAGCCTTCCCGCTTGTCGTTACGCCGCTATACCATAATATTGGTGTTGGGCCCGGAACGAGTATATTCGCGGGGTTTGCATGTCTGTTGATTCCCGTGCCGTATGTGTTTTACTTCTTTGGAAGGAGGATCAGGGCTGCTAATAAGTGGAGTAGGAGCAGCGTGTTTTGATGAATTTGTGATGAGCTGCATGGCGCTGGTGTTTAGGGTAAGCGGGATTATACTTTGTTGATGTGTGCATCTGTCTATATGCATTGCTTAACATATTTCGCGTTCATAAATTGGTTATACTTAGGTATTTGAATCTTTGACCCACTGCTACTTCATCTCCGTGGTGAGTTTGGAAATCAGAACATTGAAGTTGACAACGTCAGGATGATATAGCGATGAAATTCGCACCCCCTTTTCCTTACCTACTTATTTGAAGGACTGAGACAATCCTAAAAGGATAATACCAATAAACATGTCGATCGAGGTGCCATCGGCGGCAACCTCCAGCAGGGCTTTGAGGATTACGGACAAGTGCAGCAATTTCAAATCGTTGGCGTTTATGACATACTGAAAAAAAGCAATCGTTGCTAAGTATTTTCATTTTCGGTGGCTGGCGCCACATAAATATTGTCGTCTCGTATGACGTCAGGGGCTTTCCTTGTCGGATCGTGGGAATGAAACAGCATACCCGCTGCGGCTCTTACGACGCACGGCATTTTGGGTATCGTGTTCCACTGTGTAGAAACCCCGGGCGTATCGCTGGTGTAACAGAGGGCTGAAGATGACTCCGAGCTTACCGATAACGTACCGAGGAGGTAAGGAGGGACCACCCGAATAGGTGGATTGGTAATGATCATGCATCTCTTCCGCGACTTCTGCACAAGTAAAACATTATATGGAGTAAGCACGCATACGAAACCCCCACCGAAGCGTCACTGCTTTCTTCTTACAGGTCATCTTCACCCAAATATCCAACAAAAGAAAAACATAATCCACAACAATGAGGGAAAGTAACAAAAATAGTAAAAAGAAAGGGGGTTGCATTTTCCAGTTGACTGGAAAGCATCAGGAATTGAGCCCGATGCGGGGGTCGAACCCGCAACCTTGAGATGATTCCGCTATAAGAGTCTCACGCTGAAGAAGATGTTAGTTATGATATACAGATGAAGAATTAATCGGATGTGAACTGACCTCTACCGATTGAGCTAACCGGGCTTGATGAATTTGTCATTTTTGATAGTATATATCACAATGTGGGAGAAGGCAGTCACGGAACACCGATGTTGTGCCGGTCTTTCCCGCCCTAACAAAGTATTATTCGGTCCAATCATTTATGCAAATCTGTTATATTCCGTCTCGAGTTCCACTTCGGCGATTTTAGCACGTTCGCTACTATTACGACTACCTAGGTACTGCATAAAAATTCGATTGGATGTGCTACGACAATACATGTACTGATCGGTGTATGACTAGTTTAATAACTCCGACGTTTCTAACCTTTTTATTGGATTGGAGTTTTCGTTCAGAAGGGTACATACATGCAGCAAGATAATGTACGAAAACAAGGTCATTTGTGAAATGCACATCCGATGCAAGAGTATCTACCTAGGTACTTTGCATCCCCGTGTACGAAGACTGCGTTCTATTTTCTACGGTCTCTCTAACTTGAACACCACGTTGATCTTCAACTAACAGTTGGATAGTATATTCTACATATTATAGTTGTGAAACTACATTATTGCCCTCAATATTTTAATTGATTCTTAGAGCTGACCACTTCTTTATGTAACAAATGATTGGCCAATGAAAGTCTCTGGTCACATCTAAGACTTTAATAAGTACCTAGGTATTTAATTGTATCACATTGTCCCTGACGCTAAGCTATTCTTGTCTAGTCGGAATTTTCCATGTGATCAGATTGGGGGTTACGCCATTTAATCGTGTTTCTCACATTTCATTTCTCACATAATCAATTCAATTCGTCATTTTTACATCTCCTAACATAGTACCACATATGAGAATCTTCATTCGCTGCAGCAATCCCTCGCATCCATTCACAATATTTTAATTAATTGGCCATCATCCTTTCGGAGAGCTTCTCGGTCAGCTTGAAGATGTTAGGAAGGTGAGCGGCAATTAATCTAGCCTCACCTACCTACCAACTTACACAGCCACCCAACTTTAGAAGGTCGTCCCACTGATGCGCACAAGGATTGAGCAAAGTGCTGACAGACTGGCTGGCTGACTGGCAATCAATCAATTGTGTTGTTGAAGAACCCCTGATCGGCCGCGGGGAATCCGACCTTCTCAGCCTGAATGCCATACTCTTGCTGCAATGCTGAACGATTCGTTGAGACATCGCTACAAATCAATTCGCAGTATTTTGAGTATAGATACTTGCGATGACTTCTCGTTAACTCATACTTTGAAGATGACGGCATTAAAAGACATTTCCTGTGAAACGCGCCAACAGGATTCATATCCGTTATACGTACAACGTTTACGAGGCGCCGTTGTTTTTTGAGGCTCAGATTAGTTAGGTACTAATAAGCTGCTAATAAAAGCGTTTAAAGCACTGTCTATTGAACCTCTAGTTGCTGGTCAGGGTCAGGCCTTGCAAAACAACGAGACAGGGTCTTAATTCAGGGTCGCCCGTTCGTAGAGCCTCTCCATAACCTCAAGCATAACCCTGCGCCAGCCTCACATTTTTATCTTCACGAAATATTCATCGTAATCGTGGATACTGGTCTTGCCGCGCGCTTTATCTATTCTTTAATAGAAAGATGGCAAAATTAAAAAGAAAATCAAAAGCCCGACGATAGGACGACGATTGAACTACAAATTTCCCGTTAGCCGCTTGAGCCGCTACGAATCGGGCAAATCAGCTTATTAAACAATCGGTCTTTATCTAGAAGTCTCGAAAAGGGAAAGTCAAGATCGTGAAGTCGAGATTATGGAGATTACCTACAGTAACACGCACCTCTAAGCGAACAATACACCCCGCAAGTGCATTGACGATCATTTACCTAAATGCCGTTGCCTTGCAGATTGGTACCTGCAGTGTGCAGGAGAAACGCGCAACAGGATCTAGGTCCTTGGCGAGGATTGCGACCGAAATATTCCAAAATATTTCTCCCTCCCTCTCAGCTAAATTCTTGCGAGAACACCTACAAAACATATTGTTACCTGCTAGCCTCGTCCGCTAGAAGGGATACCCTCGACTACAGGGGAAGTAAAATTGCAGATGTACAAAAACGGACGCCACTAGGTCTGAATCGCGGAATGTTAATAAGTGATTGGCAGCTTGACAGGGGTCAAGATAATGGCCAGCCAGTAGAATCGTTTTTTTCCAGCCAAACGAACCAAAAGGGACAATCCAGGGGAGCAACTGGGGAACCTGAACAACGCTAGAGGATGCCTGTCAACTCTCAAGCGCCTGCAAGACGAAGACGCAGGAGCCACAGAAGTCCCCATGCTCCTTATACCCTTGATCTTTTTCCTGGTCTAATAATGGGTAAAAGACCGATTGCGACGCTACCCAATGGTAGCCCATGCCGCCATGCCCCTTTCGATTAATTCCAACCCCCAGCTTGGATGAATTCTGGTCCTCTCGTTCTTTCTCTGCCGTACACCTTTCTGGTCGTCAACTGCTAATTGTTGGGTTGCTCAATGTTGCCCTTTCTCTGTAAGGTTGTCAGTGAAACATTACCATCTCTTCTGGCAGACCGAGTCAATAATCTCTTGGCCTGGCCTGTAGCTCTCCACACATTCCGACTAGTCATGAGTGATATGACCAGGGAATAGATCGACCACCATGTCTGTTCCTCACTCTACCCTGCCGAGCCAGATGGTGCAAGACTATCCGCGCCCGCCCTCCCTCACGGCCAACTCTGAGACTTCTCATGCCTCATCTGATCTATCTTTCCTTCAGCACCCGTTTCCTCGCCCTCCAAACAGCCAATCGCAATCCTTCGCCTCAGGTCCCGACCTACCGGTTTCGAGAAACACAAGAAACTTGGTGATCGATAGCTCTGCGTCCTTGCCGTCGGTACGGTCTATTCGACGAAAGCCGTTATCGTCCACCGCGTCGCCAATCACCGCTAGATATTCCTCTGGGGAGTATCTCGCCATTGCAAAGAAACCAGAGCAGCGCTTTTCCCGTTCCTACTCGGTAGACAGCCCTACCGTGTACGAGTTTCCTCATCGCGCGCTTCAGCCTGTTCTTAAGCCCGCGCTGGAATCGCCAAACGATATCATATTGATCCAGGGAAACAGGGAGTGAGTCAAGGTCTCATTAATCTACAATCCAACGCGATATATTAAAAAAGTTAGACGTTGCTAATTAATTCTCGAATTTAACCAGAAAACCCTCCGAGTCGTGTCACCCATTGGCCTCTGCCGACCCAAGCCCGGCTGTCATAGCGGGTGAAGTCAAACGTCCAAGTTCCCGGGCTAGCAACCCTGACGCTTCTCAAACGCAGCACAACACCGACCTGTCGCAACCTGAGCAGACCACGTATGACGACCTCTTTAGCGACGAAGAGGAGGATCCGCTAAGTGAAAATATTTACGACGGATATCACTCAGATTCATCCGATAATAGTAATTCTAATCGTTCTAATACTATGTCGTTGCATGTTACCCGCAAAGCTACCCCTCCACAGTTGAATCTCAAGCAAGACGACTTGACCCCGACAGCTGATTATCCTGAATTAAAAACGCCTAATACCGATAAACCGCTGCCAAAATCCCCAGGCTCATCTAAATTAGGGACGTTCTTTGGTTGGGCCTCTTCTCCTTCGAATACAGAGGTTTCGGACAAAGCCTTTTCGCCTCTCCCATCGCCTTTTAACTTCTCAAAGGCAACAAGCGTTACCGATGCATCCCCAGTCACCACAGTTGGACCACAATCACTACTCGAAGCCCCAAAGGCATTATTTGGATCCCCCAATTCCAGGGAATACTGTGAATCCTATTTGGCAACCCCACCGACCGCTACAATATCGCCATACCACGAAATTGAAGAGATGGAAGAAGAGCTAAAGGCCATCTCGGCCGAATTGGCTGCATCAATTCGTCGCGAGATGGACCTAGAAGATTTAGTTGACAGATTACAAGCAGAAAGGGACAATCCTACAACGGGTGGAAACAAGAGAACCAGCGACTACTTCTCCGATTCAGGATATAGCACCGCGAAGTTAAGCGAATATGATCAATCGAGGGAAGAGATTGAGAAAATCCAGAGACGATCAGAACAAGAGAAGGCTCAGATTAGGGTTGAGTTGACCGATAAACTCCAAGATGAGAGGTCCAGGAGACATCAGCTCGATGAGCAGATCAAGGAGCTCTCGGACAGAGCATCTCAGATTGATTTGGAAAAGGTTAACAGTGCTGATACTACTGGACGTATTAAGGAACTAGAAAGTACTTGTGAGACTTTACGACGCAAGCTCACCGAGGAGCGCCAAGTCAAGGATAACTTCGAGGACTTGCTTACAGCTCTCAAGGGCGAACTCCAAAATGCTTCTAACGAGCGCGACAATCTTCGGGATGAGGTTGTACCTCAACTTCGAGCTCGTGTAGAAGGCCTCGAGGCGCAAGCGACGGATTTGGAGAAGATGACTTATGAGTCGACAAAAATGCAACAGGAGCTCCAAACACTCAAAGTCGAAAACACGTCACTCAAACAGATGAATACTAACTCAATGGATACTATTTCGGAGGAAGCCGGATCCATCGGGTCTCGATTATCTCGATCCAATTCTTTGACCGGCCCCCCGTCATCCTTCAAGCTCCAAAGACCCCCCTCTGGCTTGATGAGGTCTATGTCAGTTAAGACTAGTGAATCTCGAGATCAATTGTCAGATCGACTGAAGGATGTCGAGGAACAGCGAGATGCTCTACACAAAGCTCTAAAGAACCTTTTGGAAAGACAAGAACATCAAAACAGGGAAAACGAAAAGAAGATTCGCGTCCTTGAAATGGAACGTGATCGACTTCTTACCGAATCCCCACAGAAAGCCGGTTTCCAAAAGGAGATATCCAACCTACGAGCCGAGATTAATGTCTTGCGTCGACGAGCTGAGGAGGCACTCGAGCAGAAGTGGCAAGTCGAAAAGGGACTCGGTGGGCTTAAGATGGACCTTGATCGAACCGAACAGGAGATCGCATCACTCAGAAGCCTGCTCAATGAGAAGGATATTCTTATCCCTCCTTCTCTGGCACGCCAAAGTAACGGCAGCGACAAATTGGCTGTCCCTATAACGTCGGAATCCTTGACAGTAGCTTATGGGGACCTCCAAAGAGCCTATGCCGAGTCTCTTGAGCGCATCAAGAAGTTAGAGTCAAGTAGCTCGCAAGATGAACTGACCAAGGTTGCCATAGAGAAACTCGAGCAGACCCTTTCCTTCACTGTCTCAGAGCGCGATTTTGCTCGTCAAGCGGCGACATCCTATAAGGAGCAGCTTGATATGCTTAAGGCTGGGGAGCGAGTTTACTTAGAATCCGAAAAGGCCCTTGCTGACGAATTAAGCGAGTCAGCTCGCCGTGTTGAAGAATTGGCTGTTCAAGTCCGCCAACAGCTGACTATCAACCAGACTCTACGTCAAAGAATCTCAGACACGGTCGCTCGCGGCGAAGCTGAACAGAAGTCTAACATAGGCCGCATCACCACGATGCAAGCGCATCTCCGCGTCCTTGAAGAGAAGTTGGAGGCTGCGCAAAATGCTTCCGAGGACCGAATTACGCGTCATGAGGAAGAGATGTCCACCCTCAGGGCTAGTCATAACGACCAACTAAAGCGAATGCGCGAAGGCCTACGTTCCCCTCGTACATTCCCGCCCAAGTCGCCGTTATCTCCTCTATTCGCAGCGGCGGGTGCTCGATCGCCTCGCCTCAGTTCTACACGTTCTGGTCCCGCCATGAACGTGTCTGAGGAGGCCCAGGTTGACAACCTTCGTGCTCGCATTGCCGAACTCGAAAATGCACTTGCCGATACGGATGGTGAGATGCAGCAGGTTGTTAGCCGCATGAATACCGCCCAGATCGAAGTTCTACAACTGCAAGAAGAACGTGAAGCAGCTATCAGCCAAACCCGAAAATTGGAGAGGGAGCTCCAGGCCGAAAAGGTGAAAGCGTTTGAAGGGCGTTTCAAGAGCTTACAGTCATAAAAATGATTGATCCGCCAATTAATTTCGAAGTAGACACGTTTCTACATATCACGATCCCATGAAATCAACACCAACGAGTACCATATATACTTTTTGCTCTACCTTTTTTGGCATTTACAGAGACAATGCATCCATAAACCTTGGTTAGGTTAGAGCAGTGCGCTCGCTCCCTGGATTCAGCATCGGCGTTGGTATTAAAAGGTTACCTTTGGTTTATTGTTCAATCCTATTGTATATTTGACAGGTCCGAAAAATAGGCCGCACACTTTTTGTATAATGTTTAACACTAAGCCTCTCGGAGGACTGGCGGAGTTGTATATCTAATGTTTTTACCTAGTACCTTCTACCTGTATTTCTAGGGATGTGGTTAGTTGAGGAGAGCTGGGTATCAGAAAAACAACACGCAGTTTGTGTGCACATAGTTGGGTAGTGTTAGAACTCGTGGAGGATATCCCCTGGGTTTGTCGATAAAGAAAATGAAGATTATCAACACTGAGGCCTCTTTGCATTTTGAGTGAGTTGTCTCGACACATATCTTCCCAAATTTTACTCAGGACGATCACCACGGCTCTTAGTGCTTATAAACATCAAGATTGAGTCCTCATATATCCATCCCATTATATGCCGAGCTTGCTCGGAACCGACCCCTTTTACGGAAAAATTGTTGACTGGCGTCCTACATTCACACAGCCTTGAAGGTTGCACGACTGTTCCATAAAATTGCACACCCCGCTGGCATCGCTTACCATCTTGTTTCGCTTCCTTCACACTATACCTACATAGGTAGGTACGCAATATGAATCCCGGCCCCGAAAATACCGGACACGCTTCCAGCAATTATCTTCTCCTAGTTCTTCAAAATGCCGAGGCTCGATGCGTTGCATGTCTCTTCAAGCTACCCAATGATGTTGCACAAATCCCTGGTGATACTCTTTTCAAATCTAATTTTAAGCCAAACCATGGACTGGCACACACCGTCACGGCTGATAATCTCCAGAAATCCATACAACGAGGCTGTCATGTATGTGCGTATATCGGCCGGCTGTGTACATTTACTGACCCCCGTCATCAATCGAGTTATTTTCAATGGCTCCCAGATATTTTACGGTTTTGCGGTCATAATGAGTATGGTGAGCTTGAGGTTCTCTGGTCCCGGGAGATCTTTCTTGCATATAAGAACGATTCTAGCAACGTGGATAGGAATTTCCATCCTTTCGCTCGCGCACGTCTTTCTGTTGGTACCAATACTGGGAGTGCCGAGACTATGGAGCGTATTAAGGAATGGAGCAATGATTGTTCGACGAATCACTCTTGCTGCTTGCACGGTGGTATAGTGGTAACTGCATTGCCCAGGGAAATACGGATACTCGAAATTATGGATCATAAATCAGCAAGAGTCCGTTTAGTAGATGGCACTTCAAACGCGAAGTTCGCAGCCCTGAGCTATCGTTGGGGGCCAAAAACCAAGGCGGCTTCGCTCACGAGAGGAAAACTCGACAAATTTCGACAAGAGGTCCCGCAAAGCTCCTTGTATAAACTGTTTCGGGATGTAATCACAGTTGCTGGCGAATTAGGTTTGAAGTATATTTGGATTGATTGTCTCTGTATCATCCAAGTAAGAGGCCTTTTATTACAAAGTTGCCTACCAGTCCCCCAGAGCCCAACTAACCCATGTTTCTGATTGCCTAATTAAGGATAACCCCATGATTGGAATACTCAAGCGGGCAATATGGCAATTATATATGCGGGTGCCTTTATCACTATGTCTGGGATTGGTTGCGTTGATGGCGATGAGGGGCTTTTTAGAAATTCGTCGATCGCCGACAATACAAAATGATCACCGATACTTCACCATGCCCAATCTATTTCGGACCCGAGCTGGACCACTCTTCGTGGCTTACACACGAGAACGGAAATCGCAGGTTAGATTTTGATCCCCTCGTGTATCCCCTCGCAAGTGGGGGATGGGCGTATCAAGAGCGCGCCCTTTCAAAAAGAAATATTCATTTCACTCAACAAAAAATTATCTGGGAGTGTATGGAAAAGTCACAATGCGAATGCGGCTTTTATATGAAACTAAAGGTCAAGAATGACTTTCTCGACCTACCATGGGAGGAGGAGATTATCACGACTTATTCTCGAATGAATCTCTCGGAGCCTGCTGACCGTCTTCCCGCCATAGCTGGCATAGCAAAAGCCTATGCAAAACGCCACACCCTCACATATCTGGCTGGACTTTGGAAGGAGACGATCGCACACAATCTACTATGGCAGAACTCGGAGAGAAACCCAGGACCCCGAATTCGTCCACTCGTTGCACCTACATGGTCCTGGGCCTCATCCCGGGGACGGACCTCTCCGTTGCACTTTTCATCAGACACGATGCATATACAAGTGATAAGCTATAAGTATGAGCCTGTCGCAGGAGGAGATAGATATAGCCGACTTATCACAGCGCGTTTGCACATAGCAGGAACCGTGGCCTTCGGGGCCATCACCAATTGCCGGGATGGCGTGGTCCAAATGAAGTTCGAGGACAAAACAGTCTGCGTAGGCATGGACTACGATATTTCGGCCGCCGGCGAAGACTATATTGAATTCGGAACCGTCCTACCTTTCCTACTCTTGTGCGATGATAGTGGTCGTGCAGTTGGTGCCGTACTCAGATGTAGAAACAAGGAAAGAAAGGAATACGAGAGAATTGGTGTGTCAAGTCATGTAAAGTTCGATCCGTTCGAATTTACGACATTTCATTGGGTATTACGACAAGCGACAACGATGGAATTGATATTGATTTGATCAAAATTACCAACGCACACACCCCCTTTAACACTAAAGAAACGAGCCTTCAGGGATTGACCGTCAGCTTATAACGCCCGCTAAAGTGGTATTTACTTGATACGACGTCGTTCTCTCGGTTCAAATCGCCCTTCTCTCCTCTCTCTACCGCCTTGAACAACTGCATGTCCCGGCAATCCCGTTTCTTAAACGTGTAGTGGGAATAGCTATATCGTTCCGCGATATGTCTGTCTCTCTCTCTTTCTTCTAGCGCGTGTGCAGGGGATAATAGCTACGGGATGAGAACGGGTACGAGAACGAGAATACGACGAGTACTTCGAAGAACACACCCATAGCCGCGAAACTCGTGGGGTTCGTCGATAGCGAGGCGGTAGTGGTTAGACTGAGTAGTGCGAAGGCCTTGCTTTTGAGATCGCGTTATGGCCCAGTTAGTAGTTTCGGTCGGAAGACTGACTTGAATTGTACGGCTCACTATTCATACATAGGTGTTTGCTAATACGATGGTTTTGGAACACATGGCTAGGAGAGTTGTCACTTGGTGAGTTTCATACCTACGGTAGATTTGGAATCGATAGATCGTGTTGCCATTACTTAGATCTCATCCTTCGCGCGTACGTAGGTAAGCATTAAGTAAATTTAGGTTTCGTAGCGTTATCGGCTCGTTCCGTCGTCGGATTTCTGCCAGAAATGGTGTAGATAGGTTTCTATGTGTGTGACCTAAAATGCGTTATACGTTACCAGTAACAGGACGAGAATGTCATACTGCATCTTCCGGTGCATCCGGGATTAGAAAAAATCTTCATTTTTATTCAACTTGTAATTCTATTTGGGAATCACTAGACCTTGCGGGTTGATGGTATGGTTCTAAAAGTCTTTATCTCTTGTTCCAATGATAATTCATCATCTCGATTCCCCTTAACGCCGAGCGGATATGCTCAACTGATCATGCAGCCACACCGCTATTCAAATCCAATAGATGCTCCGTAAAAACGCCTCATATGCAGTGTTCCCAGATGATCATAATTCAATTCATGTCTCGTAACTCATTCGTGGTATAGTGTGTCGCAAAAAGCAAAACAACCCCCTCTTCATTACTTGACGTTGCGTGGAGGCGTTATCGGACTTTCGTCGTAAGCGTTGAAGTTGTTCACCATCGGCTCGGAGCTCATTCTTGACGATCGCGGAGAGGATACAGGTGATGAGTAGTAGCTTTCGTCAGATTTACTCATTTGTGGCCAGGCCTTTTCGGTTTCCGGCCAGCTGTTGCGTCTACCACGGTGTACGATTCTCGTCCAGTTCAGTGCGAGGTAGAGTATTAGGCCGAAGACGACCAGAACGACGATCACAGACACCACAATGGCGATGATGAGTGTTTTAGGAAAATCGTCCATTTTGGATTTTGTGTGTGTGTGTGGTTTTTGGTTAAGATTTGGTAGTTAAACTCGCGAATTATTTTATTGGGGGCGAGAAACGTTTATGTGCGTCTGGACCGGTAAACGAATAGTCGGACGAGCGAGTGATTTAGCGTCACAAAGTGTATGAATGTGAGCTGGATGAAAGTCTTGTCAGAAACGAAAGTTACGCGACGATATAGATCAGATACGGAAACTCCGCAGAACCCGAGAGAGGTTCTCGTGACTTATACTGAGCGATTTAGTCCATACGTCACGGACGTGAGTAAGACGATTAGAACATAAGCAGGTTTCCCATCTCCGAGTATCCGACGATGCCGTCGAAGACCCTCCAAAACCGCAACCAACTTCATTTTTCTACGCTAGAACTTATCAATCTAGACTGGCAGCGCTAGAAAGAGCCGGTCTACCCGGACTATCTGCATGCAGCCCAATGGGTTTCTTTGATGGTCGCGAGCCGAGACCAAAGAGCCGCAGAATCGGGTCCGCTCTGATGAAATATACTTGGTAGATCCGTGCGTCTTTTCGTCATCCCTTGAATGGGTACTTCAGCCGCACTAGATCCCTCTCTACAACTCCCTATAACCTCTAGAGGACGTCAGCTGGACCCTGAAATCTACGATGTGGCTTACCCACTTATCCTTACTCGGTTTGGCGCGCAGCAGGATGCTGTCATTGCCGCGAATTGTCCCGCATATATCGACGCCTATGATTTAAGAGACTTTTATGATTCACAGCAAGGAATCGATATTTGCCAGTTATGATCGAAAACGCACCCCACGATGTAAATCATGTCAGAACTATATTGCTAGTTTCACAGTCCTGAATCACATGAATATATGTATCGCCTATGCCCAAAAGTCCATTTAATCTCTTCCGACAAAATAAATCGCGATGAAACTTGGCAGTGGTAACCAAACAGGTTGAGCAGAACTTAGCTGACGTAAGTCTAGATAATCATGTAATTCACACTCATCCTTCATATCATCTTATTATCACGTAAAGCTGATGATTTAGAGTACCATAGATTTTTCGCATACGTTATCACAGAAAATTTGCGTTTCCAATTAATTGATCTTCCTTACCCACCAAAACTGGGTGGAGTCTCTATCGTCATAGGGGTCTGATCCAGTCAATCTGGGGGTTCAGACCAAACTAGCGCTATCTACAACTTGGGGACCTTGGACAATCAGTTCAGACGAAGATGAATTGAATACGTGAATAATTAAGGCCCAATTGTATGATTATCTAACTCTTAGTTGATTAAACCCATTAGAGGTTTTGGCAGCTTCCTGCTTATTTCGCGCCTAAGCTGACGCATTCCATGTAGGTGCCCAAAGAATCTCACGTCGCACATGATTTCTATATTGACACGAGTACTAACCTTCCAGTAAAGCCTATTCAGATGGCCAAGAGTTCACCCCAGTCACAATGAATATGGCCTATCAGTGTACCTTAGTATCAAACCATGATGACTAAGGGTTCATCCCTATATTAACATCTCCAAAGAATATCAGTGTATGTTTCCGGCGCTAGGTGTACTCCCTCTTATATGCACCTAGGACGTTACACAGGAACGAATTCAAATCACAGCCTCATACATGAACTTAATACGTCCAGGAACTCACTACCGGGTCGTTCAACTCTGAGGCCATATCGAACAGTTCAAACGTTACCTTACTTATCGCCAAATACTACCTAGCCTAGCTATAAGGGAACCTTATCGATGGCCATTTCAAGGTGTTGTACGGAATTCCATTATCGAGAAAAGGGGTAATGACTCGAGTTGTACTTAGCAGGGCTCCCCTTGGCAGGCCACTTAATGCTCCCTAGTACCAAGGCAGTCTTACATACAAGATATAATCACCTACCTAGGTATTCATCATACAGACTGTTCACCTGTATCTATGCGCTTCAGCCCGCTTGGACACTCTGTAACTACCTCTACATAAGCCCATAACTGGTAGTGGAGGTAGTTCCCGATATCGCTAGATATTACCATACGGGGAACTGTTATATTTGAGGGTATAGCCTAAGCCTCGCTGTAGGGAAGGGTGGTATTAAAGGAGGTGTTGGAAGCCTCTGTCCATCACCGTGGAAAGTACCCTTGGCCTAAGATACGAGGAATGAAGATTTCACCGCAGCACAGAGGCTAATTCATCTGAGTCAAGAGAGTAGTTAATTGCGAGCTCCTCGCGCAACGGTATAGTAGCTCCCTTATATGGGTGTATTTGCGACAGCCATGGCCCTAGGCCCTGGCATAGGGATTCCGAAGCGGACATCTCCTATTGCCACTGGCGATGGCTAAGGTAGCTCTTAAAGTGAAGGGTTATTGATATGGTTATACTGTTGCATTCACTGGGCCTTCGAGATTCTCGCCGGGCTAGCCCTCAATGCAGGGGCTTCGTATCTAAGTATGACACGGCTTGGTAACTCTAGGTTTCAAACCCGGATTGGTCTGTTACCGCAACCGGAAGCTACTAAGCTAAACGGTCTCCAAAGAGAAAATCCACAGTCGATACCTCATCAACCTGCGAAACTACCATCCATTGTGGCCTTATGTTGCTTCGTAACTAGACCTTAACAATAACAGTAAAAATTATCAGCGACTTGCAATCGGGGGTTTTCTCATTCAAGTATAGCTGTGAACTCCAAAGGCAATCGATTTGTAGAGGAAACGATGAACATGGATATTGACGAAAAAATGGGGTCTATATACCACATGGCTAAGAACCAAGCCGAGACTATTTATTATAAGAATGGCAGGTCGGTTGTCGTTCCTGATCTTTTCCCTTTAGACGTTAGGGTAATTGAAATCCACTACTCAAAAATTCTATGGCCGGAATGTCAGAGTTGTATTTTGACCAACGTTGCATTAGCATACATATCTCCCTAGAATCCTCCCGGCCGAACGAGCCAGGGTCATAGTGGTTCACCGCCCACTATAACGTGACCTTGCCGGAAGAGTTACATTCGTCGTCGGTCAGTTGCAGTTCCTCGGACCGCAGCCGGCTATATCTCCTTCCCATTCAGGTCATCGCATTTGGTTACTTAGACGAGTTTACATAGTAAATTGGCCACGCCGGATACCGAGACAACAAGCGTTCTCGCTCATGCTTGTCGCGTGTTACTGATGCAAAATCTTATCCGGGACGGTTCTCATTGGGCTAGAAACGTGGCATATTATCCCGGAGTCACCATACCTACCTAAGGTACCGGTCGAACCTAGAAATCAATTCGTTACCGGCCGGGCGATACGCTCACATGAAAGTAATTTCTGCCAGGAAGTACCCCTTGGTTCGGGTCTACGCGACTAATTTAAGCGCAATTCAGGAGAACCTTCATCATAATGGTTGGTTACACAATAAACGTCAAGTAGGAAATAAAATACTACTTTCCTCATGTTACGAAGAGATGTCTGGTAAGATGATCATTCATGTCAAGGATGTCACCGGGGAGTCGCCGCGGATTCTATACCATCCATTAGATGCCATGAAAGGGGCGAAAAAGGGGCTTCATGCTCGATGTAGATCTGACTACTGAAGGTTCACATAGGAGGTTTAGCTGAGAGGTAATCAAGGTGTGATACACCTACCTCATTAATATCGAGGTGACTCGTGGCTGAGCCAGACATCAAATCATGCGGCATGTTGGAGTTTGAAGATTGCCCATCTAACAACGTCTATTACGTGTCGCATGAATCTCATACTAAATTTTCATACATCTTAAAACTCCGGCAGGATTCGTATGCCCTGCGAGATGTGATAATCACGGGTATCATAGTTCAAGCCGATTTTCTTCCCATGTAGTCCATCTCATATCCCTGCTCACTATCATTGTCGCTTCGGTCATGATAACTCAATCGAACCTCCTGTGTCTGTACAATTCGTCCTGGTGAGGTTTTTGCGGGCGCTCGGCCCGCGTCGAGAATGCTCTTATCGCTGCTCGCATCGGCATGGGGATCATTAGGATCTCGTCGAGAACCGACGACTGTTGTTACGACGTTGCTAGCGTGTAAGCCCCTCGGGGTAGCTTTCGACTGACTCTTCACACCCGACTTTCCAGTGCTACGAGTATATCGGTCGACTGATGATGAAATCTCCTTGATCAAAGCACGTAGAACTGGGATCGATGCCGCAATGATGGTGGTCGCTGATTCGGCCACATACCAAATAACCAATGTTGTTCCTTGGGCTTTAAGGGGGTTAGACACTGCGAAATTAAACTTCGAGGGAGTCATATAGCTTACTTGAAAATGTCCCTAGAGTGAGTAGGGGTAAGTAAATACACCTCATAATAGCCGTCAAACCAGCACTATGTAAGAGTTAGTGAAGAATCAATTTCAGGTGACAGTAACTCGTACATTACACCACAGCTCATAGCGATCGCGACGCCAAGCTTTTCTCTTCTCCTCATTTGAAGGTTCATAATCAGGAACCAAGGAATTGTAGCGAATGAAAAGTCCACAAACGCAGAGTATGCTAGTCAGGGGGTCAGCATAGGGTTCGATTTGAGTACCCCGAATTCAGGGGCAGTCATGAGAATAAACGTACCTCCAGCGAAGATACCGTAATGAATGTATTTCGCAGTGCTCCAGCAACCAGGTCCTTTAATCCACGAATATATAGCCGGCTCGCATTTGAAGAAGGTGAAGATGATGTAAAGAAATACGGCTATGTTCATCGTAACAGTCAGGAATAAGACGATCTTCTTCAGCACACCATCCGTAACTCGTAGTAGCGTAACACCGAATGACGTTTTACTCAAGACTGTCGCTAATCCGAAGAAGACATTTTGTACGCCGCCATGAATCTGGAGCCGAGTCGCAGCTTCTGGTGACTTAGGCCCCGTCGGGCTCGTGAATCCCAATGATATCGAGCTCGTGATGAAACCAACGGCTATGATAAGGCATATCTAGTATATCCGTTAGAAGGAGCCCATGGTGGCCGCGAGATATACCAATACTCACGAAGGAGAATATTAAGATGTGATCGTCCCACCATAAACCTCGATGTCGACTAAACTTGCAGTACATTCGTAGACTAAGGAACGTTCCCGCCAACCCTACCAAGGTCCAGTTGACGGCGTTCATCATCGGCCCTAGGGTATCCTGTTCTGACGCCATCTTGACGTTTTGCCCCGGGGAGCAAGGCTGAGTCGAACATAAAGTTGAGATGAATGAAGTGACAGCAAGATCCGAAAAGAACAGACCTGAATCCATAGAGAGGGGCGATTGGGGAATATGTATATCATGAACCCACTACCCCCATCGCTGCCATGCTCCAGAAGTTTGGATATCTGGCAGGGGGAATTCATGCAAATACACAGTCGTCCTTCCGCAACTCCTAAACAAAATGCGAAATGATCGCCGGCCCGTACAACACAGCAGAACTGTATGGCTGTATTCCAGGGACCCAGGACTCCCCGACTACCACCATACGCTAAGCTACGATGGGATCTGAGGTCGCAACCTAGGATGATCTAGGCGATAGAAAACCATGGGTCTATACTCGCCCCTAGCACCTTGGCTACCCAGCATAGTATGTCGGTCTTTTCTTTGTAGGTATGAAACTCACATCCTACCCGCGTCAACACATATGGCGTTAGGGTGCTGATTGTCAAATACGATATGTTCGTGGGTTCCCGCCCCATCCTTACTCATCCTACCAAGTTGAGAATGTCCACAAATGACAACAAGAACCGATATGGCCTCTTTTCCTTCGGCAAACCCCCCATCAGACCCGTAGACCAATAAGGGCCGCTATAAGGCCGAGCGCTCTTCTATACTACATCGTACTTGGCATAACGCTTCAAATCCGGGGCACAACACCATCTTCCTCCCCGGCTCGTGCGCATTAAGAGCTAGGGTCCCTTGCGTAAACCCCCTGCTGGATCTTTTGCTGACGGATTCTGTCTATCCCGTGAAAGTAATAAGACGAGCTTTATAAGGCATGAAGTTCATACTACCTACTACATACGAACTCTTAGGTAGCACGCATATGTACCAAGAGCTTCCATGCAGATGCCATTTGTCTATATGTTACAGTTCTCGCTGTCGGTATTTACCCAGCCACACAAATACTGGCGTAAACATAAAATTTGGAGGGACAATGGGTCGTTTTTTTATATGCAGGTTAATTTAGCGACAAACGTACGATATGTATTAGCTATCTTTTAGATCACAATTTTTATCAGTTGTAATTCGTTCTCGTGGCGAATGTAAACATACTACGTTGTATTATCTAATGGCCCTTTTCTCGACCAAAAAGGGAATAAATACGGACGTGTATAGGCGATTAGGCCGCTGTGCCGTTCTCCTACATACCTAAATAGGTAGAAAATTAAGAATTCGGTAGCTCCATCTGGTAGGTAGACGATCGTAGTGCTCTGATGATGTGCTTAGCTTGGCTACACTACCGAAATGTTGACAGGGGGTATCTTTTTACTCAATTCGACTTGCTTCCTACGGTAATATGTTCGCAGATACGCGCCACGCAAGCATTTATTTTTTATCTCGCCTTTCCCCCTTTTCAATATTATAATGAAGATGATAATAGAATGAATATGGGACTTGATGATGGAGTCTAGAAGAATGAAAAACTTTTATCTTCTCTCTTTCACAGGGTTATACTTAACATTATATACCGAGTTCCACATACTTTAGCGCAACGATCGACAGCCTAAATCTCTCGAAGCTACTGACTAACAGTTAGGGCCGCGGGGACGGTAGCATGCAGAAGACGCCAGTGTCATTAACCGTGTCACCTATCTACTGTGATCGCTATTCCGATTTGGTTCTATGTATCTGTGTGATCAATCTAACTATGCTGTGTCCGAAGTTCAAATCGTCGCGTGTTTCGTCTATGAAGAGAACAATTGCTTGAGATCGATAGAGATTTGGTCATTTTGTCTCAGAAACCCTGCTCAGATCATGGTTCGGTTCAGCTTTGCGCCATACTGCTGCGCCCACGGGAACACCCTACCTGGGCTAGATCTCTCAACAGGGATCTCAACACTCGATCGAATATTCTGTCCAGGGAAAAAAGAGGTCTGATCGGAAACACAGACATAATGTCCAAGGTCAAGGGACGATGAACAATCTCAATTGGGCCCCCGTCGCCTTCTGGCTGGAGAATTGTGCTTCGGTTAACTGTCATTCCTAGTCCAAACCCAAGAACGGAATACGATCCGGTCCGCCAAGGTACTTGCGTGACATCAAACTCTGCCTTCGGAAATTATATCGTTCAAACAACACAAACGACTGAAAACACTGCAAAGATAGCGGCCAGCGTGACGTGACTGAATAGGGTATTTGTTAAGGCGGATAATTATGGCTCGCATACTATAGCGACGATAAAATCTCCGAATATGAAGTTTCAAAAGTCATCGTTTCAGAGCAATTGGAAATTTCAAACGACGACAGTTGAATACGACTTCAGGAAGTGGCTTGTTCCACCAACAATAACTACACGCTTCGAACTACCTACCCGCGCTTGATTGAAGTCGGCGACTCTAAGGGTTCGATGATCGACTCTTTATTATGACTTCAGTGAAAATTTCGAAGAATTGCTCTAGACACAAATCCATGATCGTATGAGATGCTTCCTACGTATACTCGAATTCCTATCCGGGGCGGGCATCCGTTAGGCTAGAAGGCTGGGGAATCCCTAATGCTTGTTGCGCCCATAGCGACCCGTCATGGTTTCTGTTAGCCAAGTTGATGGACATGTCTGTGCTCACAATAAATACAATGTTTTCCTGAGCGCGTTCCTGGCGCGTGGACACGGCATCATCAATGGTCTAAGATATTTATAGGCATTGCTCGAATGAATAGGTCGCTCCTACGAGTATAATTTAGGGACTTAGCCGAGTATTTTGTGTGTACCCTAGTACAATTCTTACTGACCATTCCTTTTGCCCACCATACCTGCATGCGACAATAAGACCTTGCTCGATGCTATAATAAATAACGCCGAATGTATAAGTCTAAACACTGAGTTGTGATATAACCGACAACTGCAGTAACCAAGACGAACGCATATCGCGGCCACAGAATTTCCCAGGGCCACGTTCGAGACCACTCAAACAAGCAAAAACCAAGCAAAAACAAAACACCCTCTCGCTTAGTACCTACCGAAGCGAAGACCAACATCATACTACCCCAATATGCGGATCATGACCCGATGGCCTGCACACTCACGCGGCGATGTTACATACGCTTTGACCATTTTCACCTAACCAACCAACCTACGTTACCTAGCTATAGCAAGTGTTACCAGGCCAGGGTCCGCTGCTAAATAATTCTGCCTTTCTATAACCCCTTCTTCCCCGGCCGCCGGCTTACGTCCCGGAACTCGTGCGTACATGAGACTTGAGGCCATCCTAACGGGAACCATCTACGGCGGCCAAGTAAAGCGATTTTAGGCCTAAGCTAACCCCCACGAAAGAAGCGCGGAAAGCGGATGAAATTGAGGGTTTGAATGTCTTGCTTGGGGGTTGGGAGGCGTTCTCTCGGCCGAACTCTGCGGAGTTGGCGAAACTCCGAGGTTGAGGGGGTCAGAAGATTGTCTGCCGTGTTGGAGGACGCCTCAATGACTTTTATATTGCCAATATTATGTATGTGTGGTCGCACAGCAGGATACATCGGACCTGGGATTTTATAGTGAAATGACAGATCGCGATCTCGGTCATTTCTTGACCACAGCGCCAAGGGAATAATACGCCATGGCTTATTTAGTGAGGCACAGCCCTGTAGGATATTAAATCGAGGAGAATGGGGGCGCGGGATGGAAAGTTGCTCATGCTGGCACTTGTTGACAATAACCCGCGCAAGAGCTTGCGCCAAGAGGCATATTACCAAATTGACGAGAAACATACCTCACTTATAGGTTAGTAAGCAGTACTAGGCAATACCATCTAATATCTGTGAGTTATATATTTCGCATGCGTAGTTATGCAGGGGAGGTAGGTGATGATATTTAGTGCCGCATTGAACATATTCAGGGGGAAAAGGAGCGAGTTTCATCAAGTACGAACTAATACAATCTAGTATTGGACGCCGGGAATAATTTTGAATTATTAGAATTGGAGATCTGGGTAGTCAGTATAGACTGGTCTTTGTCTAATATGAGCCCAGTAACCTAAACGGAATGTCACCTTTCATGCCTGCTCTTAACAATAACAGTTGGTAGCTCCCTAATATCTACATGCTCATTGTTGCCAAGATCAACTACTCTTACGGCTTCCACGCTTACAATGCCCTCTTTGAGGGCCAGAAACTTGAGTTCAGCAACGTGGCATGCTCCGGGTGCTAGTGGACCAACCCTTACATCGGCACTAAGACATAATATCTCAGCACTGTCTATGACGCTACTGTGTTGCATAGCGTGGACGACGTTTTCGTCTAGAATGGCATCAGCAACACTCCGATCCTTTAAGATCTTGTGTTGTTGGGGTTGTCCGAGTGAAAATTCGGGTAACCGAGAAACCGAAGGGGGGCGGTTAACCCGTGATTCGTTACGCCTCCGTTTCGGAATCACCAGTATCGCTAATTTTCTTGCTACGGCTGATGGCACCAGAGACCTGTTAACAACAAATACATTCCAGGTAAACTCATCGCCAGGGAAAATCTCTTGATTTGGGGACGGAGGAGTGAAAGTCATAGTTATGCCGATATCAGGTACGGTAGACTCTGCTCGCGTTGCGGCTTCGAGGGAAGGTAGTGAATCCGGTCGTGCAACGGATGGTGCCGTTAATGAAATTGTACTTTCACCTCCAATTGAAAGTTGGCTTGGGCGGTGCATGCGTTGAATAGGTTGCATGGTAGAACCATAACCTGGGTTCACGGGGATTGTAAAATCAATGGTCGCGGTCCAAGCCATACTCAAGCGAGGTTTGCAAATTTCCGGATCCACTAAAGCTGTCCCTGAGATGGCGATATTGAGATCTCGTATGGGATTCTTTGATATCACATCTGCTTCATCTGGTGAAATGCGATATAAAAAGGTAATATGATCATGAGCCACACAAGAAACTGGAAGTGCCATCCCAGACTTGTTCGTGAGGTCCTCTACTATGCCTCCTACGACTGATATTGATATCTTGTCAAGGATTATCTCACAGTCGAAGAAAGGAGTAAAATCGACCTCAAGCATAGCTAGGACCGTTGCCGACGAAGGTGTAGTGTTGAGATGCGTGAATCGCATGCGCGAGTGCGCCGCGGGGAATATGCGCAAAGAGAGCTTGGACAAAGACTTGATAGGCCGTAGTAGATCCTTGTCTTGCTGGGTGACCGGCGCAACACGAGATACTCGGAGTGCTGATAGACGAGGTTTCACCCCGTTCATAGCAGGGTCATTCCCGAATGACTCAAGGAGGTTGAGTCCCGATGCCACGCCGCTTGGAAGATACCCATCACGTGGTCCATCTGATATGGACGAGACTGCTGGTTTTAGGCTTGCCGTCGCAGCAAAAACAACCGAGGGACTTTGTAGCCGCATCCTAGGCCGACTAAGGAATACCGGGTGTTTCCACACCGCATAAGCATATTGCTGCCGGTCGTCATCGTTGTTGGAATCGTTTTCTTCCGAAAAACTAAATAATATAGTAGGATCCTCTTCCGTCCCTACTGTTTCGGTAGAAATAACTTCGGAAGCTAGTTGACCATCGCGGTCCGGAGTATTCCCATTAACGATTTGCGCTTCTACGGATATGACTATATTTCGTAGGGAAGACCGCAAGGTATCTTCTTCGGCATAAGGGCTTTTGAGGACGAGGTATAGGTCGGCAGATTCATCTGGGGTCTAACAATGAGCATGGTGAGAAATTAGGACCTTTTGGAAGAGATATGTAGCTTCGTACCGAAGAAAAGTGACTCCCGCCATTCTACTGAGTCGAACGGTTCCCCGTCACTTTCTATACCATCTCTAAAAGCCTCTTCGACACCAAAGTCGCTCTTAAGGGGTATAAAGTACGTGAGATTTGAATCGTCGAGGAAGTCGAGCGCTAGTTTGGAAGTCATATCGAGCGAAGAGGAGGGCATATTGCTTTTTACTGTGTAGGTAGCTCTAGACACAGATCAATAAAAGTTCATAGCATTGGATCTTGTTTAGTCATTGCTGTGATGCACGAAGATGACCAAGATTGGTTACCTACCTAGGTAGGTATAGGAAGAAGATGCATTTTGCAATTAAACGTTTCACAAGTCAAACGGCAAGATGGATCAATCCAAAATAGGAGCTCGTGCCTGCACCCAACGCCGTGGGATTGAAGCTTCCCACATGCATAATGGTCCGTGCGTCGAGTCCGCACTTACCCCAATTCTGGCCAATTTAGTTGCTTTTTTATTAGGTAATCAAAGAGTACGTACTGACTTACCTTCCTAACCTCCTCCTGTTGGCTGCCAAAAATTCGCAGCTTTTCAATCTTCGCGCATTCCATCTCGGCGACTCGAGTAATACATTTCTTCTTCTCTGTAACCCAACAGAGATACTGCACTCGCTGTTTCTTACACCTTCATCATTGCTTCACAGTCTGATTTTGTATCTTCTTTGTAAAAAAGAGGAAACAGTAGATTAGGAGCTTTTTTGAAAGGGTCAGAGAATTACGAAGTGCGCGCGTACATCTCATCAGGATGAACGGGGTTAACGGCCACTATGGCCAGCCAAATCCCTGGCAAGAGTATAAAAGTCCCGATGGACGTGTTTACTATTACAATTCTATTACTAAGGCGACGCAATGGACCAAGCCAGAAGATTTGATGTCCCCGGCTGAGGTTCGTATTACCTGTCTTTCTCTGTAAACGCCGGACTAACTAGATGCATAGCGCGCCCTAGCGAACCAGCCATGGAAGGAATACACCGCCGAGGGTGGTCGCAAGTATTGGTACAACACCGAGACGAAGCAAAGTTCTTGGGAAATGCCTGAGGCTTACAGAAAAGCATTGGGTCACGAGGGTACACCCTCGACACCCGCGTAAGAAACCCATTAACCACTATATTTATACGACTAACTCAAGACAGATCATCTACACCATTTACTCCTAACTCTTCGTTTCAAAACTCGAACTACGACCATCATCGCGAACACCGAGAACCCTTCCCCGAATCACGTCAATTAACGCATAGTAGCGACCTACGCGCCCAAGCATTTGTCCCCGCGAGCAACGAACCCGAATATGCTACCCCCGAGGAAGCCGAAGCCGCCTTCGTGAAATTGTTGCGCCGCAGCGGTGTACAACCAGACTGGACATGGGAACAAACCATGCGAGCCACTATAAAAGATCCCCAGTACCGTGCCATCAAGGATCCCAAGGATAGAAAGGCTGCCTTTGAAAAGTATTGCCAAGATATGATTATTCAAGATAAGGAGCGCGCAAAGGATAGGCTAACCAAACTGCGAGCCGATTTTGCTACTATGCTCAAGAGTCACCCCGAAATTAAGCATTATACGCGTTGGAGGACTGCTCGTCCTATTATCGAGGGCGAAACAATCTTTCGTTCCACTAATAACGAAGACGAGCGACGTCAATTATTCGAGGACTACATAGTCGAGCTTAAGAAGGCCCACGTCGAGAGTCAGGCTAGCATTCGTAAGAGCGCCATGGATGGCCTTATTGACCTTCTTCCCAAGCTTGACCTTGCGCCTTATACGCGATGGTCCGAAGCGCAAAATATCCTCAAGGCGACTGCTCCGTTCCAGAATGATGAAAAGTATAAAGCTCTAACCAACTTTGATATTCTCACTGCCTTCCAAAATCACATTAAATCCTTGGAAAGGAGCTTCAACGAGACCCGCCAGAACCAAAGAAATAAGAAACTCCGCATCGAGCGTAAGCGACGAGACGGATTCACGGACTTGCTCAAGGAACTCCGTAAAGCCGGCAAGATCAAGGCAGGGACGAAGTGGAGCCAAGTTTACCCCCTATTAGAGAATGATGAACGCTTCAGGGTTATCTGTGGCCAGGCTGGATCGAGCCCACTCGACTTGTTCTGGGATATTGTTGAAGAGGAGGAACGTGCTCTGCGCACAACTCGAAACGACGTACTTGATGTTATGGACGTAAGTTATTCCCTCTAAACTAGTTTCAATTCGTTTTCTAACTCGTCATACAGGACAACCGTTTTGAGTTCACCCCCAAGACTACTTTTGAGGAGTTTTCTTCTGTACTCAAGAATGATCGGCGCACTGCTAACATTGATGGTGATATACAAACGTTAATCTTCGAACGGGTAAGTTCATAGTATCATGGACCACTAAATGATTTACTTACAATGTCAACAGCTCCAAGAGAAGAAATCCAAACGATCCGATGAGGACAAGCACTCTGAACGCCAACAGAGGAGAGCCACTGATGACCTCCGTTCTTATATCAAGCACATAGAACCACCAGTTGCCGCAGATGATACCTGGGAAAAGGTTCGACCTCGTCTAGCTCGCGCGTCCGAATTTCAAGCAGTCAAATCCGAGGATGCCCGCCGCGGTGCATTTGAGAAAGTTCTTCGCCGAATTCGAGACCGAGAGGAGGAAGACAGAGATCGCCACAAGCGTCGCGAACGATCTCCTGATCGCGGTACGTATCGAGAGAGAGAAAGAGGAGATCGTTCTCACCGTAGTGATCGCGCACGACCGTCAAGGCACAGCCGTAGTCCGGAGCCCGACGCTTATGAAGCGGATCGCCGCAAGGCCATTGCTGAACGTGAGAAAAATTATCGTAAGTCTAGCATGGCTGAGAGTTTGCTATCTGACCGTCGGACATCGGATACTTATCGAGAACGCGATGTCCGTGACCGAGAACGCGAGCGTGAACGGGATAGAGACTACCTGCCTCGATCTCGGCGTGATGAACCACCGAGTCATTATGACAGAGAAAGGCGAGATCGTGAAGAAGAGCGCGAGCGGCTATATCGTCGCCGCGTCGAGCGAGGCCCTGTTGAAGAGCTACCTTACGGAGATGAGCGTCCAACTTCGTCTAGACGTCGGAGAGCCGAAGACGACGACGATCTCGAACGTCGCGACTCAAGAGACTCAAAGGTAAAATCTCCCTAATACATGTCTATCTACTGGAATACTTTACTAATATCAATAACAGAGAGTAAGAAGAGAGAGGACACCGCGTGAGCGTTCCCCCCATCGTGATACTCGTCCCAAAACTAGGACTCCACCAGCAGCAGCAGCACCAGCACCAGTAGCGGCACCAGCTCAACCACCTCCAAAGGAGGATCCTGGAGTACACTCTGGTAGTGAAGAGGGTGAAATCGAGGAAGATTAGCGGCTCGGTGAACATTTGAATGGCGTCCCAATCCTCACTGATGCAACATTGAACTGACGAAGTTCGGATTCTCACGCCCGACATATCACTAGAACTATGAATTTATTCCAATACCCTCGTCCATGGGCATATTCGAACAAGGATAGGCCCCGTCAATACCAAGCTCAAGGTTAATTCATAGTACGTGTGTCAACTTCTGGCTACGTTCTTAGGACTTAGATGACTTGGGAAATCCGGATGCAGCTCCGATTCATATCTCTCTCCCTCTTACTATTACCGTCTACTTCAAAACCCCAGGCAACACTAGCAAACGCCGATAATGCGAAAAAAGGGAAAAAATGAAACATAATTTTTTCTGTGTACGTCCAATGATCGATATCGACCTAATCATTGTTTCATTTTCACGCAAAACGGAGTGTCTTCTCACATTTCCGCAGGATCCTCGCTTAGGGAAGAAACAGGTGTTAGCCCAACGTTTAGATCGGCTCGGGCCCGAAGATGTCCATCCGCGTACTATTTTTCTTTTAGGAATACGATTTCCGGTGTGTATCCTCTCCCTCCTTTATCCTAGTAGAGAAAAGTCGATGGCTTGGTAGATATCTACATAGCTAGCTTAATAACTTTGATTTCGCATGCACTATTTACGTGATTATTTCTCAATGTGTTAAATTGCCTGAAGCTGCAGAGATGCCTACTTGATCAACGAAGGTATCGGACGCCACAACGCGATGTTTGGTGCACCGTTTTTTTTCATGTGTAGAACAATAATTCCACTCAAGTAGAGCGCTCATACAATGTAAAATTTCTTGCCTGTGTACTCGTTAGTTATTTAGACAGCCTATGTTTTACACCCATTGGCATCATTATCACAGAGAAAATACGATCAAGTTGACAAGCTGCACACTTTATTCCTGCGGTTTTCCGCACTATCTACTCTGCGTCTATTTCATCTTCCAAGCTAGCTGATCCGGAAATTTATCACCGATAGACATACCTTACGCCATCGAGTGATATCACGACAGCCACCCGCTTGACCCATTCGTCCCTCAATCTACAGCAAAGAACCCATGGATATGAACCTTTTATACGGCATCAAGTACCGTTTTAATGTGCTCTCGTTTTTTCCCATCCAAAAATTCCAATAGCTGTAGGACCAGACGAACAGGGATAGGCTGTCGTGGCCACGGTTAGTCGTCCGGATCGTCGCCGTCCTCCCCGCCCTCCAAATCAGCGCCGGATGATTCATGAGCACCTCCGCTCCCTCGGCGCGACGATTGTCGTTTTTGAACGCCTAAAACGCCAGTGCCTGATGCTGGTGGGGTATAATGATAATTTTTGTGACCATCGTCGTGGTCGTTACCTCGTGAGATGCCCTTTTCAAGAACTGTCCTCTTCCAGGAAGAACTGCGAATTGTATTAGTAGGGATTTATAAAAGTTATGATTGGATTTAACTTACGTAGTTTCCGCCCATCTTCTGCTCTTGATCCAGTTGACTATTGAGCTTGTTGATACGGGGTCTGTAGTTGGTCGGGTCTCGTCGGAAAGTAACGTCCAAGTTCTTCAAGAACTTATTGCATCCAGTGAGGAGCGACTCCGGCTTGTTAGCGTGGGCGTCAATACCGGGCTGGCCGTCGAAGACTATGACACGGTCTGCGAGGTACGTGGCCATAATAAAATCGTGCTCTACGATGAAGGCTGTCTTCTTAGCGTGCATAATGAAACGCTTGATGACACGCGCTGCGATAATGCGTTGTTCGGAGTCGAGGTAAGCGGACGGCTCGTCGATCAAGTAGATATCGGCAGGTAAGCCAAGAGCCATAACAATGGCCACACGCTGCAATTCACCACCTGACAGGTTTTTGACTTCTTGGTCGATGAAATCATCTAACTTTAGAGGCTTGACAACATCGGTTTGGAATTGGGGCGAAAGGAAAGCCTGCTTAATTCTCTTGAAGAATAGCTGACGAACCGTGCCCTCAAACTTAGGTGTGATTGTTTGGGGCTTCATGCTAATTCTCATCTCTGGTACTTTCTTATCGTTGTCAGGCTTTAGTGCACCAGCCAAGAGCCTACAGAAAGTCGTCTTTCCGGTACCATTTTCTCCCATCATGACAATGATTTCCGAGTCGGTGAAGTCACCTGACTCAATGCGAAGCCTAAAATTACCCATGGTCTTCTGCATCTTGGGATAGCTGAAAGCTCGCGCCTTATCAGCCTGGAAGTCGTCGGTACCTTCCGAGATGCGGAAAGTCAAAGATTCCTCTCGGAATCGCAAGTTCTCAGTTGGGATATGACCGTCGAGGAAAATATTGATACCTTCACGGACCGAGTGAGGAAGAGTTACCACACCATAAACAGCAGGCTTGCCGTAAAGAACGCAAATGTAGTCGGAAAGATAGTCGAGAACTGACAAATCGTGCTCGACTACAATGACATAGTTGTCAGGTCCTAGCAAAGAGCGAATCATTCTCGCTGCCGACAAACGTTGCTTGACATCGAGGTACGAAGAGGGCTCGTCAAACATGTATACGTCTGCCTTTTGGACACAAACCGTTCCGATGGCAAATCGTTGCAACTCTCCACCGGAGAGGAGATTGACGTCACGGTCCAGAATATGACGGAGTTCTAGGACGTCGAGGACTTCGTCCATATTACCCATCGCGGATCTATGCTCGAGTAGAAATTTGACGGTCTTGATGGGGGTTTTGACAGCTCGTGGAAGCTGGTCCACGTACTGAGGCTTCACGACAGCCTTCAAGTCATCTTCAAGAACCTTGGTGAAGTAGTCTGTCGTTAAGTTAGTTGTAGTTCCTATTATCATCTCTTTTCCGGATATATGGCAAGGATTCACTGACTCTGAAGTTCGGATCCTCTAAAGTACTTGATAACATCCTCCCAATCAGGTGGATTGTCATATCTGCCGAGATTGGGCTTGAGTTTACCGCTGAGAATCTTCAATGCTGTACTTTTTCCGATACCGTTGGTACCGACAAGGCCCAAAACCTGACCAGGTCTCGGTGTGGGCAATCGGTGGAGCTTGAAGCTGTTCGCAGAGTATCGATGGGTAACCTGGGTCTCGAGGTTGGTGGGCAGGTTGATAATGGTAATGGCGTCGAAGGGGCATTTTTTTGGGCAAATACCACAACCAATGCACAGACTTTCGGAAATGAAGGCTAGCTTTGAGTCTGGGTTGACTTCAATGCAAAGCTTTCCACTGCGGACGACCTGTAAATTCTGGAATAAGCGACTAGTTTTCAGGGGCTAGAAGACCCGAAATTTCGTATATAATATTTTGGCAGGAGGAAAGGAACATCTACATACCGGGCATGACCTTTTACACTCTTGTCGGCATTTCTAGATATTTGTCAATATTATCGATAAATATTAGGCGAGTTCCAATTTGATTTACCTTGGGCTTGCACTACGAGGGACAGAACGTTAGTTTCGCCTCAGAAATAGGATAGGGGTTCAGCAACAAACCTTGTCGTCATTGACGATGGCAATACTAAAATTACAATTAGCATACGATGCAATACAGCGAGGCACAAGTTTGTGTCGAGTCAGAGGGTTACGTACCGAGTAAGCTTGGAAGCCATGGCTGAAACAAGAGGGCTCTAGTCGGCTTCTGAAGAACGTGAGAAGAAAAAGAAATTCAGTCGAACGCAGCCGAATACCGAAAAGCTGAGGACGACGACGAAGAGAATCGAAGTTAATAAAGAGTAGTAAGATGAAATGGTTGCGACAAAATGCGCCGTGGTAAAGTCCAAAGGTCTGGTGGGGTATCGAAAAATTAGGGTAGAGGAACAATGAGGGGTGATTCCTTACGGCTTAGGTCACCCTTCGTCCACTGTGAATGACGGTAAACCTGAAAAATTATGAACTGGCCTTCCCTGATTGGATAGTTGCTTATTAGCTGCGCCCCCACATATGCTAGCAATTGCGATTTGGTGAGACATCCGCAGCAGCGACCACCTGTTCAATGCATCTAGATACATATAGACGGAAGTACCTACCCACTTCTTTCAAGTTACTTTCAAAAAGAATTAAACTCGGCCTTGGAAGAAAACAAACTTATCTACAATGTCCTTTCTGTATTTCTTTTGTACTTGTCCTTGTCACCATTCGTATTTTACCGGAGTTACGGCGGGGGAATATCTCAAAACCCTATCATTTTCTCCATCTACGTAATCGCATACCTTGAGGGGAAAAGCTTCAAGCCACAAACAAAAGCATAACTGTCGGGTTGCGGAGTGTAGTGATCTTCGCTGGTAATGCAGTTAGGACGAGTCCTGCTAATCATTGTTACGTCTGCTAAGTCCCTAGCGTTAGAGTATAGGATAGGTATGGTTTAGGTACATGCCAACAGTCTAGTTGAGACTTATGAGTGACAAGTGAGGTTAAAGATTAAAACGTATACTACCTAGGTACACATTGAGTTTGCGTTAACTCGCTGTGCTTAGGTGTATTACCCCACTGCCTTACTTACTGGGAAATGGTAGAGTGGGAAGAGATTATTCAAATACTGCCAGCATGTTCGAAGTCTGGGTAAGAATACAATTGAACTCACTATCTTCTGCAGAATAACTGTTCATGTGTCTGAATCATGATAGGGATCCTAATGAATTATCTGCTGAGTCGGATCATGAGAGTGCATCGTAGGAACTTGGATATTCTTGACTATGACGGTTCATATAGAATCCTATACTGAAAGACTACTCATATTACATTCAAGCTGACGCTATGAACCATGGGGGAGTCACTCTTGCATTGTATTATCGGAGTCTTCGGGATCTAAGGATAAAGAAGCAACGTGTAAAGGAGCAGAGGATCAAACAACATAAATAATGTACTGGGTAAATATTGCTGTCGTTTGCTTAGTTGTTTGTAGACAGCTTGTAGGAGTTACGTGTGTACCTAGGTACTAGGTCGGGGGCTCTCACGTGATCTCCGGGAAGTATATATTGGAAGTAGGGTTTCTACCGTACGTGCTTTTGCTCTTACATTCTTCAGTGCACGGTTGGACTGGTGAGTAACGCATCAAATTTTGGATGGATGCCCATGATCATTAAACGTGATATACTAGCTAGAACAAACATGCGTGGATAGCTCTTGCCTACCTAAGCTATTATTTAGGTAGAAGATCTATGAGCAGGGGTATTATTTCAATCGAACAGTGCGGGCAAAGGTATGTGGCTTAGTACCTAGGTATTTAGTGCTAACTATGCTCCCAGAAGGACGTCAATAAAAGTGCCCACTGTAATATTAGTACGGCTTTTGACTGTGTCAAACAGACCATTTGATTGGTCGAAAGCTATACAGTATCATACTGTGAGTTCTATGAGACTTCGCACGGTGGGCGCTTTTATTGACGTCCTTCTGGCTCCCGGGATAAAATGGGCAGGTGCGCTGCGTGGGCACTGTAACTTCTATCTAGTGAACTTTCGGTGGTGTAAAAAAATTACAGCTAGGAAAAAAAAAAAAAATTGGTTGTGGGTCAAGACCTACCTAACACCGTATTTGTGGCTGGTGGCTGGTGCACACGCTAAACTATTTTTCTACTAGCGTTTTAAAAGCTGACAAGCTAGGTACCTCCCACCCTCCGTCCACTTTCGATGTTCCCCGACCACCAATTCTTCCAGGTCGATTTCCGCCAGTTTCTCACAACCATTGCCCACAGAACACACTATACGGGGCCGCGCCCGTACTTCACCATCCACATAGTCCCTTATCATTTTTCTTGTCTCTGCTTCTGGAGTACGGAAGTTAATGATTAGTAAGTGCTTAATTTCTATTCCAGCGCCTATCATGTTGCTGTACATGGCTGAAGAGTACCCGTCTGGCCGTGTACTTGGGACATCGAATCCATCTCGAAGACATGAACACGCGACCTTGTTATCGCTTCTTCAACTGCATCTGAGCTTCTCAGACGCTTGTTTCGAGATGGGATCCGTCGTTCTCGGTTTGTCGGACGCGCTGAGCCCTCCTCATCCGTCCCGTCAACACCGGTCGCCCGCAATTGCTTTTTCATCACCTATCAGCCTCGCGTTTATCGAACCATCACTGGATTTGCGCCAGATCCATTGTCAAATTCATTTCCCATGATTGCTAGCTATTTATTGCGTTGTTTTAGTCGCTGTTTGAAGCGCTGCCCATAGACCCTATACACGTAGCACTTCGGTGGTGAAAATCCTGCTAACCTTGCTGTCACATAGCGGACGGTTGTGTCCAATACCAAGATGTCGAGCTCACCCGAGCCTAGCTCCGTCAACGGTCACACGTCGCCGGAGACGCGAGCGGGCGCGAGAGTAACACTCGATGATCGTGCTAGCGAGAGCGACCTTTCTGAGGTAAATGAGAACACTGGTTTCCAGGCATCATCATCCTCATCCCCGGTCAATCACCAATCTCCCCCGGATGTCGAACCCGAGTTAGATCACCAAGGTGGTGCCGAATCGAGCGATAATGATGATAACAATGCTTCCGATGATGCCGATTTCGATATGGAGGATAGCCCTGCTCCTTCACAGAGTGACGCGCTTCAGGATCAGGATGAGACATCGACTTCTAACAGCTCTCGTCGCGCTGCTAAAAGGAAAGCTGGTGTCGAAGAGGATGATTATATCCGAGAGAACCCAGAACTATACGGGTTAAGAAGAAGCGTGAGTGAAATAAATAATTACTGTTATCATTTTGTAGCCTTTGCTGACTTGCCTCTGTCAGTCACGTCCTACAAAACAGCCAAAGATCGTAAGTTTGCGAAATCCATTATCATGATTGATTTCGTCACGTACTGTACTAATTACTGTACCCATAGGTTGAGTCTGATGAGGAAGATGAAGACTCCGATTCTGATGTTGTTCCTACTAATCGTCGAACTAAAAAACTTCGCGTAGAGCAAGTTTCGCGACAATGTAAGTTAATCCTCGTATGCTAATGTATAATGATGTTTCCTGGGACTAACGAATTGCCCTCCGTAGCATCAAAGCGCGGTACACCTGCAAGGCAGACTCCTGCCGATGATTCGGACTCGGATACCTACGGCGGAGCTCGCGCTCGAACCTTAATCAAGAAAGCCCGTCGACAACAGGCACAACCACAATCCCTACTCTATGCCGAGAAGCGTTGGTCAAATAGAAGAGCTGCCCAGCAAATCCAGACCTACCATGAAAGCGACATTGATGACGAGGACGAATCCGAGCTGACACCTAATTACTGGGCTGGCGAAGAGCTCGCAGAAGATACGATGTACATTGAGAAAGTCGTTGGCCACCGCATGCTGAGTGGTGGCGAGTTGACTTCAGACGCAACCAGAGACGACTTTGAGTACAATATTAAGTGGCAGGGCAAGTCGTATCTTCACAATACGTGGGACACCTTAGAGACTCTTCGCGGCTATCGTGGTTTCCGCAAACTTGAGAATTACTATAAGCGAACCGTCGAATACGAGATTGACCTTAAGTTTGCGGGTGAGGATATTCCGCCCGAGACTCGAGAGCAGTACATGCTTGATAAAGAGCGTGAGCAAGACGCCTTGGAAGATTACACCAAGGTCGAACGCGTTGTTACTCAGCGTATAGGCGATGAAGGAAGGGAATATTTCGTGAAATGGAAGGGCCTCACATATGAGCACTGTACTTGGGAGTTGGCTACCACCATCAGCGACACCGCCCAAGATAAGATCGACCAGTTCCTTGACCGACAATCTAGATCCTGGACTTCCGACAAATATGAGTCGAACCCTACATCACGAAGCAAATTCTTGAAGCTCGAGAAACAGCCTAGCTACATCAAGGGCGGTGAGCTGAGAGGCTTCCAGCTCACAGGCTTGAACTTCCTGTGCCTTAATTGGTGTAGAGCTAACAACGTTATCCTTGCCGATGAAATGGGTCTCGGAAAGACTGTCCAGACCGTTTCGTTCTTAAGCTGGCTTCGCAACGAGCGCAAGCAAGAAGGCCCCTTCTTGGTTGTTGCGCCACTCAGTGTTATTCCCGCGTGGTGTGATACATTCAACTTATGGTCTCCCGATCTTAACTATGTCGTCTACCTAGGCAATGCCGAGGCACGAAATACGATAAGAGATCATGAGTTGATGTTCAACGGGAACCCGAAGAAACACAAGTTCAATGTCTTGGTCACATCATATGAATACATATTGATGGATGCGGACTTCCTCAGAAGCATCAAATGGCAAGCCTTAGCAGTCGATGAAGCTCATCGTCTGAAGAACAAGGAATCCAAATTGTATGCGGAACTTATGAGCTTCGGTGCTCCCGCTAGAGTTTTGATTACCGGTACTCCGATCCAGAACAACTTGGCCGAACTGTCCTCCCTCCTCGACTTCCTGAATCCCGGTAAGGTTCATATCGACGAAGACCTCGATACCTTAGCCTCGGCGGACGCCCAGACAAAACTCCAGGACTTACACGCTGCGATTGCTCCCTTCATCTTGCGAAGAACCAAGGAGACGGTAGAGTCGGATCTACCCCCCAAAACTGAGAAGATCATTCGTGTAGAGCTCTCGGATGTCCAGTTGGAATATTATAAGAACATTCTCACAAGGAATTACGCAGCCCTTAATGAAGGAAACAATGGACAGAAATCATCACTCTTGAATATTGTTATGGAACTGAAGAAAGTCAGCAACCATCCTTACATGTTTCCTGGTGCTGAGGAGAAAGTACTCAACGGTAGCGAGCGTCGCGAAGACCAAATCAAGGGGCTTATTGCAAGCAGTGGGAAGATGATGTTGCTCGACCAGCTACTTGCCAAGCTGAAGAAGGATAACCACCGTGTCTTGATCTTCAGTCAAATGGTGAAGGTGCTTGATATCCTCGGAGACTACCTCAGACTGCGTGGTTATCAGTTCCAACGACTTGACGGCACCATCGGTGCTGGGCCAAGACGTCTGGCGATTAACCATTTTAACGCCGAGGACAGTTCGGACTTCTGCTTCTTACTTTCAACGAGAGCTGGTGGTTTGGGCATCAACCTGATGACGGCGGATACTGTCATCATTTTTGACTCGGATTGGAACCCTCAGGCTGATTTGCAGGCCATGGCAAGGGCCCATCGTATTGGGCAGAAGAAACCCGTCACCGTTTACCGCCTGGTCTCTAAAGAGACTATTGAGGAGGAAGTCCTCGAACGAGCCCGGAACAAGCTTCTACTTGAGTACCTTGCGATCCAGGCCGGTGTTACAGACGATGGCAAGGCGTTTAGGGAAGAGTTTAAGCAAAAGGGTCTTAGGATGGACGAGGCTAAGTCAGCAGACGATATACAATGGGTATTGAAGATGAGATCCCAGAAGATGTTTGAGCAGTCGGGCAACCAGGAGCGACTGGAGCAGCTTGATATTGACTCCATCTTGGAGAATGCCGAAGTCACCAAGACAAAGGTGGATGATCAAATGAACCTCAGTACTGGTGGTATCGACTGGGACAATTTCATGCAGTACACTGACGTTAAGGTGGATGATCTTGCTCTCGATTGGGATCAAATAATACCGGCAGACGAGCTAGCAGCAATTAAGGCCGAAGAAGATAAAAAGAAGGAAGATGAGTATCTTGCAAAGGAACTCGAAGCAAGTGCTCCACGAAGAGCTGCCTTGAAAAGCTCAAGGCCTAATGGTGACTCTGAGAGAGCCGAAAGAATTGCGAAAAAGAGAGAACGAGAACAGTTGAAGCAGGAACGTCTAGAAGAGCAGAGAGCCATGCTTTCTGATCCGAGACGACCACTCAACGAGAAAGAAACTCGTAACCTCATTCGGGCTTTTATGCGGTACGGTTTTATTGAAGACCGACCGGACGAATTACTACGTGACGCTCGCCTGAGTGATAGAGATCGCGACTTCATAGGGAAGTTACTCGATGATCTTGTCACTATGTCTCGTGATGCCGTGGAAAAGAACAACGAGGAAATCCGGCTACAGGAGCAGCAGGCAAAGAAGAAGCTCACGAAAAAAGATATCAAGGCCGTCATGTTTGATTTTGGCGAAGTCAAAAAGATCAATGCTGAGACAATCCTCGACCGTCCGCCGCAGCTACGGCTTCTGCGACGTGTTCTCAATGAGCTTCCGGATTTCCGAACCTTCCAGCTCCCAGACGCTACCAAGGCCGCGCATTACAGCTGCGAATGGGGAGCTAGAGAAGATGGAATGCTTCTCGTGGGTATCGATCGATATGGCTTTGGTGCCTGGACACAAATCCGTGATGACAGGGATCTCGGAATGCAAGACAAGTTCTTCCTAGAAGAACATCGCATCGAGAAGAAGCAAGAGCGAGAGCACGGTGATACCAAGGGCGCCAAAGCTCCTGGCGCCGTTCATCTCGTTCGTCGTGCGGAGTACCTGTTGTCAGTGCTTACCTCAATTCACTCGGATGATGTGAACGCGCAGAAAATTGTTGAGAATCATCATCGAAACAACAAGAAAGCCAGTCTCAGCATTGCTAATGGGCATCGCCGTCCAGAGAAAGGAGGGTCCGTTTCTGCGTCGCCCGCTCCTCAGAGCTCGAAGAAATCTTCCCATCGGGACAGAGATCATGATCGCTCCCACTCCCGGGGCGATCATCACCGCTCTCGAAGTAGCATAGGTGATAGTGGCACGCCAAGACCTGACCCTAAGCGAAAGCATAGTGGCGAAGCGGATGACCGCCGGCATAAGCACCGCCGAGTAGAAGAACTTCGCAGATTCGATGGCAATCAGCAACAGGCCGAGGATAAGGACGACGAAGAAAACGCACACACCATTCAACTACTCATGCAACCTATATGGTCACATGTCGAAAAAGTTGAATCTTGCACCAAGGCAAACATACCGGTTGCCAAGGCCAGAGCTAAAGTCTTGAAGTCCGAGATCACTGCTATTGGTGATTTCATTGAGGGTCTTCACAAGACTTCAGGTCTTAGTCTTGAACAAATCGAAAAGGAGCTGAAGCCTAAATTATGGTACGTATCTAAAAATATGAGTCATTGACAAAAGCTAACCGCGCTGTAGGAGATTTATCTCAAAGCGAATTCCGGCTTCCGAGAAGGCATCTGGAAAGTCGGAGAAATCCACATCCGGCGAGTCCCAGTCCTCGGGGATGACCGGTCCACGACTATCCGCGCTATATCGGCAATTAAAGGAGGTGGAGACTGGTGCAAAGAATTCTAGCGCAACAGTTACTAACGGAGGCTCTCGAGGAGGGTCGTCCAAGGCGACCAGCTAGTCGCCCTAACCCATAACATTCGATTCGATCAGACGGCCGCGATGACGAAACGATAACTGAAGTTGGCCGTTCCATTCTATTGCATTGTACGGCGTTACGGTTTGGCATTTTAGATAGGCGAGGTTGGAGTCCATGAAATCATACCCAGCAAAAGCATCGACATTACAGGAGACCAGGAGTTCTATTGGTCGGCATGACTAGTCATCTCCGTCTTGTCTAAACCCACGGGCATTTGCTCTTGGTTGTTACCAGGGAGTCCGAGGGGGGAATTGAGGAAAAGGAGAGGAGACAGTTATAAAATAATGTGTCTCGGCGGCTTTTGCATCATCACTTCTATATTCAGCGAACTACGAAGTAGGTACGGTCAGGTCTGTCCACATAATAGGACTTTATTGTACCTAATCTTGATGAGAAGCCCCCTATGAGAAACCAATAATCAGCGGATATATTTCGCGAATAGTTGTATGGCGAGTTATTATATCGCTTGCAATAGATATAGGCTTAGCCTAGTACGATGGTTATTAGGAGAAGCAAGACAATAAAGCTATGCGTATTAAAATGACTACTTGTTACTTTTATAATTTTGTTAAAGGGCTGGTAATGAAAAATCGTGAATCACTGAGCCTACCCTGACTTCTTCCATGGCACGTGACCTTTTGCTTTCCTTTTGTGAGGTGCAAGGCCTAATTCTAAGGCCAAACATGCCCCGTAAAGACACCTAACAACTCAGTACCTAGGTAGGTGAGCACCTAGATGTGGCAGTAGCCTGGCCACGTGGCACAGAAACACCACTAATTCTTACAGAGTTACGCAGGGCATTGTCTCATATTTTGCTTTTCCAATCATGATATTTAAGGGTAGCAGATGTATATGTATAATGATGTTATGTAGCAATAATTCAACGCGTACTTAATAATTCCGCACTGCTCTCTCTATATGCAAAGACCTCCCTCTTTTCACTGCCAGACTGAATGTAGGGGAGAGTTTACCTCCATCCCCTTCTGCTGTGGTTTTTTAATGTAACTGACTGACTAAACGCCTATGCCGTACCATACCGTGCCTTGCCTCGCTCCGTGAAAAAAAAGTGCAGCCTTCTACATAACGCCTGTCCGCCCGTTTGCCTTGTCGCTCTCGCTCACGCCTCGGAGAGTTAGGCAACCAAAAAAATAAAGCCTCGTCCGAATGACCTGCTGCCTTGGGTATACACACGCTTGCACATTGCCTCATGTGCGTGCCATGCAATAAATGCAACAGTATAAAAGAAATGAAAAACGCCACCAGTGGACCTAGCCCCGTAGGTTCGTTTCACCGGTATCCCCCTTAGTTTCCCCTTTCTTTTCTGTAAATGCTCCGGAGGGCTTGCCTCGAGAAATGAATACGCCCCAATGCAAAGTTGGTATCTTCCAGCCGATGCCGGCACGGATTATTTATGTACAAAGTCCATTATGGGGGGTTAGATTTAGTCTATCAAGGCTGCGAAGCCTCGAGGCTTAGACGTGGGTGATATTGTATTCGGAGATGTCGCGCGATTTAGTTGCGTAGGAGTCGTGGGTGTTTCTATCTCGGTCGTCTTCTGGGGTTCGGTAGAATCATTAATAGGCTTGTTTCGAGGGCGTAGTGAGAATTCCTCGCGCATAACCGATCGGGGGGATAAGATAGTTAGTTCAGGCTCCGATTCGAGTTCACGTTTGGCCGGTACCTTGGAAGAGGTAACAGTAGACGCCTTGGTTGCCTTAAAGGTAGTGTTGATAGTAGCCTTGGGAAGCTTCGGCTCTGCCTTCTTGCTTTGTCTGGGCTTGCGTTGCGTCGCTTTCTTCTTGTCCTTGGGGGCTGAAGTAGTAGTTGTAGATGCGCCTTTAGTAGGGAAGGCAAGCTTGCTTTGCTTAGGCTGGGGCTTGGCTGTAGGCAGCGCTGCTCGCACCTTAGGACTAGCAGAAGGTGTAGGCATGCCTTGAACGTTGCCAATGGACTGTGGTTTCGCTTCAACTGGTGTGATGTCACGTGATTCTGTCTTGACAGACATGTCGGTCTCAGATGCAGTTTTTCTAATCTCGACCTGAAGCTCAACGCCACGAACCTTTTCTGCGTATTTCTTCTCATCAACAACCACGGTCTCCTCAATGCTCTCGTCGTAACGGGGCAGATGGACTAATGAGGCGACATCATCACATTTGCCTTGGACGACCAAATCCCAGCAGTTCTTCAAATCGGCGCCGGTAGGCTCAGGCTCGAGATTAATCCAGGCGGTAATTCCGTCCTTTCGTTCTCTTGTTACACGACACATGTCTTTGACCATGTTGCGCACACCGGGAATCTTCATGCTAGTACCAACCACGATAATCGCGTCGGGTCGGGCTCGAATATCGGCTCGGACAACATTGGCGATAGATTCCTCATCCGGGTTGTATTCATTGTAAAGAACCATTCGCGGTCGTAGCCTTCCAATGCCGTGGCTACGTTTGCCGGCATGGGAAGTTCGTACGTTGTCCGTTTCTTCGCATCCTTTGCAGAGGGGTGCTTCCGGACCCTCGAAAAGCGAACCATCAAAGTCGCTTATATCGCTGCATTTGGAACAGACCATCTTGGCCAGACCGCCATGAAGCTGGATCGTCTTGGGCCAAGGGCCCTTGGTGTTCAATGGGACATTTGTGGTGAGCGGCGGCATGGACGTATCCAGACCGTCCACATTTTGTGTGTAGAGGCGTAGTAGGCGACCTTCTTTAGCCAACGAAGCTATCAAATGGTGAAACGGGGTAGGCTCCGCGTTCTTCGTAAGATGCGATAGATCCCGAACCATTGTGTGGAAGGACGAGGTAGTGGAGTCATGCTTGTAGACAGACGCGTCAAATAAGTGTTTACCAGATCCCTTGAGTTTATGATCCTTAGGGAGAGTCGCGAATAGACCTGTGGAGGATCGGAAGTCGGGAACTATAGAATAGACAAATTAGCATAAAAATCAAAACAAAGCGAAAACAAACCACCCTAAAAAATGGAAAAATACGTACTTCCAGCAGACACAGAGATTCCCGCACCAGCAATTATGACAATCTTCTTCCTTTTACGCAAGGCAGCCGTCAATTGCTCTAGCAATCGCTCATCTTTCTCATTTTGCTCCGAGGCGGCTTTGAGGTCGAGATATTCGGTGGTACGGGGCTTGCGCTCGACACGACGTCGCTTGGTAGGTGGAGGACCATCAGGATTTACACGAATCTCATCCCCGACGGAGACAGGATCGGAGGACTTCATTGGCGACGCGCTCCCGGAGGAAGTGATCGTCGAAGGTGGTGATGGCAGGCGATTAGTTTCATAGCACATAGATGTTCGCGGTGATACTGTTGGCGATCTCGAAAGCATAGAGAGCGGAGAAGACGGCGGATTGGAAGAAGGAGGATCTGAAAGATCGGATGTTGAAGAAAATGAGATATCCACGTCCATAATGTGGGTCCGATTTCAATTAGACTTCGGGAAAGAGGGATAGAAATCAAGGGAACATAAAAGGTGAGAAGGTGTCGCCGTGTCCTGTGTGTTCTCGGAAAGAAGCAGGTGGGCGAAAGGAGAAATGGTAGGGCCGCGACTTTGTTGTAGAAAGTGCGACGATGAGACGGGAAAAGAAGAACTAAGATTAGGAAGACTAGGAAGACTAGGTAAGGTTGAGGTTGGCCTATGTCATGGCGCTATACCGAACAAGTAATTCGATAAACAACGTGATACAACCCCTTTATACCAATCAACACGTAAATCTTCGCACCGTGTTATCGTGGATACCTAGGTAGTTGATTGCAAACATATAAATAATTTTGTCCTTATCGCGTTGTTGTTTCTGGACAATTCGTGTGCGGGTGCAAGCAATTAGTGCCTTGTCACGGGTATGAAAAGGCGGAGGATTTGGGCTAGTTTGGGACGGGAGACGGCGGGACGGAGTGAGATGAGGTAAAAGGTGGAAAATTGGAAGGAATCCCTAGACCTTTTTGTCGGGGAGGTTGGAGAAAAAAGGTGACAAGAGGGACAAGAAGTCTATACCTAGATGGAACGGACAGAACGGACGGAACACACAATAAGTGCAATAGAAATCCGACAGGGCAAGCAAGCGCGAGTGAGAGTGAGAGCGAACAAGGCGGCGGGCTCCTCTTCCTTAATTCCTCTCTCGCTCTCTCCTCTTTCCTCTTTCCACTCCTCTTTTTAACTTTCGCTTATTAAACCAACAAGTTCCAAGCGCAAGCGCAAACCCAAGTCAGACCAGGTAAGGTCATCAGGCTATGTGGGCTATTTTGTATGATGATGAGTCTAACTCTAACTTAAAAATAATTGTACCTTTTTGGAGTATATATGTATGTAGTACTGAAGTATTCTCGGCTTGTCTAATTCTTAATTCTCGATGAGTGATGGGCCGTATTTCTATTTCGCTAATAATATAGCGTCGTTTGGACTAATACTAAACCATGTTTTTTTAAGAAAAGGTAGCGAGGTAAATAAAGAAAAAACGGCGTCAAAAATCAATTGGTATGTGATGTTTGATTCGAAACGTTACTTGCTGTATTCGAACAAGGCAATTTCGCCCACCGACAATTCCAATCATGAGAAAATCCGCTCTTCCTTTACCCCCTCTTTTCTGCGGCACATCTCTTTTTTCTCAAAAGGAAACAAAGATAATTTTTCCGGATCCTGGCTTGTATTGCCGAGAAATGCGAAGTGGCTGTCCCATTGCTTGATTAGTTCACTTCTATGCATAGCTGGGAAAGTCTGACATCTGACGTGTGCAGACGCCTTTTGTCACTAATGAAGAGCTTCGGAGTATGGAAGTATGGAAGTATGGACAATAGGTTTGTTTGGTGGTATAGATCGAGGCGAGTGTGATGTGACAATCTTTGCCCGCTTGCTACGGCACTGCATCCGCCGGTACATCCGAGTTGACCTGACTCGTCACCGGCTGCAGAGACGGCTTCCTAGGTCAAAACAATGCAACGGCGGGCTAATAATAATTGATAATAATTGGATATCAGGGAGGAGTTGCGTTTGCGACCGAGGGGGAGAAGAACCCTGCGTATACTTAAAAAAGTTAGAAGTTCCAAGTCTCGTTGCTCCGTGGTTGCCAGGGATAAATAAGAATGTGCCTCATGCCCCAGAACTTGAGGCTGACAACCTAGCTAACCGAGCCACAGTGCACGGTTCATAAGGGTTCCGGTTGGCTTTCAAGCCTCATCTAAAAAGGGTTAGGTCAACTTAGAAGTGATGGCGGATCGGATCTGACATTGGTCTCAATACGTAATGCCCGCATGGAGACCCACACCTCCCTTTTTACCCCCGGTCCCCCTTTGAACTAAACTTGGAGGACCCAATCGGCGGCGAGTCGCGAACCACAAACGGGATCCACAAGGTACATCCATGTATAATGTACGTACTGTATATGCGGATTATGTAAGATAAGATTACCACGTAACTAAACTCTTTATGTAATTGTACGCACTGTTCACTGTCTTTCACACGTCCAACACTCGTGGTAATGTCGATATTGTCTGTGCTACGAGTTGGAATTTTAGAATTAAAACGCTGCTCTTTCTTCACGTATAGCTTGCTTGTCCAAATATGAGTTTTCACAGTTGGTTTATTCTCTTCATATGAAATAGCCAGCCACTCACAGATTTTGGATGAAGTCCACTCATATCAATCATAGTATGGATGCGGATAGGATACCACCACCGACGTTGAAGCTCAGGCCATAGAGAAAGTTGCAACGAATCCCCAACCCTACCAAAACATTAAATCGCATCATTTTTAATATCCGTATTCCTAATGACGTCCGGCAAGATGCCTCTTATCTTGGATAACGCTATGGGCGGCGAAGCCATGCAGGTTGACTTAGACGATGTTGACGATCTATTCGGCGACGGAGCACCCCTTTCTCTCCCTCCACGCCCTGCAAGTAAACGCTTGCGCCAGAGACTAGATGAGCTCAGTGAACGAGGCTGCTGCCAGTAATTATTCCCCTCCCGCCATCTCCCTTTCTGCCAATGCCTATTTTAGATGATGAATCTAACTATTTGAAAGGAAATTAGTCTGGTCCAAAGGAGGCACCATAGCTTCCTTCACTCCAGACGGTCAAGCCCTGCAACTAAGATACATTCGTGCAGAAAATAAGGATGCTGCTTTTGCCCTAAGCGATCCCACTACTATCGCGCCATGGGCAAATCTCCCAGGTGGTCCCCTCGTTCATCTCACCTGGGGTCCCGTCAACTCAGAGCTCGCCGTTATCGACGCTGTGGGGAGGGTTCTCATCCTTAATTTCAACGCGAATCTCAACCGACCGTCTCTTTCTAGAAAATGGGAGGAGGATCCCGTCGACGATTCACAAGCCATCGTGGGAACCTATTGGCTCCAAAACCTTCCAGTTGCAAACCCGAGGGTATGTATCTACACCCCGTTCAATATACACGTTATTAACCGCTTGCTAGTCCCCCCCATACACACCGTGCTATGCGCCAGCTGTCAGAAACGGCAATGGAAACAATTACAACTATCAAATGACACCTATCATTAGCACCGGCCCGTGGCATCCACATCCAAATAAGTCAGCCCTTATATGTATTACCAAAATGGGCGTACTTAAGATGTTTTGGGGCCAGAGCAATGGTAAAATCGAGCAAACAACCTTAGAACTCGAAAATATCGGAATTGTAGATGATATGATAACCCATGCTGCAATATGTTCAGACAGGAGTAAGTCGGACGAGAAAGACTTTGGACGGAACCCGCTAACAATAGTAGCAAAAACCCTCATGATCGGTATGATAACCGCATCAAAACAATTGCGCGTCGTCCAAGTTGGCATCAATTGGGGCATTCCCAAAACCGAGGCCGGGCAAAATGCTCCTCAAGGCGGTTATCAACTTAGCCCATCACTCTCCAAGAGACACGTAGCAGTAACTAGCTGGTTTGAACCTGGCTTTAGAGATCTCCATCTTGACGCGTCTATGCCAAAAATCAGCCATATCGTGATGCTGCCTACAATACTTAAGGGGTCAACAAAAGAGTGGGCCCCGTTGGGAGTCCTGACTGTGCGATCTCTCATACCAGAACCACATTCACCATACTCCCACGAACCACAAAGTATTATTGACCGATGGGAACTCTCTTCAGACCAACAGCAGACTGTCAACTCTGCATTTGAACAGCTAGGAGCTAGGAGGAACAGTACTACCTCCAGTCCTCCGGTATGAATCACCTATAACTGTATAAGCCCTTTTACTAACCCTTACCTTAGAATAGTGGCAGACTAAAAAAGTTAGACCCCATAACTATCAACAAGGTTGTGATGGGTGTCGAACTCACCAATTTCGGAAAGGTTCTCTGTTTCACATATAACGATGGTAGTGTAGAATACCGAGATCGATTCACCATGGCCGAATTATACCATGAGACAAATCTAGATCGCATTAACTCGATCCATGACGCTGGGTTTTCGCAAAATGGAGAGCCATCATGTCAGTTTCCTCCCTGGAAATTCTTCCTATACGAGCTAATTAGCGATTTAGGCCTTCAAATAGCCCTTTCGCCAACGAACTTCTCTTTAGTTCAGCTATGCGAGGACGGTAAAGTGAAATGGCATAGCATCAATTATACGGCAGCAAATCCAGAGTCCATGACAGATGGTATGGCCCTTTACAACCCGAAACTAATCAAATGACTTACATCTCTCTAGCGCAGGTTTCTGCCCTGGTTGCCAGCTTTACCATATCAACTGCGCAAGCCGCATCTCATAGTGCAAATATAGACGATATCCTAGCCGTAGCCAGGAAGTTCGCCAATAAAGACGGTAAGACCAGAATTACACATACTGGTAACAGACTCGGAAAACCCTTAAAGCTAACATCAAACCAGCCTTTACGATTGAGTGGGTGAAAACCATGGTGCAAATGATGAAGATAACCGTTGACTACACCGAAGATGCCCCACACGACCATCTAATAAAGAACGGTGTTTTGCAGATGTGCCTAAGCATCAGTAACTATCTAGGATGGAGAGGTGATTCCAAACCGCGACAAGCTTGGGGGAAGCTCTCCATGGTGGCTCTAAATCTACGTAACATAGTTATCATGATTACACTCTCCAGTAACAACATCAGTGTGAATAAAGGCTCCATGACTCCACTCGATGAACCCGGTAAGTCTACTTATTCTTAAATAGTAGTGTCGTTGCTAAACAATTCTTTTAACAGATGTTGTCAACGCTTTGGCTGGTTGTGTCAAGTGGGCAACTGACTTACTCTGCTGGCTATGCGACTCGCTTTTCTGTCTCCTTGACGACGCCAAGTTTATGAGCCTCCTAAAACAACGTCAATCTCAACCGATGGCGGAGTACTTGCGCTCGAAGAACGAAATTGCCTTACACCTGATATTATGTTCGGCAACACGTGGTCTACTTTCCGCATTATGTCGCCGTATTACCCTTCTTGATTCTTTTTCTACCAAGGCTATAACCTGGTACGAGAAACGAGAAGAAAAAGCCGATCCAAATTGGGTCGATCCTCGTGCTGCCGCTCACGCTGCCCTATACACCGCATACCAGAAAATGCGTCGATGTACATCATCACTCGTCAAAGCTGATGAATTTGATAAGTTACTTGCTAGTTTAGGCGCTGATATACGTTCAGCCTACAACGAAGCACTTGCGGTTCTTAACCAACCTCCACAGGGTCAGAATTCGGGTGCGCCTAGACCTGAACCATCTCAAGAGGCTATCGCCCGCGGACGTCAACACTGCGAACTCAACATGCTCGTTTTGCAAGCACCCCCACCGTCCTTCGTAACTGTCGTTGCGAAATTCTTTAACAACGAATTAAGGGAATTCCGATCCCACGTAGACGTCGCGAAGCTATATTTCGGAGATTATTCGATCCTCGAGATTAACGACGAGCCTCGCGCCGTAGAGAAGAGACGAGCTAAGGGCTTGAGAGTGGACCTCTTCAAGAAGATAGTAATTTCGAGGAAACCTGTTGATGGTACTAGTGGAGGAGCTGCGAGGGCCCAAGCGTCGTGGAGAGGATGCGCTCGTTGTGCAAGCGTTATGGAGGATCTTGCCCTGATCAACAATAAGCCAGGCTTGACTTTCTTGCTTCGCCAACAATTTCATTGTTCTTGTGGCGGTCGGATGGCTGTTCTATCGCCAGAGACACGTCGGCGTAACTAAACTTGTTTATTAGCTTGGGACTGAGCGCTAATATACCCATACTACGATACGTAGAGATAGCGTAATAGTTTATTTGGTAGTCAGAATGAAGATTGGGTGATGATTTTTTGAATTGGTATAGTAGCCGCGTACACGGACTATATACATCGAATGCCTATCAACCTCTATCTGAGCCATCAACATCTTCTTGTGATGTAAATTGTTTTAGACCTGTGTATCGCCAATTCGACACGTAAGTCTCAAATGCATTTTCGCCATATTTCCCGTTTGTAGTTGCGTAGACTCCGAGAACAACACCTGAGTAGTACGGCACCAACTCATCACCCCGACAATACCCAAAAACACGTAGCTCACCTTCGTCACCAGCCGGACCAGCTGAGAATGCAAAGTGCGTGCTATTCACAGCTTCAATCTGCAACGTCAATTTACGCCCAGCCCAATCTTCCGGTAACTCGTAAACCTCGCTCGGCGCGCCTAGAAGCCCATGATACGGCGTCTCGGAGTGTCCTCTAAACCGCAAATACGGCTTCACCTCTCCACTACTCCCTTGCGCAGTAGACTTAAGCATAACAACACCAAGATCAAAATGCTGCGCCTGGTCCTGAATCACCGAAACACCGACCTCCATCTCCTCCTTCATCAACGAATTCGCCCAATCAACATCAATCCGAAACCGGAAGAGCGAGTGGGCCATCCGCCGTCCGACAAACGTCTGGCCGCGACCAAGCGCAAAGTCCCCATCAAAACCGGTGAGGTTAAGAACGGAGGACTTGAGAGCGAGGGTGTTCCAGTGGCCTGGTGGGGACACGACATAATTCCGCAATTTCGGGAGACGCCAGTGGATGAAGTGGATTGGGAGTTGGGTTCCTGGCGCGAAGGTAATGTTATCATCGGCGTCGCTGAGTTGCCCTTCGCCTTGTGAAGGTACGGCGGTTTCGGGGAGGGGCCAGCCGGACATGGTACCTGAAATAGGCGTAAATATCGGCCACCCGCCTTCGTCCCAGGTTACTGGCGTCAGAACGGTTTCTCGCCCGATGGGGAAGTTCGCGGAATACGGCGCTTCACCGTAGGATCCGCCCGCGCGGACTGCGAGTGCGACACCCCACCAATTTCCGTTTGCGTCTTGGAACAGGTCGGCGTGGCCTACGGCTTGGAAGTAGGATGAAGTGTCGCTGGCGGCGGTTAACAGGGGGTTATTGGGTGCTGGCTCGTACGGCCCTTGGAGACTGCGTGATCGCGCCATGGTTACCATGTGGTGCTCACGTGTCCCGCCTTCGGCGAGGAGCAGGTAGTACCACCCATCGCGCTTAAAGATGTGCGGCGCTTCTGGTGATGCACCGCCTGTCCCGTTCCAGGGCATGATGATCTCGCCGATTTCACCTGTTTCTAGGTCGAGCGGCGCGTGCATGATTCCTGGGTAGTAAGCTGCGGTGTGAGCGCCGGAGACGTACGTCTTGCCATCCTCGTCCCAGAAGGGACTTGGGTCGAACCCTGGGAAAGAGAAATGCACCGGGTCGGACCATGCGTCAGACGTATAGGGGTCCTCGGTCGTTAGGAGGAAGTTGTCCCATCGTGAATCGTTGACGCGTGGGAGCTGCTGGTTCACTAACGTGGTCGTAAGGTAGAAGATACCCTCGCGAAAACGGAGTGTTGGCGCATAGATGCCGCTTGTCGCTTTCGGCAGGAAAGCCATGCCCGGGAGCTGATCCGCGCGGCTGAAGGCGTTGGAAACATGTTTCCAGTGGATCAGGTCCTTGCTAGCATGGATGGGCAGACCCGGAAAGGCGAGGAAGCTTGATGACACGCAGAACCATGTACTATCGAACTCGGGCACGAAAATACAGCTCGGATCCGGGTGGAATCCACTGATTATCGGGTTTTGAAAAGTTGAGTTCTCTGCTGACACTCCACCTAGCTGGAGGAGAGCTAAGGCGTACACCAAATAGTGAAACGGTTGCATCTTTGTTTCTCCTTTGACCCGGTTAGAAAGGCAGTGAACCAATTGAGGCCCGTCAATTATGGACGTTTCACGTAGATGCGAGACATGCTGTCTTATAATAGTTCAGATCATTTCCTTAACGACAGGCTTATAGGTGATGGTTCTCTTTAACCCCGCCTTGAGGACTACCTAAGTAGTGACCTAGACAGACAACAAGTCTTGGTATACTCCACGTTCGGGATAATGATCCCGAATCCATTTCCCTTTTCCGATGTGGTATACCCGCGAAAAGTAGAAATTGTCGACTTTGCCTTTTTTTGAAGGCATGTCTTGAAAACCCCAGACGACTCCAACCAAGCTTGAGGCTTTAGGGTGCTTGGCTTAGAGCGACAAGCCACTACCTAAGCAAGGCTATCGCCGAGACGAGTCTGACTCCGCGGAGCTTTCACCGTCCCCAAACGAGGCAGCTTGACGTCTTCACCGGATGTCTCCCTGTCGTTTGTCGCATTAGCAAAGGTATGAGGGGAGCTGAATGAGCCGCTAGCTGCCGTCTAGTTACCGACATTTATATATGTACCACGGTGAGAAAATCCAGAAAAAGTTTTTAAAAGCCCGAGATTACTAATATGTAGCGATACAAGATCGAAGATGCCGAGGGGCGTCTTAGGTAAGATACAGCGGCTCGGTCCTATTTGGGCCAGCTCCTTGCCAGCCCTTATCCGATCCTGATCCGATCCGAAATCGGAAAACCGAGTTCGGCCTACTCCGATGAGCTCTGTACTACGTCATCGACGATGCCTTCACTCCTTGGCCGCCCCCTAGAAACTCCATTTATTACCGAACCCGAAATCCGTCATACCTCTAATAATTCGGACCTAGGTGGGTAGAGAATTATCAAGCATTATGAAGAGAATATCGTTTAATCTAACGATAAACCTAACGCCCTAGCTGCTGTTGCTACTTTGTGACTCGGACATTAGATCATAAGGGCCCCGGAGAAGGGGAGATACTATATGCGCTTTCATCCTACCTAGGTAGGTGATTCAGGTGCTTACTTGAGGGTTACTCATTTACGCAGAAGATCATACCGATATTTGATATCGATTCTTCTGTCGTAGAACTATAGTGCTGACTGGTGGCGTCGTCTACTAAGACATATTTATTACTTTAATCAGAGGCTCATGGATATTTTGAGGTTGTGAAACATCATTGAGCGTTGTTCGCTGATAAACCAGACGTGACACGGAGATGGTTAACTTGCACGTCGTCTTAGATATTGGTTAGCCGTGAGGTGTCCAATGTCATTCAGCACGCATCTTACTGACTAGGTTTATATTACGCACAGCTGAACTGCATTTCCCATCTGTTGATCGAGAAGCACTATCCCGCTGCCCATTCAGCGATCGATGGGAGCAAGCTCGTCCTCATGCAGGTAATATATTGGAGACGAAATTTCCCTACTCTGCAAAGTATGCGATCAGATCTTAGATTGTCACCTATGATTTTCAGTATAAATGTCGGTGCCCTTCGTGGATTGTATGAACATGAACCTAGATATCTCCATCAACGCGTTCCTACCGCCTTGCGAGAACATTCTCTATTATATTTGCAAGTATGTCTAGTCACAGCGAAAAAGAACTTCTAGCGAAGAGGCTCAAAGGCCAAAAACTCGTTATCCCAGACATACGCCCGATTTTCGCACATTGGCCATCCCGAGTGAACGAGAACTACCAAGAGGTAAAAGAAGAGGTTGACAATCGGCTTGCTGCGTAAGGAAATTCCCTTTGATTCATTTCGGAAGTATATTGATAGCCAGTAGACAATCTATGAAGGAGGAAGCCCGCAGAGCATTCAATGATATGAACCCAGCTTTGCTGACAGCATCGTAAGTTCACCCCTTCGGACCCCTCGGTCATCAGCCCCCCCAAAATGCAGAAAATTTGATACGCAAGTAGATGGTGGCCAACTACTCCGAAGGATCACTATCGAGTCCTAATAGACTTAATTATCTGGTTCGCCTATTGGGATGATCTCGTCGAGAAGCTCACCCCTGACCCGGAAGCTTCCGAAGGACTTCGTGGTGATACAAAGGTTCTCGTACGCCAGTCGCTCGGCTTAGCAGGACCAGAGGAGAAAATGGCCATAACCAACCCTCTAATTCTCGGGTTCAGGGGCATCGGCGAGGAAGTATGCAAGGTTTACGATGAAGGTAAAGTTTCAGAACCTTTTCACCATTGGTCTAGCAACTAACTCTCGGATTGTCGTATAGAGCAGCGAAGAACCGTGTTAGCCCACTTCGAAGAATACATTGATTCGACGGTCCTTGAGGCAGAGGCGAACCGGAGCGACAAGTTGCCCAGCCTCAAGAGATACTGGGAGGTGAGGATATTGACGAGTGGCATGGGTGCATTACTCGCCGTCACTGAGTATGTATCAAAAACGACGCCCTGTATTGGTGGGAGTACTGACAGAAAACTAGGTTTGCTACTCAAGCCAAGTTACCCCCCAAATTGGTCAACTCAGCGGTATTTGAGACCCTTTGGGTGACCACTATTATCATCAACTCGATGTATGTCCGCAGCGCTTCATATGATATAGAGAGACAACTGATACAAGGCTAGTGTAAATGACTTGGTATCATTCAAGAAAGAGATGGTAAGTCGCACAATATCTTGGGAAAGTATGCATGAATGTTTTGAATTGACATTTCACGACAGAAAGCAGGGAGTGTGCTGAGCTCCATTGCCATACTCTACGCCCAAGTGGATAACCTTGACGCGGCGGTGCAAATGTCACTCGCCCACCTCAAAATCCTCGTTGGCGAGTTTGATCGCGCGGCCGACACGTTATTATCGAAGTTTCCTATGGGCCCCGATGAGGTCGATTCCGTCTCGAAAGCCATCGATGCCCTTCGGATGATCAATACCGGGAACTTGGAGTGGAGGTTTGTGCAACCCCTTAATGGTGATTATGGCATCCAAACTAACGTCTTACTCAGCTTACAGGCGAGGCGGTATGGTGTCTGCGACTTCATAACAGATGCTGGACAGATTGAGCTGGTTCTATGATTGTCAAGTATTTCGTTATCTGTTTGGTACCTGGAGTTCTGAGCAAAACTCAACCTGGTTTACTAAGCATTATTGCAGACCAACGCGTTTGAATAGCTTAAGAAATATTAGATGTTCGTTTTTTTCCCCTTACATAGGTGTATTCTTCATGTCTTCACAACATGTAGTTACCCAGGTAGAATCATGCTTTTAGTCTCCAGCTACTTAGATATTTAGAATAACCTTCATCTGATAGAAACCACCATGCACCCCTTCTAACTCTGATTGAGACTGATGTTTGTGACTCTTGCCATTCGATATCGAGTCCAATTCTTTACTTTGGATGTGCTCATCTCTCGGACCTCACCCAACTCTTCGTATAAATCAAACCCCCACCTTATTCCTTGATGCTCGTTATCTTCATCATGTATATGCGCACTATATGAAGTCGTATCTGCTGACTAGGTACCGTTCAAGGATATTGTATATGTGGGCCTCAAGGGTCTTTAATCTAATGATCCGGACAAGAACCATGGTAATAAGAATTTCGAGTGTTCTCATAGGTATTACACCATATTGCATCTTAAAAAGAACGATAAACAGATCCTCAATCAAGATTGGACTTTCACATAGATACTCCAATTCTTCAGCTATGATTGTTTACCTAATATCTTTAATACAGGTTGAATACTATCCCAAAAAGGGTCGAAGGGAGAAGCGGTATGACTTTATATGAACATAACTAGACTATAAAGACGAGAAATCCACTGATAAGCTTCAATAGTTAACAGCTTGAGGTGTTTAGGTTATCAAAAGACGCCGGATGACCGCCACAAGAGTGAGGGGTGAATACGGTTAACTACCGCACGTCCGTCGCTAGAAATACCAAAAGAAGTATTTTTATCATTAAGATCATCCTTAAGGTTCCCGGCACTCGAACTCTGAGGGGAACCCGGCGCGACCTTGGCGGGAACCACATCTGACGCGACCCTATCCCGGCTTGGAGCTTCAACTGTTTTTTCCCGAAAAAGGGGTGAGTGGAGGTCTAAGCAAGCAACGCAGTGTCACGACGGGATGGAATAGCTAGGGATATACGATACCTAATGCATCGTGACAGAAAAGAGTTGCAATGCCATGCCGACCCTGCATTATCGGGCGTCTTGGTTGCGTGCTGAGGGGAATTCATGTCGTGTGCACATCTCCTTTTCCCTGTTCGTGACAATAGCTCGCAACCGAATCACTTGAACTTAAGCGTATTTAAAGTTGAGCTATTCACTCCCTCATCTATCTATCCATATCTCAATACTCTCTCCGGGCGTTATAATAATTATAGTCTTTCGGCCCAGACTTAGGTATTGTCCCCTTTTACTTTTCACGGGCAGCATCAAGTTAGAGACTGAATTGCCTACTACTGTAATTCCTAATCAACCGAAATACCTAATTCCATAATGAAGTTCTTCGGCACTCTTTTGATAGCCCCGTTTGCTGCCCTCGCGGCACCCATCTTAGAGGCACGTGGTGAAGCCATCCCGGGTAAATGGATTGCCGTCCTCAAACCCGATAACTCGGCCGATGTTATCGCCAGCTCGGTGACCAAACTCTTGGGTGGTGTAGCTCCTAAACACACTTACCAGATTGGCGATTTCCACGGGTATTCGATTTCCGCGTCCGACGATGTAATTAACTCGATCGCGGATCTAGCCGAAGTGAGTCTAAGCCCTAATTTACTCAGTAACAGACATGGTTAATAATTCTATAGGTAGCTTATATCGAGCCCGACGCAAAAATAAGCATCGCATCCCTAACAACGCAAAGCGCCGCGCCATGGGGTCTAGCACGGATCTCCAGCCGGACACCGGGCACCTCCGAGTACAGATACGACGAGTCCGCGGGCGAGGGCACATACGCGTACATCATCGACACGGGGATTTTCATCGATCACCCAGAATTCGAGGGTCGTGCCAAATGGGGCGCCAACTTCGTCGATGGCAACACAAACGACACTGATGAGAACGGGCACGGCACACACGTAGCCGGAACTACCGGCTCTGCGACTTATGGTGTGGCTAAGAAGGCGAATCTAGTCGCGGTCAAGGTTTTGAATGCGGATGGATCGGGGGCGATCAGCCAGGTCATCGCGGGGCTTCAGTGGGCTGTTGATGATGCTACTTCGAATAAACGTGAATATCACACCTTCCTTTTCACAATTGGGATGGTCATAATTAACGAGTTAATTGCAGGAATCGGAAAGGCAGTAGCCAACATATCCCTCGGGGCCCTACGTATCCTCTCCTCATCCGTCAACACCGCCGCCGCCGCCGCCGTCAAAGCAGGTCTCTTCCTAGCCGTCGCCGCAGGTAACGGCAACCTAGATGCCTCTCTCTTTTCCCCAGCTTCCGAGCCAACAGTATGCACAGTCGGCGCAACCGACTCATCCGATGCGCGCGCCTCATTTTCAAACTGGGGCGCTTTAATCGATGTCTTTGCGCCTGGCGTGGATATCCTATCTACATGGAACAACGGCAGCACAGGCGTAATCTCCGGGACTTCGATGGCGACACCGCATATCACAGGTCTAGGAGCCTATCTCTTAGCTCTCGAGGGCGCGAAGGATCCGATTGCGTTATGCGATCGCATTCAGAAGCTCGCGACGGCGAATATTGTGACGGATTCGTTGTCTGTTAATAATATCTTGGCGTATAACGGACAGTCGTGACGGCTACCTGTACGTTGAGTTGGGATACGAGGGATTTAGTGGATATGATACGCACGTATGGTACATTTCTTGAATTTTGTATGTGCTTAAGGTTAGGATATGGATGCAGCATTATCTTGCATTTATTTATGATTTAGAACGTTAGCATATGGATACGATACGATACTTAATTTTACGATTTGACAGATGCAGCATCGTGTTCTCCCTCGGGTACGAGCAAGCCATGCAGTCCCTTGTACGGTGCAGGCTCAGCAGGTTTCCACCCATTCTTCTGCAATAGGTTCTCGTCTTCGAGCTTGTAAACTTGGATATGCAGAGGCCGGCAGCATTTAATCATCTCCTTTTCACTGTCGGCTCCGAAGCCCCATCGCGATAGGTCACCGCCTGGACAAGTACCTGTTTGGTCTCAGTAACACAACCACATAAACGGGGTTCTGTGAAAAGAAATGGGACATACTCAATGCCATCAACACATCCTGCTCAGCCAGGAACTCAATATAATCTCCCCTTTCTGCCGGACACGGACTCATGAAGTAACGGCCTTGCTCATCCAGACCTGTGACTTGGAATAAATTAATCACATCATGCACATCGCCCTCATTTAGACCAAACGGGAGCACTGCTCGCGTGAGATTAGAGCGGCAGTGGAAATCGTATCCCTTCCCAGACAATACGCTAGAGATATATCCATCGCATCCCGTGCCTAATAAATCGTGAACTCTGCCGCCGTTCTCATCGACGCCGTACCACGATAGACTATCGCCGACGATAGTAACAAGCGGTCGCATAAACGGCAAGCAAGACCACAGTCTATCGCCCGTCGAAACGTGGGATGCATGCAATTGCTTAGTCCGAGCCGCCCAGAATTTTTCTCGAGGGTTATGCGCATTCCAGATATTTAAATCGCCGACCTGTGGTCCTTCCGGGGTGCTGATCCGAATAATAGATCCAGCGGGTGCTTTCCAAGCTCTCCCCGATCTAATCGGAATCGTGAACTCTTCTATAAGTGATCGCGGGGCTGTTGCGATGCCATTGTATAGGTCCTTGTCCACTGTGAGGGGTGACCCGGATACGGGGAGGTACGCCGGTGTCGGCTTTGGGACTGGCTTCCGAGCTTTAAGGCGGGCCTCGGCGTTCTCTTTGCTTAAAGACATGTTGAAGGTGAATTGTTATAATATTTTGTCTACTGCTTTCACTATAACTCTGGAGTCTTAATATATTGAACCATGAGGGCTCATACGAAGGGTTGATTATAAAGGTGTTGACTGATGGTGTCGATGATGCAACGAGGGTGGTGCGGAGTAAGGATATCTAAGTGGATAATTTTTATAACAAGAACATGAGGCTTTGAAATCAACCTCCATAACCGCTGAAGCAATTATCTAATAACGATACGTCAAAATCGATATAATATCTTAAAGGCCGATCAAATCCCGAAGAAAATCATATTTCCGATAATGTGGTCGTAGTGCCGAGGAGAAGCTGCTACTACGGGTCGATCTGGGGAAAGAAACAAGGCGCTTGCTTATAAATGGACCTCATAACTCTGTTGGCTTGGTCTTATTAATAGTTATGCGGTTACATCGTGGAGGTTGTAATCTGAGAGCCGTAAGGCTGTAATAACATAGAAGATTGACGGTATTGCCGTACCAGTCCAGTCAGACGGAGTTGGCTAGAGTTATGAACTGGTAGGTTATTTTTGCTACATGGGAAGTTGGGATTTACTGCTAGGATGGTGTCCTTATGGTCAATACATCACAACATAGTTGAAAAGGGACATGCGTCTTTACTAGTCTATTAGTGGGCGGGAAGACTGACCTAAGTAGCAATCCGCCCTCTGAACGATATGTACATAATTTACTCTTGCTTTTGGGCATACAATCATCGTCGGCACAACTCCCAACTTCTTCCGGGGTAGCCAGACAAATGTAGACGTGAGAGTAGATCTAAAGTGGTCGGATCGATGCCGCGATTTGCCTTGAAAAAGATAGTGTCGTATGGGTGAAGGTTGGTACCGAAATATTTGCCGTCGTATAGTAAGTCCTTCGGATGTTCGTCGCACTTGTCGAGGTACTGTTCGCCTTGAAAAGCCGACATCATTGCCGATATTTGGTATCCTGCATTTCTGATGACGCTAGTGGCGCCGACTTCAGCATGGATGGCTTGATGAAACTCCTCATAACAGCCACCAAATGCGACCGTATCGTTCGCGGTTCCGTAGGGATCGAGCTCGGACGAATTTGATGGCGGATAGAGTAGAAACTCCATTCCGATATTGTCGGTCGCCCAAATCATCGATTGAACATGTGGCTTGGGGCTGCAGTTAATTGTCATACCAACCAATTTCACATCATCCGTCACACGATCTAGGTAGGCATCGCTCCAACATTGCTTGCTCCAATGAGGAATAAATGGACCTCGCAGACTCGCATTTATCGTGATGAAATGCTGATATTTTTTCCAGAGGTCATCCGCTCTTAGTACCTCACCAAATGCACCTAGATCAAAGCAGACATTGGGTCTTTGGACGACACGGATGTTCTTTTCTTTCGGGATGAGATCAGCGACGTCGGTCTCGCCATTGAGAATGAATATAAAGTCTGCTGAACCATGAAGACCTTGATCGAGGAAGAACTTTAGATTTTCGCGCGCGTTCTGGGATTCCTTGTAGGCGTAGAGAATTAAAGGAGGATCATGTCTTCTTAGAGGCAGACGCAGAGCGAGGCTGAGTGGTTGGTGGAACTAAGACGGGATTAGTTTTGAAATGTCTCTATTCCGAGGTTGGCGACTAACGAATGACAGCTGCCTAACTATAGCAGCTAATGACCAGACGAAGACCAATGTTATCAACGCTATTATGCCGCCCTTCCTCGATAGGTTCGATACGGAAATGGCTGGAGCCATGACATTGAGCTGTATGTTAGAAGCTCGAGGATCACGAGCGTGTTGAAAAAAACCTCGAGATGCTCTAGAATGATAGTGCTATATCAATGGTTGGTGGCTTAGGGGCGTTTGCTGGTACGGAGGTCTTAGTTTGGTCAAACATCTGCGTCTCACCACGGCTCACCTACGCCGCAAAGGTCAAGATGAACAGAAGGACCGAATGGTCTTAAATGAGGGCTGGCCATTGTAGCAAAAAATTATCATCTGGATTCACACAATTTCTTCACTATGAGTCGGACTGAAATGAATCCGTTTCGGGTTGTCGAAACACGTGGACAAGGCCAGTGAATCGCTTAGATTTAAACGTACGCCTGGCATCCCATAGATAGGTTCTAAAGCCGTAGATATGTGAATGCGTAAACTTTAGGTAGGTATGTAGTTCATGTAAGATATGTCCTTGAAGCTGTGTGCGACTTGGCTGGCACACAATGCTCGGCGATGGGATGAGTTAGGCTCGGTGGTATAAAACCTATAGAATACGAGCTTCTTGGCCGGTTAGTTCCTAACTATCACGTCGAATGGTGTTATACACTAGAACTGGGGACATTGATGCATCGGAATTCTTGAATAGTACGTGTTTCCATAGAATCATGCAGAAGATGATGGTTTAGAGACTTGGTGTTTTGATAGATAAAATAATAGAATGGAAATGGTTTGTTTAGATGAGATGAGACCGGACAGTGTTGATTGGTCTGGGGGGTAGCTTTGGGAGGTGCGGGGCAGTAAGCAAGGACGCCCCTGCTGTGGTTCATTTGCTGGTCTCTTGTAAACTCCGTAAGGTTGGATACATACATATGTACCTAGCAATTAGGGAAGTCATCACGATAACAATGAACTTTAACTTTAACAAACCTCGACATTTGATGCCTAGCCCGGAAGTATCTTTCTATCTTTTTGATTATTCTTCTGCGTCTCGTCTATACCCTTGGAATAGTGCAGCATAAACGACAATCCTTGTCTGGAAATCCCTGGTATACCGAAATACATTCAGTCAACATGGGTTTAATGGATCAACTTCCACCAGAGATCCTATTTCACATACTCGAATGGACTGTCATAGCTCTCTATGGCAACAAGAACGATCTCTTACAGCTGCGCACTACTTGCAAAATGTTTGACGAGATTTTGAAACCCTTTGCTCTTCGAACTCTCCAACTGGAATTCACGCGTCTAAATAAGTCCACGAGAGAGACGAATCCGCTGGACGATGATGCATTGTGCCGCGCTGGCCCTGTATGTCGGGCTCTATATCTCGACATGATGGTGGTGAGGGATGAGGGTATGCATTCTATCTACCTACCTACCTCTAATACACTTTTAAATTAATGCTAGATTGTGTGTGCTAAGAGTACCATGTGATATTGTAGGTGAAGTTAGATTTCTAAGCGAATTGTTTTCTCATATTGGCGCGATGGATGACTTCACGGCGAATTTACGACATAAATTTTGCATGACCGAGACGTCCTTCACCGAGATTGACTACCGTCGCCAACTTGGCACCATGCTCGAATATGCCCCGAACGTCGAAGCCGTGAAGCTGAACCTTCCTTTCCAGTTGGTATATCCGAGACAGTATCGAGCCGCTACAATAATACTAGGGAATAGCTTTGAGGCGCTGGTACAGCGGCCTGAGGAGTCACGGACCTTAAAAACATTGGTTCTTGAAAATCTATCCAATATATCGGTAGTGAGCCTCTGGCGTAACCCGCAAGACGTCAAGAACATCATTACTGTTTTCAGTGATCTTCGGCACTTGTTTATGTCGGTACGGCGAAATGAAGAGGGCCAAACTCACACCATCAGCTTCCGAAATCGCCTATGGGAAATGATAGGAAAGGCAGAGAAGCTCGAAAGCCTATGTCTTGTCGATCTAGACGCCATCGAGAAATCCGAGGTGAAAGTTAAGGTCACCTCACTGCTAGACGCAAGCATCGAGGATTGGCAATCCAGATGTATACCGACTATTACGAAGCCTCCTAAATCAGTTCTACCGAACTTGACCTTCTTGGAACTGCGCCAAGTCGAAGTCATGGGTTGCGACCTTTTATCGATGTTCAAGTACTTCGTTAAGTCCCTCCGGGAACTGTACTTAGATGGAGTCTGGCTTAAAGCCGTACATCTACCACAAAATCCCCATCATAGTACTTGTAACCTCTGGATCGGCCTTCCCAATATGCGGCCTCAGTCCGATCAGCGCTGGATAGCGACGTATCTACGCCAGATCCGATCCAGGTTACGCGTCTGCCGCGTTGCTAACCTAGGCTATGATCAGTTCATTCTAAACGCTCTCTACCAGTTATCCGGGAGCGGGCCGAAATTCGACTTAGCAGACCCATGCGATCTCTCACGTACCTTGGAGCAGCGCTTCGTCGAAGTAGCCATGGGGATAGAACAACCGCCCGCTCCCGACGGATCTCCAGTTGTCTACCTACCAGAGGAACCATTGCAAGACGCATGGGCCCTAGCCGATCGCTCTCGCACAGAAAATCCACTCAAACTGGAAGACTGGGACGCGCGATACTATCTAGCTACCCACCCGAGTCCGACATCCTCTTGGCAGCACTCGATCGACGGCCAGTTCCCCAATGGCAACCAATTCACCCTCAACACCTTGCAAGGCTTCGCGGAGAACGCATATCACGGTATGGCCTTGCTCAACGAGCTTAGCCAGCTTAGTGAGGCGGCGGACGTGGAAGGGTCTGCCGAGGAAGAGGGCGGGTTCGTTGCTTAGGGTTACGAATTATTCTTTTATTTTCTTCAAAGCGTTTATCGGTTTCTTCATGACTACCTAGGTAACTAAGGCTTTGATGATTGATGACAATTTTCTTTAATCTCTACTACGTTTACCGAGGCTTTTTGCCCGTAAAATATTCACTGTTGTACCTAGGTAGTTAGAAATAGCTTGGGATAGCGCTGCCTGGGCGTCTTACTCACGCTGATTAAGCCTTAATTCTAGTAGGCATCAGTATTAAAACACTCATTATTAACCGGTCATTCCGTTCCATCGCAATCACTTTAAAAACTATTTAAATTCCGAAGTTCATATCAGATTTAAGGGGGAATTATAGGTTTCATTCATCAAGCTACTCAACATTGCAGAATTTTGTGCAGCTATTCTGGGGGCGAAATATAAAGCGAAAAAAACGAGGTTTACTCTGTCCATCATCTACCACCTATGGGCATTTCCATCATATCATCGGCGATTTCCGAGTCAAAGATAAAACAACCGTTGTAAGGAGGCCACCCCTACCGATTCGTCCAAGAACAACTGAATATCCACGCATTTTTTCCATTACTCTCTATTTCGCGACTCCAGAATAGACAGTAGTCTCCTTTGCCAACACGAAGGTCGAAGAAAAAAAAATTCAATGGATTAGGTGTGCGCGGGTTTGTACAACAAAGAGTAGGAGTTGATGGAAAGGGAAACCTGGGGGGTATTATACGCTCAATGTAAAAAGCTTAGTACTCGGCCTCGGTCTCATCGGGCTCGAAGCTGTCAGCCGCAACCTCTTCGTAATCCTTCTCCAAAGCCGCGAGATCTTCACGGGCCTCGGAGAACTCGCCTTCCTCCATACCCTCACCCACGTACCAGTGCACGAAAGCACGCTTGCTGTACATGAGATCGAACTTGTAGTCCAAACGAGACCAGGCCTCGGCGATGGCGGTCGTGTTCGACAACATAGAAACGGAGCGGTCGACAGATGCGAGACCGCCGTCGGATGGAGAGGCGGTGGGAACAGCCATTGGCTTCTGGTAGTTGATACCTAACTTGAAACCAGTCGGGCACCATTCAACTAGGTTGAAGGAGGCCTTAGCCTTAAGGGCTGCGATGGCGGCGTTGCAGTCACGGGGGACGACGTCACCACGGTAGAGGAGAGCGACGGCCATGTACTTTCCGTTTCGGGGGTCGCAAACAACCATCTGATTGTTGGGTTCGAAACCTGAGGAAATGATTAGCCCACTAGGAAACTCTTGTCCATGCTACGTTGGAACTTACATTGGAAGGTCAAGTCGTGGACCTTGAAGCTCTCGTGCGCACTCTTGGCGGCTGAGATGACGGGTGCGTAGCTGATCAACGGGTAGTGGATACGCGGGTACGGAACCAAGTTGGTCTGGAATTCGTTCAAGTCGACGTTCAAAGCACCGTCGAATCGCAAGGACGAGGTGATAGAGCTGACAACCTGAGCAATCAGACGGTTCAGGTGCTCATAACTGGGACGAGGGATGTCCAAGTTACGTCGGCAGATGTCGTAGACAGCTTCGTTATCAACTAAGAAAGTACAGTCGGAGTTTTCGATGGTACTGTGAGTAGATAGAACGGCGTTGTAAGGCTCGACGACAGCTGTGGACATGCGGGGAGCCGGGTAAACAGCGAACTCAAGCTTGCACTTCTTGCCGTATTCGGTGGAGAGGCGCTCGAGGAGGAGGGCACCAAAACCGGATCCAGTACCACCACCGAACGAATGGAAGATCAAGAAGCCTTGGAGCGAGTTGCAGTTGTCTGGCGAACGCGTCAGCTAAATCCCAGAGCAAAATCGAAGCTATTCCAAAGCATAAAACTCACCTGCGACACGTCGAATTCGGTCGAGACAGTTGTCGACCATCTCCTTACCGATGGTGTAGTGACCACGAGCGTAGTTATTCGCAGCATCCTCCTTTCCGCTGATCAAAAGTTCGGGGTGGAAGAGTTGGCGGTAGCCGCTGGTGCGGATTTCGTCAATGGGTGAAGGGTCCAAGTCGACGAAGATGGAACGGGGCACATATTTGCCGCTGCTAGTTTCGGTAAAGAAGGTCTCGTAAGAACCGCCGTCAAGAACATCCTTCGCATTAGGGTCCGGTCGACCATCAGCTCCGAGACCATGCTCGAGAAGGTACCTGGAGATGGTTGTAAGCTATAAAATTCTTGTGTACTGAGCTTGCGCGACAGAGCGGTGTAACACTTACAGCTCCCAAGCGCTGTTACCGAGCTGGGTACCAGCCTGGCCCAAGTGAAGGTGGAGGATCTGAAAAGAGGTAGAATGTTAGTTGTATGAAGGACCAATATTGATAATTGGACGTGTGTTTATATGTCCTAAGTGCAGGTAGAGGCATATCTAGAATATTTCGTTACAGACAGGGTAATTGAAATATAGGGAACTTGGACAAGTATCACGAGTGATTGGCATAAGGGATACTATGGTCAGTAGGCTAGCTCTCAACGTACCTCGCCCTTCATGATGAAATCGTAGTATCAAAAACTAGACGATTGGAGAACCGCGACGTGAGATTGGAGACGGATCTGAGAGGAAAGAATCGAGTCGGGAAGATGCGCACAGCGCTTGGTAGTTGAAAGAGTGTAAAAAAGGAGGTGTGGGTTTTCTAAGAACTGGTCGTAGGTTTTTGTGTGGGGAACGAAAGAGGTGGTGAATATTCAGGTGCAAGTTACAACTCCGCAGATGTTTCGATTGATCAATTCAGCATATGAGGGGCAAGGTTTCAGGGGTTGCTCAATATGATTTGATGCCGTGGGGGGGGAAATAATACCTAGACAGCTAGAACAATTCCGGCTGCATATGTACATATGTAACTAATATACCCTATTGAGGTACCTAGGCGGTTACGCGATGATGTTGATAACCTTGGGATTAAACTACGTGTGTGTAACTTCTCCCTTGCAGGTTACGCAACGTATTATGTATTTACGTATTTTCTCTGTTGAATTTCTGTTGGTCAATATATTTATTTCATTTTGGTAGACCCGAAGAATGATAGCCTTGAACAAATCACCATATGCAGTTGACCCAACAGGAAACAACACATACCTGTACATCCCGTCTTCACACCGCCCCCGTTGGTAAAGTACCTAAACTGCTAGATAGCTTCCCATCTAGACAAGGGTCTGCCTGCGCTGAAGCGAAGCTAAGCTAGAAATATCTAGGCCAAACATGCATTAGCTCGCACCGATATTTCAACGATTGGATACTCCTGTATAGGGTGACTTTTGATTGGATGGACGAATTATGTACAATGTGGCGTACCTACTTCAACCTTCATGTCATCAAGCACGAAATTAATTCATTGTCATATGGCATATTCAATGTTCTTCACTACTAGTATTATGAGTGCATCTCTTTGAGTATCGAAGTTGTTGCGCAAGGCATCCATCACAGATGCACATACGGACTTGATATGAATACGGATCCTCCCTTTCTTTACTTCGAGTCCTTCTTCCGCCACTCAGCTGCTCTTCTGGCGCCTCGACTCTTCGTCTTCGCCTTCACTACACCTTTCTTCCCTCTGACTTTACCAAACTTCATGTCTTTAGGCCTGCCATCTTTTTGGCTGGCTCTACGACCTTCGAAGACAATTTGTTCCGGAGTCTTGAAACCTTCCCCTGTAATAGTCTCCTCTCTGGCCTTAAAGTGTCTGCTTTGTGATCCCTTGAACCCACTTCGTTGCCTTGCGGCGGCGGCTCTACCCAAAAGTTTACCAGCTCTGCCTGCTTGAGATAATTGCTCTGAGGTTATTTTTGGCTTGTGTTTTGTGCTCTTCGACTTCTTATCGTTTTCATTCGCCCCTTCGAGTTTTGCTTTTACTGTTCGTTCCACAGCGAGGGCTGTCTTGCGCGGATCCTTAGCACGGGATACACGCAACGCCCTTGGCAGCATGGGGGGAAATTTCTTTCCTTCGAGTAACAAGGCCGATTCAACATGGTTGCCGTCATAAAATTGCACGTAGGCAAAACCTTTGCCCACTCTCGTTTTAGGGTCCCTAGGAACGCGAACGCTCTCCACTTTGCCAGCATGCTGATTGAAGACCCGCCATAGGCCTTCCTCAACGTCTGCTGGGACCTTTGTACGCTTTTTTGTTGTAGTCTCCCCTTCAACAGTAGTATTAACAACAGTTTCATCGTCCACGAAACCAAGGTTGCCTACAAAAACGCATCTCCGATGGTCTACCGGGGTAGGATGCGCTACACTATCTGCCTTCATATGACGTTCAAGGACGATAGTGCCATTTAGTTCTTTAACCGCAGTTCGCGCAGCTAACGGGGTCGAATATACAACATAAGCATTGGTGGATTTTGTCGTTGCTGACATAACAGATTTGGTTATGAAAGCAGCTCGTTTCGGCATGGCACCCGTGGAATACGCTGTTGAGCGGAAACGTATTGATTCAACCTTATGTGGTCCGGTGGCCGGGTCCAATGTGGATAAAGGAGACGAAAGGTGAGACATCAAAAGCTTCTTCGCTTTAGACGAGGTGATAGCTTCAACTGAGATGTTGCTGAGGAAGAGGGTACGATTCGCTTTGTCGAGTTCGACGTCACCATGGCCCTCTGATTTCTCCAGAAGTGACTCGTGAACCAACGGAGCCTCGTCTTCATCGGAGTCTTTCGCTTCTGTAGACGTACCGTTTATCGCCTGGCCAGCTTCGCCTTTACGACGTTTATCGGATCGGATCTCCTTCTCAGTTTCCTCGGCTAGCTTGCGCATATACTTATCTTCTAAATCGTCATGTTCGTCCTTGCGCTTCCTTTTCCGTTCTTTCTTTTGTGGCTCTGGTAGCGTTTCTGTGGGCTCCGAGGCTTCGGATTCTTCATCGTTTGAAGACAAGTCTCTCCCCTCAAGTCCCTCTTCAATCTCGCCATCGCCCAGCTCGCTTAATGATTCATCATCAACCTGCGAGTTGTTGTCGTCACCCTCTTCATCTTCGTCTTCATCCTCGTCTTCATCCCCGTCTAATTGGGTATCTTGTCGTTTCTGCAAGGGTTTTCTCTCCTTTAGAGGGAGTAGTTCGGAATATCTTGTCTTGGAAGGACCTTTGACGGGACCGGTCTAAATAAGGGTGAGTTCACATACATCCTAACAACTGCGGTCTTCAACTTACACTGCTTGCAAATAGAGCGTCTAGGGTGGGGTCAATGGTTTTCGTTGAAGCTGTTAAACCGAGTTTTCTGGTATTGGTTATTATACGGTATGTTCGCAACAAGGAGATCACTTCGATTTACTTACGATGGTGCCATTTTAGAGGTGCGAATTGGGTTATTACGCCCAAATTCAATGGTTGTGAAGCTACGTTTTACTGAGTGGCAATTGAAACAATTTGCAAGTCAAGGCGCGAGGAAAAAGAAAAAAAGGTACATCCACGACAAATTCCTTATCTTATCGTTAGTGGAGTCTGTTGTGGAACTTATTACATGAGTAGATCCAATTAAATCCAGAAAATTAACATCCGATCAAAACAGGTACCGTTCACATTTTGCCTAGCCTGGGTACATCTGAGATGTACCTACCTAGGTACCGCGCATGTGCGCTATCGATAAGCGAATTTCATTATTCAGGTCGGGATTGCCAGAATGCCGTTAGTTTAGCGGGTTGGGGTACAGGTACATTGTTGCAGCGGGCTTGGTGGAAGGCAGAGAGCACCCAAATTCGGTCACAGCCAGCCCGTACTTGCAGGCTTGCACTTGCACTTGCTTGAGCGCAAAGCAAAGCGATTCCGTCCCCAATTTGGTCATCACCATTCTTCTTCCTCTCCTCGAAACTATTTGACACCCAACTCAACTGACACTCGTTTTGTAAAACATGTCCGTTTAAATCGCCTACGTCTTAGCTACCCTTCAAAGGTCCAAATTTTTACTCAATACCAAATCTACTTTCTTAATTATTTACCTTTTTCCACTTCCGCGTCCCTACGAGCTCTGAAAACTCCTCTGCCCATCTTCTCCCTTCTCGACAACCAACAACATACGCTCTTCCTCCTTTTGCCTACGCTTTCTTCAATACCTTACACCAATTTTGACCTATAGTCGACCGGTGGAAACCCAGTAACTATTATTTCAAGAAAATGGCAACTGGAGACACGGCGCCCGCGCCGCTCACCATTCCTCCCCCGCCAATCGAACCACTCTCCGACGACGACGGGTCAAGTCCTTTGAGCGACGTCGAAGACAAGGATGCCGATCCAGATGACTTGCATGATCTGAACGACACGACTCCTAACAATCGCGACGAAGACGTAAGCTCACCTGACGATCTTTCCGACGCGAATGACACCGAAGCTGAGACCGAACGCCTCTACGACACGCCCCGAATACCCACCCGACACAAGGACATTGTCCTAAAGAAGTCAGGCGACGGTCAGAGCTACGAGCGTACTCCAAGCAAACTACGAAGAAACCACACACGATTAGGGCAGGGTAAGGACGATGACGACGGGCCTCTCTTTGAAGAAGAGGATTCAATAGCTTCGAGTCCGCCGGCGCAAGAGACAAAGACATCACAGAAGCGCCAATCTCCAATCTTAGACATTTTAGCCGAAGCTACAAGTCAAGAAGTGGAAAGCAGGAAGCGAAAACGATCATCCATGCCCGCTGAAAATTCTGAAGTCCCTCAACTGCTACGAAAGCGTACCGGATCGGTCCCCGCGCCTAGTCGACAAGACATAGATGGCGACACACAGATGGCAGATGAAGAAGACCCCTCCTTACATACCAATAGTGGTGAGCCGTCGGCCGATGAAGCTATCAATGTCGTGCCCGGCGAAGATGACGGCGATGATCATGCCCAAGGAATCCAATCGGACCAAGAGGTTATACCTAAGAAGCAGACGCGTAGTGGCTCGAAGAAACTCAAGGCTGCTGAACAACCCGCCGAAGCTGATAGGCCTTCAGAAGAAGCTACGAGTGCTCCGGCGCCCGATGAGGACGGTGCCCATACAGGTGAAGAAGAGCATGTTGAAGCTGACGTAGACGAAGAGGCAGAGGCAGCTCATAGAAATGAAGAAGAACGTATGTTTATAGTTTCGATCCTAGTTACCAAGTCATTAGCGCTGATTAAATTTCACCAGTCGAGCGAAAAAAGGCCGCTTTCGAGCAGTTGGCAGCAATCGAGAAACGATTTTCAACGTTTAGAGACAGGTAGGCCATATTTGTCTCCACGCGACGATCGCGATCACGGCCAGCTAATATTGCCATAGACTTTACGAGGAACGACTCGAGCAGTTAAACCGAGAAGAAGCGATGTTACGATCCGACACCCCAACACATCCCGAATACCTTGCTATGATGCAATGCATAGACGCCCGAAGAGACGAAAGAGTTCGTGTTGCAAACCGAGAACTGGAACTTAATGTGGAAGCTTTGGACAGATGGGCTGTTGCTAGACGCTCCCAAATTCATTCCCAATACTTCCAATCTGTTAGAGAATCGAGAGAGACAATCCTAGCAGAACTCGGCCAACAGTGGTACGATATACAGCACGAACGCCGCAAGCAAGCCAACAATGTTCCCGAATTTGGTCTCCGATTCCCCCAAGACCCAACGCAGAGGATTAGAAATGCACTGGCGTATAATAAAGAGGTTTCTATACTGTCGGGGATAGCCAAGTACGAGGGAATGCCTGCTGCTCCAGAGATGAAAGGAGCATCTATTCAAGAATTAGAAGATGACTTCGAAGCCATGAATGCAAGTTATTCCCGGTGAACAACCGATACTACCCAAGAATGGTGTGTATGGCTAACCAGATTCCAGAGAAATCGACAGCCAGCGCCTCGTCATCAAGTCCATCGGCCTAATTATGTGGATTATGGAGGACTACCATTTGGTCAAAGTCTCGGCCCTGCAGGAGAGCAGTTCATTGAGCAGACACCGTGGGCAAATCCCAATCACCCATCGAATGCTCATCTTCTTCAACGGCAGCATTCTGCCCAACATGAAGCTCATATACATGCCAGTGTAACAAGCGCACCATCTGGAGCTAAGCGAAACTCGCATCAATCGCATCCATTCTCGAATGGATCGACATCCCAGCCCAACGGCCCCCAAAAAGCCCAGAAAAACGCACAAAGACAGCCTTCTACGTCACCCGAAGTTACGAGGGCCGCTACCGTATTAGAGCAAACTAAGGCACGCAGTATGAAGGCAGCAGCAGAAACGGCAGCGAGAAACGAGATTAGCCAGCCAGTCGGCAGCTTATAATACATTCTAATCACGAAATCATTTTCACGGACTGGCTCATGATGGCGCAATTTGGGGGATATACAATGAAGAAGAGATCACTGGTCACATCGTGTGCTGAAGGGTTGAATAGGTAGTTTTGTGGGATAGGAAATATGGACATGATATACCCTGTGCATATGTTTTGCAATTGGCGTCAAAGGCTTGCGATAGAAGCTTCCAGCTGGAACAGGGAGGTCACCCGTCGTCGTGTGGTTGTTTGTGATTATTCTTGTCTTGCTGCTCAAAGCTGGCGTCTTCAAAAGTAGTGTAGAGAATGAGGAGGTTCTCATGATACATGCTTGGAATGTCTCTATAGACACATTGTGGCGTTTGGGGGATTTGCTATACATTTATAGGCTCCATGTAAAGCCACGATACCAATATAGTTTATACATATTCTTCATAGCCACATTGAAGATACCATTATCATATTTTCAAAGTACCTCCAACGCCGAACCCATTCGTAGGACCCGTAAATTTGTATGACTTCTTTTGTCAATTCTCCTTCTATCTAGGTAGAACTTTTACCCCGGCAATGTTCATCGTATCGTCGCTTACTTTTTCTCGGGCTGGCTCGGCGCGTTGGGGACCCTCACATCCTCGAATTCATCCTGTCCGATGACGTTTATTGTGTATGCATCTATAGGTATTCGAATGAGTAAATCGATCTTACTTCATGGACGGTACGTAGCTTTCGATCGTCACTTACAGACGCCAATAGCAAAGGCGGCGACGGCAGACCCGAGAACAGCGTTCTTGAAGAGGTAAGGCCGCCTTGCTCGGATGAGGGCGGGTGATTGTCTGAATCGCCTATCGTAGTACGAAGAGCTTCCGAAACTAGCAGGCTGTTAGATATTCATTATAACCGCAGCATCAAATAGCACAGAAGTGCATATAGACATACCCAGAGGCCATTTTTGTATATCTTGCCCAGCAGGGCTGAAATCCTTGCGGTATGCGACAAATTTTTTTTTCTTTCTGGAAGAATTAAAGAAAGTTGAGAAATCGAAGGGAATGCCGCCAAGCCTAATTAATCACGTACGATTACTGGATCGTACCTTAACCTTATTGAAGTACCTAGGTAGATCTGACGATGTCGTGGTGGGCACTTCCAATTCTGCGTGTAGATTATTCCCAAATAGTATTAGCGTACTACGTTCGTAGTTCCAGTTGCGGTTTACTACGTCGGAGTATCTTCGGATCATCAGATTCCCTGCTTGAATGATCCGAGTACCCACTTTTGGAGCTTTGTCTCTTGCAAAGCTGAAGTTGCACGAGACAAACGCCCTGAAGCAGCTTCAGTCGCGACCGAATTTATGTTCATTCAATTCTTCTTTTTTTTCAACTCAACTCTTTTCCCTCACCCAATTTTCTTTCAATGACATAGTGCAACTACATTTGCATTCCTCAATTTTGCTCCACGTAAATTAATTCTAGGGAATCAAGCAAAAAAGAAATATTCCCACGAATTAAAAAACCAAGGACCTTCTTTACTTACTCTTTTCGACACGGACACGGACATGGTGTGAAGGATGATGCAGGTTATCTTCCCGGCGATCTTCTAATTGACATCACCGGGCAGAACACGAACCATACGACGCGACAAGGCATTTACTTCCAACTATTTGACCTCAATACTTCTTCGCTCTCGATTTTCCAATACCAATTCTTAAATACTCAAAATATTGAGTTCCAGCTTGACATATTTGATTTACAATTTATGCTTGCTGTAGCCCGTCCATTTCTTCCAACTTCACGTCGACATCTACCAACATCTTGGACCCGCCTGGGTCCAACCAATCCAGTAAATCAAAATGGCGACAGCTCAACTTTCCGTGCAAGACCAAATTCGCCAACTCGAAGGCGCACGAAAGCTCGTCCTTGGTAATGCCGGCTATTATACCCAAGTTATTCAAGCTACCCTTCCCATCATAGGCCCCTCAGCTCAGGTGGAATTCCGACGATGGGGAGCTGAGTTCCTTGCTGAAGCTTTCGCAACACCCGCTATCGCCCCCGGCCAGAAGGAGACATTGTCTCTAGTAGTATTGGAGACACTCAAGCTATTGGTGGAAGACGACCACCAAGATGTTACCGTTCTAAGAAGCGTCATTCAGGCGGCGGCTAGTATCTATCCCCTGGCCTTACGCTGGATGTAGGTTTTACCCAATCCATTATCGTAGAACCCCTCGTAGATTTGGTGCGTGCGTCACGTCTTATGACGATGCGCCCAGATGCTGTCTCCTTCTAAATATCTATGCGTCTCCCGCGAGATGTGATTTCGCAGCCATGTCGCTGACGTTTTGAAATTGTACCAGTATAAACAACTCCTACGACACACACACGTGGGAGCGCATGACTGCTATCAAGGCAAGGATATTGCGAATATGGGATACTGCTCCACCCACGATACGAATATGCTGCGTCAAGTTTGCTCAACGCGTTGTTCTGGCGCAGACGCAGAGTGTAAACCCGGAACCAAGAGTAAGGATATATCCCATTTGCATGTCTCAACTGGTGCTGACCGTGCCCACAGCGTGGCGACCTCCTTGATATATCGCTTATCATGATTCCGTCGAACCATCCTATTCTCGACGCACCTAAACTCGAAGCTGAGGCTTCCGGACTATTAGATAGAATGCTTGGGATTTTGCAAGACAATAGCAGGTATGACGGTGCCTACATGAATGTTCATCTGGAAATAATGATCTAACAAACCTCGTAGCGATGCTTTAGTTGTAGATGCTACGTTGAACACATTGTCTATCCTCATCCGAAACCGACCAGCTACTTCGAACCGAATCCTCAACACGATCCTCAATTTTAATCCTCTGAAGCTCGCGAACTCCCCAATGACACCCAAGACCAAGGTTATAGTCAAGTCAATGGAGAAGACAACGCGGATGCTGCTTATGCATTTATCCAGACGGTGCGACCTAATAATTCGAAAACAATATATCATATAGCTAACATTTTTACAGAAATCCGCAAAACCCACTAGCCAGCCGTATACAGCAACACATCGACCGGCTTCTACGATCGCGACAGGAGATCTTTGAGGAGGGGAGTCGGAAGAGAGCACCGGTTGAACCAGTTGATAGTTCAGATGCTAAACGCCAACGGACCGGGGCCATGCCATCTCATCCCCAGGTTGAGATCACTCCGTTGAAACCCGGTCCACATACCCTTGCCGATGTTTTCACGTTCACAAGTAATGCTGGGCTGAAGCAATTCAATGTTGGTGATAATGTTCCGGCGCCGCTCGCCGCCCGAATTAGCGTTACAACTATTGCTCGCATAGATAACCAACTCTTCGATCGAGCAATACAGGTATGTCACAATTCCCTTCCACATATTTTGACTTTATCTAACCAAGGCGTAGGGCGTCCGAGATCGTTTAACAGCCCTATATGAAGCCCAGCCAGAGCCAATCAACCCCGAAACAGCGCCACTTGACGTGGAGGACGATGAGGATGATTACGAGCCGGATTACTACACAGCAGAAGATACAGAGCAGATCCTAAACAAGCTTGACTCGTCACCCTCGGACGAGAACCGTGAACTTGAGAAGCCAGCAGCATTAAGCGGACTTGCACTGCCCACATTCCGATTACCGCCGCCACCAACATTGAATCCAGAACAAGCTGCGAAGGTTGGACAAGGTTCGATTACGAGAGTGTTCGGCACCATGAGAACCCTTGAAGACCCCGCCGTTAAGAAGGCTAAGGCCGGCATCAACAGACTTGCAGCTAGCTCCTACGATCGAGACTCCTGGATCACTGTGATAACTCGTCTAGCAACCCGGGCAAATGCGGGGCTGGATGATGACCCGGAGGACGGCGAAGACAGTAAAGTGGCTCTTCCAGCCACCCGGCTTAGTGACTCGATCCGAGAGCTACTCTTCAATTATATCCTTGAGGATTTCCGGAAGCGTATCGAAGTAGCGGTTTCCTGGTTGAGTGAGGAATGGTATAACGACAAAGTGCAGCAACAAGCTACGTCTTCTTCCGCCGTTCCCCGCGATGTTCCCGTTAACTACGAGAAATGGACGCTTCGTCTCTTGGATGGATTTATCCCATATCTCCATTCCCAAGATAAAGTATTGACACGGTTTCTTAGTGAGTTACCTGAGCTCAATGCCGCCGTTTTCTCGCGGGTTAAGACGTTATGTCGAGATCCTAGTATAGTGAATCTGGCACTCACGACCTTGTATTACTTGGTAATGATGCGACCACCAGTGCGGGATCTTGCACTCGACGCCATCCAGGACATATGGACGGACTATGAAGACGCAAGGCCCATTGCAGCCAAGTACCTACAAAGATGGCGGCCCAGCTTCTTAGAAGCGGCTCAACAAGCCATCGCAGGGAACGAAGGAGCTGTAGGGGCGGGCGTAACAACAGTTGTTTCATGATACCCAATTTGAACTGCGATAGCGCTGGGTTTTTCGGTCAGTTGGTGGTAAGGGAAAGTTGCAGTCTGGCGCATGTCCTAAGGAGGTGGATTAATCGTCCAATTGATATAGTTATCTAGGCGCTATGATATTCCATGATGAAGGGATGGGAGGTATATCCGGAAATACAAACAGGACTACAGTTACAGAGCTGGGAAGTGAGCGATAACCTTTCAAGATTATATGTACATTGCTATGATACCACACTGGTAAATGTTGTCTTCTCTGGTGGTGACTAATGATAATTGTCGATGTCTTCGAGTATTAAATGGTGTTTCTCGTGAATATTTAAGCATGGCAGCATGGTAGTACTTTGGTACTTACATCCGCGACTTATATGAAAGTGCTAAATCTAGACTCGCACACTGTATACGTTAGTAGCTGAGCCACAGCTGACGCACTACCCCTGATAAGCGTTGGGATCCAGCTTTAAACTGAGAGGGCCCACTGTAATTGATTTAGTTGCATGCTCTATTCCACATACAAGGCTATCGGTGTATCTTGGTAGACAAGGTTGCGAATAGCTACTACCTCATACAACAATAACCTTCATCTCGTCATCTCTTACGACTTTGAATTGAAGCCAGTCGACTAAATTAACTTAAAATTATACCCAACCTACCATTACCGCGGCCGAGAAATCAAATACCTATACCTACTCCACAACAAATACACTCGTTTCTTCTAGTTCAGTAGGGCCTCGAAATGGCACCTCGCATCGAGGCTCAGGAGGTTGAAACGTATTGGAACATCTTCTCGACACGAACCAATGGCGGCAAATACTTAACAGGCGAACAAGCGGCACCGCTGCTGAAGAACAGTGGATTGCGAGACGACCAGTTAGAGCGTGTGTGGGATGTAGCGGATGTTGATAATGATGGTAATCTCGACTTTGAGGAGTTCTGCGTCGCTATGCGCATCATCTTCGATATAGTGAATGGGGTGAGTTAGATTGATACTTTGCTCCCTTTTCAACCTTCCTATAGGCCTGCATTCGCTTCTCTACCAACCCTTTCTTCATTCGTCAGCACGGTTTGTCGGGAAAGCAAAAATAACTAATGGAGAATGACAGGAATACGCAGATGTACCGACAACACTACCAGACTGGCTCGTCCCTGAATCCAAAGCCCACCTCGTACAAGCAAACCGCGCCCTCACAGGGAAGCAAGTACAATTTGAACAAGTTGACGATGACTCGGATACACCGGGACTGAAGGATGGCTTCGACTGGTACATGAACCCGCAGGACAAGTCCAAGTACGAGTCCATATACCAAGAGAACCGAGACATGCGGGGCGAGATATCCTGTGAGTTTTCTCTTCATCCAGCTACATTTGATTTACTAATTGAAACACGAAACAGTCAACGCACTAGAAGGCCTCTACGAATCCCTCGATGTACCCGACACCGACGTACGCTCAGCATGGAACCTAATCAACCCCTCCGCCTCCCCAACCGTCAACAAAGACGCCTGCCTCGCCTTCCTCCACATCCTCAACAACCGCCACGAAGGCTTCCGCATCCCACGCACAGTCCCCGCGTCACTCCGCTCCTCCTTCGAGCGCAACCAAATCGACTACCAACTCGACAGCGAGCGCAACCGGGGCGCCGCCTCCCGCTGGGCGGCCAAAGCAGACGACAACACAACCACGGGCCGCAAAGCCAAATTCGGCGACCAATACCTAACCCGTCTAGGCCGCGGCGCTTTCAAAGCCTCCGGCACAGACTTCAGCTCCGCGCAAAGCGACGAGCAATGGGAAGAAGTGCGCCTAAAAAAGCAACTCCAAGAACTCGAAGACAAAATGGCCAAAGTCGAAGAAGTAGCCACGCGTCGCAGTGGCGGAAAACGGGATTCTAAACCCGCTCTTGTAAAACGCGAGTTGGATCAACTTTTAGATTATAAGAGGAGGGAGTTACGCGAACTTGAGGAAGGAACGGGGAAGGTGAAGACGGGAAGTGGGTTGAGGGGTGTTGCGGATGATTTGGCGACGGTTAGGGAGCAGGTTGATGGGCTGGAGACGCATCTTGCGGGGCGTATGCAGGTGCTAGAGCAGTTGAGACGGGAGGTTGAGGATGAGAAGGCGGGGAGGTAGATATTTGATATTCTAAGGGAGACGAGCGTTTCGTCTAGTGAGTGCCTAATAACTACCGAATTGAACAACCAAGGTAATGGGGCAACATCCATCTGTCATGCCCTCTGGTGTAAATCAACGGGCTCGGATTTTGAGTTCGTGGCAGATCGGTTAAGTTGATCCAGGTCAGGCGTTATAATCACATGAACTAGATTATCTACGGATATAACGCTTTTTCGCATCACAGCAAGGGACAAGCGGGAGAATCAATAGTATGCCAATCAAAAGAAAAGTCCATCTTAATATTTTATTATTATACTCTCGTGAAGAGCCAATTCCATCATCTTAAAAAGGGGAAGGGGTATCTTGGGGTACATATTACATCTGTTCCCTCTCAGCCCCTCATCATCTTAACAATTATCCAGGAAACCTCAAAACCATCAGCATGCCGAAAGGAGTTTTCGTTTCCTTCGTCAGCTCAATAACGATCCTCTCCATATACGCCTAGCATGAAAAGCGTGTAGCCATAACACATTCTCCCCAGCCGTCTAACGCAACATTAAGCACCTCCCTAGTAGGTTGTTTAATAGGCGCTACCATCGACGTAGCTAGGCAATCTCTCTACGCCAAGAGTCTTTCCTTTCATCATATAGACCATGAAGGAGAAAACCTTAACGGAGCCCAAACGACCAACTCCACGGCTACGACCCGTCGCTACCATCATGGCATCCATCGGTAGGGTCTTGACGACGGTGGGTGGCTTGCCCTTTAGGGCGAGATCGATGTTCTTAGCGACACCAGCAGCCTTTTCATTATAAGCGTTAGTCATCCAATATACTCTAGATCTCATAAAGTTAGGATTTGGGTTGTTAAGAAATGGCTTACCTGCTTATCCGTAAGCACAAAGCTACCACGAGGCTTCCACACAATGTCGCCAGCAGCCCAGACGTCCTTAGTACCCTTAGCCTGGTAAAATTCGTTGATGTCTACAAACTTCCTGTCCGTTAACAAATCCGCCGGAAGGTACTCTGTGTTAGGCGCCATTCCCATAGTGGGTAGGTAAACATCGGTGATGAGCTTCTCGCCATTCTTCAGAACAACCTCGATCTTGCCATCGGCAGCTTCGCGCGTAGTCTCGACACGCGCTGACTTGCGAACCTGGACACCCAGCTTCTTCAATTCAGACGCCACATTAGATGCTAGGGAGTCGCCACTTAGGAGTTCGCTGTCGCCTGATAGTAGAATAACCTCCTTCTCCTTGCCGTATTGGAAGGCTAGCTCAGCTGCGGCCTCAATACCTGTAGCGCCGGCACCCGCTACAACGATGTTCTTCGCGGTCTTGATCTTGCCTTGAATCTCCGTCATAATCGCCGCATTTTGCTCATGGGTGCCATTGCTCTTCCACGGGACCGCGTTGTCAACGGCGCGCGTACCCGTCGCTAGCACCAGATGATCGTAGTTAAGTACCCGCTCAGTGCCATTGTCAGTTGAGATTTTGACCGTCTTGTCAACTACATCAACGCCCTCAGCGCTACCGACGATGAACTCGAAGGAATCGGCCGGATACTTGGCGAATCCCTTCTCGAGGGGCTGACTGTATTGTTCTTCTTTCAATAGGTCCGGTACGATGGCACGCACGGACGCCATATTCCAGTAGAAGTGGCTATTCTGCGACGAGGAGTTAGTATCATGCATTGTAGATCCATATCCATCGGTGACCTGTAATTCGCATCCCTAGTCGAAACTCGGTGGGTTTCCAGGGTCTAAGTGCTGATTACGTGGACCCTCTTCTATAGACCCAACGTTGTATTGTACCCAATTCCGGACAGCTCTTGACTCGAGGAACCAATAGTGTAAAACCAACAATTTTCTTACCTTAGAAACAAGGATAACTTTCAAATCCTTTACTTGAGGTTTCGTGTATTTGAAAAGTCTGTGTGCCACTGATACGCCAGCATAGGCGCCGCCTAGGACGACAATTGTTTGGGTCATGGTGACCAGTTGGTGAAGTCCGGTTGCTAATGTTGAAGAGTGTTGCTACAACAGTTTTTTAGAAGTCAAAAAGACTATTTCGAAGAGTGGGCAGGTCGTGGGAGAAACGTGTCGGTATTTCGCGATGATGAGTGATAAATTGAAGGAAGGCTAGAAAAACTCAACCAAGAAAGAAACAAATCTTTAAAGAGTTTTAAGAATTGAAAAGACGGAAGCTGCTCTTCATGTTTTATAAGTTGTCTGTTTCACAGCAGGGAGGAACGGACCATCCAGTATCAAATAGACTTTGACGCCTCAAACGGAGAGACCCCACTTCAAGCCCATCGTTCCTGGGGGTCTAAGTGTTCGAGACTTACATAGTAGGGGCGATCCTGTACTCACTTTGTTTCTAGGAGGCTGGTACGGGCTGGACTTGGGTACATACTCAATACATTACCTTACATACCGCAGGTACTTACCTAAAATGATCATTTGGGAAATTTATCAAAGATACCCAGTCTGCCAGCTCGACTTAGTCGTTGAGGGAGTTAGCGTACGAACATCGGACGAATAGATAATATTCATCCAGTTATAGACACACAATAAACTATGGATTTCCCGATTTCGTGTGCTTAATTTGTCAGGAATCGGAATCGCGGTGCCAAGATTCGAATATACCGACCTGAAAAGCCTCTTGAATGGTAGCTTTTGTGTCACATTCGGACTTGGTACCCCTGTTGTGTGCCTATACACCCACCGTCCGGCGGCCGTCCGAATGATAATTTCCCGAATAACGATTCAGCTTTCACTTTAGTCTCACTAGAGTTTAGCGGACGGTGAAATTGACTAATAATTCTCCCTCGTTAGTCCCAAGATGATTAATACAAGAAATAGTATTAATAATCTTTGGTTGGTACTAGGAGGATCAAATCTTCGTCTATTAGCCCGTCTCATAAACGAGTCTGAATGCGTTATGCAGCATTTCTTCTGATTTCGTAGTAGGTGGCTGCCTAGTACATATATACCACTTTATTATTGGGCGTATTATTTGGTCTGTAAGAATGCAGGTTGGGGAAAGCATTAAATGGTTTCGGTCCCGAAGAGAAAGGGAATGAGGCTTGTATTGACTCGTGGAGGGTAGACACGGTAACGAGCTATTGGTTCGGCGTGAACAAGGGGTCTTCCTTTTTCGTTGTCTTATTGGACAGCCTTATAAATTGACAAAAAGTACTTCCTAACGGGGAAGTTCTCGAAAATGGTGATTGGGTAGTACATGTGTTAGTGCGTACATACGACACCCGCATGCCTGAGTACATAAATAGCGAAACAATTCGTCCCTGTATGAAAATTTAGTAGAGGAGCTGAGCTCTGCGTGCAATAGCAAAGCCAGCCTGAAGGAATGTGTCTATATCAAGTTAAGTAAAGGCCGACTTGGCAGAGCACGATGGCAGGAAGAATGCTGAAGATGACCACACGTGTCAATATCGAGCCTACCTAGGCGCACTTTTGTCTTGGTGAAGCGATTGCGTCAGATAGTTTGCGGCACGTCTCGCCAATAGTTAGTATCAATTATCAGTTGAAGCTGACAATAAAACGTGTTTGGTAACAGAACAGAACGTGGCCACCATTCACAACCCGTGGGTGAAGTAACGGTCTTGACCATGTGAATATAGGGTCAATTCTAAGGTTATTTGCATTTGATGTATGTAAGATCCAGATCCACGGGTCCAAGAACCAAAGATCTATTACATACAAAGTTTCGGTGCGCGGCGCATATTTGCACCGGTTCACAAGCATCATCATTGAGGAATCCTATCCGAGGGTCATACGAGCTCTAGTGGGTCCCTGAAGGTAATGCAACCAATTATATGGAGAGAATCGCATCACCCCGCGCGCACCCAACGAACAGATGACGAAAGTTTGTGACTTCGAAACGAATCTACCCCACCAAACCTCAACACTTAGTATACTTAGCACTTAGCTGAGGACTATCTTTCTGACAAAAACACCAACAAATTGACAAGATCATATAACATTTCTAGCTTAGTAAAAAGGTATATACCCACTTCCTAGCTACTAGTAAGAAGTATACAAGTTGTAGCTAACAGGAAAAGACATTCGAGTTTTCTAAAAACTAAATTTCACACCCGTCAAAATGGTCGAGATCAGCCCCGCGTTCAAGAAGGCCCAGGAGGACTCCAAGAAGCTCACCTCCAAGCCTAGCAACGAAGACCTGCTCGAGCTCTACGGTACTTAATCCTGCTTTACTCGAATGCAGTTTGTGTATGTGATCAGTTTGAGAGGCTAACAGTGGTACTTCTCTTATAGGTCTCTTCAAGGTTGGCAATGCCGAGGACTTCAGCAAGGCCGAGAAGCCCGGTGTCTTTGACTTGAAGGTATGCGAAACCAATTCGACGATCCAGCGCATTTTGTCGTGAGAGCAGTCGATACTAACCCCTACATATAGAACAAGTACAAATACCAAGCCTGGCAGAAACTCGTCGACGAGGGCGTCACCCCCGAGGATGCACAAGAGCGCTACGTCAAGAAAGTCGAGGAGCTGAAGAAGACGTACGGCTTTGACGAGAGCAAGGTCCCCGAGGCCGTTGGAAGCTCTTAGATATATCGTGGATATAATTAAGACGGCAAGAGCAACAGCCGTCATAATACGTTGCTCATTTTTCTTTTTTCAGCCAATCGATTAGTCATGTTCCGGGGAAGACGGTACGCTTGTGTCGCAAAGAAAGAGTAGGGTCCTCGTGCTTGCGGGTACGGATGGCGAAAGACTATAGAATCGTCATAGCAATGCTAGATTAATCCGTTAATCTATAAATACACGTGAATTCACCAATAAAGTGGGATTCAGAGTTGACATTGGTGGTAAGAATGTATGTGATTTTATGAGCTAATATAGCCACTTAAAGGGTCTAAGAGCTCAACATTGGTAGGACCATCTCCATACCAGTTCCCACCTCGGACCTACCATCCCGCAATATTCTCATTCGCTTAACAATATCTTCCCGCATCCACAGTCCCCTACTCCCAAACTCCTCCCTTCCAATCAGGCTCAGTATACTTTGCTGTAGCTACCCATGGAACTTCATCATCCCCGTATTTCTGCAAAGGCAGACTGTATGGCATCCTCAAGCCTACTATATCTTCCTGATCATCAAGGCTCTCCTTCGTCGGCATATTCGATTTGAAAATAGGCATCATCTTTGCTTTATCTGCGAATAATTCGGGCCACATCAAAACCCCTATTTCCCATGAAGCAATCCGTATCTCACCTGGAACCTTCGTGGGCTCGCCCCAGGCCTGCTTGGATATGTTGGCAGATGTAAGAAGAGCCCAATCGATGGTCTTTCCCTCGTTGTATCGAATGTATGTCTTGATGTGTGGGGCTGCGCGCTTACGACCAGCCTCGAACTTATTGCCTTGCTCAACTAGTGAAAAAAAAAAAGAAATGAGTTAACGTGGGTAAGCAATTGAATTTTTGGAGTATTGTAGAATCGTAAAATTGGACTTACGAATTCCATCTTCACAGTCGTTCGCCCAATGGTAGAGTATAGGTTTCATATACTGAAGCTGTTTTGTCTGGATCGGTGATTGTGTTTTCATATGTATAGAACCACCAGATGCGTAGCCATCTAAAGAACGTCGTATCTCATCAGGAGTTGGAAATATTACTTTAAACTTGGGCTTTGGGGAGTTTGTTTTCGACGGTGGAGATAATGAATCGAATAATGTGCGCTTCAGCCAGGTGTCTGTTTGACCTAGTGTTGCGATAGAAGATATTTGCACTACAATGTCTGACCCCCCCGGCTGGACTGGGACGGATCTAAGGGCATGCTTAATACCCGCGAAACCCCAGAGAGATTTGCTTGGGTCGTCTTCATGTATGTCGTGTCTCCCAGGCACGCTTGCAATTAGTGCGCCCCGAACGGCAGAGAAGTCATATTTCTCGAGTCTGTCAACCATGGACTTGCAGATTCCTCGTTTGGTATTATAGGCTTTAAGGTAGTTCAGTAGGTCTAGTTTGAACCTTAGCCCACCACCAATACTCATATCTGCTTCTGATGGTTTCTGCGCTTCTGTAAGGAGAGGGAGCTGTGGTGTTTGCCAAATGCCATTTGCCATATTGGTCCAATCCTTAGATATCATGTTGGCTGTATGTATGATGACCTGGGCTGTATCATCATGTCTAAAAAGGATAAGCATTTTTGAATGGTGGGTACCGAACATCTCGGGCATGTACGCCGCGTGAAGGGTGACATTTTTATATTGGGCGGATTGTTGCTGTCAATTACTAGTGTTAGTTGACTTCGCTGGTATACACGATGGAGTGGCGCAATGGAAGTTAGCATGGGAATTGTGATTACAATTGTTACAAGCTGGGTTCCTGTGCTACTAGGAAGGAGGGGTTTAAGCGACAAGCAATATTCGAATGATTTGGCAGTATACATGTGAACTAGCGAGCTCTCGAATACACTTTAGAAATATCAAAGGCGGCTTAGGTACAATACTTGAAGAACCAGAGATACTGAGGATGGAATAAATTACCTCTAGGGACAATCTCTTAAGATCGTCTTTCTTCCAGAAGCCATGGACGATATGAACTTTGACGAGAGACCGTGTATCTTCGTCGAAGTGATTCATAAGAAAATCCACATCATGTAGATAATTGAACTCCCAGCACTCAGCAATGAGTGGGTCACCGAGTAAATCATGAAGCGATACAGCATCGACATTTAATTCATCTGCATAATCCCAGATAGTCGTAAGCTGAATCGGAGAAGGGATGAATTTACGCTCGTGAGCCACTCTTTTTCTCGGGGGACTTATCGGGTGCGTAAATGATGCTGGAAGCTCACTAGACTCTTCCGCAGTCTTGTCCTCTTCGGTGTCACTTGAATGCCTGCGTTTTGACGGAGGCTCTGCCATGTCGGACGAACGCGGCTTTTAAGTGAAGTTGTAATTTAAAAAAAAAAATGGCAGCCTAGACCAAGCACACCGTGTCTGTACGCTGTAAATAATCGCCGCGACTGTGTAGGACTATATGCAGAGATCCGAATTTGGTATCAATCAGGTTTCAACCCTGAGCACCAAAGATCCCACAGGGCTGACGCGGATGTGTTGCGAAGGTCTTAGCTTGGCATCCGACTGATCGTCGTAGGACGTGCACTATATTTGATTGTGTGTATATGTGATACATGGTAGTATGGAAAATACGAGAGAGAAAGTTGTAAAAGTTGTGAGTTCATCTCCAATTTATGTGGACGCTGACATTTTTGAGAGGAGTAACTACTTCATGGTGAGAGTCGGTGACTTCCTTAGCTTCCTGTTTACGGTATGTACAGTAAGGTAGGCAGCTGCAATTAAATAAGGGGCTTTTTGCAACTTGACACCTTGCATTAGCCACATTGCTTCATCTCATCCTCCTATCGTGGCTAAGCAGAGTTCTGGTTGGTGTCCTTCTTTTTAAAAGTATCGCTACTGTAAGGGGTCGTGTGGGGACCCCTTTTAATAGCGTCTAGCTAACTGTGTAGTACAATTGGAGAAGTACTTTTCGTAGCTCGTGTTGGTTTCTAGTAATAATTGGCTGGTTTTTGGTTGGTTAATTTAACGTAAATACTTATCAGTACCTGATCAAGAATTCCGTACAGTTTGTCAATACGGTATAGATACATCTTGTGCTATAATCAACAAGAAGAATCCGGGAAGGCGGTGCACTGTTCCCTTGGACTTTAGAAGAAAGAGGTTAGAGCGATAACCTACGGTAGTCTCGTTTCAACAATCCAATTTTCGCATTTTACCACCCTTACGCCTTACGTGCTTTATTCATCCCATCCCATCCCATAGAAAAATAATACAGACGAATCTATTAGCAAACTCGAGCCCTCTTGAATCCTTTTTTTGCTCTGAGTTGGCTCTTTTTTAATTCTGCAGACGTTGTAGCCAGCTGCTTCTCTTTTTTCCTCTGGTCTGTTTTCTTTTTATTCTTTTTCATTTTCTTCTAGTGAACATATTCCGATGCACTACAGCCGGTGACGCGACTCTCCTTTGCCCCCTTTATTCTAAGAAACGACAGAAAAAGGGTTCCGATAACATCCTCACTTCCTAATTTATCGTTACGAGTCGCGCGCCTGGTTCGAGTCATTCCAATATCCGATTGACGATACCGATATCCGAATACCGTCGTCAACTCGTTGGTCGTAATTATCGGTAATTTATCAATCAACACGTTCGTTATCCGCGACATCAAGATCGCACCCTGTCAGCAGCCATGAGGCTCGCTTCTCTCGCGCTGTTTCTCAGCGCTGCCGTCCTCGGCACTGCGCAAGCAATTGGTGCGGAGACGAACGATAGTCCAGATCAAGAAAACACATATTTTAATGGAAAAAGAGTACCCCCGTTACTTGAGATAACGGGCGACACTTTCGATAAGGAGGTTCAGCAGTCCAAATTCCTTGTTGTCAAATATTATAGGTAAGATACCATATTGTCCTCTTAACCGCTCCCCGGTATATCATATACGTTATTTATCGGCGTCTTATAATCAAACATCATTTGTGAATATTTGTGCGAATAGCCTACTCACAATCGCCACAGCCCGTACTGCCCTCATTGTATAGATTTTGCTCCGACCTATCAGACCTTGTATGAATATTATTACACCTCGAAAGCCCCGAGCGACCCTGAATCACCAACGTCTACCTCTTCATTCGAGAAATACTACGACATCCGGTTCGCTTCAGTAAATTGTATTGTTAATGGCGATTTGTGTACGAAACATGATGTCCAGGCATGGCCTCAGGTTGTCGTATACAAGAATGGGGAACGAGCCGATTTCGTTAAAGGCGGAAAAGGCATGGATGTCCTTTCAACTATGATTGAAGACGTGCTTGAGAAAGAGAAGCCTGGTACACGCCCGACAGGAATCAAGCTCCCCGAACCTGGTGCGACAAACCTGCCCACTGCCTCCGAGACTACACCACAGAAAGTAGACATCACCAAGCCGTCCAAACCATCTAAGCCTACCAAGACCCCCAATGAGCAAGGAATCTCCGTATCACTCACGGCCGAAAGCTTTCAGACTCTCGTCACAATGACCCAAGAACCTTGGTTTATCAAGTTTTACGCTCCTTGGTGCCACCATTGCCAGGCCATGGCTTCGAACTGGCAACAGCTTGCTAAGGAAATGAAAGGCAAGCTGAATGTTGGTGAAGTCAACTGCGATGCTGAATCTAGGCTGTGCAAGGATGTTCATCTTCGGGGTTATCCCACCATCCTTTTCTTCAGAGGAGGTGAACGTGTTGAATACAATGGCTTGCGTGGACTCGGCGATTTTATTCAATATGCTGATAAGGCTTTGGATGTTTGCGGCGGTGTCCAGGATGTCGACGCTGCTTCCTTCAAGGCTCTCGAAGAAAAGGAAGACGTTATTTTCGTTTACTTCTATGACCACGCCACCACAACCGAGGATTTCATGGCTCTCGAGAGATTACCTCTTAGCCTAATTGGACATGCTAAGCTGGTTAAGACGAAGGACCCCGAACTCTATGACCGATTCAAGATTACAACGTGGCCAAGGTTGTTAGTATCACGAGAAGGTAGACCTACTTATTATAACCCTCTCACGCCCAGGGAAATGCGCGAGACTCATCTTGTCCTGACCTGGATGAAGTCTGTCTGGCTACCTATCGTTCCGGAGCTCACTGCCTCGAATGCACGTGAAATCATGGATGGCAAGATTGTTGTCCTAGGAATTCTCAACAGGGAAGACCAGGAAACATTCGTGAGTGCTAAGCGTGAAATGAAGCGTGCTGCAAATGAATGGATGGACAAGCAAATCCAACTATTCCAGCTTGAGCGACAGAACCTCCGAGATGCTAAACAGCTTCGCCTCGAGGAAGCAGAGGACCGCAATGATCAGCGGGCTTTACGAGCTGCCAAGAGCATCCGAATCAGCATGGATATGTCTGATCGTAAGGAGGTTACTTTTGCCTGGGTTGATGGTGTCTTTTGGCAAAGGTGGATCCGGACTACTTACGGTATTGACATCAAGGATGGTGAACGGGTTATCATAAACGATGAGGATGTGAGTTAAACATACACGACATACCTGTTGTAATCTGCTAACATGGACATAGAATCGACGATACTGGGATATGACCATTACCGGTAGTCCCATTGTTCCTTCGCGAGTATCGATCCTTGAGACTATTTCGAAAGTCACTGCTTCCCCTCCCCTAATTAAACCTAAGCTCACGATCTCGAGCTTCGAGAAGATATTCTTCGACATCCGAGTCACCTTTACCGAACATCCTTATCTCTCCTTTGGCTGCATTGCGGGACTTGGTCTAGGTTGTGCGTCATGGTTCCGAGGACGACTTCGGAGAAACCGTGGCAACTTCCGCCTAGAAGACAACCTCCCTATCAAGGAGATAAAGGAGGGTCTTCTTGGTACCACCGCTAACGGGAAGAAGGATTGAACAATTTCTTTATTTTCGGACGGAAGCAAAGAATTGAAGCATCGGCATTGGGAAGTCATGGGTTCCTGGAGTTTATATCATCCAGCGGGAGTTCTGTATAATACTCTCTTGTGTCCTTGCGCTTGCACATGTCACCCATACAACTGGCCGTTGTCATTTTATAAAGGCTCGGTGTCTTGGTTATGGGCACGTTTATATCAACACAGAAAGCTACGGCGCGACACGAAACTTTGGGGTTCAGGGAAACGAGATTCAGGAAGGGAGTTACTGAGGGGAGCAGTCGAGGAAAGAAAAATGAGAATGGTTACGCCAAACCGGACTCTTGTGTTTTCATCACGGAAGCAGAAACGAATGCATCATCATAATAATATCCCCTATACTACTTTGACATTGCTCTACATTGTCTTGTTCTTTCACTTAAACCTCCGCGATGGCCTCGTGCACAACGTCTACATAGAATATTCACTAGAGTTAAAGGGAACGGATGCTTCTTGCATTATAACATCTCGCCCTTTGGTAGATAAATTGAGACATCAATACAGTACCTCCGCCATCCCTACGTTTGGATTAAAAAGAACATGGGAGCGCATATCAGATACTGAATGGCTGTCTTACTGATTGTAGGTAAATGTTTCATGAGTGAATCTAATAATTAAAGGCGCCTCTCGAGCGAAGCTATTCGCACATCTTGCACCCATCAAGCCGAGCTTTTGCATATCCACCCCAGGTCATTTCAAAATCGAGGTGAATTCATAATTCAACGTAACTTATCTATGTATCTGAGGTAACCAGGCTATCTGTACAAGAAATGCCCGATCTAACCTACTTACGATAAATCTACTTGTCCAGAAGTATCTAAGTATCTTAAGTGTAGATCTCATCCGTGAACGCATTCAGACTCAACCCAGACTTCGCCAAATCCTCCACATCGACCAAGAAATCCAACGGCATCTCGACCAACGTACCACGCACACGACTCAACCAATCCTTAACCTCGGCCACACCACCAGGGAACTCGTCGCGAACTACATGTCCGTAATCAACCTTTCCATTCCTCCTCTCTTCCTCAGCCTTCTCCTTCTCCTTTTCATCATCACCAGTGGGGATGACGAAATACCGACTGAAGAAATCTTCGTATTGGTCCCAGGTCCTTACGTGGTCGTTGGGCACGGGGTGGAAGACTTTAGTAAAGACCTCGGTATTCGTACGCGCAGTGCCCGTCCACAAATTGCGGAAATCCTCACTCATAGGATCCTCAACCAGTCGATCGGCGCGCGAGCCCCAATCGTAGTCTTGTGGGTCGCGGCCCACGGGTGTCCAATTCGCATTCGGGCGATCCCAAGGCTGGTCCGGTAGTAAACCCAAATGCTTACGCCAGAGCTGTCTTCGCAAGGAAGCAGCGAAACGTGAAGCAGTGAACGGTTGTCCGTTCATAGTACTTTCAACGGGTTCCGGGTCTTCAATCACGACTGCGATCTCGGAATCGTGGGTCCCGAGTTGGCTACGGTCGTTTAGGTTTGCGGAGCCGCAGATCACGAGTCGGTCGTCGGCGATTAGGACTTTGCTGTGGATGTACAATTCCTCGGATACGAAGGCATCGAGCTCGGACTCGGGACTGCCGTCCCAGGGTACGTTGCGGATGTCCGGGCCCCCGTCCATGTAGCAGCTAGATACCGTGTCCCAGGTCCGGTCGCGGGCGTTTGAAGCGGCGGATTGGTAGCGCTCGTAGTTACCTTCGTTGCCGTATTCATTGCCTTCGTTTCCGTAAGGGTATCCGCCGACGCGGTCGTCGTGTTCGCGTCGTGCGGATTCGTAGGATACGCCGCTTTCTTGCTCAACTTGGTGTAGGGTTGAGGATATGTTAATGCGGTCGTAGTTGCGTAGGTTGTAGAACCCGATGTACCGACGCCAGTCATCTACGCCTTCCTTCTGTAGGGATTCGATAATGCTGTAGCCCCCGCGGTTGATACTGTTATACTGGAATTCCATGATGGCACGGGTTCCGAGTGCGCCGTCGGATTTGAGGTCGCCGGCGAAGGCGGGCACGGCGGGCATTAGGACGATGACTTGGAAGTCCTCCCTGTTGTTATGCGCGCGGACAATTCGCGACACAATGGTGGCGCCGATTTTGTTCTCGACGGGTTTTTGTTCGTCGGAGGTTGCTGTGATGAAAAACTGTGTATTATTAGATTTTTGGATATTTGTTAATGAGTTTTCGGGGAGTATTTTACCTGGTTCTCGATGTAGACGAAATGCTGAGCATTTTCAATGGCGTTGATATAAGCATTGGCGATTGAATGTTCGGTTGGGTGACCAGCAGACCACTCGGAACAACTTGGTGATGATTAGTATATACTCTGGCCACGGCTTAGGAAAATACGTAAACTTACCTTCTGCAAAGCTGGATTTTAACACTACCAGAACGGTCGAAGTTATCACGACCACGGTCACGATGTTCCTGATGCTCTTGGCCTTCTCCTATAAGATGCCTAACCCCGCGGTTAAAATGACCTTGAACATCATCAAAGAAGCCATGATGGCTTTCTTCGTGGGATCTTTCGGTGGACCCTCCGAAGCCGATCCTCTCGTACTTCCCGGCGTCTCTCTTGGTGTATTTATCGTCGAATATGAAGTTCCTAAGACTGCATTAGATAATTCTTTTTATCAATATTTGACGGGTACATACCATCGGTCGGTGAAATGATCGATCAGACTTCCAACGATAGGCCCTTTTAGGGAGATAGCAATGTCGGACCAACCCATTCTGGAGCTCTTGGTTCTATCAACTATGACTTGTGAGATTTTGCTTCTATCAATAGTTGTTTATCAATACTCACGTTTATTATGATCCCAGTTGTCAACACCTTCGAAGTCGTAAACTCGAGCATTGTTGAAATCTTGGCCGGGGAACACAATTGCATCCAGATTGCCAGGGTGAGCGTCGGCGATGGGGTGGCCTAATGATATTTAGAAATCTCATCCATGTTTCAAAAATATCAGCTATTCGACTTACTGTTCGTGTCATATCTCCCGAAGCCTATTTATCTTATTGTTAGTAGTTTCTCAGAGGGTTGGATGCCGAATGCTTTAACATACACATATCAAGACCACCCATAAAAGCAATACGTCGGTCAACGACACACAACTTTTCATGGTGAGCCCAGTACAAGACAGTATCACCGAATGAACCGTAAAGTTCTTTCAATGCGTCTCCTGAGAACTTGGATAGACTGAAATCGTCGAGTTTCAGACTTTCTAGGGACAGACCAGCAAACGCAGATTCAAGCTTCTGACGGTCCGTTGGCAGATGATCAGGATGTCTAAACACCTTGATATTTGGGTGTAGAGCCTCGAGAGCATGTTTAGTATGCTAATACGGCGAATTAGTAAGATGTGCAATTTTGGAACCCGCATAATCACTCACCGCAGAGTCAACTAAGTACCAGTAAATTAGCCAGGTTCATAATATTGTTAATTTAAACAATAACGTACGAGTTAGCGCTTGAGTGACCTCCTTGTATACGATAACACGTATTTCAACGCCTCTCTCGGCAGCTGCTCGTAGCATGTTGTCGAGACGGTATTGCTCATTGCGTGAGGGAGGTCGACGGAGATACAGCTCCGGACTCAGCCACCAATCCAAGATGTAAACACTCTCTCTAGCCTCTGCATTGTTATTAGTGCTGACTGTTGAGAAACACATTGGCTTTTACTCCTCATAAATTACCTTCAAGAGCGAGAGATACAGCGTAGAAATACGATGCTCCATCGACATACCACTTAACAGCACCGGAGGTCTCGGGGGCAAAAGACTGAAAACGGTTATTGCTTGTGAATACGCTCTGCTCGGCGCCGGCATTGTTGTTGTGGCTCTCGTGGTGAGGACGCTCCTCTTCTTCATGCTTTATAGCATCTTTCACCTCCTTGAAGGCATCTTCCACCTTATGAAAAAGATGATCCATTTTGGAGGGATGAGGTAATAGTTGGTTGAATTTGCAGTCAGATAATGAGAAGTGAGAAAAGGATGTAGAGATTCCGGATCTCTAGCCTACAGAACAAAAGAAGAGGACTTAAATCAAAGATAAATCCAGGTTCCAAAGTTGGTAGATTGATATATCCTAACATTCATCTGAAACTCAGGTTACCTTACGTGTGGATGATAATAGTTGTTTGTATCTAACTGGAGGGTGAATCACGAGTACTGATATGGGATTATTATTATGGAGGGGCCCGAGGGGTCGAGAGGGAAGACCTTGGAACCAAGGACGCTTTCAAGCTGAGATGTCTTGGCTTGCATCAGTTCCCCCTAACAAAATCAATGAGCAAATCAAGATCGGCTTAGCACATTCAAGGGGCATTATAGGCGACCCTGAATACGATATACCAATGGCCATGTTTGGTAACGGATTGCTTGTGAGCTGAGATGTTGATAGGATACAAACGAAGACGAATGGGCCTATGAAATGGGATAGTACCCCTCCCCCAGCAGCTTACGACATATCAGTTATGCACTGTACTAATGACTGTGTCGCTCGGGTTGTTTAGGGGAGGATAGGCAAGAGAATACGGAGAATTAGCGAGTGTTTTTAGCGATGACGGAGGGTTTACAGGGCATCATCAGGCATCATCCATGCATGTTTCAAGGAGTTGTGTAAGGAAACATCGGAGTGTCGCGTGACACTGTGCAACCGTGTTACATAATTATCTTGACACTAGACTTGCTTAGGTAGCTAAAGGCGGTGACTTCTTTACTGACCGCCTTCGAATAAAACCGGAAGAATTAGTGGCCCACTAAAATTTTCAATTGCCTGCCACTGTTACGATAGGCGTAAACCTTCTATTAGCAGTCTCGAACCAACAACGCATTCGCAACCCCGATCACGTCAACATGTCAAAAAAACAGTCGAAAACCAAAGATGGCTCCTCTGCGGCTGCAGCGGGTGATTCGCGATTCGCTAATTTCGAATCCGATCCACGTTTTCGCCTCCCCTCGAAGCATCGCAGCAAAACTACTATAGACAAACGTTTTTCGCGCATGCTCAAAGACGATGATTTTGTCGCAAGCGCAAGAGTTGACAAGTACGGCCGAAAATTGAAGTCTGATAGTAAAAAGAAGGCCCTACGAAACATATATCAGGCGGAAGACGATGAAGATATTGAAGTGGACGAGGACGATGTGGTGGAACGAGAGCTTCAGAAGGCCAATGCTAAATATGATCCAGCTCGTGGCGGCGGCTTCTCATCTTCTGAGTCAGATTCCGACTCCGGTTCTGATGCCGAAGACGACGACGATGAGGGTGCAGAACCTGAGGTTGATACATCTGGAAGTATGCAAAGGTTGCGCGACGCTCAGGCAGACGTCGAGACGGGGGATGTCACAAAACGAATAGCAATTGTGAACCTCGATTGGGATCATATAAAATCGGCCGATTTACTGGCGCTATTTTCCAGCTTCGTACCTAAAGGTGGACGAATCGAGCGAGTTTCTATCTACCCTAGCGAGTTTGGTAAAGAGCGAATGCAACGGGAAGAATTAGAAGGACCTCCTAAAGAAATATTCAAGAAAACATCCGATTCAGCAGACGAGGACTCCGAGTCGGACTCCGAAGAAGAAGAAAGTGACGAAGAGGAAGACGATGACGAGAAGATAAAGAATGATATCCTAAAAGAAGGAGATGATCAAGACTTTGACAGCGATGCGCTTCGGGCTTACCAATTGGATCGCTTGCGATATTATTATGCCGTAATGGTATGCTCCGACACGGCTACGGCGGAAAAGATTTATCAAGCCACTGATGGTACGGAATACCAATCTTCGTCAAATTTTATGGATTTGCGGTTCATTCCAGATGACGTAACATTTGATGACGAGCCAAGAGATCAGTGCGACTCTATAACATCCGATTACAAGCCGACGGAGTTCACAACCGACGCTCTCCAACACTCCAAGGTCAAGCTCACGTGGGATATTCATCCAGAAGAAACGTCCCGAAGGGATGATATAAAACGAGCATTTAGTGCTAGCCGTGCCGAACTCGGAGAGAACGACTTGCGCGCTTACCTGGCGAGTGATAGCGACGACGATGGTGTTCAAGATGAGGACGAAGAAGATCAAATAGACGTGGCGGATGATCAACCGAAGCTATCAAAAAAAGAGCTAAAAGCGAAGAAACTACGCGAAGCTCTTGGATTGAGTTCCGAACCGTTATCCCGATCATCAAAGTCCGGACCGGTCGGAGATATGCAAGTTACTTTCTCAGCTGCATTAATGGATGGCGATAAGAAGAAGAAAGAGCCAGAGGCCGAGGAGACGACACTAGAAAAGTACAAGCGCAAAGAACGGGAACGAAAAGCCAGAAAGAAGGAGAAAGCAGTGGCGAAGCGTAATGAGGCACCCGATGAAGAGGATGGCGACGAAATCGCAGAGGCCCAAGATGACCTTGGATTTGATGATCCCTTCTTCACTACCGATGAGCCTGCCAAGAAGTCGAAGCACTTCGAAAAGAAGGAGGATCGCCGAAAGAGGCGAGAAGCAAAGGATGCGGAAGCAGCTGAAAATGCTGCGCAAAAAGCGCAATTGGAGCGACTCATGGCGGATGATTCTAAAGAGGCAGCCGAACATCTTGATCATTTCGATATGAATGAGATCGGCCGCGTAGAGAAGCAGAAATCTAAGAAATATAAGAAGAAAGGAAAGAAGGACGTCGAGGATCACGGCGGTCTTCAAGAAGGGTTTGAAATGGATGTTAAGGACGATCGATTCAAGGCTGTTTTCGAAAGCCATGAATATGCAATCGACCCTTCTAATCCAAAGTACAAGGGCACCCAAGGAATGAAGAAGTTGCTCGAGGAGAGGCGGAAGAAGAGGAAAAACGAGCCGGATGAGCTAGATGGCCCGCAACGGCATAGTGGCAAGGCTAAGAAGCAAAGGGGATAATGCCAGCCATACAAAATTAAATGTAAGCCCAGCTTCCACATTCAGGACCAAGTTTATAACAACCTATCTACCTATATAAGATGATACCCAGAGTTGTCGGCTTGATGAAGAGTGGTTGTGGAATCACATGGGCCCTCTAAATGTTCAAAGCATGAGTAGACGCTTGGGTATCTACTAAGGCAACAAGGCAGGCGATACTCTACCAATTGTAATATATGGATAAACCGATTCAAATTACATCAAACGCGACTCAACCCTAAAATGGCTGCATCATTTCTCGATCCCCGTTCATGCGACATTATTTCATGACATAATCACGCGTATTCCCAAGCATCTGGTCCGGTAGACGTATATGTCCTGACTCCAGTGTTCAAGCAGTCTTCTGTCCCATGCCCAACATACAACTGATACGTTCGCTCTCGCGGTTCACCATCACTGACCGGGCACATCAACCAGAACTGGCCAGCATTACCCAAGACCACAGGCGCACCGAACGATTCGCTTCGCTGGCGTTCGAAACCCGTGACGATCGATCCCTCTGGTATCGCAGCTGAATGTGCGGTGGTGTAGGATAGGGATCCGTCTGGCGCGATGTATACTATATTTCTCAAAATGTTAACCTAACCGAACTACTTAAGAGGGGATTTGGTAATGGTAAGACCTACCTTGCTGGCCACCAGGTACTCCGACATCCAAGGATAACGTATTATTACCCCCAACAAATACAGTTTTGGAACCAGGGTAGGCGGTACAGTCGAGACCCTCAATGCCATCGGGGCAGTAAGCGGAGGTATCCTTATTTACGTAGAACTTCCCGCCGCTAGCGTTGATGGCATCGCCATTAAAAAATACGTCGTCGGTAGCAGGAACTCTCCAGACTCCGGCGGTCCATGGGCCGTCCGGGACAGATCCGGAGGCAAGGACCGCGATTGGTAAAGTTAGGAAAGCTGCAGAAGTCCACATGATTATAAAGTGTTGAATTCTCGATTAAAACCGAGGGACTTTCCAATGCTGATGAACAAAAATTTAGTCAGGAAACACGAAGGCACTCGATTTCTTATAGGCGTTTGGCGCTGGGTAAACACGACGTGGTCTACCAGTATCATACGTTGCATAGGAATTAATTATTGACCTCTTTACGAGTACGAGAATTTAGTCTTGAGGCTTTTCATGCCCAGAATACGACGTCGCAACTAGATTTAGGTTGAATGTTACTGATATAAGTCTAGATCAATCTTCGCCGGCTAATAACTCCATGCACTTAACCAACGTGGTTTTCTATATTAGGAGCAACGTAATCTGGATTGATGATGTCAAGAACAGTTGGCGATACGAGATTGAATTCCTTTGCGCCACCAGTCTATCTCCTAGATTTTGCCTTTCCCTCAAGTGTTAGGGTTCCTGATCTGCTAGATGTATCATAATAACCATTGTTCTAGCATACCATTCCACAGCTACTTTTATTAACCCTTAACAGTATACAGCTATTTATGCAGCAATTTACATAGTATATCAAATTCGCGCCCTCTTCTACCATTACTTACTGTTCACAACTAGCTCCTCTAAAAGAGGCTCAGACTTGCTAAGCATCATGCTTATTACCCGAAGCGCCGAATTTACGACCCCATTCCTTAGTTTTCTTATCCATATCACCCCTTACAAGTATCATAACGAAAGCCATGATACCAGCAAGGAACCAGTCCCAAATTGCAGCCAGAACACCACCCCTGATGCTTCCTCCCAGCATACTCCGCCTCACCAGACTCGTTAGGATATCAGTTGTTATGATCTCCTGACCGCCTTCTAAGGCCTTTAAGGCTTTGGTGGCAATTAATTCCGGTGCCTGTGGAGCATCTCCTTCCTCCAGCTTTTTGGTGATACCCGCTTTATATTCATTCTCGATGTCCAAAGCCTGGCCTTGGATCGTAGCGGGGAAAACTGCGTGGACGCGGACGTGTGGTTCGTGCGGGTTCGCGGCAGCGTATAAGCCCAGTTCTTGGGATAGGGTATCGGCTAGAGCTCGTATCGCGGCTTTGGCTGGGCTGTACGCGGTATACCCGGCGAAGCCGAAGAATGCTAAGAAGGAAGAGGTGAAGATGATATGGCGGGCGAGCGGTGGGGTACTTAGTTGGGCACCGGGCTCATTGAGAGTGTCCTTCGGGGAACTCTTGAGCCAACATTTTAGGGTTGCGTGAACCATGTGCAGACCAGTGAAGTAGTTGGTATTCATTTGCGCCCCGAAATCTGACACTAGGGTGTCGATGAACAATCTAGGGCGGGAGATGCCGGCGCAGCACCATACGATATCTGGTGGGTTTCCCGAGTTCCATGATACTACTTCGTTGATAACGCGCACCGCCTCAGGTGCCAGTGTTAGGTCTGCGCTTATTTGGTGGAAACGCTGTGTTTTGGGATTGGACGCTCCTTGCTATAGCTCAGTTAACTTTCTGGAAGGTCCAATGTAGGAACGAGATGCTCGTCATACTCGTATATGCTCGATCCCCTGAGTTAACCTATCATGGTCGCGCGCAACAATGACGACGTTGGCGCCTTTCTCAGCAAGCTGACGTCCTACTGCAAGACCAAGACCCCGCGATCCACCAGTAACGACCACAAGCTATCGATGTTATTAGCTATACGGCTTCATTATCTGTAGGTTGGACAACACACTCTTCCCTGTACCGGGAAGTCGTTCTTAGGCATGATGTATCGCGTTCGGCCGATCGACTGTTATTACTGATGTCGCTATCGCCGTCGCGATTGCTGTTTTATTAGTATCTTTTGTAATGAATCTATATACGCGCTTTCAAAGAAATGCGACGTGGAAGATGGGATTCGTTTAAAAAAAAATCAGGGCAAAAGAAAGGAAGGGATGAAAAGGGGGAGTAAGGGAGAGAAGTACTTCGGTATATTGGTATGTTGGTTCAAGGCATATTGTCACGTCGTACAGGGGCAACTGCATAATGCCGTTGAATTTTTAGTTGTAGTCGCCCAAACTGTAGAGACCACAGCTAAAAAGTAAACGCAGGATTGGGTCTCTTTGCCAACATACTGTATCGCTGCCGTGGCAGGATCCCTCGGTTTGTTTTTCTTCTACTTGAAACCCCACTACGGAGATAGGTACATAGAATGACCAACCACGATGCATGTGAGAAAGGATGCCCAGTTGCTTCTTAGAAGTCTGCGCAGGATGAGCGGCAATAGACCCTTTTGATAAATCGTAGTACGGGATATTGATATCTTCTTGCTTTTGCCTGAAGGAGTCCTTCAAATTTCTCACGATGTATGTGTAGCCTGAGTACTAGGTAGCCTTCTCCTTTTCGCGATCGCTACCTAGGTATTCCACATCTCTTTGAATTCCCTTGCTTACTGTGCTTCCTACGTGAACCGTTCGAACAGGACTAACTACCTGTTGGCGGAAGTTAACATTGTATATTTGGAGGACGGGAATCACCGTTTACGCATGGATCTGGTTGTCGCATTCTTCGTTGAGAGATTGGCTAAAGTTCCCTTATTATACTTAGGTACGACGCAAGCAGGTACTCGGAAAGTGTGAGTAAGGTGAATAGTATGCCGACTCAGTCAAATGTTGCGACTTGAAAATACGAGAAGTGGAATTGCCAATGTTGCTTTCCATGGTGAAAGATGAATGTTTGGAAACAATAGCCAATGTGGGATGAACATAAAAGACTGGGAAAAGAAAGGGGAAAGCCAGGTATTTTCTATTTGGCTTCATCATCTGGGGGACCAATCGGGGTAGGGATCTATCTATCTACCGACATATCACATTCCTTACGTACCTGGGTAGATAGATGTAGTTGCACAACATAAAGCAGGTGGGACAATACCTTATGATTGGATATTTCTTTGAATATCCCGGCATCTCCTGTGGAGTAGCCCTTACCCGCCCGCCAGCATTCACTGAGAAAAGGAAATATGGCCGAAGCCCACCGGATATCCTCCCAGTTTTTCTAGACATATTTACTTGGGTCGACGCGACGTGCGGCGTGTGCCGAGCTTATTAGAGTGAAGAGTTCTCGTCCTATTACCATCAGCTATGTCGGGAATCGAAATTCTTCATACCTAGGTAGGTATCGCTATAATTTCTCGCTTATCTTCATTGATGCATCTACGCTTAGCACTTCTAATGAGCATTATTATCCCACTAACATACCAAAGTGTATACAGGGAAACTTCCGTCTTCGACTTGAAGCCGTGCCTGTATTCTTTATGTCGGGCTGTCCCGTTTTATTCGGCCATTCGAACCTCTCTCAGCGCTAGAGCCTTATTAAGATCTCATAAGGGGGATCCTCTGTTGGTTATCATGTTCCTGGCGTGCTTAGCTCATGTGCTCTCGTCCTCGACTGGGTAGTCATCCGGGACCACCGTTCGGGGTGTGACCACAGGACTAGTGAAGGATGGCTCTTTCGCCGCCAAACTCCAAGTCTTGGGATTTATTTGAGTAGTCGGCCAGGTTCACTGTATCGCTTAGGACGTCGATAGTTAACGTATCAGCGTGTATCGCTCGAAAGGAGGATAAATGGCTGTATGAAGATTTCTAGGTAGGTGGTCCCTTTCCCAGTTTACGAGAGATTCTAAAAGGATAATATTATTATGTTTCGCCGCGGAAATTTGAAATTTACAGGGCGGGGGTAAAGGGCTGGTTCGGTAGCATTGGTGGCGTCGTCCAAAAAACTTTTTTTTTTTTTTTTAAATGAGGGCTCGATCTCATCCATACTATATTTATGCCTAGGTATGTATCTTGCATCAGACATAACGATTCGTGGGAAGCTTACACCTATTACGGTGGTCTGCCTACGAAGCTTGCGCTACTATCCTTGTGTTTTGTAAATCGCCCCCACGCTGACAAATGGGCGAGTCAAGGATCATGTAGCGAGAACGCCTCATAGTACATGCGTATGCACCTCGCCCCCTCCTCCCAGCATACGGGCTTGTTATTGGACAGGATATGGTGCGCTGCTGTTCTTGTGATTGTGACTCGTTATCCCGCAAATGAATCTCAGTGTAGTATCACACAAGAGGGGTTCGCCCGATGTGGTTTTTTGCTCACGCTGGACTCATGGCGGTATTGTGGTGTAAGGAAAGAGCCGCAAGTGGAGCATGTCTGCCCGTCTTACGGGCATTGTAACTAGTATAAATCTCGCTGTAAGGCAGATTTCGGGGGCGAAATGCTACTTGGCAGATCGCTTCATCGTTCAAAAAACATACGGCTGTTCATATAAACGAGACTTTGCCAGACTTATACTGTAACATCATGGCGGTCAGAGACAGCGTACCGACTTATCGCCTTCGGCCTACAGCCCTCAAAGAATACCTGAAGCAACTCTTTCGTCAGGAGATCGCAGTCAACGTAAGACCTAATCTATAAGCCACGCGGGCTGCCCGTGGCTAGGATCGAGGCTAATCGTAACCGATGACAGACTTCCGAGGATGGCAAAACCTTCTATTGGTTCACGATACCACGAAAGCTCAGCCAAGTAAGTGATGAAGTTAACTACCGCCTGGTTTCAACGTGTTCTTATAAGGCTGTCCAGGGAGAAAGAGATTATATCTATGACGGACTTCGATACAAGAAGGACGAGGATACCGATCTGTGGGAATAATGCCTTGCAGATCACTAAAGAGGGGAACACGGCAAGGTAGTCTTAGGTCAGATCCGCCTATTTGTAGAGAACGCTTTATAATTGGCAGATATGAACCCTTGATGTAACTGGTATGACCTGAAGGATAACTTCAGGGATCTGGAACGGGACATCCATTTGGCGATTCTATTGGATTTCAGCTATGCCAAGCCCCTGTCAATAGTGTCGCACGCGCTAGAACACCCACATTTACAGGAGGCCTTGCATGGCTGTGTAGGGCTCAACGTTGCTAGAAAATTAGCGTCCGCAGATGGCGAAATGTATCTTAGTTTTTCTACTTCTTGCTTCATATCCTAGTGCCTCTAGTTATATCCCGTCCATTGATCCTGTCTTTTCATGAAGTTATAGTGTGCTGTCGTGGTTTCTATTCAGGATAATTCGGTACTGTACGAATCAAACTATTCAGACTGTTTCAACCATGTCTGCACAGACTGCCGGAGATAATGCAACTCGGTTCGAGGAATCTAGGAGCAAGTTCTTAGAGTACCCCGAGAATCTTGTCAGGACAGAATCTTTCCGTCACACACTCGAATTATATCGGCGAAGGCTTGATCGCAACAAACTTTTCGACCCCAAATTTCGCTCAATAACTTGTCTTGATTTATATCAAGATAACAACAGTTCGTTGTCTTTCATATCGCAAGTCTTCAAGGGAGAGTCGCTAACCAACAGCTAGCGTTTGCCCCATCACAGAAACTTGACACAATAAAAAAGCTTAGTGAATATCTTGACGAAGAAGATGGTACCCCTTTATGGCGACTTGTGTACGGGCGCACCAATTGCAAGAATAGATCGGTCTGAGCTAACATGCGAACAGTTTCCTCCAGTCTCAATCAGCCCGAGGTGCATTGGGATGCACCAAAGAGCAGCTTACTTTATTACTTACTTATTATCAAGTAATGCCCTGCTTTTTAGATTTTATCTTGACTTTTAGTGTCCGGGGGAATCCCGTGGCACACGCTCTTTTCAGGCAAGAAAACTACCTTGAAAGGAACAGCCCTGAGTTTTCCCTACCGCAGCTTAAGCGAGGGGGCGTTCAAATGCAGCATGCTTTCAATCTCCTCTCTGTGGAACGGGCTAGCGACCCTGAGGAGAAAGATCAATGGCCGTTGCGTCAAGTCGCACTCTACCACTCCTTAGATGTTACAAACGGGCGATGTTTTTGGATTATTCTTAAAGGAGATCGATTAATTGCGCGTCGTATTTACTCCGCCACAAAACACCACAGACATCTTAAAGCCGCAGAAATCACTAGCCCCGAAACATCGTTTATTGCTTCACTACAGGTACAGATGATTGCAATTGAATGGTGCTCAGAGAGTTGGGCTGATTACATTGACTACCTTGAGGAGATGATCAGTTCAAATTCCGTTGAAGGGAAAGCGGCACCAGTGGAGAAGATGACAAGCCCCGAGGAGATCGAATTGATGCATTCGCCAAAGAGCACCAATACTTGGGGAACCCAGTCCGATACTTCCCCCATTAGTCCTAGGCGATTTACATTTTCTCGCGCTTCAACGGATATTCGCACGGTCTTCCGGCGATTTTCTGGACTTGATAGTAGCATCATTGAAACCCCCCGTGAAGCAAATGATAAGGATATCGAAGCGACAGCAGGGGTAGAAGAAGAAACCAACGATAGTGACAAATTATCGTACCTTGAAAGGGAGTTCTCTTTCAAAAAGTTCCAGCGATTAAGCCTACTCTCCCAGGGCCTAGAACAGGCATTGGTGGCCATTGAACAGAATAAAGGGGTCCTTACAGCAATCCAGGAACATTACAACTCGGTTGTTAACTCATACGGCTTCGCAAATCATATGAATAAGGGCGTTTGCGACAGCGATATAGCAACTTTCCTTACAAGGATACATAATACTAAAAGAGACTTGGATATACACCATAGCCGTTTACAAACGTTATCTCGAGCGTTAGAAAACGACAAGACAGTGGTACGTTGAATCACCGACACAAAAGCCCCACCTACATTGTGTAACCAAGTACCTCGCTGTTTCAGCAACTAACCCTTCTCTTGTATAGTTTACCACTCTTTTACAATATAAAAGCGAGAAAGTTTCGGAGTATTTCGCGAAAAGCGCGAAGACATCCTCGGATAAGATGGAACTTATGACAGCGAAGATGCACGACATTGCTGTTCGTACAGAGCAGGAGACGGTATCTATGCACGTAATTACAATATTTACACTTATATTCCTTCCGGGGACCTTTATTGCTGTATGGGCTTGGATTCCACGACTTTTCCCACATTTTCTAACTTTACGACAGACCCTCTTCAGTAGCGGTGTATTTCAATGGAATGACGACGGGAATCTCGGCTCGGATTGGGTTATTCGAAAGAACGCTTTGAAACTATTCTTCTCGGTGTCCTTACCAATGATGGCTATTATTTTATCGGCTTGGTCAATTCTATATCTTTATATGAGGCGAAAGAGAGAACAGGAGAAACGGAGATTGGTGTTACCTGTGACGGAGGGGCAATCGGCTGAAGGGGGTACGGACGGGATAGCTCATTGGAGAAAGGTCTTAGAAAGGGATAAGAGTTGAGGGTGATAGTCGAAAAGGGGTTGTCTGCACATATGTATATTAGGTACCTACCTAAGATAAAAAATACGGCGGGACAACTGGAAGGCACATCTGGATCGGAGTTACAGCACGGCTATTTGTGGAGCAACTCACGGACCGATCCGGTAATCCGGGGGCGATGTGGGGCTATTGTAATTCAATCTCTTTCTTTATGTTTGAAAAAAGACATACATTTACATATGTTAACAGATTTATGAGCTTTTACCCTGTGTGTAGACCCATAGTGGACGGGCCGGGATTGAGACATTCGTACCAAAGTCAGCTAGACAATAACTCCGGTACTCCTACGTTGGTACCTAGGTACCTACTTTAGGTAGGTAAGATGGGGTAGTACAGACCCCTACTTTAGGTGGATTTTGTCAAAAGCTTGGTTTCTAATACGTCCTATCTTCCTCCCCTCAATCATTAATCAAATTTCCAATCTTCGAAGGGGGAAACAAGCTGCGGCCACTTTCACACATAACACAATGGCCCTTTCCAAGCTGCTACTCATATCCTACGACTGGGGCCCCGGTCGATGGCTTTTGGCCCCCAACTTGAGAGATACTTCACTGAGACAGGCAGACAGGGTCCTTGTCAGCGCGGCTCTACTACCCCATATGTATATCACTGCTGTCGGTGATCGCAGTGGTTCGCGCCCAGGTTGGCAGATTAAAACCCCGGGAGCACCGCCCCACTAGGCGATCGACTAGTTCGATACTGGCAGAACTGGGTAGTATTGAATGCTGACGATACATGGCTGAGATAGGTCTTGTTGTATCATTCTTTGCTAAGTCCTCTGTTATGAACCTTTGAGCTAGGCACTCAGCAAGGCGGAGGGGATGGATAAATTTTTTGAGCGATTATCATTCGGCTGCCTCATCATATGTATGCATCTTTATACGCTGCTATGGACGCTTTGCCAATAATAACACCCCGTCCTCTAATTCCACTGGGTGGGCATTTGCTCTTCGATCTTCTAACTTTATAAGTCATTAATTTGAGTATTGATCCAGCCATTAATGGTCATTTCGTATATATTTTCCTGATCACTAGCCAGTTATACTCATTTCTCTCAGAATCTATCCGCTCACTGGCTTCTAGCTGTTCTTGAATAACCAATTGACTGATGCGGCAATCGAAGAAGGGCCGTCGCGTCCCAGCACACACTGCTCACTCAGCTCATTCGCTTAACGCCATTCCTAATGGTAACCCACGCCGCAAACCCTTTGCCGACTTCTCTAGATTCGTAGATGAGCAACGCGGAAAATATATCGAAGACTTTTCGGAAAATAATCTCAGCTTCGTTCCACTACCGGTTTTACGCAAATATTGGACAAGAGCACAAATTAGCAAAGTTTTAAACGCTTCCCAACCACCGCTGTCTTTCAACATCGATAGTATCCGAGAGAGCTACCTCCGAACGTTCTCCACACTTGTCTATTGCGAACGAGTTGAGAACTTGGAAAGCTTCACCCAATACAATTTGAACGATGACAAATTGCCGCTGGAAAGACGCCCAGAGCAATGGCCCAGAGCTGCTTATTACGACAGCTTATTTAGCCGTATCTTCGAGGACCAGTGGCTCTTTTTCCCATTGATTTTCAGCCCCGCCAACTTGGAAGATCGTTGCCTCGATGAGCACCAGGTATTACCGATCGAAAAGTTAGATAGGATTTCCCACGACAGAATCACAAATGGGGATGCAGCAATTATTCGGAAGATGACCATTTATGATTCATGCAATCATCTCGTGCGACGGGTATTTATTATTCATACACCCTAAAGTTATTAATTCCTTTCTTACGATTTTATTAGGATGCTAGAGACCAACCGATAACAAATACGTTCGTATTAAAAACATACTACCGTTCAAGGTTCGAGAAGCTATACGAAAATGAAGTCAAAGCATTGCGCACACTGAAGAACTCTTTCCCACATAATGTCATCGCCTATCACGGCTCGTTTCGCCATGCGAATTCTTTTAATATAATACTCGAATACGCTGATGGGGGCGACCTCGCCGAGTTTCTTAAGACCACCGAGAACCCTAAAGGAGCAGATATTAAGCAATTTTGGGGGAGCTTATCTCAATGCTTCCAAGGTTTACACTACATCCACCACTTGATAGATGCTGGTGGAGGTAATGTCAATGGGTAAGACTCGACGCGCTACCTAATAGTAACTTATCTTGATTGCACTGGCTAAGTTCGTCGTTAGGATCCACGAAGATATTAAACCCGAAAATATTCTACTCTTCAAAGGATCATCGGGCTCACCTTACGATTTCACCCCCAAGATTGCAGATTTTGGGTTATTTACACATGTCAAAGAGTCGAGGGTGAATAGTAATGAAGCAATGGGGCTTGATAAAGTTGGAAATCAGTTATACAGTACGTTATTCCCGATTCATTACTCTGTTTGATCCTAACTTGGGACAGGTTCACCCGAGTGTAGTCATCACGCTCCGTATCAAGAGAACGCCCCGAACATGATTAACACTAGAGCCGATATTTTCTCATTCGGTGCCGTGCTGAGTGACGTTTGCGCATGGATCAAAGGAGGTTCCGATGAAATAAATCAATACCATAAAAGGAGAAAAGCATATCACCAAACCACCCGCGCATTCCGCGATAACGACTACGAGGGTTGCTTCCACGACGGTGTTGGTCGACTGCGTATTGTCGACGAGACGCACGATAGTATTATCGAGTACTGCCAATCAAATAAGGATACTATCACATCTCGCATCATAAAAATCATAAACGAGCATATGTTACTCGCCAACGCCAACGAACGTTACAATGCCAAGCAATTGATGGAAAAATTCCAACAAGTCCTTGACACACCCGACTCCGAAACACTTGATACACGGCCCGCCACACCAATATTGAAAGATGAAATATCGCCTAAACATCGAGGCCCGTCTTTAGCAGCTCTCGGAGAAAATATCACGAAGCGGCGGTCCGCCGCAGGCGACAACGCCAAGGAAGTTCGGAAGTCTATCAATTCGGACATTCAAGAACTGGTAGACGACCTCAAGGTCAATGTACCCGACAGACATCACTTATTCTTCATTGACGACTCGACATCGATGAGAGACCACGCTAAATCGGTCGAAAATTCGTTTCCAGCACTACTACACCTTACTAGAAAGCTTGAGGGACGGAGAGTTGAGCTTTCCTTCGCATCGGCTCCCAAGTGTCTTCGCCATAGCCATCGTTCCGGTAAATTGACGAAGTTGGTGGCGCGGCATAAATACCGACGGGCGCCGGATTTGATGGAGAACTGCGTTGCACGTCTCGTCGATGACGTGATCTTTAAACGCCTACCGACCCGACTCTTTGGCATGAATCTTTCCATGTTCTCTAGAAAACCTACCAGTATATACGTCTTCACCGATGGCAATTGGGGTGGTGGCGATGATGAAGAAGCTGCTTGCGGTGTGGAGCAGCCAATGGCACGGCTTGCCAAAGAGTTGGAATTGAGGAAATTGGATACGAACTATATTTCGTTCCACTTCGTGCGATTCGGCGATAATGCTAACGGGAGGAGGCATCTTGACTATCTAGATAGTTCAGGCTGGAATCGTAACCGGTAAGTGACACCCACTTCTACAACCCCTTTATCCTTCTTCCTATGTCTCCATTTTTATACACAATTACAACGAACATAAATCAAGCTAATATGCGAAATATTAGGGATAACGTTGATGTTAAGAGTGTCTCTAGCCCCGTTAAGTCAATAGTTATCGGGCCGTTGAGTCGGGCAAACGATAGAGTAGATGAGGAAGAACCCCGATGGTAGAACGAGTACGAAGGATACATGTCTTACACACCATCCCTAATAATATCGCAATGGACGTCAATTCGCTGTGTCATTGACGCTCAGGGAAATAGGGCAATGCATTATAAATATATACCCGAAAAGTATTATATATGTCCAGGAGCCATATATACCTGCACTTCAATATTGGAAGGCTAAAGGAGAATTATCTAGCGCAACTATCTACGAGAAGCTTACCCCTAAAAAGCTACATAGTAATAAAAAGTGTTTATGAGATCTTATGTGGCTATAATACATATACCTACTTGCTCTACCTACGTCTACTTCTACCTTTCTACACATCTGTCTCACCTAAACCAGCTTCCTGTGTAACCTGATACCCCAACTTCAACCCCAACCCTAACCCTCTTGAATGGCTGGGTCTTGATCCACATAGTCAAAGGGCAGGCCCTTCTTCTGCAAATGGTCTTTCAAAACTTCGACTATCTCCTCACGGCCTAATTCCTCTGCAAACGCTAGAGGCGTCCTACCTTTCGCATCTTGCAGCATCTTCGCGTCATGCTGTAATAAACACTGAACATTGACTGGTATGTTTTTGTAGATAGCCATGTGTAGTGCAGTGCCCTTCGGCTCATCCCACCAATGTGCATAATCTATGTTGAGTCCGCTCTCTAGTAAAAGTTCGATAGTCGCGGGTCCATCCTCTGTGCGCGCCGCAGCTACTGCGACTAGGTTCCCGTATAGGGGATCTTCACTTGGGATGGGAGCGCGCGATACTAGATGGTGAATAACCGGAAATGGTGACTTCACGATCACCTTATGCAAAAGAGAAAGGTAAGAGCCCAGCCGGTAGTTTTCTGTGGTGAAGGTGAAGCCGTAGCCGATTTCAAGCCTGCGCATTCGATGTATAAGTAATGCAGTGCTTCTAGAGCCAAAGCCGGAGTATGAGAAGTTGATAAGGGGTATACTTACAGTGCATCAATACGGTCAATCGCCGCCGCCTCATCCAAAATTTCCGGTATATGGCTGGCGTAAGTTTCGGTGTTGAACTTTGGGAGCCAACGGTATCGCACGAGAGCCGTGTTGACAGTGTCGTCAGATATTGCAACAGCAGATGCTCTCCAATTCCATAAAAATCGCGTCTGATCGTCTTCGGGCGCGGGCGAATCTCTGGCTAAAAGTGCCTTGGCTAGTGATACATTCTTGAGATCGATGGTAAGGCAAACAAGGGCCTCTAGGGCTGTCTTATCTGATAATATAGAGATATGGACTTGAGACTGTATCTCAGCATCAATCAACTCTAGTTGCTCTATGGTGCCGTCCTTGCACGCATGAGCCAATTTTATAAATAGCGATTCTGAAGTTCAACGTCAATAAAACGAATCCTCCCAAACCAGCGCAATAGGTGGCATACTGAGAGGTTCCGGAAAGTCAAAGGTCAAGGCGACATCAACACAAGGTGAATGTGGTTCCATTAGTATAACTGCCATTTCCTGAAGGCGGTCTTCACCCTCCTTGAGAATTGGGGGCATGCGTTTCTCAAAGGTAATTCTACCCTCTTCGAAATGGTATATAGCGAGGGTCGTGTCTCCATAGAACGACCGAATGTCCATATAAGTTGGTACGATGGGCAGTTTGGACGTTTCGCTGACCGAGCGGCTGAAGATGTTGCCCATGTTGGGGAGATTCATTTTGGCGGTGATGGTAATTGCAAAAACGTTGCATGCAACGCCTACCTGAGAGACAAGTTGGATTGCGCAAGAGATATACCACGGAAGTGCTATGGCTGTGTAGCGGCGCGAGGCCACCCAAACGAATCCGTTCCAACATGCATCGTTAGAAGTTATTACACTTATTGGATTTACCTACTTAATTATAAAACCGCGCATATTGACGTGTCGCTTTTATTGTGAAAGTATAAGGGATGGAACGGCTACAGTCGATGTGTCAGGCTCTGCACCGAGTCATCCACGGGCATCGTGCCATGTCGTACTTCGGGAAGCAGGTAAAGTATCTAGAATCGCTGTAACAATTTAGCTGACTTGCTCTTCAGCGGACCGCAGCGCAGTAACGCCACTGTTAGATAATCAGCAAGCCACCCAATCCCTTACCTAAGTAGGTACCATAGGGTGCTAGCGGTGCTCGCTACTGGCGGGAAGGCTTTGTATTCCACAGCATTTGCCGACTATCAAGCTTCTCGCTCCCACACTCATTCACCCACACATGCCACACTGAACTAGATTCTAGATTGAACTGTTTATTCGCAACGCACAGTAGTTTCGTGACAGGTGAACAGAAAACCTATAGCAAATCCATATGCAAGGATGTTCTGCCGAGTAAACTCCAAAGATCAGTCAGTGATCGACGACTACTGGACCCCTTTTGGCCGACCTCGCAAAAGAAGAGCTTCCCCGCACAGCAGCCAGGCAAAAAACCGCCAGCCGGTCTGCCCTACATACTACATACCTCCTAACCTACCTTCTTCTTCAAGCTAGGTGAGAGATCAGCATCTTTCTCCAACGATAGAAAGTCACTAGAGGTAGCAGGGAGAAGAAAATCCCCTAAACTACGACGCAAGCTGATTAGACGAAACTATCGTGTTAGTGTGAAGCGAGCGAGACATAGCTTCTAGAACTCTAGACTATTATGCCTTCAGACAGAACGCAGGATCCAAATTCACATGCTTTTCCAACAAAGCAACTCATCATACTTGGTGCGCGCACCCTTGCCAAGCTTACGCGATTGTTCAGCTCGCTGACCAAAACCCAATCGTAGCAATATGTCGCTTCTCGGAGCCAATCGCGTTCAATTCGATCCTCGCGTATACATACGTGATGGTCCAGGATCTTAACGGAGGTGACGATACTGATGCATCGTTTTATGCCGGTCTCTTGGTCTCAGCTTATGCCGTCGCCGAAGCTTTAACCGCCATTGGCTGGGGTGCTCTCTCCGACCGGTATGGAAGAAAGCCGGTGGTTTTATTCGGACTCGGTGGCGTCGCAATATCGAGTCTTATCTTCGGACTTGCGACCGAGTACTGGGTTGCGTTACTGGCCAGATTTATTGGCGGAGCTTTGAATGGCAATGTTGCTGTGGGTCACGCTTTGTCTTTCGCTACCAAGATCTCACCTTTCCATGTTCAATTGACCTGAGAAAATGCTTACATGGTAACAGGTTATGCAAACGATGGTAGCCGAAATGGTCAAGATACCAGAACATGAACCAGTGGCTTATGCTTCGCAACCTTTCGTTTGGACTCTAGGTGGTATTATCGGTTCCGCCATGGGTGGATTCTTAGCTCAACCAGCAATATTCTATCCGTCGATATTTCCCGCTGATGGTATCTTTGGGAGATACCCATACCTCCTACCGAATCTCGTGTCGGTCGTTGCCATTATCTTAGCTATCATACAGGGTATTCTCTTCCTCGAAGAGACAAATCCACGGGGTGGGAAAGCGACCGATGACAGTCTTTTCGAAGATGATGATACTATTGATGAGCGCACTCCACTACATGGTTCTAAGAACCGGAGGTCGTCTATCAGAAGTCACTCGATAGCAGCGAGCGACAGGCCGGTGTTTATTGAAGAGAGTCTTCCGGTACCGGTCGAGCAGAACTTTGATCTGAGGAGATCGTCATTCGGTACCGCCCGATCAATCAGACTGCCACCAGCTCCCCCGAAACAAGAAGAGAAATTTACAGGGCGGACATTTAACTTTACCATCATCATGATAACCATCTCGTTGGTCCTAGTTTCATACCATCAAATGGCTTTCAACACACTTTTACCCACCCACCTTTTGGATAAGCCAGCAGCAGGCCCCGGCGAGATCGATTTAATTGGCGGTTTAGGATACACAGTCCACGATGTGGGTGTCTATCTATCCGTGAACGGAATTCTCGGATTATTCATCCAAGGAATCATTTTCCCCATCTTTGTGGATAAAGTCGGGGTTTGGAAGTCATTCATTATTAATGTTGTCTTCTACCCGCTCGCATACATGATTATGCCCTTCCTATCCGTTATACCGGAAGCCCTTGTGTCTCCTGGTATTTACCTCTCGATGATCCTACAGAGCTTCTTCGGCATCATTGTTATCCCGTGCGCACTCATCTTATTGAAAGATGCCACACCGTCCCCACTGGTCCTCGGTAAGGTCAACGGATTGGCTATGTCTGCTTGCTGCTTAGCCCGTACTATATCGCCACCACTGGTTGGTATCATATACAGTGCCGGCGGTTCCGCGGCTGCTTGGTTCAGCTGTGGTGGCGTTGCGATTATTGGGATCGTGCAGCTGCTTTCGGTACCGAGGAAACATTCCCCTAGTATCGTGGGCGATAATGACATAAAAGCGGGCAAGTCGAAGTCGGGCGCGCAGAACGAAGTATTTCAAGAGAGCATTGCCGTGATGGAATAATCTACCCGGAAAACACCACATTGACTGCAAAGATACGCACATAACCCTACCCTTAATACTAATATTTTCTAGGTATAAAGCCTGGAATCTTGGAGGCACAACTATCTTCCTCATACTTATTATGAAATCTCGGCGTTAGCATAGACGGCGGGAAATACTGCTATAGACGAAGCGATGATACCACGATCCTTAATGCATTAATAGATTGGAATCCACTCGAGCACGTTTAGTGACTCTAAAGAAATAAGGGCATACATATGGTTCAGGTTTTAAAAAGAGGAACAGTAAATAATAATGATCTAGCATGTTAGCATTGAATCTACGGTTGTTCAACACCGCCAAATAAAAATAATATTAAAAAAAAAACCTCATTTATTTATACATCGGAATGTTACTTAGGTAGTATCGCGAGATTATTCGAATGTCTATTGGAAGCAAAAACGTACTAACGGCGCGGCGGAAGAAAAAAAAAGACCTGGCACAAGAGGAATCTAACCTCTACAGATGGACTCGCGGGGAATCGAACCCCGGACCACTCCCAAATTAAGACGAACCGAACAAGTTAGTAATCCATCCATGAGATGAATCCTCATCATCGTCGGTCACGTGCTAAGGGAGTATTATACCACTAAACCACAAGCCCCTGCGGGAGTTTTAAGAAAGTTTCTGGCCTCTGCCGCCTGATGAAAATTTTATTCTGCTATGTTGTCTTATACGTCTAGACTGTAGGGTAGAAGTGGATGGTGATGGGTCTAGATGGGGACTAAACGAATGCGAACGCCTCCACTCGAGTCCCGCCCGGGTCCTCTTCCGGTGCTAGCACTAAGATGGGATGAATATTATTAGGTAAAGCGGTGGGTGGATATTGGATGTGGAAGGGATTCTCATAAAAGGATGGATGATAATATTAAATGCGGCAGTGGGATGACATTGGTTGACTTACATGACTGGTTGCTATGCAAGAATAAAACGACACAAGTCATTATCATTCATGAATATCATACAACAAGTTAGCTAAATAAACCAAATGCTAGGCAATACTGACTCGTATGGCGATGCGATTTAAACCTCGCTCCTGATACCACCCATCAAAAGCGCATCGACCTTCGTCCCCTTCTTCAGAGGTTCCTTGCCACTCGGCATGCATAATAAGCTATTCGCGCCTCTCAGACTACCAACCTTGGAGCTTCGCTGGCCGCCCGTGCTAGCCGCAATTAGAGCTCCATCTTTACCCACCGAGACGATGGCGCGATGGTACTCGGGCCTCGTCTTATCCAACGTGAAGTCATGCGCGAGTGTGACGGGGACCTTCGTTAGGCCGGCCGGCGAAATGCCCGATATCTGGTGAAGCGAGGGAAGCACGAAGAGGTGGAACGTAACGATAGCCGATGCGGGATTACCGGGGAGGGAAAATATGACCTTTGTAACCCGCTCGCCGGCATTGTTCTTAACGGGCACGGTAGCGAATGTCGTCGGCTTGCCCGGTTTCATAGCTACACGACCAAAATGAATGGTCCCACCCAATGACCTCTCAACCGTCGGCTTCAGAAGATCAAGTTCGCCCATCGAAACCCCTCCGGTAGTAATGATAAAATCGACACGTCGCAACGCATCCCGCAGCGTCTCTTCCAAAGTACCAGGCTTATCCGCTGCGATACCTAGGTCAACGACTTCGAATCCGCATTCCTGTGCCGCGGACATTAAGGTGATACGATTAGTGTCGCGCACTTCACCAAGCCGTAAATCGCCCGGTCTATCGTGCTGAACAATTTCGTCGCCGGTAGATAACACTCCTATAACGGGCTTGCGGTAAGTTTTCACCTCTGCAACTCCGACAGCAGCAAGCAGGCCTATCTCGCCGCCTACTGCTGAAATTTGCTCGCCTTTACTAATAATGACTGTTCCTGTCTTAATATCACTCCCAATCTCACGAATATTCTCTCCCTCTTTCACATTGTCAGCAAGAATCTCCACCTCTTTTTCTTCTTTCCCGTCCTCGGTCATAGTCTTCAGAATCGTGTCCTCAACCATTATAACGGAGGTCGCTCCCGGAGGCAAAGGTGCTCCAGTCGTAATCCTAGCAATCTCTCCTTCCTTCAACGGTTTGACTTCACCCGGTGAAGCATGGTAGACGGAAGCAACTGGAAAGACCCCTTTTAGGTTACCGTCCTTCGGGACGACGACCGCATAGCCATCTACAATACTTGCTCGGAAGGCGGGTACGTTTTCTCTAGCTTGGACGTCCTCGGCCAGGACATGGCCCGGTAATGACCTATCGACCTTAGTTGTGATTATCTCCGAAGGTGGTGTCTGTTCCTTGATCTTATTTAATGCGTCATCAACTGAGAGCATCGGATATGGGGATTCTCGATTCCGTCGGCTAGGGCCGAGGTTGGGATCATTAGACATCGGATTAGAACTTGGAGCTGTATGTCGGACTAAACCGCCGTGGCCGTGGCTATGCTGGTGGCCAGCTCCATGACTATGTTGATGATCGTGGGAATGTGAATGACTACCCGATCCTATACCAGCATCCGCCTCAAGCTTCTTAACCCCACCGGCGTGTAACGTCCTCGAGTCCAGTCCGGCGGCTTGAAGGCACGCGTGTGGTAATGTCTTCAGAATAGCTTGTAAGTTCTCTCGAGCTCCTTTCGGTGAGCCTGGAAGTGTGATGATAATAGATTTATTTCTAACACCTGCAACCGGGCGAGACATCATGGCGACTACTCAATATTAGCGGGTATTTCCGGTCAAAATAGTACTTGACTTACATGGAGTGACGCTTAAAGAAGCCGCCAACATGCCGTGAACAAGGCCAGGCGCTGGCTTATGCAGTATGGCCGAGACGGCCTATACCGAGTTAGCTACATCTATACAATTTGACTTAGTAACTGTTCCTCACATACCTCTGGGGTGTTGTCAGCTACTGCAAATCCGGTACCTCCGGTAGTTATAACGAGATTAATGGTATCCGCCGCGACATCCGTCCATAGCATGATCTGTCGTTGAACTTGAGTCACAACGTCTGGGACTATTTTGGTGTCGACGAGTGCCCATTTTCCATCACCTTCTTTCTCAAGTACATCGCTTAGAGCTGCTTGGGAAGCATCTGTGGAGGGATCCTTGGCTGCTGTCGTAGAGACAATGAGCAATGCAGCCCTTAACGGAGTGTTAGACATGGCGGCAAAGACAACTCGTATACTAAAAAGCTTTATAAGATGAATTTGATGTTAATTGAGAAATTTATTGGGTAAATAAAACACTAATTGAATTGAATCTAGTCGGCGCGATATAAAAAGAGAAGCTTCATGTATAAATAAATGCGGGGTGGAAATACAATCGCTTTGATGGGTTCGAGGAATTAATCCTCAATCAGCATTTATTGTATAGATTATTATGGTTGGGGGGAAAAAAATAAAGGAATAACCGCCGTATATAATATTTTACTCATAGAATACAAATTTCTACAATTTCTATAGTAATTAAGTCGAGGACAAGATAATAGAATTATTCACTGCTCGAATTATGTCATTGTAGAAGCTTCGGCCGCTAGTCGGGAATATCCCCACAGAGCTCCGATAAGATAGCCTTAGGAAGCTTCATTTAGGTACCTAGGTACCTAGGTATCTAAGTGGAAATTTCGTAACCCAGTGCAACTTTCACACTACAACTCACGCACGCCGAAATATCAACATTCACCCTAAGGCTCAAGCAGTAATATTTCTACTACCTAGGTATATAATGGTAACTATAATTCCTTGAATTAGGCTTTCCATTAAATTCAACGCGATGGTGCGAATCAAGGAACGTTATCTTCTAGTAAAGATCCTCTACCCAAATGAACTCGGAAACCATTCCGATCTTCCTGATGTCGTAGTCGTCAACCAACCGACAACCGACCAACTCACTCCCGCAGCCCTGCTCAGAGGTATACGCACAGAAGTCGCCAGTTTATTTGGGGATTATGGTTCCGGAGCCATTGAAGGCGGAAACTTGGGTGGTGAGTCAGCGGCTTGGAACCCATCGCAAGTTGCATGTGGCTTACATTAACCCTTCTAGTTAAATATTTCTCGCATGCAACCTCCACTTTCATTCTGAAGATTTCGCGATCATCATATCGCCTAGTTTGGTCCGCTCTCACATTTATGAACTCAGTTCCTGTTAGAAACGGGCAACCCTGCGTCTTTCGCGTTGTCCATGTAAGCGGCACTATGCGTAAGGCTGAGGAAGAAGCTATTCGACGCGCGCGAAATCTTATATTCGCAGTGGAGAATGACTACAAAGAGAAGTCTGATGACTCTCTCAGCAACATATTCGGGAAGTCAGAAAGGCCGCAACGCGACGCGACTATGGCGAATTTGATGGGCGCCGGCGAGGACGACAGCGACGTAGAAATGGGAGAAATAACCGATGGTTGAGGTGGTTTACTGGTTCTTTCGCACTACCCTGACACCACTATCGCCTGTGGGCGGAGGCATTCCATCGAACTCATCATCGTCGTCATCGGGAATCAAGTCGGGGGTGGTAGCCCCAGTGCTGCCTTCCTGCATCTTACGTTGCGCCTCCCATTCCTTCTCTTCTGCGGCATCATAATCCTCTTTCGCATCGATCCATCGCTCCTGGATGTCCTGCACTTCCATCATAGACGATTCGTTACGCATCGCGACTTGCCACACGGTATCATTTGCACCCTCAGCTCCACCAAATACATATCCTCCAGCCCTATCGATTACCCGCAGTAGCTGCATCATGCTCTTCTTATTCTCGACTGCGAGAACCTCGAATCGGACTAGGGAAAAGTTCTCGACAAGATTGGCGACGGCTTCGTTCAGTCGGCGGAACTTATCACTGCGCATTGCCGGCGACTCTTCCTCGAGATATGTCATGAGGTATGATAGGTCTTGTACTTCGGTATAGTAATCGAGGTTGAAAGGTAGTTGGTCGTACGATGAGACCTTGTCGATCTTGGTAAGGACGTTGATATGAGGGAGGTCCATCTGAAGCATCGCGCGGAGGGTGAGGAGGAGGTTGGAAATGTAGAGGGAAGGTTGGGTCAAGCAGAAGCTGTCGCAAAGATGTACAGCTACGAGCTGCGAATCGTTAGCGTGCAGGCTTTAGATATGGTCGCTAATAGAGATACGTACGCGGTAATCCATCTTTTGCAACTTAAAGAAGATATTCCTGAGTGAGTTGTGGTGCGTATATAGTTCGACTTGACCGGGGCAATCAAACAAGATATATGAGTCTCCTAGCTCCTTAAGTCCCTTCTCTAGCCATTCCATGTTGTGTTCGAGTTCTTCGAACGCGTATAATATACCGCCATTCGGACCGAGTTGATCATCGCTCATGATCTCTTCTAGAGTAATTAAGTCGCGAATATCTAAGGCGCATGGGTAGTTCGTTTTATCGTTCGCAGGGTCTAGGTTGACGACCGAACATTCGCGTCCTATCGCGCTCATGAACTGGTGCACTTAAAAGAGTTAGAATGAATCTCCAATACAAAGAAATAGTTAGATAACTTACTGCCATCGCAATAGGTGCTTTTACCCGAGCCTGGACTGCCCAGGACAAGCTGCGCGAAAGGCATCTCGAAATATTGAAGCGCGAAGGTATAAAGGAGAAAGAAACAATCGGCGACTCGGAAAAAGCTGGGTGGGATCGGCGACGTAGTTGTAGGTGGGAAGGAAGCTGCTCTGATGAAATGGGTGAGCTCCGGGTGGGATATGCAGTTGCCCCTCCATCCGGCATCCCACTTCTAGTACTTCCAGTAGCTTCGGGGGAAACTTAATATGGGGCTAAACAGTACCTTACGGGTACAGTGGGACCGCCCTACTCCCTGTATTCTTATCACTGCGGTAATCTAGACCCCTGTAAAATACAGTGCTAATATTGATATTTACATTCAATTCCAATTACCAAATATTCTTCACTGCGTCCAAGCTCCAAAGCCAGAGCATCAATTTTAAGTATCACCACATTCAATCCATAGCAATCATGGCACCACCAGGTATGTCAATTGTCATTTATATCAAATAGAAAAAAACGTATACACTAACAAATACGAATATAGCAACACAATTCGAGCTTGCGCAACCACCCAACGATGCCATTTCGGCTCTTGCCTTCGCACCCGACGCACCGTCGCGGTTACTAGTCTCCTCCTGGGACAAAAACATCTACCTCTATGATACCCTTCAGAACAGCGGCGATGGCAGCCATGGAGTTCTACTACAGACATATGAGAACCGCGCCCCGGTGATGGATGTATGCTTCGGCGCGGATGGAAACGAGGCTTTCAGTGCCGGTATGGATTGGCAAGTCCGGCGCATCGATCTCGAGACCGGCGAACAGACGACTCTAAGCAAGCACGCCGCGCCGGTAAGGAGAGTCGTATACAGCCGAGAGCATTGTAAGTCATCACAAGAAATCAATTCCCGAATACGAGCCGACGAACTAACCAATCCATCACAGCTCTCCTCATCTCCGCGTCCTGGGACAGCACCCTCCATATCCATAACCCAACAAACCTCTCTCTCACCCCCCTCGCCATTCCCCTCCCAGGCAAACCCCACGCCCTAGCCGCGAGTCCCTCAAAAGTAATCGTAGCCATGACCTCGCGGCTCGTGCACATCTACGACATATCCGCCCTATCCAATGCCTTAGCCTTACAAACCAACGAACCCCCGCAACCATGGCAACAACGCGAATCCTCCCTAAAATTCCTAACCCGCGCCGTCGCCGCCATGCCGTCCGACGCAGGTTACGCAACCTCAAGCATCGAGGGACGCGTAGCAGTAGAATGGTTCGACGCCAGCGCCGAATCCCAAGCCCGTAAATACGCATTTAAATGCCACCGCACCGCGCAACCCGCCTCCACGACCTCCGATACCCCCGTCGACGTCGTATTCCCCGTAAACGCACTCGCCTTCCACCCAGTCCACGGAAGCACATTCGCAAGCGGAGGCGGCGACGCCACCGTCGCCTTATGGGATGCCGAAGCCAAGCGCCGTATGAAAGTATACCAAAAATTCGCGGATAGCGTGGCAGCGCTCGCATTTAGCGCCGATGGAAGGTACCTCGCCGTCGGTGTATGTCCTGGTTTCGAGACAGGGATGGAGGATTATAACGGTGAAGGACGGACGAAGATTTTTGTGAGGGAGTTAGGTGAGAATGAGGCTTTGCCGAAGGGTAAGGGCAAGTAGAGCTAGGCTGAGGGAGGGGGTAGGTGTTAAAGATGAATAATTTAAATAAAAAGAGATAAAGCTATGAAAGAGGAAGAGAAAACATGGATGTTGCTGATTCTGTGTATCGTCTACCTACAGGTTTTTAAGGACGAGATAGAACCCAAAGCCGGTTGGCGTTAATAGGGGAAGGGATATTTGAATTCTACAAAGATATTTCCTGCCAGCCCTTCTGGGTGCGAAATTTCGTGAAATCTTTAATAATGACTTCATTGCGGCAATTTCACCAAGTAGTATCAATTTCAGAGAAAACGGTACGTCCATTCGCCCCAAAAGTTATTAAGATAGACCCTCTCATTAAGACAGCAGAATACTCTAGCAACATAAAATGTGCGGGTTTTCCTGCCAGTCCCATCGCTTATCTGAACTGCTTGATGCATCTCAAATATAAACAGACAAATTACAACCCTGCACTGAACACTTAGGACAAAGCTTAGCTGGATGGGAGAACTTCTCTAGCAATTTCACCCGCTGCTCCAATACCATCGGAATATGATTTGGCTTCCTGCAACTCACGCTCGCTGCCTGCAGCGGGCATAGCTGATTCATCGGTGCTGGATTGGCGGTCAGGTGAAGCTCCGGATGATTCCCGATAACCAGTGCTAGTCTCTTCGTCCATGCTAAGTTCCCCGCTATATACAGAACAAGGCACAATCTCGTCTTCTTCCGCCTCATCCCGTTCCCCGTCCTCGTGTTCTCCGCCGTCAGCCGGCTCATAATACCCCATATGGTGAACTTGCTGGGGACGGGATTGTATATCGATCATGGAGCCCAGCTTATCGCCGTTTCGGAGGCGCTGCCCAAAATTCTCGAAATCCGAATGCTTTCTTTTCAGCGTACTAGGCCTGTTATAACTGTATGTCTCCCTAACGTGGGGCGACGGAGCAGGCCGGAACGGCACAGTTGATGGGATAATTGTCTCGCCCTCCGGTACAGTGGGGTTCCGTTTTCGTACTGCTAATTCTTCCGTGAAGTTGTCTCTAGTAGGCCACACATCCTTCGGTGGACCACGCCGACGCTTCATCTCTAATTGAGATAAATTTGTGGCCTTTGGACGATCGGATCTTAGTCCACTGGGCTCCAAAGTACTTTCATTCTCAGTTTCTAATTGAAGTTTTCCTACACCAGGAAGTGATCGAGATCTTTGCTTGTTCAAACGAGCCATAGGGAATACAAAATCAGGCCTAGCTTCATCACCTGTGAATCCATCGCCCGCTCTCCAAAGCGGCTCTGGCTGACTTTTAGATTTAGGAAAGCGAAACTGACCCACCCTCTTATTCTTCTTTAGTCGAAATGCCCCTTTGCGCTCATACGCGATTTCTTCGTTGTTATGTTCCGCAGTGCTGGATAATGATAATTGCTGTATGACAAGAGCATCTGAGCCTTTGGTTACTTTGAACGATTTTTTAATATTCTCAGCTCCCCCCGAAGGTGGTTCGCGAGATCTTCCATCCTTACCATCTACCTTTCGGCGCTTTCGTGTTTCAACGTCATTAGTATCGGGTGTTTTTCGCCTCGAAGATCGCCCACGCGAAATATTTCTCTGGTGAGGAGTATTAGGTCTTCGAGGGGGATCTTTCGTGTTGGTGTTATTGTAGAGATTTGAATCGTGTCCAGTGACTGACGCAGTCGAGCTACTTCTCCTGTCATCGGAATCAAGTTAACGACTGATGAACACTCTCCCATTCAGTTTCGCGGGAGAAATTGTATAAAAGATTTGATCTTTCCAGGTCAAGACAGGTACCTTAACAGTTGACCCGTAGTATCTCCCGGTGCTGATGCGACAGATCTTTTACGCTTCACGTTTGCACGAACTGGAGTGACGGATCTACCCCTTCTTCCATGACTGTCAGGTCTCGCAGCTTCATTTCCCCCGGAATCAATTCCACCATCGAAATTTCGCGACTCAGTACGGTCCGGTAGGAGTGAAGCTATCCTTGCGCTAGATAGGGGTTGGTAGTTCGTAGAACCACTTGAGATAGGATCCGCGGATGATGGCATATTAGGTATTTCACTAAGCCGCGCGATACTAGGACTCGACGGCATGGTTTTGGCAGACCCGAGTATAGCAGTATAAAACTCCAGATCGCCTTATATGAAGAAACAAATTCAAACGACCAGTCGAAATTATTCACACAATTCAATTCAGAGGCAAGCGGGACGGCGAGCAGCTCCAGAGGGAAATTGTTACAAGAGGGGACTTCAAAGACATTCGGTATACGAGAAAACTCAAATTGTTAAATCCCACAGAGGGAAGGCAGAAAGAAGAAAACTCTATGTCTTCGTGATGACGCATCTGAGAAGTAGAAAAGGCAGGAACAACCGCGCTGCATGATCATGGACAACATCTTGCGGTCTTCGAGGAAGGTTCAATCTCCAAGAAATAATCATGCATGAACTTAATTCTTAGATACAAAAGGTACGTACACCCCTATGTATCGCCCCCTGAATCCTAATCATCCATTTCCTTGTTGTACTATGACATTTTTCGTCTATTCGGAGAGGGTTGCGTGGAGTCCGATGATACTATCTCGTTTGACAGGTTCGACGGCTTCCCCCGAGACTTTTTCAGTAGCATTAGCAACTCTCTGAAGCATATCCGTAAAGTCAGTTTTAGACAGAACGCTCAGCTTGGTCCAGCCTAGGTGAACCGGCAAACGTTCGTTTTCTAATTCGCCAGACTCATTAGCGCTATTCATTAGAACTTATAGGATGGCGGAATATCTACCAAAGAAATATACGAGTCGAGCCTTAATAGCAGTCGCCGACGGAATGTCACCAAGCACGGCAAGGTAGGCGGCGATCTCCCCAAGACCAAAGGTTTTCCCAAGGGCACTTAGGGTGAAAGTTGGGTTAGTCGCATTGGATGTCTCCAGCCGAGCTAGGCGAGACCGAACTGCCTCCTTCAAATTGACAATAGGCCCTTTCCAGTAAGACCGCGTCTGGTCGAACACAGTCTGGTTGAAGATAGCCGGATCAGCAAAGTAGGCATCCGCTCTACTCAAGCTTGCGTCGTGTTCCAGGATATTGTGGCGACTAAGATGATTCAGAGAATAGGTCGTGGCGTTAGGTGCCGGGTTGGTAGAGACGGCAAATTTATGCATGAGGCGCGATATCTCTTCGTCAAAGTTCAACGCCGACCCTAGGGCACTAACGGTGTCGTTCTCGGTAATATCTTTCCCATTATGGGGGAGGAATCCATGATTGGCCAGGGTATTGAGCATTGGACATGGCCCTCTCACTGGCAACGGTTAGTTTTACTGACGTCCGAAACGAGACTTCTGGATCAAGCCATACCACCATTAGGTCCGGCTGGTTTCCAATTCCCGTACGGGTTATCCAGGGCGGATACCGTGAATACCGTCGCGATGAAGAGAAAATCGAGCTTCATTGTGTATATTAGCCTTTTTGACGAGTTATATGTTATCTGCCTTAACTCTAGAACTTCGAAAAGAGGTGACAAGTGGTAGTTATATATACATCTACAATATTGATTTCACACTGAACTTAGCCACATAACTTCGCAGCATGATATGCATACGGAGAAAGATGTGTAATATCTAATAACATATTGGACGAATCTGCATCTTTCTCTTGCGATAGTTTAGAGGTACTCCCATCGATTCCGCTCCTTCAAGAGATTGATGATCAATCGCGTTCGTATAATAGGTTATAAATTGCCCGATTTGGCTCTGAACTGGTGTTGCTAAAGTGCGGTTCCCGCAGTATGATCCTCTATTTATCTTAATCTTATAAAGCAAGAAGCAGCTTATACGAAATGTGCGGCTTGCGGAGAATCGATTCCCAGCCTCAGGATATTCTTAGTATCACCAAGTAACTACAGTTCCAATGCGTTAGGCGACCGAATCTACTTATGCTAAAGTGATGGTCCCATCAGTACAACGGATCGCATGTGAAGAGGTTACCGGAAAGAAAAGAACTATCTAGTAGACTTCATGTTTTGAATAGGACCTATCGATTAGAATCCACAGTCTACGATGGTTGGGAAGCCGAAGTCGTGTTCGGCATGTCGTCAGGCCAAGACAGCCGTGAGTACAGCGAGTGGTTGTCGGAGGTTGCTAACGTCTTTACAGTGTGATGCTCGGAGCACTACCCCTAATCCATGCTCAAGGTGCAAAGAGAAGCAACTATCTTGTCGCTTTGACAAGAATTTCAAGAGGGTATCGCAACGGCAGTATGTGACAAATTCCTGCCTTATAAATTTTCTGAACGCTCACTAATAACGTCAGGATTGCCCGGAACATTGCCAACAGAGTACACATACTCCGCGACCTGCTGAATGGACGCAGTGATGAGGATCGTGTAGCGTCAATACAGGCTAGTGCTACAGAGCCGACGTCCGTCATATCAACAAGTGAAAGGGGCTCGGAGTTCCAATTAGGGACCTTCGCCGTGTCTTCAACAGTAGTACATGATTTGTTCCAACAGTAAGGCTCTAGAATACGGACCGATGGCTTCTATGCTAATGTCTCTAGTTTCCAACGTTATTATTCTATCCACGCCCCCTTCTTGCAACCTATAGCGTCACTAGATCGATTGGCTCTAGATTCTACACTGTTATTCTAGACGGTTGTATTGATTACTTGCCAGCACCATGAGAGACATCATATTTTATACGAACGATTACTTCCCGCACATAAGGAACTTTTGAAACCATTTTCAACCAGAGCGATTCGTTCTATTCAAGAAATCCATGCCCTTCTGATCCTTTGCTTGTGGAGCCTCCCATCCCATATCCCGTTACTAGATCCAACATGGACGTACGTTAGCGTTGCTATCGATACATGTACGAAAATGAATTTCCACAAGCCTTTGCCTCAAGACCATGTTGCATACGGATGGGCATGTTGGCTGGACACCGAGGAGATCACGGTTCAAGACCAACATATGACTTGGTTAGCTTGCTTCAGTATTAGTACCCAGTATGCTCTCCTTCCTCCCCATATGCAAATTCCACTCTGGTACTGATAAAATTTGAAAGGGCCGCCGTCTATCAAGGGGTTCTGCCCCCGCTATCCCCTTTCCATCAATTGAAATACGTCAAGAACGCCATTCGACAACTAGGACCCATCCTGCAACCCGAACACCAAGCAAGCCTTGCAATATACGAGTGCGTGTGTAATTACTCGATAGCATTGGAAGACACCGAAGACTTAGCAGCCCACCTCCCTCTCGTTCAAACGTTTGAAGCCGCCCTAGATAGTATCGAGCAGATCTACAGCACTCATTCGATGCCCGAACTCAACATCTTGCTACAATATGCGAAACTGAACTTATATGCCATGGTCGTCTTAGAAGGGTCACAGGCAGGCAGTCAAGTGGATGAGCAAAGCGTCTTAAATAAGCGAGCCCTCCTACTCCGCGGGTTAGAATCAGCGTCTCGCGTCATCTACCAAATGAAGGAGCTTAGTCTCCTACCAGTCGAAAACGGCGTCTCCAACGCTGGAAAATTGACGTTCTATCCGAGACAATATATCACGAATATGTTCTTCGCTGCCATTTACTTGTTCCGTATGCTGGTAGATTGCCGTCCTATCGGCCAGATGCACGTTACACTTGCTCTTGGCAGTATCGCAGAAGCTAGGGATATATTCCGACTTATGCCACACAATCGTGCTGCGTTAATGGGTGCAGATTTCCTTAGCAGGGTTGTTGACAAGGCACATGCTATAGATGCGTCTTCCAGCGTCCTGTCGTTGCCACAGCTCTTGATCACGAATCGGCTCGGGGCGTCCTTGCTATATGATATTATTTTTCGTATGCGGTTTTTTGCGAGGAAAGAGTCGAATGGTCATTTGGCTGTTCAAAGCCAAGAAAGAGTCGACAATGGTCTCCAATCTGATGTCCTTGCACCGGAGGCGAGGCCTCAACCTCCAGATATCCAGCAGGAGCCCTTAGACACTTCTCTTGTACAGCACTCTGGAGAGAATGTTTGGTTTTCTTGGGATACCTTTTCGGGTAGCGTTGGAATCGATTTTGACCTTTATAGTTATAATTGGACTGGCTGATAATAAACTCCACCCGGATTGATACGTTCTATTCAAGATTCATGTGTTATGTTTACATACCTAGGTAGGTAGTGTTTGCTTTTCTGTGGAAGACTTCCATAGACTGGAACCCTCTCTAAATTAAAGCGCGAGCGGCTACACGATTTTGATCGTCCTAACCTCTCCATCTTGTATCATATTCTCCGACTCACTATAATAAGCTATGATGAGACCAACGCGAATGGAAACGTCATTGCTATCATCAATAGGACGGATCGCAATAGCGGATGCGTGTTCCAGATATGCGCTTGATATGACAATGTAGGAGGTTGGTCGACAATTTTGTATGGACCAAGTGGGATCGTAATATAATTTTCCGACATTGCCCGCACTGGTACTAGCGAGAACAGCGTTACCGTCTGGATCGGTAGACTTAACCGTCTGTATGGGGCCATATACAAGGCCACTTATCGTCAGTGTTCCACTAACGACTTTGCTGAAAGGGTATTCGGGATTTTCCAGCTGTACTTCGCATTTGATTACTTCTGCAAGTAGCTCCGTCACCCCGGCCCATTTGAGGAAAAAATGCCAAACCTCCTCTAGGCTTGCACATTGATCTACGCGTTTGGATTTCACGCGTGCATCTACCGATGCCCATGACCATGTAGGAGCTCGGTAGCTTCCAGGGCGACGGGATTCACCGGTCCGGCAATACCATAGAAGGTGTTGTAATATATTAGAATCCCAAAGTCCTGCGAGATACTTATCGCCAGTAATTTTAGCATGTTCGTGGGCTAAGGCTGCAATGGCGGGAAGTTTGTCGCTCTCGACTGATAGGGCACGAAGGCAATAATTTTCCACAAGTGCTATCCAATTCGATGTAATATTAGGTCTTAGGTCCATTAATTCCATTCTGCTCGTTTCCCTCGCCATTTGATTGCATCGCCATTGAACGCCATGGTTTGTGAATGCGAGTAACCTAGAAGACAAAACATGCTCTTGAAGGGTCCAGCCTCGTGTTTCAATTGGATCTTCACCAGGAAGTTCTAAATAGAAAGAAGCATACCAACATTCACCAGTACAGGGGACGATACAGTGACCGCACGATGAAAGACCCCCATCAGCATTCGACGCAGATGCAGCTGATATAGTCACATATGCGCCGCGATACACTTCATGCATCCGATTAACTTCAGAGTGCCAATCATCCCTGGCAGTTTCGTCTTCGCCCTGAATGATGCACAAGGTATCAACCCAGAGATAAAGGATGCCCAGGTCCCGCGTGACTTCAACTGCATCACGTATAGTACGAGGGAGTAAGGACAGAGAGAATCCTTTGGCATAATGGACATCAACGTTCTGAGAGGTAGTCTTAAACGTGTTGACCTGGCCGCCCCAGCAATATGATAGCGCCGCAGATTTTATAGGTACCTGGCTGTTGCCTGGTTCGAATAATCGTATCATTTCATCCCCTTCGATGCCAACATTGATGAGACGAGTCGGGATATGAATATTCAACGATGAAGAACAGTTATGGCTCTCGACGCATTTTTTGAAGTAGGCCCTCGCGGCACCAATAACCCTCTGGTTTTGCTTTCTGATATCGAGGAATCGAGGAGATTTGGGCCAAGTCGTAGAGTCATTGTTCCAGCAAACCATGAGAGACGGGGAATCCAAATGGTTGGAGCCAATGGTCACCGAAACATGACAGTATGCGACCAAACTAGCGGTTTAAGAAGGTTTACTCAATAAAGAGAGTAATACTCGAGGCTGTTCTGATGAGGGTATATGTGGTGCAGGATCGTGGTAGTGTGCTGTTTTGAGTTTCTCATATAACATTCTACACAGTTGACAACCTCTCTGTGCAGATATTTCAATGTCGTTTGCACACCCATGTTCAAACGACCATGGATTCCAATCACAGTTGCGAGTAAGTGGAGGACTAATTTGAGAGCAGATACTGCACAACGTACTCTGAATACGATGCCGGATAATCTCGGGGGCCATGGCATTGCTATATTGTTCGTCCCGTCTGAAAATGGCGAATTTGAGTCGTGATAAAAGAGAAAATTGTCACCGCTCGATAGCCTTATGGCCTGCTGAGCAGAGTGGCTTGGTGCATGATCCAGACCAATGAATGGACTTGGGCGTATTTGCGTGGTAGCACTTCTATGAGCGTTGTCACATTTTGTCTCCTCTCAATTACATACCTAGGTACTAAGGCTTAGATACTTAAATTGTGAAGTGCTGTCATAAGGCTAGATTGGGGATGTGGAAGAACCGAATTGACGATTTCTCATCTGAATACGATTACCTAAGCACATTTCTCAGCAGCCGACTTCAGGACCCTCGTGGTTATACAATTCGCGCCATTGCCGTGGCAAGACTCGATTAACAGAAGCTGGGTGGTCGTTCTTATTGAAATTCGGTCAATTCTGTATCTAGGTAGCTGTCTAGACAACGACGAAGGTGAGAAAATCAAATGCAGCTAGTTTAGCGAATGATTTTCACAATCACTTTAATCGCGCCGAATCATCGTTGTTTATAAGTAGGACCGAACGAGATGGGTTGATATACTTGTCTCGTAACTGAGCACGTGGGCTAAAAGAGTTGATTTTGGTCAATGGGCTTCTTATATTTTGAGTTATAGCAATGAAGAGCTATCTGTGCGTCGTGTCAGAAACGGGATTCCGGAAAGTTGTCTAGCTGTCCGTGATATTCTAAAGCTGAAGAGACTATGAGCCGCCAAGCTGTATCTTGATTGGTAGCTTTCGAACGTTTTGGGTACTAGATTCTAGCTGCAGCTAAATAGTCGGTGCTTAGACATCGGAGAGCGGGTTCGTAGTACTGGTAACGCCTAGTGGCAATGCTCCTTTTCTTTCTCGGAGACCATAAGTGCTATTGATGTGCGAGATCTTGTTTGTTGGATGTGTTGAGTTGATGAACTAATGATGGCGAAACCACTTTCAATTTCCCAAACCTCGGTATATTTCGTGTGTAATAGAGCCGCGGTTGCCTCTCGGATTGTTTGTGTTATTGAGAAGGAAAATCGCTCGGATTTATTGCGACGAGCATGCGGATCGGCGTTGGTAACTCACGTGAGAAAATGAGCACCATCACGCCGGAATATATGGGGGTTTAAGTCGGAACTGATTTTCGTGTACCTGACGATCATTGATCACTCATCTTAATGAAGGCGTTTATGAATTTTCATTAACAGGAGTCTTCCTTGGAGGTATAGTGTTGACTTAGAATCTGAACAGCTTCTTCATATTATGTCAGACTTTTAAAGGGGTAAACTTGTTCTGGTTGGAAACATTCTGCTTCGGGCCTTTACAACTATGGCATTATAATGATAATTCGTCATTTTCAGCCTCATTTTCAGATTTTTCTAGTTTTAGGCCCGGAAAACGCGGATGCGTTATGCATGTCTTTACATAGTACTATGTTAAATGCTTGATATACATAACCGTGTAATCTCAGCATACGAGTCTCAATGGAGGCATGGTGACACGTTGGCCTCGTAAAAGAGGGGATCACGTCGCGAGTGCCGAGCAAACCAGAGGCTCGGATCGGTGCGCTCGAGCGTTTTTGTACACTATACTACCTACATATGTAGATACTTAGGTAGGTACTAGTAAACACAAGACGTACTCGTATGTATCCATATCCAAGAAGAAGACCCCTAAAATAAAAAAAGACTTGCGAACGGAGGAAATGAAGGGATCCACCCCTTTACTGGAATCGTCGAGCAAAAACACGATTAGGTGGTCTGAGAATCCTCATCCCGAAGAGGCGCCGTCGATCGTGCAATGCACGTCCTTGTGCAAATCATCCATCTTACACGTCACTTTCCATTCCATATTCCCTATCCCCATTACATCCATGACATCCATTACATAGAAGGCGGTGAGAGTGGAGCTGGAGCTGGACTTTAGCGAGTAGGCTTATACATTCCCAAAGAGGTCCGTTTATTGTTGGTGTGCCGAGTCTTCTTTATCCTCTTTATATCTTAATGAGTCGTAAAAAAGTCAATTGCCCATCACTTGGGAAACAATGACTCGGTCTGATAGTCTGCGTGTAAGACGGAAGTAGGCTATTATTCTTAGAAGTTGTATGCAATGGGTGGTAGGAATTACGATCTGTGGTGCTTTATTACTTTGATAGATTTAAAGGGGAACAAGGATTAAAGTACATGGTTGATTGGTTGTTGCGTATCAATTGGTACTTGAATGATTCGATCTTTCTATACGAAAAACCGAAAATGTATTGGCTTCATTAAGTACCCTGCAGTAAGGGACCAACACCGCCTACCTCACCAAGACTTAAGTACCCTGAATTAGAAAGCTAGGGGATATTTCTAGGTAACTGTACAGGTAACTTAGGTGTCTACCTACCGCTAAGTTTACTATACCCATGCCCTAAGTAGTGGGGCATAAACTTGATCACCGCCCGTCCGTTCACCACGGTGGACGGCTGGAGAACTGGTAGCCTGCCGCCTGCTAGCCAAGATCCTTGAAAAAACAACAACGAATTCATTCTGATAAGCTTGGAGTTACATCTTTACAACTTTTTTGCAGCATCAAAGCTACCTAGACTACACCGCCGAAAGCTCTGGTCGGATTGCGCCAACATCCTCCGCTATTGTGGTATGTATTTTTTATTTTCTTCTCTTTAATCCCTGTTTATCTCGTTCTCGACAATTCTGGTGCCCTGTTCCTAGCTGTTAGCTATGAGTACTACGCCCCCCGTGTGGGGTTTTGCTTAGCTTAGTCCCTGACCAATTCAAGATAGGCAAGGAAATCGACGCATTCCGAAGTCACTGAAGATCCGCTACAACGCTAAGTAGCTAAGACTTTGGGGGCGTATTCTTTTTTATGGCCTGATCTGGAATAGGGCGATGTCCAGAGTCGATCAGGTCTGTGAGGCTACCAAATTGACTCCATTGCATACTCAGGTCTACCTAAGCTACATCACAATTGCCTATTTGCTAACTATGCAGCTATGGTAGGTAGTCACACACACAGTTGGCATGAGAGGATGACCAGCTCGACTCATATCTTATTCATCCATGGCCAAGGTTTGGAATGATGAATATTGACATCGGACCAGCAAAACTATTTCGATAGTCAAACATCCTTACCGAAGAGGAAAGCTAGCTTTTTAAGATCGACGAATTAGTAACGAGAACGCTTGCGTGATCTTGAAAGTTGGATTCAACCCCCTCCAAACTTTTGTCCGTCCGACCTCCCACTCTATTTCCCCATATGAAGCTACTTACATGTACTATGCATAGAGGTAGTGTAGTAGATGTATGTAGATAGTTTAAGCAAGCAAGTAAGTAATCTGCCTTACGCTACATGAGGTATATGACCTAGATGGCCTTAGATACATAGTACTAACCGTTATGTGTTCGCGTGAGGATTAACTATCTTATTTAGAAGGAAAACGGTTAATTTTAGTTACCGCACTTACGATTCAGCTTCATGTTTCTCGACCTCACCTATTTTTTTCTTTAATTTTTATTTTGGCCTGACGTTGGTCTCCATTCAGGTACGAACGGTACTTACAATACAATCATCAAAGGTATGAACTCGAAGGTACCCGTACCCAATTGGAAACGATGCCATGCCATGGAAGAGGATGGCTATGCATCCATGCATTAGGGGTACATCAAGTACCTAACCTCGTACTGACATGGACAGGGCCTGCAAGTGCTCGGCTTTGCTTCTGACCCGTGCGGCCTTCGCATAATAAGCTCGACCCCCCTCGCTTCGTCCAGCCGGTTTCTACGAACGTCTACTTGTTATTATATACATTACATACATACGTACATATAAATCTGTTTATATTCCGTCGTCGTCTTCTCTTCCCGGGAATTAATTACTCTTCCTCCCCTTAGTTCCTCGCCGATTATCCGAAAAAGGTGCTGCTTGTACTCGTTAGCGTTGGTGCTTGCGTATATAAGATATACCCCCCTGAGCTGTTTAGCTGTTTGACCTGATTCACGATCCGACGGGCACTAGTCAACTATTCTGAGTAGCTTGAGAAGCGCGTGATATATTTCTAGTACTAGACAAATATATTTATACTAGGGAAGGGTTCGTTCAAATATGAGCAGTCCTTCTTGGTATTCCTCATTGTGGTTTTTCGGTTGTCTAGCACCTTGAAGTATTTCGCTGTTTTAGTTCTTGCTTTTATACCTATAAAATATGTCCAAGATGGGTCACTCCAGGTGCTTTTCCACGTACGACGACGAGTTCGAGTTCGACGACGCATATTTTAGACAATTCTATAAGCCATTGTCTAACCTTCCCACGCCGCCTCCCTCGTCTAAAAATTCATCCGCCGTTCAGAGCCCTTGCATTGTCGCCGAAGATGTCGATTCTGTCACATGCGAATATCTAGGTTGGTAATGTCTTAGAGCTTCAATTCAACTATACATAATCTAATGGGCATATTTCTTTTAGGTCCTGCTGCTCACCTAGCGAGAATGCTACCCCCGGGAGCTTCTTTCACGACACCGTCCATTTCTATTGTGCGAGCCATACTGGCACGTGCCGACCTACCAATGGATATCATTGCTCTAGCGGTGTGCATATTGGATTCGTTAAACTCCCGATTTTCTCGAACATGGCGGATCTCCTTCCCATTAAGCAAGCTAAGCGATTTAGCACCGAAACGTCACACATTGCCGTCTGGTGCAATTCAAGCTGTACACATCGACAGTGTATTCCCCGAAATAATCATCCTAGCCGCATTGATGATCGCCGACAAGTTCGTAGAAGATTTGCAGGAGACAACCCAATATTACGGCACGGCGTGGGGCAACAATATGTGGACGAGTGAGCAGATTAATTTCACCGAGCGGTGCATTATGGAGAGCCTAGGATATCGGATCTTGCCTCTGTGGGATGCTAAGTCCATCAAGCAAGCGAGACACGATATCGAATTAGCCCGACGGGAATTGGTCGACGCAGGAGGCATTGGGATAGGGGATGACAACAAGATGGCTAAGCATGCGAAGTCGATGAGCTCAGGACACGCCGTGATGGGTCCGGGTCTACAGCTCACCCCTGTTGATACGCCCACCTCAGAATTGTCGGCTCCATTTGGCCATCTCGGCCGCGAAACTCGGGAAGCGTTTAGCAACAGCTCGACCCTGCCAGGAGACTATTTGCGCCCGCCCCCCGCCCGAGTATCTCGATGAATCTAATATTAGCGGGCGATCGTGATTCTGCATCCAGACCATCTACATTCATCTAGACGGGTTTTAGCTAGCTGCGTGGATTTGGCCGGATCTACATTGGGGACCAGGGGTTACGGTTTCCTTCGCCTCATCAAGTCGAATCGTTTGATTTTTTTTATCCCTCTCGACAATCTGACTTCCTATTTTTCACTTGCTTCGGGTCGACCCATCCGGGCTAAGGGAGTTGTTTGGCGCGCGTATGTCTCATGGAGTTCAATGGGGCCCGGGATCTGGGTCGGGAGTACTGGTCTTGCATTCGCTTGGGGAGGTCACATATTGGGGGACACGCGTCCTATGGAAAATTATACCCACTAGTAATATATTAGTCGTTCATCCATTGAATAACGATACTTTAATGGCATCAATGCCTGGCCCGATTGTAATTACCTCTTGCATTCTTACTTGGTGAGAACTCAGCTTACGTGGAACGGGTTGCTTCTATGCTGGGGAAACTTATTTATATCGCACAAGGCTAGACGGACCGATGTCCATCATTGCAGTGGGAAAAGCTTTTCTGTCACGTCCTTTACCCCAGGTTTCTTATAGGCATGTATGCCACATGGACAGACAGGGCTCGGGAAATTTTGGGACCAATTAGGTGGCCACGAGAAGGCCGTAATGGGTAGGGGAGCGAGAAGAGATGGGTTGCACGTTATTCAGGGGCGTCGATCCGTTGGATATTCCGATATTTTCACCCAACCCAATGGCTGCCTAGCTAGGCGAGAACACCGCTGCTGGTTGGTCGGACAAGGTCACCTACCTATAACCACCACGCATGAACATCGTCACACCCGCCAATCGGGGACCTTAGAACGCCTACATGGCATATGCTTCTCAATGGTGATCACGCAAAGCTGCGAGATCGAAGACGCCATGCCCTGTGTTCCGATCTACCCTAAGCGACTTATAGAAGGTGTAGAAGAGAATGGACTAGACAATGGTAGAGACGTATCTCTAATTATGAAATTGGCTAAATACAGCTTGAGGCGGCAGACCCGAGAGTGGAGGGAATTTTCCATGATTTGCAGGCTTCCATGCACAATGGAAAACTTGTTCTCTCAGCTGCAGGTGAAGAGGTTCAATACATCCTGGTCTTTTCTTGCCAAGGTGGACGGCAGTTGTGATCTTGATTTAACGACATTTTTCCTCATTTTTGCTCTCTTGGCTTGGTTGGCATACATATTGACAGGATTGATTAAATGAAGTCTCCTGGGTTTTTCATCTTCCCTATAAGTCAGTTTTAATAAGATATTATATCCTGGGTCGATGATTGAAGTTTGGCGATGCATCCCGAATACCATTGTCTGTAAAATAACTCAGCTTTGCCTACCACTCAGGCTCTTATACCTTCTGACTCTAGACACTGACATTGGCGCTGAAATTGACACAACAACTCAGTGACTTATAACAGCCCTATCCATATGCGCGCGCACAAACATAATTAAATGAGTATTGCTTTGACTAGGAGCTCCGTAACGTCTAACGTAGTCTGGCATCACATTTAACTGTACATCAGCATTAACGATTGAGATAGTATGCAACCGTCCCAAATCCATAGACCACACATACCTTTCTACATATGGACGGAAACATGACTCTATTCATGTGAAAAGGACCGGGAAAGTTATAGGCCTTTCAAAGCGAAAGAGAAAAAAAAAAAAAAGGTTCGGCATGTCGAAAACTTCGTGTGTCAGTTGGCTGCGAACTCTGTTGTGCCAACTATGCCATTAAAGATTGATGATCGAGATTAGATTCTTGTGTGCGTATAAACTCACTCGGACTGTTAATGAGTTTTAAGTGCCAATAGCTTATACATCAACGGCAGTACGTAATTGAATTAGGTACAATCAGGTACCTATAGTATCAAGTCTCAGCTGCCCAGCCCCTGCAATTTTAGGTTAAGCCTTACAGGTAACAGCGAAAGCACCTATCGAAAACCAGCTGAGATCCTACCCGACCAGAAAGGGATTAGTGAGGGGCAGGTTGCTGGCAGAATTTTTTTCGGGTACACCGCTTCAGGCTCGCAGTGGATAACCTAGAAGCTTCACAAACCATACGGTCGCGACTATTACAAGGCTACTAGATTGATCAATACAAGTTAAACCAATACTTTAGTTCTTGAGTAACTCGCATACAAATTCAAGAGACACAATGGCAAAGAAGCGCGCAAGAGAGGCTGATGGCGCCGCCGAGGCACCAGACAAGATGGTCGAAGATAGCGAAAGCTCGGACGATGACGTGAGTGGGATGCATCAAGAAGCGCACATCGCGCAACTTGCGACACTCGCAAGACAAGTATAAAAGCTAACCAACTACTTAGGATTTCGATATGGTCAATGTTGACTTTGAATGGTTCAACTTCGACCCCGAGATCGACTTCCACGGCACAAAATCGCTATTGCGACAACTCCTCGACGTAGACGCGACCCTCTTCGACGTCTCCGCCCTCGCCGATCTGATCCTATCGCAACCCACAATTGGTTCGACCGTCAAAGTAGACGGCAAGGAAACAGACGCATATGCCTTCCTTACTGCACTGAATCTACAAGAACACCGAGAAAAGAAGCCCGTTGCCGAGCTTACCAAATACATTACTGAAAAGGCTGGAACGAACGAAGCATTAAAGGGAATCCCGGACCTATTGTCCTCGGGGAAACATGTCGGACTTGTGCTCTCGGAGCGACTAATCAACATGCCTTCCGAGATCTCGCCTCCGATGTACGGCATGCTCATCGACGAGATCGAGGCCGCAGTAGAGGACAAGGAGCCCTACGAGTTCTCGCATTATCTCATCATCTCCAAGACCTACCATGAAATCGAGTCCACACTAGACGTAGAAGAACGAAAACGAAAGAAGGGAAAGCAAGACGCTACAATGTTCTACTTCCACCCAGAGGATGAGGTATTGAAGAAATACGCAGTGGTTAGTAGTACCTACGACTACACCAAGATTGACGACGCAGTTGCGGATAGCAAGAGAGCATTCCAGGAGATGGGTGTCATGCCTCGTGGCTTCATGATATTAATTGAGGCTAGCAAGTTCGCAGATGCCGCCAAGGCAATCAGTGAATACCTGAGTCCGCCGTCTTAAAAAGCAAATCAACGCAATACATAAGAACTGGAAATCTATCACCCACGAAACCCCACCGTTTTGTGTGTGCCATTTTTCTAAGCCCCATGACCATGACCCATCTACTCTAGTCGTTGCATAAGGTATTCGACCTCGACTTCCTTCGTGATTGGTATGACGAAGTCTCTGTACATAGAAACCACCGCCTCGACGTTAATCTTGCCATCGTCCGCCGAACCATTCGTAGAAGGGTCTGTGCCGTAGGTTCGCGCCTTTAGACCTAATCGTGCTAGTACTTGCTTCTCCACCGCAGCATTTGTGATAGACTCGCCAATTCCATCGCGATCGCCCGCCTTAATCATCCTAGTGTACCCCTCGGGATCCGACTGGAACTTGGACTCCGCGACAAACTTGCCAAAGTGTATTCTTCGGGAAATAGCCTGGAGACAGGCAATATCGCAAGTCGCAGAGGATCCATAGTTTTCCGCTGACTCGCCGCGGTCTCCGCGTCCAAAATCTGGACACACGGCTGGGAGGAACTTCTCGATGTAGAAGTGCTTGATCTTCTCGTTGACGTTGACGGCGTTTGGGTGGAGGATGCGGGGGTATTCGAGGGGTTTGAGTATGGGTTTTTGTAGTGCCTCGGGGAAGAATGGGTACTCGTCGGGCGCTTCGTAGCGGCGGATTAGGGACTGGAGTTTTTCTTGTTCTCGTAGGTACCAGTCCATGAAACTGAGCTCGCTGTCTGGACCAATTTGTAAAGCGCCGGGTGTGTAGATGCTCTTGTTGAGGGGGAATTGGACGCGCTCGATTAGGTGGAAGGTGATTGTATCCTCCAATCGACTATATAGAACATGTTGATATTAGTATTGCAATTGTTACACTTGAAAAGGCAGAGTGATATACATCAACTGGTAACGGATGTTAGACAGATCAAGCGCCTTAGAGGCGTCTTTGAGATCGATGATCGCATCCATGATTATACTCGGGCTTTACCAGTGTATGTATGGTCTTAAATTCGAAGTTCAATTCAAATTTAGATGAGGAAATAATCTGAGATTCCTCGAAGGAATATAGGAAGTCGTAAAAAGAATCGATATGACTCTTTTAAAGAGACCGACAAAGGTTACACTAGTAGTAAATAGCGGGGGAGGGACGTAAGGGGCGCAGGGCATAACAACGACCCACGATTGGTTTCAATAGAAGAGGGGCAAAATATATAAAGGATAGGTAGTCGCAACCTCTACGAAGCTGCAGGTCTTATTTCCTTTCATTGGAATGGCCTTCCTTCCTTTGCTACGGCCGATGGTCGGCTACCTACCTAGGTACACAATTTTCAATCGTCGCTCTTCCCATGTTTTTAACGTTGTGCGAAGTTACTGCTGCATGCAGTCGTCATAGTTAGCTTGGAAATATATAACAGGGTAGCAGTTGTCGCACGCGGCACTGCGAGCTTGGGAAGGAATTAATAGGTGCGGCACGCCAACTTTATTGCTCCAGTGTAACTAAACCCCCTGTAGCGCATGCTAGATGTGCAGTGTAATACGATGTTGTTAGGTAGAGCTTGCCTAAAATGTTACAGCTAAATAGGTGTGTTAGGTACCTACGTCAGGGCAGTCATGCAGCTAAGAAATAGCCCTGGGGGTACGTAACCTTGGCCTTACCTCCAGTTTACCTACCGAGGGAGCGATACGATACGATATGTGTAATAAATCTTATCCGAACGTGTGGCTCGTGCAAGGGCAACAAGCTAAATTTTCTGGGAGGTCCACTCGGAATGAAGATAGTGGAAGAGAGATCTCCACTACAACTCCAATACACACACCTCAATTCGTTAGCCTCGCCTCGCCGTTACTTTTTTTTATCGTACTTTTTTTATCTGACCCATCAACTATTTTCCGCTTTCAAAATAATTAAAGTGTCTTGCTTTCCTTGCTACTCCATGCCAACCTACCAAGTAGCTCCGTGAAGAAGATCCATACTTAGGTACCTACCTCCACCTACCTATCGGGAAAAATCCCTCCTGTATACTACCTTGATGTGTGGCATTTGCACCGTGCGATTGTCCACGACTTCTTCGCATTCAGTAGTGATCGCATAGATACGCATACGCGCATGGCCGATTCAGACCCAAACAATGCTATCCACGATGATGCCCCTACGGGTGAAGACTCGATACTCTCGGTACTTACCGCCTATTCTTTGTTGTCTATTTTTTCTATTCTGTTCTCTTGTGTAAATGTGTTGTGTGTGCACGTGAGAAAATTAAAGAGAAAAAAAACTAACCTCGACGTATTTATTTTGTAGCCACGAGGTATCGAAGCTTTCACCCGAAAGGTGACCACAACGGCGAGTCATCTAGTAGGACCCGGGTCGGACCCGTCCGGGAATCATTATCATAACGCCATGGCTCAAGTACATAAACAATTAAAAAAGCCCGGTATCCAACGAGGCATGTTTACCATGGCTAGGACGACCCCGACCGACCTAGTTCGCTCCAAGTTCTCTACTTCCGAAATTCAATCCCGCGCCCTATCCTACCTCCCCGATAATATGCTACAAGATTTACCAGAAAATGATAATGCATACTCTTTATTCCAAGGTTTTCAAGCGAGTTTTCCCGAATTATCACACAATGACAAGAAACACCGGAGACGTGTGTCGAGAGGGAGGAAAATGCTCGAGGAAATTCCGTCGTCGCCAGATAATCCACACCATCTTCACAAGTTAAAAAAGGAACGGTCTTCACTTATGCACGAACTCGAAATGCTTGGAATTCGAAAAAATATGGCAAGCAGCGAGATTCGCGAAATAGATAATAAGATCGCCAACCTTGCTGGCATGAGACGTATTATTCTTGAGAGATTAGCGGGTTTGGAACAAGAGGAGGCTTTATTAGAACACGATAGTAAGTTATTCTCTTTCTTAATACGTCATCGCAGCCACGCTGACATTGGTAATAGTTGTAGATATGGAAGGCCGGATAGAGGATGCCCAAGTCCTCGTCGATGAGGCTGAATCAATAGCTGCTGCTGCTGATACACCAGACAAATCGGACGATGACGACTTAGTAACGGATCAGGATGCGGACGAGTTTATGTCAAAGTCTATTTATGAGAAGCTTCCATCTACTACAAGCGCCCCATCAAAGAGGAAACACAAAACCATGAAACGAAAATCGATGCCTATATTACACGAACATTTTGAACCGGGGTTTATGATTCGGGAAATCAAAGCTCATGCGGATAATATTACGGCGGTAGATTTCGATGTACCTTTTGGTACCATGGTTTCGGCTTCTATGGATGATTCTGTTAAGGTTTGGGACTTGAACGCGGGACGTTGTATCGGAGTACTCGAAGGTCATACAGCTTCAGTACGGACTCTCCAAGTAAATGATAATATTCTCGCTACAGGTTCTATGGACGCTACTATTCGATTATGGGATTTAAGCAGGGCACATTACGATCCGCAAGGTAGCCAATTCGGAAGGGATGACGAGGACGACGATGGTATGGCTTTTGAGAACCCCGACGATCAACCGGTAGACCCTCCCGCAGGTAGTATGTCGGACTGTCCACTGTTTACGCTAGAATCCCACATGGACGAAATTACAGCTCTTCACTTCAGGGGCGACGTTCTCGTCTCGGGTTCGGCGGACAAGACACTTCGGCAATGGGATCTGGTAAAGGGACGGTGTGTACAAACGCTCGACGTAATGTGGGCGGCGGCACAAGCTTCTGTTTCTATCGGTACAGGGGAGGGGACTTGGAGACAAACCAACCGACCCCCGACAAGGTCAGCTGACTTTGTGGGCGCGTTGCAAGTTTTTGAGTCGGCACTCGCCTGTGGTACAGCTGATGGAATGGTTAGGTTATGGGATTTAAGGAGTGGCCAGGTTCATCGTAGTCTTGTCGGACATACCGGACCGGTGACTTGCCTGCAATTTGACGACATGCATCTTGTGACGGGAAGCTTGGACCGAAGTATACGGGTGAGTTCACTTAAATTGTCCCTCCGATTATACAATGCTAACATTTCGTTCAATAGATATGGGATCTACGTACTGGATCTATATTCGATGCTTACGCGTACGACAATCCTGTCACAAGCATGATGTTCGATGGCCGACGTATTGTCAGCGCAGCCGGGGAGGACGTGGTCAAGGTATACGACAAGATGGAGTCGCGGCAATGGGACTGCGGCGCGGGTATCACGGAGGCGGAGGGTGGTAGGACGCCGGCCATTGTCGAGCATGTCCGCATCAAGGACGGCTACTTGATTGAGGGACGCCGCGATGGTATTGTAGGCGCTTGGGCGTGCTAGACTTGGTACTTGGATAGAGCTATGTATCGAGTTGCCCTCTAGCATAGCATACGATTGATTGTATATATGTGAATTTTGACGAGCCGGCACGTTCACGTCTGAGTATACCCTATCTTTCATTTTAGTTATTGGATGCCTGCCTTGTAATAGTTTACGATTAAAACTAGGTATTCGGCAAATACAGCCTCGGACACTACTGCTTAAGGGTCTAAGATATTGTCCTATTTCAGACCCACAAACCCTGCGCCCAGTTCTCAAAATCCATGGAGGTTAGGGGGAAGTTTTCGGTATAATTTTAGAATCCGTCACCCCTTATTCGGAGTAAAGAATTGTTCCGTTAGCGTAGAATCGAGCAATTGACTTGAGAATTTCAGGATTTTGACGTGCATTCGTAACCTCAAAAGCCGACTACAAAAGTGTTGACGGTAGCTTGTGTGGAGTAGTGGAGCCAAGCTGAGAAGCTTAGTTGCAGCCGCATAATGGGGGGTTACCCGATTAGGATACTGTAAGTCTTGGCACGGGTAGATGACGATTATTGGGATCAATTCACACCGGCTTCGTTCCGACCAACTAATTTCTCGAAGTACGACTTCTTTCGCCGGTATCATGAAACGATTCAATATTCCATTGGACCCAGCGGGAGTAGCGGAGTTAGAATTCTTAATTCCCCTCAAAGCAGGTCATATTATTAAGTGCGAGTGTGAAATATAAGTGTACATGCACAGATCTGCTTGTAACCGCACTTTGTGATATGTCACTATAGCACGTCGGATAGATACCTCGGGTGACGTGGGGTTACGCAGTCCAATCGGCGGCTTTTACCACTAGGTGGGATTCATAAATGGTTCCCTTTTTTCATGTTCTTTATATGCAAAAAGGATACGGAGTTAGTAGGATCACCATTAGGATGGGGTTCGTACTCGGGGAGATAGAAGGGTCAATGGTTCGGTAACATCACCCAACGCAATTAATAATGAAGTCAAGGGTTTCTGGTCCGGAGTTATCTTCGTAATAGTCGAATTTTAATCCCTAGAAATGGCCCAGCTGATCGTACTATAAAAGGGTGGTCGAGTCCCGACTTCCTCGAGATGAAAGTCATGTCAATTTAGCAGGTGCGAACTGCAAAGATCGTATCATCAACGCCACTAATTCACCTCAGTACACCCATCATCCTAAACTCTATCTAATCCATCCACCATTAGCCGACACCGGTCAATCCCATACATTTATTTCCTCTGTTCCAAAGGCGGCCATCATGTCTATCCTACCCACAGCTCCGCCACCAAAAAGCCCTCTGGCTCGTTACCGTCTCCTGGCTCCAACGGCTTCGGTTCGAGTTAGTCCCCTTTGCCTTGGTGCCATGAACTTCGGCGATGCCTGGAAAGATTTCATGGGCGTCTGCGATCAGAAGACCACCGAGGAAATCCTTGATTTCTTTTACCAGCAAGGTGGTAATTTCATCGATACTTCTAACAACTACCAATTCGGACAATCTGAAAGTTGGATTGGAGAGTGGATGAAGAAACGTAGCGTTCGTGATCAAATGGGTACGTCAGTTGCTTTTTATACGGAACTTTCGTACGGGTACCCATAGGTACAAGACTCCCTGAAGCTAGACGCCACAGCCTACTTAGGTACCCCTATTTGGCGCTTTAACAGAGCCAGTCCGCCTAGAAGGCCCAACCTAGGTATCGATACTGCACTGAATAGCGCTAATTGGTTTAACATATAGTCATCGCTACGAAGTTCACAACCAGTTACCACAACAATTTTGACGAGATCAACATCAATACCCAAGGCAATGGGACCAAGAATTTACATGTCTCCGTCAACTGCAGCTTGCAAAAACTACAGACGGACTATATCGACTTAGTATGTGGAATTTACTCTTTGGCATACAAGACGGCGACATGCTGATAATTCTTAATGAAGCTTTATGTCCACTGGTGGGATTTCAACACCTCAATTCCCGAACTCATGCAGTCGCTTAACAGGCTCGTCCAAGCTGGAAAAGTGCTATATCTCGGGGTCAGCGACACACCAGCTTGGGTAGTAAGCAAGGCCAACGAGTACGCTCGCAACCATGGGTTACGCCAATTCAGTGTGTATCAGGGTCGCTGGTCGGCCGCGAACCGCGATGTTGAGCGTGAAATCCTGCCCATGGTGAAGGCCGAGGGGATGGGCATTGCTCCATGGGGTGCACTTGGCGGTGGCAAGTTCAAAACAGAGGAGCAGCGCCAAAGTCGCGTGACAGAACGTTCTGGGTGGGCCGACGAGTCCGATATCAAGGTTAGCCGGGTGCTCGAATCGATCGCTAGGCGCAAAAACACCATCATTACTAGTGTGGCCCAGGCCTACGTGATGTCGAAGGCACCATACGTCTTTCCTATCGTCGGCGGGCGCACCAAGGAGCACTTAAAGGCTAACATTGAAGCACTCACCTTATCCCTCGATGAGGATGATATCAAAGAGATAGAAAGCGCCATCCCATTCGACCCCGGGTTCCCTACTACGTTCCTATACGGCTCTCACGGCGCCGATCACCCCGGGAAGGTTGTCCACCTGTGTATGGGAGGCACAACGGATTACGTCGAGGAACCTGGGCCGATTGTCCCAAGTAAGGCGGGAGAATAGAGCACTCGCGCTCTCATGGACACTTGGAAGTGGTTCACACGTAGGTACGATTCGTACAGGTCCTTTGGAGGCTAGCTGAAGCTGCCAACATGGGCAATTCTCGGAACTGTCGTCAATTTTTGGTGGTGCATTTATACATATGTTACAATGGGTTTGGACCGGCTTCACATCAATACCTACGCAAGTATACATAGGTAGCAAGCAGGTATGGGAACGTGCTTTGATGGGCAACGAAGAATTTGGATTATCATGGATAGCATTATCTTTACCAGAATATATTTAGATATCTCTTCTGATTTTGTGTGTTAATAGTAAGGGGTAAGACTCTCGTATTATGTAAGATGATAAATAGGGGCTGGACCTTGACTAGGAGTACATATGTACTTGAGCTCCTTTTGAACCTACGTGTATTCAGCGATCAACTTAGATTGGTGGTTTGCAACTGCCAAATTTCAGTTGATTGATGCAATCTAACTAACTCAAACGCCCGCAATTTGCCTAACAAACCTATTTACATTTCGCCATAGCACCTACCTAGATACATCGCGTACTTATTTATACATTCGCTAGGTGAAGTATCACTCTATTAATTCAGGCCTTAAATTTTTAGTTTAATGGGTTTCGGAAGACTCTACAAGTGTTATATTTATACAGGTCAATGATAAAGGCCCATTATATGCAACATGGCACGATGTAAACTTCAAACTAGCATACATCCATAGAAGTGCAGCTTCCTGCTCCCTGAACCTTTGTGACTCATGGTTCCTGAGAGAAAATATATAAACGCGCCTTGATGCAGATGTTGTGATTTCAACCCAAACATACAAATAGCAAATCAAAACAAATACCGCCCATAGGTCTAACCACAACCATAAATAAGTACAACCACAACCACCATAACAACAATAACAAGTCATCAACATTGATATGTCGGATCCTTATGCCATACTTGGGGTGCATCGTAGTGCCAATAACGCTGATATTACATCTGCATTCCGACAACTGAGTCTGAGATACCATCCAGATAGGAAAGACGTCTCTGCCGAGGCGAATCACGATAAATTCATTCTGTTGAAAGAAGCATACGATATTCTCATTGATCCAAACCGAAGACGCAACTACGACAACCAGCTTCCTCTACAAACTAACCAGGGACGAGGTTACTCAGGCCCAGGGACCAACTATAGTAACACGCAAAGAGGGGAAAATACCCGCCAACCTCACGGCATGACGAAGTTGAAGAACCTCAAGGAGCCGTTTGAGGTTCTTTGGCGCAATTACCAGGCATTTCGATACCTACCTCTGGAGAACTCAGCATTCTGGAAGGCTAATAAAATTAGTGGCCCAAGCCATAATTCGTTTTCGAAACTCGAGCATATCCTACTTAAGACAGAGGACGAGTGGTCAACCCTAGAGAGTCGAATCGAATTTGCAAGTTTGGGGCCGAATGGGATGGTTACCAGCAAGACTATACTCATGTCTGAGTACTCTAGACTCGAAAAAAGGATTGCGGATATGAACCAGTCTATATCTCAGATCCTTTACACTTATGATATGCTGCTTTCTGATAGCCGAATAGAAACGGAGTGGGAACGGTTACTAGGCCTCTATTTACAATGGTGTCGTTCGGGTATAGAGGTTTTGAGCCTCTAACAGCCGCGCTTCGCCATATATTTGTTTCCCTTCCGGGTAGACTATCTACTGGATTGGCGTGCAAACGAAGATTTGGGTTCGATTTCTATTAGGCCTGTCAGGTACCCTTCGTATCACCTAATTCTGATGCCTGGCAACCGTCATAGCAGTTATCGGGGCCGTCCTTGGGGGTGGCAGCCCCGAGAGCAAGGCGGAAGAAATGATTGATATGAGGGACACAAATCTCTTCGGGGAGGACGAGATTGCTGAGCTTCACGGTGCCTTGAGGCAATGTTTAGCTATAATCGCTATGGTGTATTGTTGCCTTGTTCATGGTCCTCACGACGCATTGATGGTTTGTCTAGGCCTCACCAGAATTAGGCGGGCGGTGAAGTAAAAATCATCAATCAATAGGCTTCATAGTTCATTAGATAGTGTGATGGATAATAACGAGGACCTGTACGTTCATTGTATCGAGTTATTGCAGTAGTCCTATTTGGGTTTTATTTTTCGCAGGACTTATCCACATTCACAGCTTTCTTAGCAAAGATGCCTTGTGGGTTGATAGGCTATCGGGTAGGCTATCATGCTCAGATTATGTCAAGGAGGGAGATAATCCAGTTGAAGAGGTGATAGACTTCTTGGCAACACATATGGAACGGAATTATTCCTTTAGCGTGTGGCGTTGAGATAAGGGACTGATTATTCGGCGGTTCGAGACGTGTTATATTCTCACAGGGGAAGGATAACCAGAGGGCGTATATAGTTCTGATAGATTCTATCACAAGCCAGATCGGTAGGGTGACCGAAGGAGGTATCAGAATGCGAGGTAACGAATCCTTCCCCCTTTAAGGCCGAGTGCTATACCAATCTTATGCCTCCTTTTGTAATAGAAGCTGGGGAAGAATTGCTTCTAGAATTTCACTATTCCACGCGATTGACAAGGTATATGCTGCCATACCTCTTTTTCTAGCCCCGATGCTACGTCGTATCCAGAATGTCTCTAATGTAATTTGTGGATCACGGATATGGGCCTTTGTTATCGTCAATGACCTACCTAAAACGGCATACCCCATACCTGCCTATCTAGAGAAAGCCCCTGCGGTGGGTGTACTAGCCGACGCGGTGGCGTTCACCTTAAGCGAGATTCCCAGAGCGAAACCGAGATCCGTCAGTATAATCTAATACCCAGGGCAGGTAAAGACATGTTTATGTAACACGAAGGCGGCTTTCGGGATTGGTCCGCCGGTTGTCTTGGTATGCTTGGTATGCAAGCCCCCGTATGTATGTCTAATATATTGCCAGCAATGTTAGCATGGTGATTGGCTTGATTTGGAATTGTAGCTTAGGATCGGACCGGGGCAAGTATCAGAATTTGAATTTACCCAATGCTCATGCCCCCCCCGCCGAATTGCCGTTCGCGACAACTAATCCGAATATCGTGTGATCAAAGTCCAAAAGGAACGAAGAGCCAGGGAGTCGGGTCTTCCCATTCTCCACTAGTTGGGTATAACCTCATCTAGGAAGTTGAATGGAATGGGTGCTAAGCCATTGATAAGCTGAATTGATCTAGACGAATCTTGATCCTTTAGGGCGGGTGGCTATCATGATGGCCGGCCTCTCCACCCCAGCTTTGTCTCCCGCGCCATATGCCTCAATATGTAGTGTTACATCCGCAACAGTCTGCTGATCCTTCTGGCTTCTGCCCGTGCATTCTCGTTCCCTCTTATCTTGGGACGCGACCCCGGGACCGTAGACTCGTTCCACTGCCTTAGTATTTTTGCTTTTCTGCAAAGCAAATTTCCACAATGGGTGAGTTGACCCGCAAGTACAGGCACCTTAGATGTGTGTAACGTCTGAGCCCGTGTTTGCTGATTGTATTTACTATAGAGACCGCTACTACTCTCCCCACCGTGGTTGCCCCCATCAGCGCAGTGCGGGCCTCTGTGGACGAAAAGGTGCTCGATGAGAAGATTCACCCCAATGTCGCCGGGGAGGATCGGGGTGTTACGGAAGATGGCCATGAGACGCTACACGGTCTCGTTATCCCGACCGAGGAGGAGAAGTCGACGCTGAGACGGGTTGCTGGCAAGATGCCGATGTCTTGTTACTACCTCTGCGCCGTCGAATTCGCTGAACGCGCGTCTTACTTTGGGTTCGACAGCGATTTATTCTGAATTGTTTATATTGAAGCTAATTGATACTAGATGTTTCCAAGTTTACAAGAACTTCATCCGAGCTCCTCTACCGCCCGATGGAAATGGTACCGGTGCTACGGCCCCCGGGTCTCAGTATACTGCCGGAGCTCTTGGCCAGGGCTCCGTTGTAGCCACCGCCATGACCGAAGCGTTCAAATTTATAGCATATGCGCTGCCTATCTACTTCGGATGGCTAGCAGACACGAAGTACGGGCGATTCAAGATGATTTGCTGGGGTGTTGCGATTTGTGGTGTTGCCCATATTATCATGATCATTTCAGCGCTCCCACCTGTGCTCATCTCCGGAAAGGCCATTGGTCCTTTTGCTCTATCTCTCTGGTATGTTTGAAAACACCCTGTAGCGAAATATGCCCTCATTTCGCGCGTTTTCCCGTAATAGTAATACTAACGTCTTTGCAGTATGTTGATCTTACCTCGGCCGTTTTGAAACTTGCGACCCGACTACGTACCTATGTATAGAGTGCTAATATTCTCTAGACATGTTGTCCATCGGTGCTGCTCAGTTCAAGCCGAATATTTCGCCTACTATCATCGACCAGAGTCCTCATAAGATCGCTCACGTTATTACCGACAAGAATGGCGAGAAGGTCATCGTCGACCCCGAGGAGTCAATCAACTCTGTTCTGCTATGGTTTTACCTACTCATCAACATCGGCGCTTGTTTCGGTATTCCGACGACGTACTTAGCGAAGCTCGTGGGTTACTGGGCTGCCTACCTAATCCCGACTATCCTCTATCTGTTGCTACCTCCGCTACTATGGTATCTAAACCCACGCCTAATCAAGCAGCCTCCTGGAGGTTCGGATCTAGGCAACGTGTTCAAGGTCCTTGCCGACATCTTTGCTCACGGTGGCCTGAAGAGCATTGGTCGAAAGGGTTTCTGGGAAGCTGGAAAGCCGAGTGTGCGCAAAGCCGCTGGTAGCACGAAAGAATATGGATATGATGACCAATTCGTCGAGGATGTACGACGGACTTTCCAGGCCTGTGGTATTTTCATCTTCCAGCCTATCTACCAGATCAACGATGGTGGTCTTGGTGCTGCTGCCAATGCGCTTACGGCTGGAATGGACACTAATGGTCTTCCTAATGATCTTTTGGATAACTTGAACTCGGTCTCTATTGTCTTGGGTAAGTCTGAAGCTCTCCTTCCTGGTAATAGGTTAGTTGTTACTGATTCTAACGATTTGCAGTTGTTCCCCTCGTGAACCACGGTCTCTACCCGCTCCTCCGCAGATACGGTATCAAATGGGGTCCCATCTCCCGTATGACATTCGGCTTCGCCCTCGGCACCATCGGTTCCATCGCCTTCGCCGTCCTCCAATACTACGTCTACAAGACCTCCCCCTGCGGATGGAACGCTTCCACATGCGCCGACATCGTACCCGAAGGCGCGAAATCAGTATCCGATATCTCGTACGCGTGGTACTCGATCCCCATCATCGTAACTGCCATCTCCGAGATCTTCGTCAACGTCACCGCATACGGTATCGCATACTCACGTGCTCCCAAGAACATGAAGGGTCTCGTTACTTCGCTTAACCTATTCATGAGCGCTATCTCCGCTGCTATCGCTCTAGGCACGGCTCCTGCTATTCGTGACCCGTATCTGATCTGGGCTTTCGCGGGTCCGACTATTGTCGGCGCTGCGCTGACTATTATTTTCTGGTTCACGTTTAGACATATTGATAAGGAGGAGTTCGTGCTTAATACGGATTTCCGCGATATTAAGAAGGACTCGGAGAGTGATGAGGAGAGGGCGCATCAGCAGAAGGTTGTTGATGAGAAGTCGTAGACTCTGGATTATAGAGTGATGGAGTTTGAAGAGCGAGGTTGTGTGATGATTGTACTAGATGTGTGATGAAAAGTGGACATGAAGGTGTATATATGCCTTGGGTAGATACACACAATCCTGAAAAAAATACCCCTAAACTTGCGTGCCTAGAGATTGATCTTATCGCATAACTTCCTAGTCTTCTACAAGTAGGTAGCTATAAGCTCGCCACACAACTACTTAGAGCGCTAGTCACAGAAGAGATTATAGCTGACTGTAAAATATATTGTCGATATGTTTATAAGCATCAGCTTTTGCTTGCAGTGTCACGATACTACAACATGAACTAGGTGAACCTCACATTCCCCGCCCCATAACAAAGACAAACGCCTGCTTGATGGATTCAGTGCTTCTATCCTGTCCGCAAAGGCGCTATATCAAGCCACGAAGACGACCTACACATCGACTATGAGGACGCGTAATACTAGATTACCTTCGTTCAATAGAAGAATTAGAGTCTAAGTGCCTACAAGATTACGAGGATGCAATAAAGATACGCATCCTCAATAAGCACCGCCACTACATCTCCACAGTCTTGCAGGCGCTTGGATACTAATTTATCCATAAAACAAAGATGAACCTGTGGCACAAGATTCAAACCTAACGGCATGAACTCGTGGACGCATCCAAAAGACAGAAATTTGCTAGGGGACACCCAGCGTAGCGCAACCCCTTTGAATAACACATGCCACAAGGTAGCCGTGAAGGTCCCACGTGTACCCTATCTGCCCACATGCACTCGTCGTTCCTTTACTAGTTGGCTTTCTAGTAGTTGAGTCCTCGGTGAGTCTCTTAGAGGCGGTTCCCCGGCGCCGAGGCCTCCCTGTGTGAGGTGAGTGCCGGACTTGGCTCCTTCATCCATATGGTTCGGGAAGATAGCGCGTCGGAACTTCTACGGCCTCGGCGCTTCCGCGTATCGCTTGTAGTGTTTGTTCGAGTGTCTTCGTGAACCAGTTAGCCGAGTTGTCCTTCGCGTGTGCCCTCATTACTGTCGGTGGGCAGTGTTTACCATGTCCTTTCTTATATGATGATAGACCAGTTATCGTCCGTATCCTGACGTGCGTAGTTGGTCCCAGTGAGCCTGGTTCATCTACCATCAAGGATAAAGCTAACAACATCAACTATGCAAAGGGCAATCAATTAATAAATATGTCATCAAGATGGCGACGATTGTATTTTATGCATCGTCCGGGGTCGGAATTTGCCGCGCCCTCTATGGCATCTCCAATCGCATTATCGGAGGGTTAAACTCACGAGAGGGGCTGAGTTGACTTCATAGCGAACGGGTGTTGCATGACACTTGGTAATAGAATCTCTCAAGACAGACTGACTCGTAGTGAAGTCCCGAGTGTTGTTGTTCGTGAGAGACTTTTCTGTGTGTGGTGAACATGGATCTGTTGACGTGCTTTCAACGCGCCGGGATTTCGGTGTCGTTCCAGATGGGTAGCGACCAGTTGTATTCGCACATCTTTCTGTGGTATAGCCACCCATCTAGGGCGTTCCGAAAGTCGGCGAAGCGTCGCTTCAGCTCAGTACCATTATCTGCTTCGTGTGTTCCGAATTGGTTTGCTCGAAGCGTGGGATTCGGTCGTTACTCGTATCTTCTCGTCCAGACCTTACAATAGAAATATGGAGGTGTCCGACGAGTTCCAAAGAAAATTTAACTCACCAGTGACTGATGTTATTGGTCACTGGCGTATGTAGTGATAGTTTGTTTATTATATATAATGTTTCCGCTTCCTCGTATTAATCTGTTCCTGATCAGGTATTCGCCGTTATATTGCAATTGAACAGAGTCATCAGTTTGGCGGGGGGAGTCAAACTCATGGCTCATGAACAGACCAAAAGGACATATGCTCTCAACACTTTCGCCGTGGCAATGGATTACAATGTATCTCCGATCCTAGACTGTTATGGAGATTCCGATTGATGTTTAGCTTATTTTAGTTATCGATTGCTGGCTGTTGCGCAACATTGCAGGAATACTTTCGTCACTTAAACAAGCAACGATAGACACGAGCTCTCCATTTGCTCCTTTTATTTCCTGCCATGATATGATGAAATACATATCGTTAAGGGAAGGTTGGATGAGTTGGACGAAAACGAAAACGAAACGAGAGGGTCCGTGTGCCCTATCTTATTGATCTGAGTTGAATATATATAGCTAAGTACGGAGCAAGAGATGATTAAAACACTTATACGGCTGAGCTCATGGTCAGGGAATGTGGACGACGTTATTATACTACCAATCTAACATAGAACATCTCCAGGGCTTCAGGAACCCGTTCGTATCTGCCTGATCAGGCTTCACCGCCGAGTTCAATATCTCTGCTCTGGTTGTTTGAATGCATACTTGATGACCTATTCACGCATAATATGCACTTGAATTTTTTGTTGGCAGAGCCTACTCTTTGCTAATCAAGTCGGAAGGCGACATGCATCAACAAGCTGCATCAAAGGATATCCTCAGGCACCAACGCAGGTGCCGTTGTTAATCACGTGATTGACGAATAGAGGATTCTTGGGTAAGGTATGTTCTAAAAGGGAACTGGGCTGTCTAGTTTTGGTTGAAAAGAGAACATGTATTGGTATGAGTTTTGCCAGAATTAGGTAGCAGACACTAGCCCCCAGCGGGATTGATGATCTCATTGGTACTAGAAATAGCCACTAGAAATGACCAGATGACATATTGTCGAACTTGTTTTGGTCCATGATAGGTAAGGAGGTTCCTAAAATGGTTTCAAGCCGGAAAAGAGAGCAACTGGGCCAATCATTCGTAGGGTGTAGACAGGCAATATAGCTCGACGATCACTGTTCTTCGGTAGGGCCAATACTGGCCATCACGGCCCAGGGCGAAACGCTGCGTATGTGTTGGATGTCGCGGGTGCTGACTTGTTGCAAACATCCAATAGCAATGAACGGTTTCTTCCGGCCTACTATCTTTCAAACCGGCAGTTTAGTCGCTCGACCTTTTGATCTTTATTCAAACATTGTGGCAGACTTGGCAGGTTAGTTATGTAGCTGAATCACACTCAATTACGGAGTTGATGTCCAAAGGCTGAACTCCCCAAACTGAGCAGCAATCTATCCATCGAATCTGACTGATGCGTTGACATCACACTGTCACATTCTTTTAGCGCGCGGGGGAACGATGCAACTGTATGGTATGCAGGGTCTGTTTGGTTCGGGTGGGTGTCTAAAATGGTTCAAGATCGGCTTTGAAGATGTCCGTCAAGATCCAGTTTGAGTGTTGAATATGTTAATCAGATCGAGAATCGCCATACATCTTATCTTACCATACGCATCCGCAGCCACGTGTATCAAAGTCTGTATAGAAACTACATCATAGCGCGGGTGTGTTTTGAATAGAAGCGTTCGTCGATATTATCGTACACATGAAATAGTCAAGAAAAGTAAAGAATAAGAAACAGAAATAAACCTTGGAAACGCTTAGGTCGGCAAGTCGGGATTAGATGAAGTTCCCATGCTGCCTGCCATGATGACATTAATTAAAGTTGTAATTTTGTGAAAGCAGTCCGGTTCCGACGCCATGGTTTATGAAAATCAGTTCAACTTTATAGCGGTATTGCGTAGTATTGTGGGTGACCTACGGGTAGGTACGTGTAAGTGGCTAGATACGCTAAGCTCATTGGCAGGATTCAATTAACTTCGTTGGTTTCGTTGGCAGGTGTACTGAAGGGAAGGACCCCACACCGGCTTGGCTCTGTCGTCCCTCTGGATACCGGACATTTGTTAGTATATGTACCTAGGTAGCCTATAGCTGAGCCACGACCTAATACGTAGTAACTTCACTAGCTTACCCGAGTAGGCATGGTACTTTCCCGTATGGATATTCGTACTACGTAGTAGGTAGTAGCAGACGGTCCAGATCTTGGAAAACTCTCCCAAAACCCCCTGTCCCGGGGGTCCCGCACTAACAAGCAGTAGCGCAATTCTACGTACATTCTGTACATACTTAGGTAGCTAATACTGTACAACGTCGCTGCCCATGTGCGATAAACGCTTGGATGTCCCTCGTGAGAGCCGATAGAAAGACCAATCCAGATTTCTTTCTTTGCTTTTTTCTCTTTCTTCCTATTGTTTTTGCATGAATTCTATTTTGATAAGAAAGTGGTTTGTTATTTTCTTCAACCCTTCTTCTTTTGTATGTTCGTCACGAAATCTTAAGAGAAAGAAACAAAAAAAAAATAGGATGGCTCGTACGGTGATTACGACTTTTAAGAAATCCTAATCACTATTCCTTGCTGTCGCCGTTTCACGAATCAAACCAGTTCTATACTTCTATGCCCACCTTGTGCTAGCGACCTCTTGCTCCCACAACAATCGTCTCATACCGAACCCCCTACTTTTTTATTTTACAACGTAATTGATTCGAATTCGTTACAAGTAACGCTCGTCCTACTATATACTATTTTCTACCGACGACCCTCTACTTATTGTTAACGTACCTAGGTAGGTACCTCTAATATCTACCCACCTAAAGTATTGCGTAAACTGATCTTCGATAATCCCTGCGATTTGTAGCTTTACAGTATTAACCTTCCCGCTGCCACTGAGCTTCGAGTTCCATTATCCACCTAATTAGACTTCGACTATCCCGCTGAATAGCAACCGTGTCTGCATCTTCCGCATCTTTAACCTTCGATAGTCAGAAAAAAAGTTACGATAACGGCTCCCACTCTTCTTTATATGCCTGGTGCATTTGCACAATACGATTCGTATAAACAACAATCTATATCCGACTTGAACTCCATTCTCGACAACCACCACTCTTGTTCCTATAATATACGAAAAATCTAGCGACACGACGAGTCCTTATATACCCATAACCGGCGATTTATCGCCATCCCCAACTCTCCAACATGGACGAGACGGGGCGAATCCTCCTCACGGCCAACCAAATATATGCCAGAGCTAACTCAACGAGCTCGGACCCCGATCAACAAACTCGACCACCGGCGTTCAAGGCCATCGGTATAGCCCTAGCAGTTGCCTCTGGATGCTTTATTGGAGTGTCATTTGTGTTGAAGAAGGTTGGGTTGCTAAAAGCAAACGAAAAATATAATGAAGTTGCTGGTGAAGGTTATGGCTACCTCAAGAATGCCTTCTGGTGGGGTGGTATGTCCTTGATGATCATCGGCGAGATCTGCAACTTTGCTGCGTACGCTTTCACGGATGCGATTATAGTCACCTCCCTGGGAGCCCTATCGGTTGTTATTACCGCCATTCTCTCAGCCATCTTCTTGAAGGAGAGACTTAGTATGGTCGGCAAGGTCGCCTGTTTCCTCTGCATTATTGGATCTGTTATAATCGCATTGAATGCCCCGGCGGAATCATCTGTAGCAAATATCCAAGAGCTACAGAAGTTTGTTGTTACTCCAGGGTTTCTAACTTACGCCGGTGTTATTATCGTCGGTTGCGCTTTTATTGCCTTTTGGGTTGGACCACGATATGGAAAAAAGAACATGTTTCCTTATATTTCGGTCTGCAGTTGGATTGGAGGATTGAGTGTTGTTGCTACTCAGGGCTTGGGCTCTGCTATCGTCGCCCAGGCTGGCGGCACTCCTCAGTTCAACCAGTGGTTTTTATATGTCGTTCTCGTCTTCGTTATAGCGACACTGTTGACGGAAATTATCTATTTAAATGTAAGTCAGCCATCTTGAAATTAATGGTCGATGTGCTAATATTTCATGAAGAAAGCGCTCAATCTATACAACGCGGCGATGGTCACCCCCACGTATTATGTATATTTCACAAGTACGACACTCATCACTTCGGCTGTTCTCTTCCAAGGTTTCAAGGGGACAGCGATGGAAATCGTGACAGTCGTCATGGGATTCCTTACGATTTGCTCTGGCGTGGTTCTTCTCCAATTGTCTAAATCCGCAAAGGATGTACCAGATTCCGCTGTTTTTGCTGGCGACCTGGACCAAATTCACACAATCGCCGAACAAGAGCAACCCGAAACAGAACCAAAGGCCGATGCGATTCGTGGAGCTGCCGCTATCGTGCGGCGAATTTCGTTTGTGCGACAAAAGATGGAGGAAGAAGAATTTCGGCGACTTCACCAGGAGAAAGAATCGGAGCGGCTTGCCCCTGTCAGCGAGGATGGTCAACAAGTCTATGAATGGGATGGATTAAGACGAAGAAGAACAACGATGGGAAGCTATAGGAGCCGTGCAATGACAACACCGAGCCCTGTTAATACTCCGGCGCATCCACCACTGGGCAGATCAAGGTTCCCAACAGAGGAGGAATTGGCCGAAGAGCGAAACCGTCAAATGTCGCCGGGTATGCTTTCAAGTATAGCCGGCACCATTCGAAGCCGAGCAAGGAGTGTTTTACTTCCAGGGCATCCTGATTTCCAGGGAGAGCAAAACCCCAGGGTTCAAAGTCCGATGCATCCGGTACAGTTGACCAACATCGCCGTTCCGAACCAGAAATATGGAAATGAGTCGAGCGCGTATGGTAACAGCCGGGGCCACATCTATGGTCTCCCGGACGACTTGCGGAAGACCGAGTATGGCGGTGCCGCCAGCATAGCGTCTGGTAGTACTGGGCGTCACATTCAGTTTATGGAATCGCCGAAACCAAGCATCGCGTCTTTGGCTCCGCCGACCCCACCACCTCACGGGGAGATGCCCTCAGCACGTCGGCAGTTTTCGTTCCAAAATGTGTTCCGTCGGCATCAAGCTGACAGTCCACAGGAGCAAGTAGCGCCGCCGCCGAGGAACCGTTCGACGTCCCGTCTTGGTTTAGGCTCACGGGGCTATTCGGATCGTCAGATTCAAGTGAAGAATGCGACGGAGGAGGAAAGACTGGGTCTTGTTAAGGGCGATTCTAATTCGATGCCAACGCTGCCTCGACACGACGATGACGACGATGATGATTACGAAGAAAGTGACGATGATTCATATTCGGACGATAAAAGAGTGGAACGGTACGGCAGAGGCATAACGGATAGTCCGCCTAGGAGAGGGAGCGATCAAAATGAGAGCGAGGAGGATGATTACGAGGCGAGCCGGAGAAGGTGGGATAGGGGTCGAAATGGAAGCAGGGATTCAACGCCTCGCAGTTCACCACCGCGACCACCGGGACGAAATCCGCCTAGAGGTGGAGATGGAGCTTTCATCTGAAGGTCGGACAAAGAATCATGAGATATGAGTGATGTGCTTATTCATTTTATTTACCACGTGGATACCTACGCTTGCACGTCTTTTAATTGGTGGTTTGGTCGGCTGTACGAATACTCAAATGATCATTCTTATAGAAGCAAACTTGCCGGAGTCAGGGAAGAACTACAGAGGCGTGGTATCACTAGCATGTTGCATAGGATAACGGATACATATAGACACGTGTTTGCAGCACCGGAAGGATTTTTGGACACGATTAGGAAAAACGATTGTACTATAGTTAGTTTTTAGATAGCGGTTAGTGGACGGTTTGATGTCCAACTTGGTGTGGTTGAAGCGGTGCATATCCATCGCATACATATGTTAGATGGTTTCGGGGCTTTACATGGAAACAAATTACATCAAATTACATCACACATTCACCAGACATCCGACGTTGGAAGTCTGATTAACCACTCTTCTATTACATGTTGGTTCCTACGAGGCTCAGCCCTACCAGCGGCTGAAAATCCATGGATATCCAGATTTGAACGTTTGTGCCGCACGGTAGGAAGTGTAGCCCACCTAATTTCTCCACAGTTACGTCGACGGGACGACAATAGAGGGCCACATCTTTTCGTTAGTGGAAAGAGTTCTCCATATAAGAAAGGAACGTTACTCGCTGAAGAATGAATGTACATCACGATATGCTTCTTGCGCCGTATTCTAAAATTAAAACAAATTAAAGGTCGGATACTACTGGTGTTCCATGCACGTTAGTTGCTGGCTGGCATAACGTAGCGTCGATCCAATACTCCGTACCGGGTGCGAAATACAGTATCTACAGCGATGACTATCGGTAAAGAATTAGGTACGTACAAAGAATGCTTGCATGGCATTGTAAAGGACGGTAGATGATTGGTTCCCAATGTGTTAAATTTCCTTATATAAGATAAGGTAAGGTACAAATCCCGCCCTATCCGAATAAGAGATGCATCTGTTGTGACGATCTTGGCATCCACATCTAGACCGCAATGTGCTACGTTCTCGTGCGTCGATTTTTTTTTTTTTTTTTCGGCGGATATAACAAACCACAAATAATGTCTTGGACAAAGCTTGCTAGTTAGTTTCATCCTCATTATTGTTTTTTGTAACCGCCGCACAATCATTCCCCTTAGTGTACTGTTTAGTTGGACTAGGAGGATTTGCTGACAGTCCTTGATTATCCCCTTTGCCATGCTTGGCATTTCAGGGGCCTTTTTCCCTCGCTTGACCTATTCGGGCTTATCATGGGCCATCGAAGGGTCCTCATCTGGATGGTCTGATGGAGATGAGCCACTGTTGTAATAATTTGATTTGCATAGATTTGCACAGCCTAGACGCATCTTTCGACCAGCTGAAAATGGCAGGTTTCTATTATTTCCCCCCCGTCTAATTCCCACCACTGGAAGCTCGGTGCATGTTACCCCATACCAGTTAATTGGTACTTGATGCCTGGTTTGGGATTTAATTTACACAATGTCTTTGTTCTTGGCACCAAGCGTGACGCAGGAAATAATAATAAGAGACATCCTTCTCTTTTTTTTCTCACCCGCGTAATTTTCAGTGTTCCTATTCCCCTTCTCTGTGTGGCCTGGGCATGCTATTTGAAAACCGTCGCCCGCAAATGGGCAGTTGACGTTTCTATCCATGGGAGAATTATCGGCTGTCAGATCGTCAACGAACGAATACTCGGGATGGGACGAGGAACGAACCGAATTTCTACGCGCGCAACCTAAGTCCACACCGAAAATGGGGTTAGATCGCGAATGGTGGATGCGCCATATCGACCGCCACCTATTAATGAAGAAATTCGATTTTAGGAGGTTATTAATCGCGTTTATCGCTATCGTCGGTTTATCCATTGTGGTTTTCGAAGTCACCCATCACGATTTATACAGACTTGCACCTTTCCAACGCCCAAGCGCAGATATTGGCACACCTGGACAATGTACAACATGGCCTGTTGACCGAGAGGGCCAGTATACTCCACTTCGTGCGCTTTCTAATGGAACGGCGCCGAAATTAAAGTCCCATGCCCCTAAGACTGGCTGGAAGAAGCCCACTGGTATCAGAATTGTCGCATTGGTATTCTATGGTCGAAAGAGGACAGTCGATTTTCTAGACTGCTACCTGCAACAGAATTTAGTCACAAATGGCGGATATCTCGACGAAATTCGATTTATGGTCCACACGAATAAGGAAGAAGATTTGAAGTACCTGGAAGAATTGGTTGCGCAGAGGGAGGAACATTACCACATTGTACAAGGCGGCGAATGCGAAGGATCGAGTTACGGTTGCATTTGGGACTCGGTCGTAGAAGAAAATACTATATACGTAAAGATCGACGATGATATCGTAAGTCACTATTGCCGTATTCAGCGCATTTTTCTCATGGGCTCGTTCTGACATACTGCGTTCCAGGTTTTTATTCATCCAGATGCAATTCCTCAGTTGGTTCATACCAGGATCGCAACACCCCACCCATTCGCCGTCTCAGCGAATTTGGTCAACAGTCCTTTAACGGGTTACGAGCACTTCCAGTTAGTATCCTCACTATTTCGTTTCTGTTTTAAGATGCTAACATTCCAATAGCGTTGGCGCCATTCACGCCTTCCGACCCGATCCTAGAGAGAAACCGTCGCACTTTGCCGCCGAATCATGGCGACCCTCGGAGAAGGATCTTTTCCCATCGTCTGACCTACCGGAACTCAACATCAGTGACGTCGACAGCATTGATCTAGATGCTGAAATATTCCCCAATCGCTCCTATTATGGCCACCCGTTCTTGTTGCTCTCCAACGATAATTTCGACTTGATGAAGACACCAATGGGTCTCAACTATCTCCGCGGTGGTGACAAGGGTGTCGAATCCATGTACGAGGCAGCATGGAAGTCATGGGCTATTGCTAGCCAGCAGCAATACTCGCTCCTAAAGAACCTTGAGGATAATGCCATATCGCGCTACTTCTTCGGCTCCCCGATGGAATTCACGGGCCCTAAGAACACGTCCACAGTCGCTCTGAAACACTACCAGGCGCAAGGTAAGAACGGCCCTGGAGCTGAGCAGCTGTACAATACCCAGTACAAACGCTACAACCTGAACTTCGTGGCGCTATGGGGTCATGATATCAAGGCCGCGCTACCAATCGCTGAGGATGACGAGCAAGACATCACAGTGACGATCCCAAAACGAACAAGGCGCCCGTTTGTAATTGATACCCGGAGTGTAGTCGGCCACTTGAGCTTCTATCCGCAGCACGAGGGAGTGCGTGAGACGGATTTGTTGGATCGGTGGAGGGCGTTTGCAAACGATATGATTTGCTCGCCGCGGAATCAAAAGACGCCATTTGATGTTAGATGTCCTGGGTTCTAGAGAACTTAAAGGAGTAGGGCGTTAGGGGGGGGAGAAAGGTAATAGAAAGGAAAATGTTAATAAATGCCCAATTGAAACGCGTAATGATTTGAATGATGTTAAGTAGTGATGACGTACCTTGATTTCTGTATCCCTTATCGGTGTACGAGTATAAGGTGGGGGGTATACGATATGGTAGGGAATGTACACTACGGGCATGTCTCCGATAAAGAACCTTCCCATCAACATTCCTTCCCTAAATTGTATAACAGAAACCTTAACAGTGTCATGAGGCTATTCCTACATTAGCTTTAAATTTAGTCCAATTTCGGCCCGCTCCTAGCTCATCGCATCATTCTAACTTATAGCACGTACAAATTAGCACACTAACTACTTGCACATACGAGACATGCGGTAAACGATTAGAGTAAGATATATGGAAGTAGCGACCGAGGCGCTGTAATATAACTTTAGGTATGTTATGACTTGTTTCAACCTGAAGTTTCTCATGAACTTTAGATCATACTATTTTCGTTACCTACGTAAAAATATCACATTTTAGCTCAGTATGTATTCACATACAGACACCACATTTGCTTTGGAAGCAGAGACATTCTGGAATAATACCTTTGTTGCTTAAGTAGTATACTAATCTAAACAGACGCTAACCATTGCCCCTAACGCCGTCCAAAATGAATCCGTTTACGTTACGGAGTAAAACTATATTAACCTACTCATCTACGCGGGATATCTCCCCCTACGAGTTTAGGTAGGTGGCAGGGCGTATACAGTACCTACTCTCTTAAGTACGGTAACCACCTAAAAATAGTTCACCATCCCAGCCCAGTTATCTCCTGACCAGCTAGGAGAACCAATATTCGTACCATGCGAAGGGCTGGTAGGAGCCTCTTCCGAGGGCTGCCCGATTTGGGGATGAAAGACTGTTGGAGATGGTGAACCCACGTTCTGGTCTCCATCCGTCGGATGGTAGTATCCTGCTTGCGGTTGTTCTAGAGGTCCTGGAGGCGGTGGTGCCCCATACGTCCGGGAAACATTCGGAATCAACGCCTGATCCCCAGGGTCACTAAATTTCAGCATTCCATGTGCCGCCAATTCCACTGCCGTCGGCTGCTTCAGCAAGTCAAGCGGATTTACTTCTTGTTGTTGTTGTTGAACAGGCGCTTGAGCCGCTCCATCAGTCCCGCCCATCTGGACGTCATTGTCCTGTTCCGAAACCCATAGGCGGGGATCGAGTAACTCAGGGTCAGTGAATTGAAGTTGAGGATCAATCGGGGCAAAATACACAGGAGATTTTGCTCTTGGAGGCCCATGGTTCCCATAATCGGCAGGTTGGGGGGTGATAGAACCGGCAGTGGATTGAGGGGAGGGCACATTCAAATTCTGGGGACTGTTTGGGAGGATATTCTGAAAACCGCCCTGAAGAGTACCAGGTTGGAGGGACTGAAGATTCTGATTCTGGGGGGTGCCCTGGGTAATATTCTGAGGACCGCCCTGATATTGAGGGATACCTTGAGGAACGTTGTGAGGACTGTTCTGACTCTGAGGGATGCCTTGGGGGGGATTCTGTGGACCGCCCTGAAGAATACCCTGGTTCGGAAATGGTGCTGGCTGTACCAACTCCTGTCCAAGTAAATTAAGGTACTGGAGATGGTAGCCTTCTGGCATCAACGGTCGAGGAGCTTTTGCCCCGGGGGGGTCATTAACTCCATTTGGTCCATAACCAAGCTTCATATAATAGAGGGGCCCATCCTCGCCCGGTACACCCCGAAAGAAGCAGTTCTTGCCCTCTCCTTCACAAGGCTCATTGTTCATGACACAACTATCGCACGGCCTCTTTCTGTCACAATTTCTGCCCTTTAAAGTGCAGTTGGCGCACTTTGAGGGTATTTCATCGGGGAACTTACGCTTTTCCTGACGTGAGTTAAGTATCTTCCGATCGTTACCCGTTCCGAAGACGCAAACCAATCCCCATCTCGAACAACGGGTACAGCTTAGAGGGGGGTTCGAATTCGGTTGGGCATTACACAATCTCGAAGTTCCCTTTAATAAGTGCCTGTCGCAACGATTATGACACGTTAGGCATACTGCTGGCTCTTGAGGGACTATAGCGGCAGCCGAAGAATTCCCTTTGGGTGGAGCTTTTTTAGAACGTTCCCGTGGGGGACTTGCGCTTCGGGGCCTTTGAGGATAAAACTTGTCGACTTGGTTAGGCTGTTTTTCAACCTGGTGCGGCGGACGGCCGCTCTGGAATGCAAGGTTCTTCGTTAACGTATGATGGCTTACTTGCCCCAGACTGCTATCAACGAATCTGATGTCACTTCCGCCTATCGTGCACTGGTAACCTACAGCTACGCATTGTTGACAAGTGTAGAGCCTACCAGGCCCTGCCGAGCGCCAGGAACATTGGTGGATGCCCGAATTCGCACATTGATCGCAGCATAGGGGCTGGGTCAACCCGTCCGGTCTTGGTTGTAAGCGCGTGCTTCCCCATTTACACTCTACGTCGAGCTTTCGACAAGCGGTGCAGCCCATACCTGGTGGAACCGAGGGGTTGGCGTCACAGGCATGACCCCATTGGGTACAACTCGAGCATTTTATAATTTGGTTGCCCTGGATATCATGCGTCTTTGGTTTCATTCCTCTAGGCCATCGCACAGCGTCTTGACCCCGGATATCATCATCATCGTCATCATCGTCGTCGTCGTCATCGTCGGGGGCCGGTGGGCCTGGTTGTTGTGCGGGTTGGTGCGGATATCCGATAGGTCCCTGCTGCTGGAAAGGCGGTTGTTGCGGGGCGGCTGGTTGCTGTGGTGGCATCCATGGCTGTTGCGGTATGAAACCTGGCTGCTGTGCCGGCTGCTGTGGTGGGAATCCTTGCTGTTGGATATTTAGTTGTTGCTGTTGGGGATTTAGCCATGGTTGAAGAATCTGCTGTTGGTATTGCTGAGCAATACCTGGTTGCTGCGGTTGAAAAGGGGGATACTGCTGGAAACCTGGCTGTTGTTGTTGTTGTTGCTGCTGCTGCTGTTGTATCCGTTGCTGTAGCTCCTCTCGTTGTTGCTCCTCTTGCAGTTGTTGTTGTTGTAGCTGCTGCTGTTGTTGCTGTTGATAATCTGGGATGACCTGTTGTGGTGGAGTGGCTGGATTTGGATATTGTTGAGCAGGGTTTAGGTGCTGCTGCTGTGGAGTGCCTGGTGGCTGCGGCCCAAGGGATTGTAGACTCGGGAAGGGCGCCGATGACGGAGCTGGGCGGATGGGCTTACGGGGTTGGAATGGGCTTTGCGGTGCACCGAATATACCTAAAGCGCGAGACCCTGGTGTATATGACAAACGAGGAGGAGAAACAAACGTGTATTGAGTCTTCGAATTTGGGCCTAGCGAAGTTACGCCACTGTATCCCGTTGCCGGATTGATCTTGAGCTCGGTGTTAGGGTCATCAACGTGTATGGGCGTAGCAGTGTGCTTAGTACAATAAGAATGTGCCTTTCCACATGGTACACATTGTTGGCCCGCTGTCCAAGTGCATGGATACTCTCTGACTAAGCAGTAATCGCATGCAGGGCTGTCCGGGGCGAATGCGTCACGCCACATGTAGAATTGATTCATCCGACCAAAGTGAGTAAAGTGATCCCAGACAACTCTCGGATTGTATTCCTCCTCTTGCGGATTGAACACGGGCTGTCGATACCAATGAGGAACTTGTGACATTTTGCCAGTCTTGTGGTTGAAGAATCTGTAGATATCTGTCGATAGCTTCCTAAGTAGGTATGTAAGTTGAGTTTACAACGAAAAGTTCTGATAGTCTAAAGAGTATAAGTCTGTTTAATCGAGTAAGTGTAGCTTAACGAATGTTAGAGTCTGTGATGAGCTTTCCAGGCATGCCAGCGGGACACTAGTAGCAATATATACCCAGGTATACATGTCGAGATAAGTGCATACAACAATTTTGTTTTCTACTATGATTATTGTTATTACACAAGTTAAAGTGCCTCCAGATGAAACTGTTTTGCCTTGGGTTCTGGTTGTAAGGCATTGTTCTGTAGGGATCGTATTGCCACGGTGATGAGGGCAGGCAAGCGCCTATTTGCGAACTTAGTAGGAGTTCAGGTAGGTTAAATGTAGTGATGACTTAGCTGGAAAGGAGTCGTTTGGGCATAAAACGCTGTTGAAATTAGGACATTCACTATCTCATGGGACTCTGCGGGAGGCTTGAAGAACTTGGTATATTAGGTAAGTTAGGAGGTAGGTAAATTCCTGGATAGCTGCTATGTTAATCCTCCTCTCACTCTTGCCTGGATAATCACCAATTTATGGGAATTAGGATGGTATCCGGATATCTCAACAGATATGGGGTTATATATACCAGCAGGAGGAGCAACGGTTTCTCCGCGAAGACGACACTGGTATAAGGGGTTCTAAACAAGCCCTTTCAGATGCGAGGGTATCTTTGTTTGATAACCGATATTGTAGCTCGTTACAATCACATCGTAGTCGTGTTACACCACTATGCTGAGCTGAGCTGGACAAAATTTACTCTAACTACTACGTTCATTAGCCATATTCCAACACCGGAGGAATTGATTATGACAAACACATTGTGGAAGTATTGGACACAAGCATTCTTGAACTGAAAGAACTCGTACCTGGGGACAAACAAGATTATTAACCTATTTACGATTAGCACTAAAATGCTACGCAGAGTACAAGTAAATCCAGAAGGCTGTGCTCAATTATCCATATATCGATCGAATCACCATTCAGTACTGACATTTCATCATGGACCAAATCCCGAGTCCCAATTTCGAATCGAGGGCAATCCACTTTCACAAAAAAGATAATTTCGAGTCCGGATCATTTGAACTGACTGACGCCTGAACTTGAGAGGGGGAATCTATGACATCAAACCACTGTAGAAAAAAAAAAACGAGCAAAAAAAAAGTAAGTGAAGAACATTACAAGTAGTGAAAATGACCAATAGGAGAGATCGATCGCCTTCCACATCGTCTCCGATGATCTAGACCTGGGAAGGTCCACGCAAAGTATTCTGTAATCTTAAAAAACGCATCGTGCCATAAATTCGCATAGACAGTGTTGTCTCTTCTCGAGCGGGTAGCACATTAAGCCACTCGATCTTGTCCTTTTATCCCTTTTTCAGATGCTGATGTGGTTTTACTCGGTCTCATAGCGAGATTTGTAAAGACCCTGGACTCCCATTACCATGCAACAATTTTGCTTCGATTGGACCGACATGTATGTTGCGAACCCGCCAAGATCGTTCATCGCGTTTATGTTGGATGCACACTCTCACATACACTCCCTCCCTCCCTTATACGTGTCGGCGGATAAAGAGTCCATATCTTCATATGCTTTTCTCAAATAACCACCAAACTCGTTTCACTCCCGTGCCATCTTCGTCGGAATCAATCATAGGACTACACATTTGGCGCAGCAACCGGCTTCGGATTCGCCCTCACTCATTTCTATCTTGCCACTAGGACCATGCGGACCGCCATTGCCACCACCACCTGTCGGTAGACCTGACATGTTACGGTTGTAGTGTCGGATTTCTCGGACTAGATCGAAAAATGCCTTGTCGACGTTCGTTCGGGACTTAGCTGATGTCTCAACAAAGGGACATCCAAACTGCTTCGCCAACGCCTCGCCGTCTGAAATACGCGTCAATAAGATAGAAGTAGGGCCAAAATAACGAAATAAACGTACCTTGTCGGGGGACCTCTCGTTCGCTCTCCAAATCGCACTTGTTACCAACCACAACCATCGGGAAATAATCTGTCGGGTCCTTGTCCTTGACTCTGAGAATCTGTTGTTGGAAAGTACGGATTTCCTCGAAACTTTGATCGGAAGTGATAGAGTAAACTAGGAGAAATCCTTCGCCGGTACGCATGTATTGTTCCCTCATCGCTGAATATTCCTCCTGACCTGCTGTATCGAGTACATCGAGTAGAGCAACCTCATCGTCGATCACACACTGCTTACGGTATGAATCTAGGGAGATAATGTCAACTCAAGACGAACACGACGAGATTGGGGAGGCAATGTCGGTTACTGTCGATTTAACGCACCTTCAATGGTAGGATCATATTCATCGACGAAATGACTTTGTATCAATTGAATGGTCAAACAAGACTTTCCGACACCTCCACCGCCGACTACTACCAACTTGTATTCTCGTAGAAACTGTAGGGATGACATGTGAGCAATTGAAGTCGAGACGGCGTGTCCATGGAGTTGCGCGCGAGATGCGGGCGCATGAGACACGTACCTTTGATGCCATTGTGTGTTCGCCAATTGGCAGCGATATGCCTTTTTTTCTTCTTTTGCTACTGAAGGACCGGACTGGTGTGAATGGAAGAGGGAATTTCGGCCAAAGCGCAGAGTCAAATGGGAGTGGTAGGCTTTGGTACAAGCGCAACAACAAAGTTCAGATTATTCTAAACGGGCGGACAAAGGGAGCGAGTTCTCGGTCGTCACGGATTCGGCGTAAATCTTAAGGGACGGACCAAGTAAAAGATGGATTTTGACGGTAATATGTGGAGAGGTAGTTCTGATTATTCTGGCTGGGGTCGCCGGTGATTGACGGACTTTGGTTGCAAGATAGTTTAAAAAAGGAAAATCCGCCGTAGACCGGCAAAGAAAGAAGAAGTGATTGATTACAAGAGCAAGAATAGTAGGTAGGGAGGGAGGGGATTGGACGAGGAGGGGGATCCTGAATTTTTTGATCTTGGTGGTACAAAGAAAAAAAAAAATAAGAGTAGAAGAAAGGATAAAGTGAGAGAAAAGATGGATAATTCTTCTTCGTCGTGTACGTACGTGGGTGTGTGTTGTACAGTTACCGCCGTGGGACGACACTGGGAAGACGCAGTTGTAGCAGTGACGGCGAGTGACGAGCGAAAGAAGGAGGCTTGAAGGCGTTGAAGGGGGTGAGTTGATTCACTAAGGAACTAAAGGAACTAGGAACTAGGGAACTAAGGAGAGAACCAAAGTAAAGAGCAAGTGCAAGTGTAAGGAAAGATGGATTGTGGAATTGTGGATTCCCACTTGCACCTGGACACTTCTTTCCCTTCTTCTTTTTCGGGCGCTTGCTTGCTTTGGTTCCTTGGCCACACAAGGCAAAGGGGAGGGTGGTCACCTACCTTACCTAAGGCCTATGGTAATTGGAGAGAAGGTACCTTCTTGCTACATGAACCTTGACCATGACCTACCTATTTACATGTACCCACATATGTACCTAGGTATGCACCCCTTGTCCACTATATCTATCTTACATGTAATGTACTTAGAACGCTTCAGCACGTCCTTCCTACCGGGCTTTGAAGGAATAAAAGAACCGTATGTGAGAGGTATGTACGGTACAATTATTGGTGGTGGGGCCGAGTAAAAAGGAGCATCACGGACTAGAAGGGATATTGATTAGCATTGCCTGTTAGACTTCTCATACGATTTTGTCGCTTTGATTAACAAGCACAGACCACTACATCACTCAATTCGTAGGTAGATGGTCTCTTTTAATTCGAAGAAGTGGGTGACGCTAGGCTAAAATAGGAGACCGCCGCTAGCCTCTTAGAGGTACATTAGGTATACCGCTAGTAGGATGGGGCTAAGTAGCGCCTGTCTACTACCTCCCCTGCCTACTTAGGTATGTACCTATTCTACTCTGTGCATTGCTCTGATTGAAAGTAATATAGGTCAGGTACCTTCGGTATGAGCTAATAGTGTTGGCTGGGAGGACGGAGTATGACAATCAGTGTTGAAATTGTACCTAATCGAATATAATAAAATATGGATTTTCAATGGGGTTACGTAGTATCTGTTTGCGCGGATGTCGATGCTAAATTTTAAGACTTATCAAAAGAAAAAGGTACATACGATGCTCTATAAAAGATACATGCAAGATGGCCCGTGTGTGGGCATTATCCTGTGTGTCTTGCGTCAGCTTCGCATCGATTGATCGAGGAATGATGCTATGAAAGTTTAAAAAGTTACCTACAGGCTGCAGCTCTTCTCTTTTTTATCAATCAATCCCGCTATCCCCGTTCCTCACACAGCTACATTGCACATTACACACAACTTACCAACTATCTGGTTCCTTGGCTGTAAGCATTGATTTGTGGTATATATCACAATCTCTAATGATACACATAATGGATACTTTTGGTACACTATTATGGGGATAAATGGGGGATTTTGAGGCGACATGGGGAGCTCGGGAAATGAGGAGAATCTCTTCTTAAGAAGCGCTTCGACATCCACTAAAGATACATGTACATACTGTACCTGAGAGAGAAGATTGATTAGAATTCAAAGTTACATCTTTAATCAGGGGCTAATTTCATATTAGCAACGCTAGAACCACCAGGTACACCTAAAATTCAGTCCATTTTACTCTATCTTACTCGCTATAAACTTTCTATTAATCCTCCATTTTCATGCCAATCTCTCACTTATCCACTCAATACCTTGGCCTATGATCTTTTGTTTGCGAGCTCTTATACCTATAATAATACCTAGGTATTATCTCAACCGTTGATCGAAAGGCGTCTCGATTCTAAGCCAATTAGATTATTGAACTCTGATATTCCTTTTACTGTTTAGCGCTCCTTCGAATAGATCGATGTGAGTGACAATACGCATGGTTTACAGCTCTTCACATCCTATATGCACCTAGATAGATACCTAGGTAGCTCACAAGGGAAAGAATTGACTATCTCCCGCTCGTACATACAAATAGTACATACGTCACAGTAACGCGAACAGGAGCTGTGATTGCTTCTTCTGCTCGAACTAACTACACCGTTCGTTCACTCCCCAGATAGCTTCGTGGGGGGAAAGGGAAGAGTACCGTTCATATCGCACTAGTAGTATTGACAGCCCCAGAAAAATTCAACAGCCAGCCACCAACCCTTTCGTTCGTACCCCACCAACGATACCACCTCGAGCGGTGAACCGACTGGGAATGTCGAGCACTTCTAGCCCATCATATTCCGACCAAGACGCGACCAAGATGAGTGTGCCTTGCTAACTTCCCCATTGATCAGCATCCTACATATACTACAGGCATCTCTTGCATCCAAGGACTCTCACTGGACCAGAGTTAGTCGCTCCGGTCTTACTAACGTTGATTGGGATATTCAATAAAGATAAAGAGAGGCTGCGGAATCCTACCGGGGGGAGGTACAAAAATTCGACAACAATTAACCACCCTTGGCGTCCCATCGTCTTGTTTTCCCGCCTCAGTTTATCTTTCCTGTTGAAAAGTAATAGTAAATGCTTAATGATCTCAGCGGCTTTTTACCAATACACATTAACACCGATTATGAACGCCCTGTTCTAATAGTGCCATTCGGTAAACGCCGAGCGGATTGGATAGGCGGTATTGGGATGGATTGTGTATGTGTATGTACTTACTAAAAAGGAATATGGAAACAGAAAACCGTTTCAATCCAATAGGGCCGATCAATGTGACGCGGATCTGGTTTTTAAAATAAGTTTCATTTCGTCTTCCCAAGAAACAGCCTCATATCAATGTACATCTTATAAGTCTATCAGCCGTCAATGGTTATAAACAATCGTGTTGGAGTGTCTTGTATAGGTACCTCGGTACTTGGATATACACCCCCTAAATCAATTCAGCAAGTCTCATTCTTGTACCTCGCTTCCTCGTGATGGATTGCTCTACTCAGACCTAGAGGAGCCGTATTAAACTTTTCTAGAAGCCTGACGGAACCTTAAAATCTCCGCCCCTAAGCTATTATGGTATATATTCCCATGTATACTATGTACCTATTATGTATGCGTATCTACATGTAACTACTATAGTATGCATGTGGGTGTCATGAAGCATGATCCTCTAACCGGAATTGTCGAGAAACGCCTTTTCCTACCCCAGCAGGGATATCTAACCCCGCGAACACAGAAATAGCTCGCTCTTCTTGTAGTGAAGGGGGAAAGATCTCATGATTCCAACTCAATGTTTATCAGATACCTACTCAAGTATCCGGGTAGTTATTACTAATAACGTGTTTGATATTCTTCGGAGAAACATCAAAATTCTCATTTGCTCGGATTTGTACGCGTGCCACTCTACGTATTTAAGTCTATTGACAATTGCAGATGCTAAATCCTATGATTTGTACATCGCTTAATGAGTTCATTTTGGCCAATAGCCCCCTCAAACCGGAAGCGGTCCGAGTAAGGGATAATTAGTTAGGGAAGCTATTCGCGGGGAGAGGGAGCCTAGACAAAAATCGCCGAGCTAGCTGCACGACCACCGAAGATCATGCTAATACCTTCTCCATCCATGAACGCAACGCGGGGGGATATGCCGAAATATCAAATGCTCCGTATATGTTCATCCTGGCTCACAGTAAATAATCGAGCCACTGCTAGGATGCTGCCTCGGGTTCATCATCATCCTCTCCTTCCACGTGAATTCGCCTTCCCTTGACATTCGTAACCACCTCCGGAACAAGGCTCTCGAGGTAATCTCTATCCCTTCCGACTAGAGTGATGGTGTTATTCTTCTTGCCCCATCGAGGATAACTTCCGACTTTCACACCCTTGGCTGCGACCTTGCCCGCTAGTTCGGTGAGATAATCGGCGACGGCGCTCTCAGGCAACGGTGTAGAGATAATAACTCTAGCGATTCCTTTGCCATCCGGGTCTACCAATCTGTCGACTACGAACGGCTTGACGCCTTCAAGGAGGGACTCGACTAGTTCTTGTTAGCAACATTACCTGCCTATAACATCACTGCTGTTAAAACAACTCACATAATTTCGGTACTCCCGGTAGAATGTGGATATTTCCGTTTGCCACGGAGATAGGAACCCAAAGGTCGTCGCGGGTAAATATGACTTGTTTCGATAGTTCGCGAGATTCGTCAATCGGTAACCGAACCATTCGGAGCCGCGCAGTCTTAGCTGGTGAATCGACGTCCCAGCTGAAATTGGGCTGAGCCTTGTTAGGCCTGCTAAGCTTCTTCATCCGTGCATACGCCTCATCGTGCAGTATAAGCTTCAGTCCGAACGCTTTGGCGATAGATTGATAGGTGATGTCATCATGTCTATTTTAGGTGAGCCTCATTATCAGTACGGTGACTTTGTTCACTTACGTCGGTCCTATGCCGCCACTGGTTAGGGGTTGGCTTGTTAGCTTGACTGTATAAAAAGGGTAAAAGAGCGAGCTCTTTGATGTAAGTACCTGGTAACAACAAAGTCGTAGCGATCACTCATCCTACGCACAGCCTCAACAATCTCATCTTCGTCATCTTCGATAACCTCGACTCGCTTCAAATTCTATACAATGTGTAAGCTTTACAACGGGCCATGAGATATAAGAATGATGTGAGCCTTACTATGCCTAGAGAAAAGCACCACTTGGCCATATAAGCCGAGTTGGTCTTTGATGCCATATATTAGTGATATTCGCATTTAGATACGGGATTATATAGGTGCATACATCGGTTGTCTAAATAGAAATTAGCTGAGTGCATCGCGTGACAGCTCTAGACAAGGCGGGGCATGTACCTTCCCTCCAAGCACCTCATCGCCGATAATTAGGCAGGCCGCCGTATGTATAGTCTTCTTGTTATTCTCATCCGCCGAAGCCATGATTCTTGACGAAAGACCGCCGGTCCTAAATCCTGATGTCGCCGTAGCAGATAAACGATTAAAATTGGGTGCGGATCTCGAGAGGTGTCGCGAGATTTGTGATAATCGCGAGATCATGGGAACAACCTTAAGGTATGTACTTAGGTATTATGTAATAGCCTTTTTCCACTTCTCTGCACCGTTAAGGATGACCTGCAGTAGTAAGCAAGATGCAATTCGGCGAGTTTTTCTGAGTGCAATTAAATGCAAAGATCGAATGGTTTTTCGGGGTAGGCAGGTACGAATGAACGGGTTTAACTGAGCGGGCGTCAGGCGTAGGTGTAGGCGTAAGGCGGCCGCCCCTCCTCCATCCGGCGGTCCTTCCTTGGAACTTAGGCGTATTTCTTGGTAGGCAACTGCCCGCCCACCGGTACCTACCTAGGTACGGATCAACCTCGGCATACATAGTAGCCTACTATTGTCTTGGGTGCTTCAATTATTCCCAAAGAACTGTCAGATTTTATGGAAATAGCATCCCTAAAGAACGGGATGGCAATGGTGAATTCGTTATATATAATATGTATCTTGGTATTCCTCGAAACCGTTGGGTGCACCTTAACACTCTAAAGATGCACAGGACGGATCTATAACCTCCGCTGAAGATCTTCTCATCTTTCAGAATCTAGCAGCGTCTATGGCGTCCATTCAGACCTAATCTTCTCCCCTCCAACCTTCACCCAGCCACCACCACCACCAATCTATCTCTACTTCCCCTTCCCCTGCACACCAAACTTCTCCTTAATCTCCTCCTCACTAAACCGCCTCGTGCACCGCTTCAACAGCGCAGCGCGCTGCTCAATCGTCATCGCGATCTGCCGCTCACCAATTGGCACCAAGCACCGCGCCAGGTGTTCGTAGTGATGCATCAGCAGGCGAACGGTGATCTCCAAGTAATCGATATTATGGAAGACGAGTGCGTGCTCTGAGCTGTACGTTTCCTTGTTTGCGAGGAAGTGTACCGGGTGCTCGCGCCAGTGCCGTCGGGGGTTTAGGTGGTGCGAGGTGTGGTACCCGTCGTTGAAGCAGTAGCGGTTGGACTATTTACCGTTAAAAGCAAGTACATGGTGGTTTTGCTTGGGTTGGGGGTAAGGGTGGCACTTACGGGAACGTCAATGAGGGTGATACTAGACCGGTAATCGGAATCCGGCTCATCGGCGTCGACAAGAGCGTGTTGTCCCCAGTTTCCGACCATCAAACCGGCACGCAGTAACATGAGCGGGAGCAAGAAAACGAAGAACGTCGGGCGAGCATTAATACGGAATAAAGTCAACAGCGTGGCATAAGTGCCCAGCTCCCAAAACGCCGCCTTCAGCGCAAAAGTGGGACGATCCTTGCGCAGGAAGTACAGCGGCAAGTCCAGCCAGACAAGGAAGTAGAAGCGGCCGACATAGTGGAGGAAATGCCAGATGTTATCGCGCTGGTAGCGAACAGTCGACGACAGATCATCGGGTCCGTTGCCCTCGACGTGATGGTGCTTCACGTGGTGGTAATAGTACGAATTCCACGTATGGCCCATTAACGGGTCAGTGATATACGGAAATGCCAAGTCGAATAACCGGATTACGGGGTGTTTGCGGAGTACACCACCGCCGTGGATATGTTGGTGCATCATCAACGTATACGTGCCTACATACCAGAATTGCATTATAGAGTGGGCAATTCCGTGGAACCAATTGAAGCTGTAGAAGAGCCATAGTGCACTGGGGACGGAAGTGGTGAAGTATAGGATTAGGTGAGTGACCATCACCACATCACTACATAATTGTCAGTGAACTTCTCATACGACAGCGTTGAGCTATATCCTCATTATTGGGAATCATGCTGTTTGGAGAGGCAGCTAGGTGAGATGAGTGAATTACGTCATGGCGTACTATGAATGTCTTAGTATATATCGGAGATACGGAAGATGTCTACATAATGTGGAAAGTATCATCATGGCACATACCCTTGGATGTCTTGCAATAGTCTGAGCCCATCTCACATATGGCATCAATATGTACTTGTAAACGACAGGATGCAACCGCGTCGATAGATCTCGAAGGTCTACGGAAACAAAAACGGTCGGTTCGAACTCTTTATTTTCCGGATCATTGACCGCTCTCATGCGCGAGAGGTCTTGTTCATCCCTAGATGCCGAGACATTATGGTTGGCGGCTATAATGAGAAAAATCCTAGTTAACACAAGAGCCCGATCCCGGGGTGGCTCCTTGAGTTCGGCCTCAACTTCCCCGTCCAACGTATTACGGACTTAGTGGACCTACTTCCATTGACAGGCTCTTGGCCGGGCGCGGAGCTTTTCTTTACACCGGAGTTCTTGCCGGAGCTTTTACCGGATGGTTCGTTTTGCTGATATCGCTCAATGTCGTCGGCAAGATTCCGTAGGAGTAGAACGTCGTTCGGAGGTAACTCCGGACTTATAATTATCGAACCCATGATTATCTCGCCCTTTTGGAATGGGCGGTATTAAGAAGAAAAAGGGATTAGGGAGTGAAGGAAAAAGTACTAGGAAATGATGGGTTCTGAAAGGGATAGGGATAAGAAAGAAAAATAAAAATAAAAACTAGTAGGGATCGGTCTAGGCAGGGGGTGCATTAATTAGGTAGAAAAATGCTTCCTACATAGGCCTCAACAATCAAGGATACAAGGGGGAACACCATTAAAAACTCCCTTAATAAGCTATAAGCAGAAGAAATTCTGCTGTGTACGACACACTTTAGCTTCCTTTACGATTCGGATAATGAGAAAACTCTCACATTCTATCAGTAAACATACGATAGGAGTCGTTATCCCCCCCATCGTGGAAAAAAAGAAAAAGAAAAACTGGGCGTCCCATTTTGAAATAACCTGGTTATTCTGGTTCAGGGTCCATTTCAAATTTAGCGCTACAGACGAAGCGGTATTAGCAGTCCACACAAAGACCCTTTTTAAGCTGAGGGCGCACGTTGGTCTACGGCGGCCGGCATGTGGCTCGCTAATTAAAAAATGGTCTAGACTAATAATGGAGTAGGTTAGATTTGCTAGATTTGCTTGATACGACCCTGACCGCTTGAGCCGCAAAAGGAGTCGGTGATAAAAAAGAAGCTGGGCATGTGAGTCGGAGATATCGGTCGTAAATTTGGGCAATGGGGTATTCGATGAAATAGTGAAGGTATTCACAAGTCATAAATGGTATGAAAATGCATATGTAAATGGTGGTAATTCTTTTACTACCAAGTTTCTTCCAATTTCTATTCGGCTATTTCTGTATATCAAGATTGGTATGTAGCTAAAAGCCATCCAACCTCTGTGCAGCCATAAGTTATCGTTTTGTAACTCGCTCGCTAGATGTCGCCCCATGACTGCCCTCGTCCAAAATATAAAACAAACTATTCTCGAAATCATCATCTTTGATTTGCTGGGGGTATCGTTGAGATATGATGCAGCTAGCCTCTTTTTAAAGCCCATCCCATTTTTCCAGGTTGCCGTTAAAAGCCCTATAACCTGTGCTCTGATTTTTTGTTGAAAAATCTGGACCCCAGTTCCAAACGCCTTGGTATTATGCTTGTTGAAAATGTAAACTCCCTTCGCCCACCGACCCAATGCTTGTTGAAAAGTTCAATTGACGCCATTCCCTGTATCATCACTAGGCTTATGCTGCCGAGACTGTTCCGCTCCCGTTGACGGTTGAAACGCCGTTACTCTCCTTATCAATTCCGTTAGATTCATGAATGGGCGTCTTCACAGGTACATCAATGTCCTGAACCGACAACCCATCGAAAAGTTCGAAAATACTCCGCGGCTCGCGGAAGTCATTATTAACTAGGATTCCTATTAGTATGACGTTTGACAATGCTTTAGGAGGAAGCTCACCAATATTGACTAAATACCACTCATTCATGATCTTCTCAATCAAGATGCGACTAGGCGAGTTGGCGTCATGGCAATGGGCCCAGTCCATACCGAGTCTGTATGCCTCATCTTTCCAGGCCAAGAAACTAATGTGCTCGACGATTGTAGGTTGAACGATTTCCTTGCCTGGGAAAACTCCCCATGTAACCGCGTTGGGTCCTTCGGATGGTGTGTTCGTCAAGAATTGACCCGACCGAGTTACTGCGTAGTACGATAGGTCTGGGTTTGCTTCGATTCTTCGAAGAATCTCGGGGAATAACTCGGGGGTAACTAGCAATTCTAGATAGGCCTTCTGGTAGACATATCCATTCGAAGGTCCCCATCCATAAATTGGATGCGTGGACTTGACGCCATCTACAGCCGGCTGAGAGTTAATGGTCAGCAAGCCACGTTGGTTGAGTTTAATCAGGTCGTTTTTAATCGAATTAGACTCGATAGTCAAGGGTGCTTCGCTCCATGGCAATGAAGGAAGGTCGTTCTCCATATATCTAACGAAAAGGGAAGCTATATCCTTTACGGACTTAGGCTCCCCCCATTTCTTGCGGTTAGACTCGTTAGTACCAGTCAGACCGATACCATAAGCATCCAATTCACCGAAGGCAGGAGAACGGGAATCACCCCATCTGCCGTTTGGAAATTCATCCCAGTCTTGAGTTCTTGAAACGTACGACTTGTTGCGATTGCGCCAGAAAATGGGGCGTACGTCTTCCTCGCGTCGTCCGAGAGCAAGAGATTGCTTCCAAGGTAATGCTTGTTTCCGAGGGCGGGTTGTAGTTGGCATCCAATCTAGCTCTTCCAAAACCATGCGCGTCGCTTGAGCTAAGTTCATGGTGTAGAAGTGGAGGTGAACAATACCAGCAGCCATGATCTTCCGACATAGTTCAGCCACCAGTGTCTTGCCGACTTCCCTCACAGCAGCATCGTCGTTCTTAATTGGCTCCAAAGCGGTCATCCATTGTTCGGGTACCTTGCAATTCATATGATTCGCTCGTCGGAGGAAGCTAGCATAGGTCGCAATAGGCATGATTCCAGGCACAATTGGGATAGTGATACCCCTTTCTCGGACCTTTCCTACCCATCGCACAAAGTTATCGGCGTCGTAAAACATCTGGGTTACGATAAAAGTAGCGCCCAAATCAACCTTCTCTTTTAGGTGATCAAGTAAAGAGTCTTCGTCCTTGTTGTCATCGCAGCCCTCGGGATAGCCGGCAACACCAATGTCGAAGTGGTTCCCATATGTCTTTCGGATGTGGGCAACAAGATCTTTCGCATATCGGAATTTTCCATCGGCCGCTACCCATTGCTCCTTTTCTCGTGGCGGGTCACCTCGCAATGCCAAGATGTTGGTGCATCCAGCTTTGTATGCCCTCCTCAGCGCATCGTTGATCTTCTCTTCACCCATATCCGTACACGTCAAATGCATACATGTCTCGAGGCCAAAATAAGCCTGGGCCTGGACGACCATGTCGCAGGTCAGCTCAGCGATTCGTCCTCCAGCACCCCATGTTATGTCGATAAACTTTGGACCAAAATCGTACATACGTTCCATACGGTCGTACAAGTTTTGTACACCTTGGGCCGTTTTCGGAGGGAAGTATTCAAAGGAGAAGGACGGTTGGCCGGTCCTCTCGGCTTCTGCGAGCATCTCGTTGATATGCATTTTGGGCGGTGACGAATACGATTATTGTTTAAGCTAGACGGAACGAGTAGTATGTTGGTACGAAGAAATTACATATGAAAATCTAAGAGAGGAAGGTTAGTTAAGAGGTAAGACATACGTCGCTAAGATATATTTGTATACCAAAATCCCGTTTGGTAGTAAAAAATTAAATGGAACAAATAGTACAAAGCGCAAACTCACCAAGCAATCTTGTACGAAGTAACATAGAAAAAAGACCCTCGGATTGAGAAGTCTATTTGCGAAAGTCCTCGGGCAAAGGATTAGCTGAAACCCAACAACAATATTGTTCCCTCCGACCAAAGATATGAAATATGAAGGGTTGTAAAGCAGGAGAGAGGAGAAAAAAGAAGGAACCCGGAATTTCAATTTCAATCCCTTAGAGCAACTACTCTGTAGGTAGTTCCATTAGGTCTTTTAGCAAGGTTAACAAGGTTCCACTAACGCTACCTCCCGCCCTTCCGAGTCTGGAGCCCCTCTAATTGGTCCAAGCTAGAAAGTCTAACGCCTTTCAGGCATGGCGACCTGCTTGTTGCGGTAAACTGATACTCCGCCGGAGGTATTATATTGTACTTTTATACTGTTAAACTGTTATGTTCTGCGCTATATTGTACATACTTGAACGTTCATCATGCATATGCAGCTTATTGGAGTACCTGTATAATCCTACCTATCAAGTTTAACAATCATATGGACTGTCTGCAGTAATTCGTAGGATATAAGTAGCGTACATAAATGTATGTATTGTCCGAGTGGATGAAGCACTACGTAATGGGCCATGGTCGATTCACTATTGGACCCTGAAGTTCGGGTTGCTACGTACCCAATCCGCATTATATTGGGTTTCCCAGTATAGTGAATTAAATGTACCTTGAGCGTTACGTCTGATAGTAAAAAGCCCTGTCAAAAAAGGCTTCGTTTTATATTAATCACCCGCTAAAATGTAAGTATTTACCAGGCTCTCGGGTACTTTTTTATTTTTTAATGGCTGATTGTTCACCAAACCGCGCGCAATTAGTTACCCCTCACCGTTTACCCCTCCAGATTTTTGAGGCGTATGTACCTGTTGTAACTGTAACCCAAGGTCATCCCCTGTATTTTCGCTCCGATCGGTGTGGGGGTGGTGATCCGCTCACCTTCCGACACCACAGCCAACTGTATGAGTTGTAGCTGAATAAGAATATCAGCTGACAGCCAGTGTCAATGAACCTTCTAAACCAATTATACGCAGATTTTATCGCCGATTTTACATGTACACGCCCAATAATCAAACATGTATGCGCCTTTTCTATGACAACTCTGATAGCCTACCTATGAAGTACTCCATACTTAATGATTCAAGAGATACTCGCGGCTAACACAGAAAGTATCGAATAAACGCAATGCCAAATTTAATGGCCTCAATATAGGAATCGACAAGGCATAATCTGAAAAGTTTAGGTAGCAACGCATGTACACATTCGAATTGGAAGGTTTGGACAGGGACATCAAGGTTGAGAGTAAAGAGCCAAGTAATTGGATATATTATAGATGAATTTCTGGTATCTTAACCATTATGTTCTAACCACGGATAGAGAGCTCAATATTCTTCATTCCAAAGACGGTGGCGCTGCAATTTGAAAGAAATCAGTGTAGGGGGTAAAATAGTATAGAAGCCCCTGACATGCGGGCCTAGCGGGTACTTGTGTTCGTGAGCGGAGGATCCTCAGCGGACATACCTATGTAGGTACCTACTGGGAGCCACCTAACCTAGGCGGATAGGACGCTGGAAACTTCCTTCGCCCCAGTTGATGCCAACCCCGTACTAGCTCCCTATTTACAACTGAAATAGATCCAATTAGCCCGGGGAGACCTCAAAATTCCTCTTTATATAGAACCATAGTGATATCTTTCTAGCAATTCCTAGTATCTCGGAAGGCGAAGACGACTTTTTCTCGTTTCGTACTAGGGATACGGTCGTGTAAGGAGACCTCGAAGGTAATAGTGGAGATAAAGCTGGGTGTAAGTCGACAATGCACCACCTAAATATAGCGATATAATATACTACTGGTTAACGTATACTGCACCCCTATCATCATTGTATGCTGGAGCGATCTCATTCCACGAAAGTTGGCATCGTGCTCACTACCTAGGTACTTAGGTAGTGGCCCTATGCGGAAGTGGGGTATTTCACCATTGATATTCTATGTTCAGTCAGTTATGGCCGTCATTAGGGGGATTTCTTAGGACCATAGGGACGAAATGCCTGCCCCAAAATGCCTAAACGTTATAGGTACAAGCAGTTGTCATTCCCTCGCCTCTATTGAAATAGGTATAAGCTTCGCTTGTTGTAACAATAACTCTATAAGGATGTAAAAAAGTCTTTGAGAGCCCGGTCTCCCCATCTGGAATGAACTGCAGTTCTAACATCGGTAGCGCTTTTATTTAGTATTAATAGATTGTTAACTCTTAACGAAACAGTATAGCAATCGACTTTACTTGGAGTTGGTGTATAACACGAACACACTCTCTAGAGGTATATATATATATATATATATATAGCAATGAATCGGAATATTTATACTGCTCGGGCAGTGCTCAAGTATAGCAGGGGATTGGTTAGTTGATTTTGCCCCGCGGTCACAGCGTATCGAGTATGGTATGGTTGGGAGTCTCGGTCGCTCCAAGCACTTTCATATTTATCCCGGAGAGGGCGGCGATTAACACGTATGCGGTTTATGTCAGCTGCTTTGATTCCAAAGAATATGTTATAGACTTGAGAACAAATACCAGCCATAGATGGAAGTAATATCGGGTTATATACCTAACTAAGATATAGTATTGAGATAGGACTTTGCTCTCGTGGCACTTACTCAGCTATTGAAGGCACGTAATGAGACCCCTGTGGTTCTAGTCCTCAGCCCTATGGGGTCTCTCGCTACGGCGTCACCCGGCGGGCTGGCGTCAGCAACTTCGTATCCATGTATTTAATAAGAAAGGTACCAGGAATGTAGAATGCTCTCATGCAACCTAACGACACCATATTCCGAATTCAAACTAACTCGAACTCAGCTGGCCGAGGATGTTGTTGATAATGCTACGCATGGAATATTCTAACTCATCCCGGAGTTAAGAACGCGGTGCACTTTTTCACTTGTGGGGAAGATATAGCTGGCTACTTACGTACGTAGGTACTTAAGAGGTAGGTAACATTGACGATGGATCTAGAGCTTCGTTATATGTCATTACAGCCCAATGTTTTCCGCTGTTGTTACATTCCGCTGGATTAAATTTTCTACATAATTTCTTATGTCTTGTTATTTACACCGCCTTGATATTTCAGAAGCCTAGTTGCGCGCGATATCCAAAGTTACTGGTCAATTCACTATAATTTCAACTTATGAGCTGGTAATATAACGGGGTATACTTCCATTCGAACTATTAGACTAGAGTAATCTTGAAGCGAGCCATATTCCCCCTTCAACTGTTCCGCCCACTTCCGTCTTGCTCAGCTAGGACTCTTAGGAGGTAATTCAGACGCGAATACTGTATCAAAATACTGAGTCGCTAAAGTCAAGGAGATAGCAGGTAATCATCTCGGGTCCGTAGCTTTATTGACGTTTGTTACAGGTATGTGTAGAAACAGGCAAATTAGCATTATTTTTGTAGCTGTAAGATACTCGAGACACTCCAGATTCCATGGCATCCAGGCCTTCTCTTCTAGGTTACATTGGGGGACGGAGGCCCCGGTCCACGTCTATGTAGCCCTGTCGAATCCCATGTCCAGGTCGGGACCGGGTTCAACATAGCCCAATTTCTTGTGAAAAACATATTACCTAACAGCTGAAGCTGCCGTCAGATTGGCTAAGGTCCTTGAGGAATTTGTTACCTAGGGGGGCAGGGGTCAGATCTATCTAGCTCGATTTTTGGTGTACTTGTGATTATGCGGCTAACTATTCATATCCCACCTTCTGCTGTTCCTGATGTTGAATTTTTTTTTCGTCAGCACCGACTGAGACATTCTTCTGATCGTAATGTTCTGAAGGAGTGTCCACTTCAAATACTTGGGATCATCATAAGAACAAATCATACACTTCGGACGATCGAGGATGCCACCAAGAGTGAGTAGTATTATCGCTAATTCCGTGTCAGGGAAATCTGCTAACGGCACCGAAAGTACGATGAAGCGCCTGAGCTGGCACCTCATAATTTCCCAGAAGTTCATCACCCACCTTCTGTACCAGAAGTGGCTGCATACGGGCAACGTCATACACCTCCGACACCCATAAAATTGGAGGAATTAACGAACCCATCAACAACGTATCCAAGCTATAGGCCACCCGAAAGTTCAACTCACTCGCCGTATGCTTCATATGACTATCAATCTGGATTTGGCCATGTACCAGCTTCCGACAAAGGAAGAGGCCGAAAACAAATATTAGGATGCTCAGTTTTAGTATTCACTCTGTCTATTATTATCGCGATTTTATCCATAACCGTCATAGGGCTGGCGGCGGGAACGGGAGTCGAGGCGAACCGCGCAAACAACGCTGAGGCGCGATTAGCCGCATTAAACGCATCTTCAACTTCCACAGGCTCAGCGCCGGCTTCAAGTGCATCAGACTTTAGCGATATCGACAATGGATGCTCTAAAAACTCGGGTGGTGTGTCGGGGACCACTTATACGACTCACTGTAAGTATCGCGATTGATCTAATAATTATGGAATCATATGATCGCTAATCGGTTAAAATTTCCAGTCTTCAATAGAACTACATTCAAATTATATTGTAACAGTGATGCGCCGAATAATCCACTCTCTTCTCTTTTCGTGGGCAACTTCAACGATTGCATAGACGCCTGCGCTTCATACACCTTCTACCTTGCTTCGGATTTCACTCATATCTCCAATATGACCACAGCCTACAATGCTACCTGCGCGGGTGTCAGCTTTATCCCCGCGTGGACCAATCGTACGTTTGCTGAGCAGCAGAATGCGCCGGGGAATTGCTATCTTAAACCTGGGCCGCAGAACCAGACAGCGCTGAACAGCCCTAATGCGGGCAGTTCCGCGATACATGCAGCAATTTTGGATAACTAAGTGCATCATAATCCTAATAATATTTTTACGATTATGTATTGGATGGGACAATGGAATGATGGCGCATGCATTTTACATGATACCATAGCGGCAGGTGTCTGGCGTTCACATGAGGGCTTTTCTGGTGGGATTATTTACAGCGACACATCGGATGAGATTTAGGATCAACGGTCTACTGGCAAGGAGCCTTGCAATTTGCTATTTTGGCAGTGGTTGGAAGAGATCACATGCAATTTACTTAAGATATATGAAGGTGTATTACACCACCTGAATATTGAATACAAATGCCACATGATCAAAGCAATTCTCTTTCGTTTAGAGGGCCACGAGTCAATCAGCTACCTACCTGCCTCCTTGAGTAATTCCCGACGTCTTTTCGTCGGCGGCGCTGACTTACTGAGCAATAAGCTGACTGAGCGACTCGATTTGTTCGGTGCCTCTGAACAGCAGTGACCCCAATAAATTGGTTGCTATGGTATCCAGCGAATAGGAATACGCTGACATGGTTGTGTTTGAGACCCTGTCTCATAATACTGCACACATTTGTTACATACGGACCCGAGCAATCTGGCCGAAGGCCACCGAATGCTGCCGCGAGGGCAATGCGAAACTCATAAAAATTAAAATAAATCTTCAATTGCAGCTGCGTAACCGAGTATCATATTCATAGACCTCGATGAACATCTCTATTCAGCCCCCTATGAGAACCGGAGTGCTGTGCCGTACTAGGGGCCAAACCCCCATCCACCCAGTCAGCTAAAATAACCCACCTCCCTCTTTTTGTATTCCCTCCCGAGCTGCCGGGCGCTGCCACGCGGGTGCAGGGGCAATCCGTTCTGGTGGACTTTATAAGGGAACCCCGCGACTGGTCGTGGGGTATTTGGTAGCTAACTCGATGCCAAGTAATCGGTCCTATATCTGCCACTCCTCCTGTTCGCGTAACTCCTCCCGACTCTTATTGACGTTGTTAGGAGTTGCCCGAGAATTAGAGGTGTCGCTATGTGTCAAGTCTCGTCTATAGTCTCCTGCTTTTTCGTATATGCAGATTCAATATGTAGGACTTTAGCTGGCTGTTGGCTGGATCATGATCAACGCAAGCATACCAACAAATTTAGGTCAAAGCTTTCATATATCTCTGAAACAAATCGCGTTGAACCAAAATAGATGTGATCAATCATTGGGACGAAACGGGTCGGCGTGATTAAATCTCTTACGTTAGGTACATTCGCGACCCCCCATTTGATTACTAGGGTGTCATTCCTTAGCGATCTGGGTAGGTAACGCTCGCTAAACTGTGCTTTTTAGAGGAACAGCCCTACATAGGGAGGTTGAGTATCATCCCAAATATCCATAAGAGAGTGCGGAATCCCCCTGACCTGAATCTTGGCCCAGCCCTATATGACGATTCCTTGCCAGCACGTAGGCAGGACCGGCAGGGTAAAGTTCCAGAGCTCAGCAGTCGGGAACTATGCGTTTCCTGTCACGAACACGTTTTCGAATCTATGCAGCCTTCCAAGAACATAGCTAACTCTCGAGTGTTTTATACGCCTACGAAGATTGAATTCACGATTCGGGTGTTCGAGCATCCGCCTGCGGACGTTCCTTAGACTAGAGGTCGCCATCTTTTCAGGACGCTAGAGAGTTGGCGTAGCTCAGGCGGGAATAACGGACTTAGGCAAGCCTACAGGGCTGTCACGGCCAGTAGGCGTTTACCAACCGTCTTGGCGCAGATGGTCGCCAACACGGCTTGATCGCCCTGAAATCGTTCACTCCCCAGGAAGTTATAGGTACCCGCTATAGCAGAAGTCAACTGAGTAGGTACCTAGTGTACCTAGACAGGTGTTAATCAATGATGCATTCAATCCTCGATTTACATGATCCACGATCAATGCAGATGTCTTAGACATTCTCAACCTCCAATTCCCTCTTCAACGACCTCTCTATCTCTTCCATAATCCTTTCCATGAAATCCCTATCGTAGAACGCTTCATTAAAAATCAAATTGAGCTCGATTTTACCTGCGAATGTCCAGAAAAACAGATAGCTCTCCTTCGCCAAACATTCAATACCTAGACTGATGTCCTTAACTTTTAGCGAACCTCCACCCTGTGTCCCACTGCGATGAATCCTTTGAACTAACTTCTCGGCATCATCTACGCTAGATATATCGATCTCACTTCTTGGCGGTCCTAACTCCCCAGCACGTTTCAAAAACGCCAAGATCTGGGTTGCGAACTGTCTGCGTGCTATGAGGAACTCATGGTTCAGGCCAGCATTGTACATCGTATTGTACTGTTCTGCGTTCTCTAGCCATGAGTTATTTGGTGGTACTTTAGCCATGTAACTACCTGTATACAGCGCTGAGGCGTATTGTGCAGAGTTGAATGGTTCCTTAAGATACGGGCGCAGACTGAAGCGCATATTACTCGTGTAATGACCCATCTCAGATGGCGATGAGGTGCATCCGACGAAGTTTGCCGCAGCGAGAGATGCATGAGCTGCGGATAAGGGTGTAAGATTACGTGCTTTGCAAGCGTCTAGCACGGAGTCCGTTATAGATTTTGACAGGGTGCGTCGAACACCGCGTGTTCCTTGGGGCTTGATAGAAGCGTCATTGTGGTAGGGTAAGCCGATAGAACCGGCGACAAGAGCACCACTCTTGAGACATTCCGCTGTTGCTGCTTGGATCTCGGGAGTCGGCTCTTGCGGGAGTTCAAGAACCTCTTCGACGCTAGGTGCAAGGCGGACAGGCTCATTGCCCCAAGGTACAGTAGCGGGGTCTAGCTCCGATACGAACGCCTCGAAGAACGCATTGAGAAGCTGGAGTATACCGGGACCATCCGTGCGCCAATGTGCAGTATGCAGGATGAACTGCTTGGGATGCGCGATGAAGTAGCCTGTGACGTAGGGGGAAGGCTTCAAGTTTGCGACTAAGTCGTCGGCGGTTATGCCGGGCTCCGAGATAACATGCAATGTCTCATCTGTCCATCGCTCAAGGGCCTCAGCATCTGGGACGATATAATCCAAACTATTGGTGCTAGCTGTCGATGCTATGCTGGGATGTTGGAATCGGAAAAGCATCCAGGCCTTGCGTAATCTTGAGGAGATGTCGACATCATCCAGTGAGCCGGATAGGTCGAAGCCACCAATAGCTCTAACCGACCAATGTTCTCGCCCGGTCGGATGTGCCCTGTCACCAATCCATTTAATCATTGCTTCATTTTCTCCTATTGGCCTCTGCCAATGTCCGGGTGAGATTTCGGACCATGGCATCTTGAAACCTAGCCTTACAAGAGATCTAAATGAAGATTTAGGTAGGGAATTTAATATTGATGAACATCATCTAGAGTACTATAGAACTCCAAGGCATCCATATCAACTTCCGCATTGCGAGAGTGTATATTTATATGGCCATATCTTGGTTGAAGTATATTTGTGTTCGATGAGACGGAGTTTCAATTCGGGTTTTCCTTTCGGATGAAGAGTGGATTACGAGTCGAAATACCTAGATCTCAATGACTATTTGAACTACGATTCGCTCTCTAAGTGAGTAATTCATATGAAGCTGGTGCTACTCATACGCCGATTCGAAGTTATTCCGTTCTAATTTATTCGTTTACGTATCTTGCAAAAATGGATTGGACTGAAGTATCACCAGGAGTGTACAGCAAAGAGCTCTGTGGGGTAGAGAAGATCTATCGCAATATTTCGCAGCTATTCAAACCTGTTGGCCGCGAACATTGGGGTCTCTATTGCGTATGTGACTTCGAGCTCGGTCCATCATTATCGGGCAAAGACCCAGCAGCAGTGTTGCGCGATGCATGGAAAGCATTGAGATATGACTTCCCAGCTCTCGCCGTGGCTCCGGATGGCCTGACTAAAAAGACCTATATCCTACCAAACCAATCATCGGTAGAAAAATGGGCTGACGAAACCTTCATCGTCGATCCGATCTCATCGTCGGATGATATCTTGGCTTCTTATCCGCCGCGAGACACACCAACCATACACTACCTCCCTGAATTGTCACAAGTTGTCTTTCTCTGCTCTCATTGGCGGATTGATGGCCTTGGGACGTGTATGATAATGGATCGCTTTTTCACTATACTCGCGAAAGCTACTGGCGCTCCTACTTCCAAGTCATGGGCAAATGATCTGCACAAAATCTCGCCGAACCTGGAAGAAGCCCTTGGAGTGCCAGCGACAGAAACACCAGAGGTCCAGGCCTTGGCGCGCGAGCACATCAAAGAGCATCATAAGAATGCCGTGCACGCAGGTGGTCTACCATATCTTGGCGATGCGAAAACTCCCCCAGGACGTCCAGCGGCTACAGCTACGACCTTCAACGAAGACAGCACGGCAGCTTTCATTGCTACATGTAAAGCGCGCAAAGTTACCGTCACCTCAGCCATTTACGCTGCCCTCGCAGGTGCGATTCCCGTACTCTCGCTAGACGAATGCACCAAGAAGTACGCAGCGGTGATGGCAGTAAACATGCGAAATCACCTGCAAGAGCCCTATAATGGCAGAGACCACCCGGTCCAAGTTTATGTCGTAGGGCAAGCACCCACAGTGGATCACAGTTCATCGTTTTATGAAAAGACCAAGGAGTTTTCGAACCAAACCGGAAGTTGGTATAATGAAGACTTCAAACGCGCGTACCGTGTAGCGACTCAGTACCAATACGAGGCGCTGTGCAACCGCGGCCCGCCCCCAAAGCCGCCGAGCAGCGTCACTTTAAGCAGCCTCGGCGTGATTGAGAGAAACTTATCTGGCGAGTATGGTGGTGGTGCAGTGAAAGTAAGGGACTTTCGTTTTGGTGTGAGTATGATGACTCGTCAGATGCTCTTGTATGCATGGACGTTTGGAGGGAAGCTACAATTTTCTGTCAATTACAATGACGCTTATCATGACTCACTAGAAGTAGCAGCGTTTCTGGAACTTATCGTGCAGATATTAAAGAAGGAAATGGGAGTCACTTTAGTCGCGGAGTAAACGGAAGGGATGAGCAAACAGAAACAATAGATTCTTCGGATCGGACAATGCTATAGTTATTCACAAGTCTAGGGAGCAACGCGCATCATGAGAGAAATATAAATCTTTCTAGAAAATCCCTATGAGTTCAATTCTTGGTGCTTTACTTAAATAGACTGGTTCTTGGCAATTTCATTCCATTGGCAGATCTTGTTTCACAAAGCAAACTGGATTTACATCGACATTACGACATACCCGATCGCTCCGACGTAATCTTCTGAATAAAACACCAATAACCCCAGGAATATATCGCTATGGACCAGCTTACCGGCCAATTGAAAACAGTACGGCTAGAGGACAAGTAGAGGAATTATTCCGATTTTGAGGAAAGGCCTACAGCCCGAAAAGCGCAATGGGGTATCCTCCTTCAGCTCCTTACGAGTCGCCTAGACGAAGCCACAAAGACAGCAAAGAAAAATGGCGGGGAAATGTCACTTGAGGAACATAATGCCTACTATTGCGCCGTATTTGACCAAGTGTTGCAAGAAATAGCATCTCGAGATGATATTCCTAATGCTGTCATGGAACCGCCCGCCGAATCCCTCACACTGACTTTTTATGGGGGATGGAATAATTATCTGTGCCTTGGCTGTGCTGACTTTTACGACACTGAGGATATCGTCCACGCTGAGACTTACGCCAGGAAGGGGGAATCCGATGGTATCACGAAAGACGACTTAATTCGTACTATCGGCGAAGTTCTCTATGGAGGATTGCATACGTTCTGTAGAGATTCGAAGGAAGAAATTGGAATTATCCCGAGCCGCCTCGACTGGATGGGCACAACTTCATTGTGTACCCCGGTGGATAATATACTGTACATTGGTTACGTGCCAACGGCTGAGATATCTTCAACAGCCGATGAGAAATACAAGTCAGAAGGAAGAGCGAGCACTCACAGGGAATATGGCGTTAAATGGGAACCAATGGCACTGGGATCTGGAGCTTGGGGAATCCAGGGATATTATACCGATTACGCGGAGAAGCTACTCTTAGCTAAAGGCTTGCGACGAGAGGACGCAGATGTATATCTAGGATACTAACATGGGTAACCCCACCGCATCATGTATTAACTCCACAGCGTAATTATCTATGAACATTCGGCTGATCTGTAACCTCCTTCGTATCGCCGATAGGCTCGGACCTATGCGTACCTACCTACCTACTTAGGTAGGTTCGTATGGCATATGAAAGCAATTCAGCTTACTGGAATCACATTGTTTCCCATCTTAACTTGAGCGCCATTCGATGGATTATTCCCTCCCGACTTGGATGGGAGGCAGTTCTCATAGCTGTCGTGAAGCTCCTTCAACATGCCATCGAAGTCAAAATACCACAATTTGTGAGATCTAGTCGTAATCTCAGCTAGGCATTTGTCCCAATCCGTCAGAGTGTCCGGGTAAACCCACTCGTAGACATCACAAACCTCGCGGCTGCTCTTAACCAACCACTGACTGCGAGGGGGCCGAACTTTATCATAAATCTTGAGCGAGGTTTCGATAATCATCCCCTTTTCAGCTTGTGGGTCTTGAGAAATGGTTGTTGCGACTTTCTCTAGGAGCGTACATAATGCCAACGCATCCTCAACCCCGATACCAGCGCCTGCTCCATGATGCGGCGATGAAGCATGGGCAGCGTCTCCTGCTAGACATACACGTCCTTGAACAAATGTCGGCGCGGGATGGTCGTACGTGTCGAAGATGGCCCACTTATCAATATTATCGGGTAGTAGGTCCACAATCTTGCACACAGTGGGACCCCAACCCCTGAATGCGGCGGCCACCTCCTCACGGGTAGCTGGCTTCGTCATGTTGCCAACCTTGTTGGGGTCATCGAGTGGCCAGTCTTCAATCTCCCTGATGAAAGCCACAACATTTAGGAAATCACCCCCCGCAACAGGGAAATGTAAAATATGTGCCCTGGGGCCCGTGTGCATGTGTTGATTGAACGACTTGAAGACGCCTAGCACTGGTAGTACACGGTCCATGGGGATTAGGGCACGATAGGCGACTTTATGACTGAAGTGTGGGTGGGAAGCTGGATTGTCGGCGCCTAGAATAAGCTGCCGCACCCTGGACTTGATTCCATCGCAAGCGATGACTATGAGAGTCAGTTGAGGGGTAAGTCTCATGGAATGAATGAACGCCTACCTATATCAGCTTCGGCCGTGCTCCCATCAAGGAAATGTAGTAGCAACCCTTTCGTCGGCCCCCTATCATCATATCCCGTAAAGCGCTTTCCGAATTCGACTGCGTGGCTTGGGATGTATTTGACCAACTCGTCGAGGAGGTTGGCACGATGGCAGCCCTGGAAACCTTTGTATCCGGAATGAAGAAGACCCAGAAGTTTATCATCCGAGCCTTCGATATCGTTTGGGTCCCAGTTATAGCCATCATGATAGCGTAGATAATCATTGGGATTGTTCTTGTCCTCGCCGTTGGTCGTAGCTACAGCATTGACGGCGTCCACGATGACAGGGTCAAGTAAGGCCATGCATTCTAGCGCATTTGCAGTGAATGCCACGCCGGCGCCGATTTCACGGAATGAACGTGCTTGCTCGTAGATTTTGACAGGTATATTGCGTTTAAGGAGGCCCAGAGCTGTTACCAACCCAATAATACCTCCACCAACTACAGCGACATGCACCTGGGATGGTTCTCGTGCCGCCATTTTTCGCTTCGGGAGTCAAAATTAGATTTAGAAACCGAAAAGTTTAGATTCTCGCTGTGATAATCAGATAGCGATTCCTTCTCTGGTGCTTTTCACCTCCAAAATGCATGAAAATTACTCATTATACGCGTGAAATAAGGCTTATTAGATCTATCCCATCTGACTACGTCAGTATCCATCTTAGCAGCGAGTTCGAGGTGATTGAATTTCCCCATCGCTACTCCCCGCCAGGACTCAGTCCTCTCGGAGTATTAAGTCGGATTGTTGTTTCTATGTAGTACTATATTCCGATAGACCATCGTGAAGTTAAGGTGGATCATGTTGAGGAAGTTTCCGAGCAGTATCGGATGTGAGGTGTGATGTTAAAAGACAACCGGGCAACTTGGGAGGACGATCATTTAATTTACGAGAGTGGGTGTTGACGTGGCGGAGTTATTTAACGGAGTATATCCCTGAGCTGGGTGGGTGGGTGGATAAGACGCCCTGGAGTTCAGTGGCGTCGCAAAGCGCTGGCACATCAATACTACAAAATCAGCTCTCCCTACAGGTTTCCGACAGTAGAGCCCCGGTTTAACACCATCCGTTGGCAAGACAAAAAGAAAAGAAAAATACACAAGGCGCCATTTTCCTTGGATACGCTAGATAGCTCGTAATGGCACGAATAAAGTGGTTCTTAGATGGGTTCCCCTTGAAGACAAAAATTTGAATAATGCTCTTCACGGGTTGCGATGTATATATTTACAGGAATGTCTTCTAGGCCTATATATAATGCTTCATATTCTAATACATGTACTCTACGCACTCTGCCATTGTATTTGCAGCGTGGTGCCATGCGATCCCTTTTCAGAGTACACAGTGCCCTGGCTTGAACCGCTAGGTACTGAATCAGCGTACCAATCGTTCCCATCGGCATTCGCCAAATTTGCGCCATCTGCGGCAAAGACGTCAGAGTCAGCGCTAGCTGTGCTCGCGCCGCAGGTTAGCGAGCCACCCGATACTGAACAGGAGCCCTTGCTGGACTTCAGCGTAAAGCCACTTCCTGAAGAGGCAGCTGTAAATGTTGCGCATGTACCTGTTGTATACCAAGCACCGCTGCTAATAAGGCAGCCTTTAGCAGACCCACCGGTAACTGCGTTCAAGTAACCCTTCCCTGAAAATGTTCCAGTTGGCGTTGGTGAAGGGCCGCCAGATGTTGTGCTTGTCGGTGTGGGAGAAGTTGTCGAACCACCACCACCACTGCCTCCACCGTTCTTGGGGAGGTATTTCACTGAGTCAGGGCAACCGCCGTCGTCGCCATTGTCGGGACTGGCTGGCACGAACTGCCCATTGGCGACCGAGCCGTATGTGTTAAAGTAGTAGTACACCTGTTCAATTGCGCCACTAGTGCAGCCGATATAGACGGTCTCTCCGCCGTGGTTTTTAGAGAGCGCAGCCTGGATATCGGATAGTTGATAGCTCTTGCTTGAGCTTGGCGTAATGCCCTCATCGGAAAGCCATTTGTACGTCGGCAGCGACTTGAAAAGGCTGACTGTTGTGTTGAAAAAGTAGGGTACTTCTTCGGTAGGCTGGTAATCGGTGAAACAGCTTGGTTCGAGCGTTGAGACACATGTGCCGTGCTTCCCCCACTCGTGTTCCCAGAATTCTTCACCGGTACTGTCATTCGGCAGCCAGTAGGTCTCCATATAGGTTAGGAGGTCATCGTTGCCAGATGACTTTAGGATATCAGATATATTCGTGTAGGCGCGTTTGCTGTCGCATGTGGAGTCATATGTGCCATCGCAGTGATCCGGCCATAGACCGTGGATAGTCCAAGAATCGTCCGGTCCGACTACGGGGTCTGTATCCCAGAATTGAGTCTGTAATAGTGATCCTCCGGGATAATTGAAGCAGCAAGTATCGGCGACACTGCTGGAATTATGGCATGACAACTCTGATGTGCCTGTGCATTGTTTGGGAGCGCCGCCAAGGACGGACTGAGCTAGGCTCAGCACAGTCAAGGATCCGGCAGTAAACGTGCGAACAGATGCCATTTTGTCAGAAGCTGTGGTGTCGCCATTTCCAGACGATATTAGAGGGCTTCCGACCTCTATTAAAGCAATTTAATGTTTTTAAGAAGGTATGTCAGATCAAAACACGTTCGTTATCAGGACAAGAGGGCATTGCGCCGTACCCTTCCCCACTGATCTGCGCGACATAGCTAGGTTGCAGCGCTCTAGACCGATATACCTTCTTGTTTAGGCGACATGCGAGTGCTCGTCGCGCTAAACGTCGTCGAATCATGTGCTAGAGATGGTTACCCCCTATCCTGTCCTTCTTGTCTTTCGGTCCGTGGACGTCTCAACTAACTTATCCGTTCAAGCAAATGCATACTAAGACATCTCATTGGAAGTGCTATCAATTAAACAACTTCCCTTTATAATTTACCTACCCAGGTAGGTATATATATGATGGCCAACCCCTGAGACCGAACTTCTATCGTCACAATGGATCAGCGAGCGCCGTGATGCCCCACGTCCATTACCAGGAATAAAAGAACCCCTCCAGCTTCCTCTCGAGGTGCCTACCAACCAGTCTGCCAAGTTACCTAGGAGCTACGTGCCTCGCAAGGCGAGTACCATCCATTAAATCAATTCTAATGGTTGTCAGAAGAGATTTAGATGTTTCAAGATGAGATGCGATTCTTTACAATAGAATAATACTTGTCATTGACGAACACTTTTAATACAGTGATGCCTATCTTGACATTCATGGTGTTCTCTAACGAACTTCCTGGTAGGGTTTAACCCGGCGATGCCGTGAGGGATTTCGCTGCACCCAACAAACAATAGATAATTCTAAAATATTACGGGAGCAATTGAATTCTTCAATTATTGAGATATCTACTAAGGATCACCCGATATGTTCAACATATTTGTTCCACTCCGGGTTAGCACTTATTGCCTCAAAGTCAGCGTCGGTCAGACAACCGATCGCATCGCAATCTCCATCAGGCGAGCCAGGGTATAGAACCAATGTACTGGGGAACGGCACACTTGGGGGCCGGCGAATAAATTTCGGCCTCCCAAGTCTACCGAAATCTGGGAACACCCCATCAAGAGTGCGAATTGACGAACATCCGATGTCTACATCTGGGTTGAATTTCCCCGAGTATGTAATGGTCGATTTATCCGGCTCCCGCGCAATAAACGTTGCAAAACTTCGAAGATGGTAGAGGTTGTTCGTTTCGTTGAGGCGCTTACGCAGGTACGAGGCAATGGTTGATAGAGGGGCCTCGGCAAGCTGCTGGAAAGTCATCCAAGCAGACATCGTGTGCGCTACTTCACCCATGTACTCAGGTGGAAGTCCAATAAGCTTTCGACCATCAATCTGCCGAGCGTATCTTGAAGTTGTGTCTGCTGGGAACCGGTCCTTGCGGGCAATGATGAAGTGTTTCCAACAAAACGCACAAATGGCGTCGTCCGTCGAAATGAATGGCACATCCGGATCGAACCCTTCGCGTTGACTTGCGATACGTTTAAGCTTGTTCATGTTTTCCACCGTGAATCGAAATACGTGGTATCTCGCATCTCGGCGGGGGATGAAAGGGGCTGCATCCGTGACAGGCGGGCGCTTGTGGTGGCTGTGGTCCAACATAGGTTCATTGGGTCCCAGTAGAGATATAATATTTCTACGATCTCGGCTTGCTACCTTATGGAAAGAGGGCGGGAAATCTTCGCCTCTCATAGCAATTGCGACCAATTTCACGAATCCGAAATGTCCACTAGCATCTCCCATATTGTGTTCGAAAGCGAAGTCCACTACCACGCCTCGTCGTATGAAGCTGACTTGTAACCGAACGACGTGGGCAGGATTTTCGTCTGAATCTTCAAATTTCTTCGGGAAGCCAGGTACAGGGGTCAATTTCTCGGTGTCGATCAAAGAAAGCGGTGCTTTCTGTGCGTGTAGGGTGGTATATTCGGGGATCTCATCCGTGAAGTCCGCAATATCGATAGCTTGTTTTGGAAGCTGGCACGAGATTGGACGGTATATCCCAGAGTTTCCTTCCGCCTTACCGATATTCACGACTCGGGCTCCCATCCAGGGAACATCCGTCCTTACTTTAGTGACGGCTGCTTCGAGGTCATGGATGATCTGCTCGCGGGAGGAGCCATGTGGCATGGGGAAAAAGTAAAGAATATGGGAGTAGACTTGCAACATGGGCAATTGGCCAAGAGCCTGGTCTTGGTAGCGGGCGAGATCCCCATAGTCAGCCATCTCTCAAAATACCTTCAAGCGCTAAGGTCACCAGGCACAGCAATGACAGACGTTGAGCGGATGGGTACCTTTCGCTTATGGATAATCGCACCATAAGAAGAAAAACCTTTAAGGCAAGATATAAGTCTGCGGGAAATCTTGCACAAGCTTGTGGATGTCCGTATATGGGACGTGGAAAGCCCGCCGGACTTTTCTGTCGGAAGTCGGAGTGCTAATATTATTATCAAGTACTAAGATCCGTTTACAAGTTGTAACCCTGTAACTATACCTAGGTATGTCTCAAGCAGCGGCACCCTTACACCTGGAACGTACGTCCCGACGCCCCCAGGCGTGGGAGTATGCTAACGGGTACGTTGAAGTTCAAATAACATGTTGTAATCTTTTCTTTTTTACTATGAAATAACACACTTCAAACCCATACCTACTCCACCATGACCATTTTACCATGCCTAGATCCATCTAATTTGCTCTTATACCATTAACCAAAGAATATCCCTTGATGCTAATAATGCCCCTATCCCGCCCCTATAGACCCGAAAGAGAACCCCCGAGCTAACTGAGTACTCGTAATGAATTACACTACTTCGATCAGGCATCGATGCCCCGCAGGCATCGCTAGAAAGTTGACGTGAGGATCCATTTCATCATCAGTCATGCCAAACTTGTTCGAAAGTTTGACGTTCGGGAATTTCCTAAAGAACAGAGCTGTGCAGAGTCGTAGCTCTAGGCGGGCAAGGTTGATACCAATACAGCCTAATCAATCACGCTTAGTTAGAAAGTATTTGAGGCGGGCTCGCGGGATAGACACTTACTTCGAGATCCGATACCAAATGGCATGAATGCATTTCTCGCCTCGCTAGACGGGGTTTCCCAACGTGACGGATCGAATCTATTTCGGAGTTAGTCTTCCCTTGGTAACAACTGACCTATGGCGGTTAATAATACTTCTCAGGGTCTGGAAAAATCTCCTCGTCTCGATGTATCGTGTAATTCTGGGTTGACACAACTGCCCCTCCCGGAACGTAATAGCCACCTAATTGACCTCCTTCTTTCGGGACAATTCTAGGTAGGGCCCCTGAAGCTGCACCGTACAATCGTAACGTCTCATCGATAACGCAGTTCAGATAAGGGAGGTTCCTAAGGTCGCGATGGTTGAATTCTGCAGGGAGTGCCTGAATTTCCCGGAGAAGTCTATCATGGACATCCTTCTGCCTAGAGACGGCGTAGATGAGATATGTCAAGGTAACCGCGGTCGTGTCGGTACCGGCTGTAATGTAAGACTGGGCTTCGGTTGTAATGTCTTCTCGAGAGAGCTCCTCATTTTGTGAACCAACTTTGTGAACTAGGCTTGAAAATAGTGTTCTCTTGGCGCCGCCGTCTTCCACGAGTTGTAGGTATTTATCGGTACGTTTGATACCATACTCAACTATGCGCTGTCTCATGATGCCTACATCTCTGAGCTCGGGAAAGAGAGGAAGGTATGCTGCTAGCCAGATGAGTGTTGGGAATGCGCCACGGAGGGGCAATAGAGATCCCATAACAGCGATATCCTTAGCATATTGATTTTTCTATGTATGAAGATGTCAGCATAATCAAACAACTTCATCGTTTAGGTGTAATCACCTTTCCAATCTCGAGCATTTGAAATGACTCGCCAAAGCACAGCTCACTGATGATGTCCATGGCAAACAGAGTCCACCAATGAAGGATATCGGCGCAGCCTTTCGTTTTCATCTCATTTTCTATCTTCGAAATAGTGAAGTGAGCCTTCCGAATGACCGCTGGCTCGAGTTCAACCATCGAAGTTTCTGCGAAGCACTTATCCAAAGTACGCTTACGCTGAGCATGAAAGGCTGGATCAAGCGTCGAGAAGAGACTTCGGACTTTACCCCCGACATAGAACCCAGGGTCCTTGAGATACTTGGACCTTACTTTGTGTATCTCACGGGCGCCCGAGACATCAGCGACGTCTACTTCATGAGGGCCAAGCCGGACTACCGGACCTGCGATGCATTTAGTATCATTCAATCAGGGGATTTTTTATTGCAGCGCTGATGGCCTACCATATTTCTCATGAAGTGAATGAACATAACGTGCTTTCGACCCAGAAAGTAGCTTGATTCTCACGTGTATGTCGGTCCACCTAGAGAGTAGCGGCCCTGGAATGGACGCTAAGGGGCTTCTAATAGCGGTGTATACGAATCTCTTAGACGCGAAACTTATTAGTAAGATCTCAGAAAATACCGTGGAACTTCACTCACTAACACGAGGAGCCCAATGAACCCCAATACGAAGTTCGCTACGGGCGTTTGCTGAGGCACCAATTGAGCAAGTTCATTGAGAAACGCCATCTTTGACAATATTGAGACCACAAACTTCGAAAAAACTTCGAATATTCTCATATTATCATCTCTGCGAATCTTCTGCTTTTCTTAATCTACGTCACTACGGTTACGTGCGACTGCGACACCCGCATACGTGAGCTTCGTCGTAATCGAGCCTTTGTCTTACCTTGGATCGGAACCGGCGGCGTCCGCCGGCGGTATTAACTCCGGAGTCACTTTTAGGACTTTTGAGACAGGAATCCGAAAATCCGAACACCGGTTAAGTCCCCTATAAAACGTAGGGATATGGAGGGTTACACATACTTGATATGTGGTCCCCGCGCGCTCCACGACCAGGGTTTATATGGCGAGTCATCCCCTCTGAGGTTCTTGATGGTCCAACAGATATCAATCACGGAGTTTACAGCATCATTATGGTCGATGGATGAGTTTCGTCGGAGTATTGTAGCGGACTGTCAAAACAACAATGTACTAGAATGGATCGTTAGGACGCGTATACACATTATTCTGTGTTACATAGATAGTTATTCAGGTCAATTGAAGCCGATAACCAGACATCGACATGTCGGATATCAAATCTACACTGATATTTTCTTGTGAACCTGTTACTCAGACATCCTATGAACTCAACGCGCTCGACTCATAAAATTATATTCGAAAAAAATAAGTGAATAGTGTCATTCTTTCCCCCACGACATCGAGGTTACTGTCCCGCCATTATTCGACCATGGCACAAGATAATCACCGGGCCGTCTCGGCAGTTGTGTTCTGCCCTCAAAATAAACCGCCAAAGGCGGATTATATGGCAGTCATACGCCGTTATATCCGTAGTAACCCATTGCTTGAGCCATTCGGACAAGCCATCCTCAACCTACCTGACACCTGGAATATTTTTGTAAAAGCGAATGCAGGCATAGCAGCTCTGAGAGATGGACCGCAGTACGTCAGGCAAATGCGAGACTGGTTTGGGGACGACGATGTGCCCCTTTCTATACCGGAGATAATGTCAGGAATACTAGCTCTGCCTCTTCTAACTATCATCCAAATCGTCCAATACTTCCAGTATCTCCAATTCAGAGATATTAGCCACATCCAATTCCTCGAAGAGATCCGGATCGGAGGTGCACAGGGATTCTGTGGTGGTTTACTGCCCGCTTTGGCTATTGCTGCTTCTGGTGATGAGCTTGAAGTTGTTCAAAATGCCTGCAAGTCCTTGCGAATAGCTCTTGGAATTGGTGCTTACGGAGAGCTTGGCGATGATGAGAATGTGCCTGGTCCAACAACGATGGTTATGAGGGCAAAATACGCAGGGCAAGCGGACGAAATAGTGGCAAAATTTCCAGGGGTAAGTAAACACTGTTGCCATGTGAGCTTTTGACTAATACTAATATTGGGAATGAAGGCATACGTATCGGCCGTGACAGATCCCCTATCTATCAGCATTGTGGGGACGGTACGAGTTCTCGAGCAACTAAAGTTGCATGCAGAAGCCGAGGGGCTTCCTGTCACGAAAATAAACCTCCGAGGACAAAATCACAATCCAGAAAACCGCGAACTTACCGATGAATTTTGCCGATTGTGTACTGAATATGCTGAGTTACGACTGCCAAGTTCCGATGCACTCCGGGTGTCCGTAAGGTCTAATAATACGGGCGAGCTTCTGTCAGGGGTTCCTCTATCCCACGAAGTCGTGACCAGTACGCTTGTCAAACGGTGCGAATGGTTTACCCTGATGCAAGCTGTGTCGCAAGACCTTAAAGAGATGGGAAATGATATGGAGCACACATTTGCCATGTTTGGCACTGGTAGAAAGAACTGTGTTCCAAGTAGTCCTTTTGATGACAACCAAGTAAAACTCACCAAACTCGATGTCATGGTTGCTGTCGCATCGGTAAAGCCTACCGGAACGAGCCTACCGCCCAATGCTTATCCAGAGGACGCTATTGCGATAGTAGGAGCGGCCTGTCGTCTGCCAGGAGCCAGTTCAATCGACGAGCTTTGGGATCTCGTCGCCGCAGGCAAGTCGAGGGCAGAAGAACTACCAACAGAAAGACTCAACGGCAAACTTGCGGCTCGCGTAGGCTTAGACAACAAACGAAACGCGAAGGATACATGGCATGGCAACTTCATTGACGACGTAGATGCTTTCGACAACACATTCTTCGGCGTCAGCCCCCGCGAAGCCCTCTATATGGACCCTCAACAACGCCTGCTTCTCGAAACAGCCCACGAAGCGCTGGATTCGAGTGGCTATCTACGGCATCATAACCGTGAAGACTTTGATAACGTCGGCTGCTTCATCGGTACTACGTACACCGAATACTTGGAGAACACAACAGCGTACAGCGCAACTGGCTACTCTGCAACTGGGACGATTCGAGCATTCCAAAATGGAAAGATTAGCTACCATTTCGGCTGGGGCGGTCCTTCAGAAGCGATCGACACGGCCTGCTCGTCCTCCCTCGTAGCCGTCCACAGGGCATGTAGAGCGATCCAAGCAGGGGAATGTCCAATGGCTCTAGCAGGAGGTGTAAATATGATCACGGGCATTCAGAATTTCCTCGACCTGGGAAAGGCTGGATTTCTCAGTCCCACTGGTCAATGCAAGCCGTTTGATCAGACAGCCGACGGGTATTGCCGCGCGGATGGCCTTGGGCTTGTGGTGCTCAAGTCACTGAAGGCGGCAGTCGCAAACGGAGATGATATTCTAGGCGTGATCCCGGGAATCGCTACCAACCATGGTGGCTTATCACCAGCTATTACAGTGCCATACTCGCGTGCGCAGCTCAGTCTGTTTAGAAATGTGATTAAAAAATCTGGATTGAAGCCGCGCCATATCTCGTATGTCGAAGCTCACGGCACTGGCACCCAAGTTGGTGATCCGATTGAAATTGCAAGTATCCGTGAGGTACTCGGCGGACCACAGCGTGATGATACCTTACGTATCGGCTCATTGAAAGCTAACGTCGGGCACAGCGAGACTGCGGCGGGTATAGGTAGTTTGCTCAAGCTTCTAGCTATGTTGCAGCATCGGGAACTTCCTCCGCTGGCCGGATTTCGCACTTTAAACCCCAAGATCCCAGCCCTAGAACCTGATCATCTACATATCAATAGCCAAGTCCTTCCGTGGGACGTATCATTCCGCGCCGCTCTCGTGAATAGTTACGGAGCGGCTGGTAGTAATGCGGCGCTTATATGTAGTGAGCCACCACGCAAAGGAAGACAATCGATGGATACTTCTGGCTTGAGTTACCCGGTCTTCCTAAGCGCCGCTACAATGGAAAGTTTGAGAGCCAACGCCATTAAACTAGGATCCTATATCCGAAAGATAATCAAGTCAAACGAAAATGGCTCAATGAACATTGGAAACGTTGCCATAACCTTATATGAGCGTCGGAAGCATCATGATATGCGTTGGGTTGGTACAGCAAGCGATCTTGACCACTTGACACAATCTTTGGATGCGAACATTGAAAACGAGACATTTGATAAAACAGCATGTACCAAAAAACCAGTTGTTTTGGCCTTTTCTGGCCAAAGCAAACAGAGTATTCAGCTCGATCCATCCTGGTATCATTGGTATCCACATCTTCGATTCTACCTCGATCAATGCGACGAGATACTCCGGGATCTTGGTCACTCTGCAATTACTCCAAGGCTTTTCCAAGACGACCCAATTGAGGACATCGTGTTGTTACAATGTGGTACATTTGCGGTGCAATATGCTTGCGCTATGTGCTGGATTGATTCAGGTCTCGAAGTGCAAGCGGTTGTTGGTCATAGTTTCGGCGAGCTTACGGCGATGGCCGTCTCGGGTGTCCTTTCTTTAGAAGATGGCCTGCAATTGGTGGCCACGCGCGCTTCCTTGATGAGCAGTAAATGGGGCCCTGAACGGGGAACAATGCTAGCAATCCATGCAGATCCCAGCATGATCCATGAGATCATCGCGGGCGTAAATACGACTAACCCAGAGACCCAAGGCGGGCTCGAGATTGCCTGTTTCAATGGTCCCAGGAGCCAAGTCGTAGTAGGGTCAGCGTCGGACATAGACAAGGTAGAAACCCTTGTGCGCAAAGACCAGCGATTCCATGGTATCCAACACCAACGGGTCAATACCAGCCATGGGTTCCATTCGATCTTCACTGAGCCAATCTTGGAACATCTCGATGCTGTAGCGAGGACTCTAAGCTTCAACATTCCAAAGATTCCGTTTGAGACTTGCACTCGAAGTCCTCTGGAAAACATAACGTCGGATCGAATAGTAGAACATACTAGAACGCCGGTGTACTTTAGTGATGCAATCTCTCGTCTCGAGCATCGCCTTGGGCCATGCGTATGGCTCGAGGCTGGCTCTGATTCCCCCATCATCCCAATGATTAAAAAGGCCGTCAAGGATGCCGCCACCCATACATTCCTAGGGATTAAGGCAAAAGGCAACCCCAACGCCGTATCTGCAGTTACTACATCTCTCTGGCGGGAAGGTATAACTACGTCTTTCTGGGCTTTCCTTTCGCCTGATGAGTCAGGGCTTAGACCAGTTTGGCTTCCGCCATACCAATTCCAAAAGAAGCGTCATTGGCTTACCTGGATCGACCCAGTCAATGAAGAACGAAAAGCCGCGGCTCAAAATGCGACGACACGGCGGACAATCCCTACCGAATTGGTAACTCGAGTAGGCACGATGTCGGAGTCATGGGCCTCCCAGGAATTCATCGTTCACACAGAAACGAACCGATTCACGGACATTGTATCCGGGCACGCAGTTAGAGGGTGGCCGCTCTGTCCCGCGTCGATGTACATGGAGTGCGCGGTTATGGCGGCTCAGATGATCAAGCCGGAGATTTCCGTTAAGGCTCTCCAGTTCGAGGACATTTCTTTCCAGGGCGCTTTGGGGCTCAACTCCAATAGAAATGTATCGCTGACCATGGAAGGCGCCGGAGAATACCTAACCTGGAGCTTTGCATTCTCTAGTTCATCAAAGAACGATCCCAAAGCGCGACCAACCACCCACGTAAAGGGCCGTTTTAGCGTGAAATCTCAATCGGACTTTCAACTCCTCGAGCGAATGATGCTAGATCGGATTGAAAGTTTGGTGGCTGACCCTAAAGCCGAGAAATTCATGGCCAATCGAGCTTACGCGCTATTTTCTCGTGTCGTCAACTATGCCGACGTTTTGCGAGGTATCTCGCATATCACCATCCTAGGCTCACACGCCGTGGCGCAAGTTAAACGACCGGCTGTACCCGTTAGTAAGACCGAATCCACGGCGGCAAATATTTGCGACACCGTCAGCCTAGATACATTCATTCAAACTGTGGGCTTGCTTATCAACAGCAGCGACATGTGTCCCGAGGGTGAAGTATTCATTGCCACCAGCATAGATAGCATCTTAATGCAAGGTTGTGATTTCTCGTCATGCGATTCGTGGACTGTGTATGCGATGTCTACACGTAAAGGAGGGTTGGAGGCTTCCGGCGATATGCTCGTCTTTACAAGCGAGGGAAAACTCATCCTTATCGGCTCGGGTGTGAAATTCACCAGGTGTCCCATACCTAAACTTGAACGGTTATTGGCCAGTACCAGCACCAGCAATGTGCTCGAGCCTACCACGCAAAAGCGAGTTCCGATCGTTGACGTGATACCCCAGGGTACAAGCGCAGCGCAAAAAGGGAATACAGGGATCTCAGCTGAGAAAACACTTGCAGTAGCGGAGTCGGATTCACGGAAAAAGCACCCCGACCCGTCCAAAGAGGCGGCTTCGATGAGCCACACTGTACATACTGTACACAAGGAATTTACTCCATCAAATTCGACAGGCGACGAACTTGTGATAGTCAGTAGGCCAGACGATTCAAAGGATGCAGTGCAGCTTTCTCCAGTCAAGAAAGACCAAGAGGCGCCTGCAGGGAAAGGTTCTGTAGCAATACGGACTCGGCAGCGAGTTCTAGAGCTCATATCCGAGAATTGCGGGGCTTCTCTTACAAATGTTGAAGACAATGCAAGCCTTCAGGATATTGGCGTCGACTCACTCTCTGTTATAGAACTCGGATCATCCCTGGAAGACTCGTTCGGAGTCCAATTCAATGACGATGATCTTCATCTCCTATCGACTATCGCGGACATTCAAGATTATTTACATGCGAACGCATCGCGGGATTCGGTAGTCCGTTGATATATGACGTGTCGATTTTCTAGGTTGTGAGGCGTTGTAGGATATAGATTAGAAAAGAGATATACAATAGCAAGAAGCAATTGTGAGACATGGGATGACGCCTGTCGTATATTATTGGCGGTTGATTCACAATAGGAGAGGGTTTAGTGTAGAAGATGTGGGACAAATTGTCGCGAATTTGTATGCCACCGTGCACGACGTCGAGCCGGTTGACACTTGTCGACGGCCCAGAATCCTTGCTAGTGGCCAGGTTTCAAATTACCGAATTAGACGGGGTTGGGAGAATGTGGCTTTTTTTTTTTCCTCTCTCCCTCTCCCTTTCATGTTCTTTCATTATCAATTTATTCTTGTTAGATCATAACGTACCTGACGATACCAGTACTGGTGCCTTTGTAAATGAGCGAACTGGTTAATCATAGAGACCCTGGAGACAGAATAACCTCCTCGGGTTCGAAGTCGCTAGAAATCTATGCGCGCGGTTTGCTGAATGGCGGGTTATTCATTACCGATCTATATTGGTTTCCGGAGCAGTTCCGATCGGCCAAGCAGATTAATCGCACCAAACATCAGTCCTAAGTCAGAGATTAATGAATCGCGCGCATATATACCCAGGTACCTAATAGCAACTAGTGTCAGGCCAGCAAATTGATGTAACATGATTCCATTTGACGATTCTAAATAATACTTTGCATAAGCTCATGTTGCCATGTAGTTCTCAAGGAACTCCATGATTGTCCCAGGAGACCCTTGCAAGTCTGACATATCCACGTTCGAGAAGTCCAATTCTAACCGATTTTGACACAATCCATTAACTCCCTTTAGTTCCCGGAGAGCCTCACTAACCACCGCTAAATCCTCGGCCTGAGAGTCATCGCTACTTCTCAAAACCAGCAAGAATTGCCGACATAGATATAATGGAATCGGCGTAAATGGGTGGACCTAACGCGGATTAATCAATTGTCTAACCTATCATTGTCTTGATGGCTTACCTTGAAGAAACTAAAGTGTGGGAGGTACTGAGCTAGACGAACGATCTCTTTCGCAGCTGCTGGACCCCTCCGCTGGTATCTCGAAAGAAGATCAAGATTGCTGGGAGATGATGAGGGGATGGACTCGGCAGTTTTACATAACAGAAGAGCGGTTGTCTGCGCGATCATGCTCGTATAGAGCAGCATCGCATCGACTTTGACAGATGCAGCCATATAATCCTGTTGGAGCTTTTGGATCCGACGATTAAGGATATCATCGAGCCAAATTTGGCGCTCGCAGAAGTCTCTAGACGCATTGCTAAAGCTATTCTCGGCGGCGGATTGTCGTTGGTGTATGAAGCTTCGACCCCATAGAGTGGTAAAGATGATGGATTCAGCGAAGGGAGACATCAGGGTGGGATCTGTCGTCGTCAAGACTTCCGAAAGGAACGGCATCGTAACTCGTGTTCCACTCTGGAAAGACTCTTCGGAGCAAGGCAGGCGTGTGGATATCTAAAGTTGGCATATCTTAGTTTCATTCTCAAAACCTGCCGTCCACCCGTCGAGTCGACATACCTCTTGCTCATTCAACGTTAAGGATAGTCCCTCCAATACACAGCTGCAGCGATCAAAGCAGAACGCCATCCAGAATGTCCGTCTCTTTTCCTCGTTTTCGATAAAGGCTTCGGTATTCATTTCGTGATCCGTACCTTTGTCGATTTCATTGAGTCTCATCAGCTGTACCAGGCGGATGGCACGCCCAGCACTTATCCACGCACGCTGGAAAGGAGCCTGCATGAACTCGTACACGGCGACAAGAATCCATGCCTGTGTGTGTTCTAGGCATGATGCATCATCCTCGGTAGGGCTACGTGCCAAGTTTTCGAGGGTGTCACGATACAGTGTGTCACGCAAGTGATGAAATTGCGATGACAACGCCGCGGCCAAGGTCCACATTGCGTACTGGAGGCATATGTGCGAAGACGATACCTGCAGAGCCCTAGACCGTTTGGAGTACCGATATTGCTGTACTATGGGAAGGAAGAGGTTGATCCGATCGAAAAATAGTTGGTCACTATGTCAGGTGTTAAGAAGGTGACAACTACCTAGGTAGTCGAGGGAAGTAGTCCAGAACTACGACTACTTACAGATCAGCACGCGTCAATGAGGGTATAGGCAGTCTGGTTGGCTCCAGATATCCTTGCCCTTGGACAAACTCATAGTGTGCTAATTGAGGCTGAACGGGAACCGGTAGTTCTAACATGCTTCCTTCTGGAGGTGAATTATCGGGGACACTTGGTGGATGTGGAGGAGTTATTGGGTCCTGGGCGCTGTTATCGTCTGGGTTGAACTGAGATTCAGAAGCAGCAGGTGTGAAAAGCCCCGGTCCAGAGTCTTGTTCGCCTATCTTTTGCTCGAGCGCGGCTATTTAACAATAATATCAGCGAATATCTTCAAATGCCATCACCATGGCTCGCCTACCTATCCTAGATCTCAAAACCTTTAAATGGCCTCGTTTAGGACCACGTTGGGGTGGGGTTGAGTCGGTATGACACGGAACCCCTGAATCAACACACCCAGCACACGGTGATTGTCGGTCACAACGCAATTTGCGTATCCTACATTGCTGACATGCCGGCCCTGGGTTCTGTCGGGGCGGTTTCCCGCTTGCTTTGGACTTCGTCGTCGTTGCCATTGGGTCGAAGAAAGAAGCCGGATAGAGAAATACGAGGAGGTTAGAAGTAGCTCGGCTTGATCTATTCTTTCGCAGCTTTATCACACTTGAGGGCCAAAGACGAATAGGCCGGACCAGCTTTCCCTTGATTTTAACATTAATCAACACAGTTAGGATACTTCTACTTCAACAACCGAAAAGTGGAATCATTCTTCAGTACAACAAGGATCACAGGTATTCTCTGTCGCATACCTAGGTAGATTTACTTCGCTGTTGATTCTATCTAGTTCTAGGCAGCCACACCCCCTTCTAATATCAACGGGTATGATCCGATCCCTCCTTAAAATGGGCCCTTTAGGTACGAAGACGCATAGGGCCATCCTCATTCGCCGAAGAAACCAGTCAATCTATGCGGAACAGCCATCACAGTATTGGTTTTGAGTGGTATCCTAACATTATAATTGTAGAATGGTACTTTAGCGGCATCTGGATGCCTAACGCCCCTAAAAGTATCGTAGTGATTGAGATGCATGAGATACAGATACTCCCAATTCGTGGCTACCCATCTTAGCTACGAAGGTACTTACTTTATAGATAACTATATATTTGGGTGGTATTGTAGTTGCTTATACACTTATAATCTGACTATATTCTTGGTTTTCGATAACCTACTCTATGAATTCTGAGAAATGATACGCGTAAATCTTACAACATATATTTGACGCCCGACGGAGTTCCTTAATCTACGGTGAAGGAGGTCGAGGGCCGGAGAAGATAGCATAGCTACTCCTAGCGAAGCCAATGCCTGGGTTATTGGGTAACTCTCATAGGCTGTCCTGGACTGTATAGACGCGACCTTATTAAGGCGTGGCTGAGCTGTACCGCTTAAAAAGGGCATTGCATTGCTGCTCATGCCGGGTATAGTTATCCGCACCTACGTAGGTAGCCGGCATAAAACTTGCTACTAGATTTTATTGGCCCGCTTTAAGTTTTTTGGCTGTTGCCACTTTGGGACAGTTCCCATGAAGCCACCAAGTTTGATTGGTCAGGAAAATATGGAGTTTGTCATCCCAAGCTTTTCATTGGCTCAAAAGCTTCCCTTGTCTTCAAAGCACCGGTTTACTATCGATGCAAGCAAGACTCGATGTAATATAGCTTGCAGCATCTCCGGAGTTACAAACACGTGCATAGATTATGCATACCAGCTAGGTTGTATGTCGATCGGATGCATACATCCGTGTAAGTCTTTCTGGACCATGGCAGCCTTATAGACGCGTGGATAGGTACTTAGTCACTTCTTCATTTCGCGGTAGAGGTCATCACTACAGCAGAAATATTGTGTAACATAGCTTTTCAAACGCCGTCGCGAGAAATGACTCATCCGCTGACGTCAAAGGCCCGATAACTCATATCTTAGGTACTTAATACTTAATCAGCAAGTTCAGTAGGATTGCATTTCGGAGTTAATCATTAGACGATCCCGAAGCCATGGCATCAGGACGAAACAAAACCGGAAGCAGGCTAGGTTTCCAGTGGTACAAGAGAGAGGGGGTTGGAGTGGGGGAACAGATGGACTCCTTGCCAATGCAGAGGTTTCAACCATATGTTACCAGAGTAAACAAACATAGGTCACAAAATCAGTCGTAACATATGTGTCTCGTTACAGCCAGGTTTTCTCTAATTATAACAACTCTCCAGGTCTATACAGCTGGAGAATATATTCAAAAAGTAATTGATGGGAAGCGAACCGCCTCATTCCCAAAAGTTATTCAACATTTCGGAAAACCAGGGATCTCCTGTGAAGTCCATAGTTGTTGCAAACCCCCCAGTTTGAGCGCCATCAATCATGCTGGTTTCGTTTGTCGCATCCATGTTGGCCAATTCGTTTTGCCACGCTGCCCTCATCTTCCTAAATACACTTAGACCCCAGTTATATGATTCATCCTCACCGCCATCCGAGGTGGCTAAGGCCGGGGCAGCCCTAAGATACTCAAACGTCCCGATTATCTTGTCACACGTGGGAATCAAGTCAACACTTCTCCGCACAGCAGCCCGATCCCAAGCAGGATCTTGAACGGTAGTGATCATATGCAGACATCCCATAACACGAACAAGTTGGGGGTGGCTAGTGAAGGGCATGCTTTTGAGGAGAGTGATGGGTATTGAGAAATACGTGTCAAGAAATGATTTAATTGATACCAGGCAATTTTGGTAGATTTCAAACCGCTGCAAGTCTGGCTCATTCCAGTGGTTTGGCTGCTTACTTATCGCCGACTCATTTATTAGAAGGTCTGTGAAATGGTAAAGTTCCAGAATCATGGCTGATGGTATATATCGTTAGAAACATAATTTCAATCATAATCGTAGCAGCAACTCACGATGGTTTCTAACCGCGGTACCGAGTTTCTCTTGCCGAGTTATGTCGCGTAGTTGCGATCTAAGGGCAGATATATACAGAGCTGGAGGAGCCCCGCCGGCCCCAGATGGCCATGAGTCATCGTACAATTGGTTAATAATAAGCTGCATCCTCACTTGAGCGATTAGGGTCTGATCTTGTGTTACTGTACTATCCTGGGCAAGATTTGAAACGTAACTATCGAGATGCGCAGACCAACGAAGTCCGGGTGCATGTCTAAATATGCTTGATACCCTAGACGGCGTATTAGATATTCAAGCTTGCAGAGTAACACTAGAGAATGATTTACGGTCCAAGTGGCTACTAACATTGTGGTGATAACGAAAGCCCCTAGCACGGCCCGTTGCTCTTCATGAGTACGTCTCCTGAAGAGATTTGATGTCCGTAGATCATGATCCTTGCCAGGGCCACAGAACATGACCTGGCAATCAGGCGGCGGCTTATGAAGACCCAAATCGGAGACTAGCGTTACAATAAATTGTGAAAATAGGGTATAAAAAGGTTTGTCCTTTCGTTGTAGATGTGCCCTAATAACACGGGGTTAGGATTGAATAGTAACACAACGGGGGTCATGTATGAGAATCACTAACCAACCAACCAATGTCAGGAGTCCTAAAAGAAGATCTAGGCTCTTTTCCCTTTCAACGGCCACTTTCTGAATGGCAATGCTTCTTGCTTGGTCACCTAATGCAACCCGCCGTTTTGGCGGCGCCATTGTAATACACATGATATTAAGCCATAAAAAAGGATACAGCTCTCTAAGCTGTTGTGAGGTTACATGTGGGGGAATGTAGACAAACGGGAAGAACCCCTATGTGTGAGGTCAACGCTATTCCATCTTACATCTAATTATTTGACTTACTATAGTTTCTTCTCGGAACCTTTTTAATAACTCTTCAGCCTCAGGAAGTAAAGGCTCATCAGGATGAGAAATGCTAGAGTCAGGGGTAGCAGCGTTAGGTAGTGTCGTACCCCCTAGGCTATTGGTTGCGGTTGCGGGAGTCACGGCGGCGGCGGACGCATTCTCCGCGTCGGATTCGATTTCAGCTGGCTCCTTAGCGCCCTCTGGTTCATCTTCTGTATTCTTTTTCGGTGCCCCTTGCTGGGTCTTTAGACGGGTTACGAGTTCGTCAAGCTTCTCTTCCAGTCGAGCTGTCCGGGAGACAACGCGTTGCTTTCCGCCACGACGCCCGAGCGAAATCGATGGTGCGCATTCCTTTTTCAGACGGTGGCATCTAAAAAAGGTATCAGAAATTGCTAATAGTGTTACAGGACTATCTAGACGGCTAGTCGCGATCGGGACTTTCCATTACGGGAAATTCCAGCAACTAGGTCAGCCTTGGAGGTCATACCTTTCGCAGGTGATGCCATCAGGTCGGTATATGCATTTACACTTCACCCGAGCGCAATTCGTGCATGCTCTACCACTGCCTAATGCAGGATTTGACGTAGACTGAGATCCGGGAGCGTTCATGTGTAACGCCTTTTCCATCTTCTTGGAAGCTGAATCTGCTAAGCGTCGGTAGATGTGAGACGGGCCGCGCGGACGGAGACGGGAAAAAGAACCAGGGAGTTCGTCATTGACCTGCAGTTAGCTGATTGATCTGCGGCGGGTAAGGATTATAAAAAATTTGACCAATCCCGGCGGATACGGAATTAATTTTCAACTCCGGTTACCTACGCTTACTCCGGACTCCGGCGTTAACAGACCCAAATCAGGGTCATACCTAGGTATTGATGTACCCAAACAAATTGATAGATTTGGTAAATTTGCAATTAATGGCGCTTTAGTAGTTTTTTTTATTCCCATGATCGCCTTACCCCTTGTATGAGTCGTCAGATTTTTAATGTTGGTAGCTGATAATTGAAATTGTTTCCGTCGGGCTGATATGAATGGATTCCATAAGCAAAAGTCTACAGCTTTCCCAGCGAACGCCGAGGTACAGTGTACATAGCAAGATAAATAACCAATCTATGTAGTTCTAATACAGTACCTATGGAAATGTTTTCATGGTTACCTCCCGGAGAATAAGTCTCAATTTTCTTAGTCTACTTTGCAAAATAGATCTTCAATTCGCATCCTGCAACGGGAAATCTCCTACAGACAAAGAAATACGATCTATCTAGTGTGATAATAGTCCAATATCACACAATCATAATTCATTGATTGCTACACGCAACTCAGTACTGATTACAGGAAGTTTGCAAACGCCGGGTTATGCGTTGAATACCTAGGTACAGTACATAAACATAATATCCAGGGTACGTTTCGACACTTGCAATTATCTCCTACAAGACCATAATTTTTTTTCCACAAAGAATATTAATAGCAGAAGCTGAAAAGTTACTGTCTATTGTATCTCGGGGGAATCATCGCAAGATGCAGGGAGATCGTGAAGGAAGCGCCCTCGTACCTGGCGAGCGGCAAGGAAGCGAGAAGGGACAAGAAAATGAGAAAATACCAGACAATGGAAATCAATCCCCCGAGGGTTCTCTCGAAGATGCAGAGACAACAAATGTCGACAACACCCCCAAAGAGGACCATTCTCACTATGTCACCGGCGCCAAGTTGATGACCATCTTCGTCGCGCTGGTTCTGGCATCTTTCTTGATGCTCCTAGACAGCTCCATCGTCAGCACGGTAGGGACACCCCTCTCGCAAAATAGACAACAACCACCAACTAACATTATCCTCAGGCTATCCCGGCTATCTCGGATGAGTTTCATGCGCTTGAGGATGTTGGCTGGTATTCAGCAGCCTATAACCTTGGATCGTGGGTTACCCCTGTCTCTAGATCCACACCTAAGCAAACATTCGATACTAACCTACTATCGTAGGGCTGCCCTACAACCTTTAACAGGGAAAATTTACAAATGCTTCTGCCTCAAGGTAATCCCCGATCTACCCTTGAAGGGCTCGTTTCCGTACCAATTAACAATGTTTAGTGGTCCTTCCTCACATTTTTCGTTGTGTTTGAGATCGGCTCCGTGCTCTGTGGAGCTGCCCAATCCTCCAACATGTTGATTATCGGCCGGGCTATAGCTGGAGCTGGAGCGTCAGGTCTGCTTAGTGGGTCAATTATCATTATATCTAGTTGTGTACCCCTCCATAGACGTCCAAGTAAGCCATCACCGACCTAATTCTGCGGTGTACCAACAATTACTAACATCGCATAGCACTTATAGGTATAAATCAAGGAGGTAAGTTTAGCGGCTAAGTATATAACTCACGGCATATTTGGTTACTGATGATTTTCCCCTTGCCTTAGTTGCTCAGCTTGGTACCGTAATCGCGCCCCTGATTGGAGGGGCATTCACTACCGGCTATACTTGGCGATGGAGTTAGTACCCCTATTAACCTCCCTTCGCATAGTAGATACGGTCCTGACCTCTCAATAGGTTTCTACATTAATCTTCCGCTCGGTGCTATAGTCGCCGTCCCCATCGTATTCCTTCGAATCCCTGAGCAAATCGCCAAAGATCCTGCGCTCAAGATTTTGGCCAAGATTCATCACCACCTAGATCTATTAGGATTTGCTTTGCTAGCTCCAGCTGTTATTCAACTCCTATTGGCACTTGAATATGGAGGTAACAAATTCGCATGGAATTCCTCGCAGATTATCGGTCTGTTTTGTGGTTCGGGAGCAACTTTTATCGTCTGGGTTTTCTGGAACTATTACAAAGGTGACGATGCTTTGCTCCCCTTTTCGATCATGAAGCGAAGAACAGTATGGGCGAGTGCTTTGAACTACTCTTTTCAGATGGAGACGTTATTCGGCACATCCTACTGGCTGCCAATCTATTTTCAGGCTGTAAAAGGCGTGAGCGCTATATTGAGTGGTGTATACATGTTGCCCACTATTCTAGCCCAATTGTTATTCACGGTTTCAGCTGGAATGCTAGGTAAATTACCTCCTATGACAACAGTTTGGCTCGCAATATTGACATTTCTTTAGTGACAAGAGTGGGTTACGTCCCTCCTTTTTCTATTTTCGCTGGAGTTCTTATACCAATCGGATGTGGTCTGTTCTCCTTGCTTCAACCTGATACCTCAACGGGAAAATGGATTGGCTACCAAATAATTGCTAGCAGTGGCCGTGGTGCTGGCTTACAGATGGTTCGTACCTCCTCAAAGTTATTTTGACCTTCGAAATATTAACCAAGCGTTCGATTAGCCGATTGTTGCTGTTCAGAATACCGTGACACAAGAAGATTTACCTATGGCAATGGCATTTCTTTTATGGGCGCAATATATGGGGCCTACCATATTCCTAACGCTCTACAACTTGATATTCAACACGACTCTGAAGACTGTATTACCTCAAATAGCGCCGGACGTTGATGCGCAAGCCATCATTTCGGCAGGTGCAACAGGATTTCGTCAAATTGTGGATGCCCGAGACCTCCCTAAAGTCCTAGTTGCTTATTCGGACAGCGTTGATAGAGTTTTCTATCTTGTTGCCGCCGCTGGTGTGGGAGGATTCATAGCTGCTTGGGGTATGGGTTGGCAAGATATTCGAAAGAATAACGAAGAACCGAGACAACCTCAAATATCCGAGGCTTAAGTGGTGTGTAATAGCCTACACCGAACTAAAATCCGGAGGGCGAGACAAGGAGTTGTAAGATAAGAGTCAATGAGTAGGCTCTGCGGCGAAACGACCGAGCCTATCTTTGTCCATTCCACTGTATATTGCATGATACTATTTTTATAGAAGTTTGATATTTAGATAAGTCATTATAATGCTAGACCTAGACCTCAACGCCTCGTTCTTCGACCCCAGCGAACTCTTAGCTTGCCAGTCAAAATTTATGTCACATACCGGATTAGGTATGTTACCTTGTCCGCGGAAATTGGAGCGGTTGACTCGCAGGTTAGGGCGTACGAGTCCACGTTTACCTAGGTCTCAGAGAGCAGTTTTGTGAAGACCCAGTATTAGTTAAATTTATCGATACCGAGCTTCCAAAATGTTTCAATACTACCTCATGCAATACACCGCCAATTCCAAACTATTGATTCATAATACTTCGGAGTTATAGGTAGTACGAAGCCTGCACGTGGGAAGCTCAACACCGAGCAAGTGTAATATTTGGATTATCTTCCCACTGCCTAATTAAAGACATGGGACTCGTATAGATCGCAGCTGAAGAGCCCAAAATGAAGAGGATTTTCACGAAAAATGTGCCTACCTGCAGGTCCATCTGCCGGAAGCCACAGTAGGAACCCGCACCCGGTTCCAACCTAACGGCTGGATAGTTCGACCAAGACCTCGAGTGAGTGATAAACATAATGGAAGTGATATTAATAAATAGCAGTCCCTCATTCCTGATACTGTCGTTGTATAGGGTGTCTACGAAACATCTCTGTTCTCAGCCTTACCCCCCTTCCCAGGTCAACAATCATGTTACGCCACCTATTACACACCTTCGCATTGGGGTCCGTTGCGTTAGCAACGGACGCAAATATCAAGGCCCTTTTTGGCCCCTACTTATCACCTGGGTCAGAAATAGCTACTTCATCTGACCCTGGCTTCGTTGATGTAGTTTCTCCTCGCTGGACAACCTGGGAGACTCCTACGTTTCAGGCCGCTATCAAGCCGGCAAATGAAGCAGACGTACAGAAAATTGTAAGTCGAAATTGGTGTGATATAACGCCACTGGGCAGCAATAACGGATTTCTGCGAATCTGTACAACTAACAGCCAATACCAGGTTGAAATAGCTGGGAAGAACAACATACCGTTTCTAGCTACGCTCAACGGCCACGGGAACAATCTCAAGTACGCCAAATTCCAGAACGGCCTCAATATCAATCTCGCAAACTTCAACTCTGTCCGAGTAGATGCTGCAAGCAATAGGATGATCGTCGGCGGAGGTGTCACATTTGGAGACATATCCGATCCTTTGGCTGCTGCCGGCAAAGAGATCCGTTCGTATCACTATGTCATTATGCATTATCCAGCTAACCAGAGCCCAACCAGAAACCGGGAATGCAGTGTGTGTTGGGTTGATCGGGGCCACTATTGGTGGCGGCATCGGCACCATGCAGGGTCTACATGGGCTGGTCCTAGATGCTCTTGAATCTGTCCGCATAGTTACCGCCACCGGTCTCGTCGTTGCGTCCAAGTCAGAGAATCCCGATCTCTTTTGGGCGATCCGCGGTGCTGGCGCCAATTTCGGCGTCATCACGTCTGCCACCTACATAGTGCACGACGAAACTAATAGCGGAAGAGTAACTCTGGCTGATTTCGTCTTCCCTGTTGCGTCCAATCGGTCGATATGGGAACTTCTCAAGTCATATGACGACCATATCCCCGCTCCGATGGCCTTGATACCATCTATACAGTACAACCGCACCATTAACGAGACTTATATCAATGTTGGGCTGGCCTACTATGGTTCCCAAAGTGAGGCGCAACCGTACATAGACCAGGTTAATGCCCTACATCCGGGATCGACCACGATCCAGAACGTGACGACGGGAGAATTACACGAGATCTTCTCTGAGGGAGTCTGTGACAGGGGTAATCGCCACAATGTGTACTCGCTCGGGCTACGGACGACCGACAGCGCCGCGCTTGAAGAGACGTTGAGCGATTTAATACCCTTCTTTGAGGCGCATCCGGATTACAGGGGGAACTTCGCCATCCAGAGGTATGGCAACGCGGCTATGTTGCGGATACCGGATGACGAGACCGCGTACCCCTGGAGAGACATTAGCGCGTATCTGTAAGTCCAGCTCCGATTTCTCGTCCAACACAAATATGAAATGAGTACTAACGATCGACAGACTATTCGATAGTATCTACACTGATCCTAGTTTAGACGCGGATGTTGACGAGCTCTCGCGGACCGTTCGCTCCAGGTTCCAAGCCGTGAGCGGATTTTCCCAGCCACAGGTCTACCTCAATTACGACCATGGCGATGAGCCAGTAACCGAGACATTTGGTGCATCGAAATTACCCAAACTCCGCTCGCTCAAACAGCAATGGGACCCTAAACACTTGTTTGGCATAGGCAACCCCTTCAATTAGGAATGCGAACGAAACCCATGTTGAGGGGGTAACATGTTCTGTGCAAATATTTCGCGATGCGGTTGGCCGTATCGGCCTACCTTTGGGGTTAATGGTACCATCAGCAGAGGCAAGGAATACAAACTTGAAGATAAGATTAATTGTACATTATAACATACGATAGACATACCTACTTCTTAGGTACATAAAAGTCCGTTATTGTTTTTATGGAAGGAATGTTTTTGTGTAATTCTTTGTGCAAGTCAGCGACTACTTACGGTGATAATATTGTGTCATTCCAAGGCAAACTCCGATAAATTAATACGAAATTAGCGACGCAGTTTACTGCAACAAAAACCCGCTCATTTTAGCGCCTCCTAAGCCTTGCTAAAAAGTCAGGCTTGCCGAGACACCCGGTACCTGGGTACAGAGCAGATATCATGCTGCTCGGTTGGCCAAGCCGGCCGCCTACATACGTCAAGACTTTCTCTCATGAAGAAAGGTTTAGATGTACGATTTGAGGGGAAAACAGTTGTATTGCTTTTGCTAGGATGCTGACCAGCCTGCATCTAGGGCCATCTACTTATCTGCTACGTACACAGACCCCCTCGCGACCTTAGCTCACCGAGCACATCTATTTTGCTTTTTCTCCTACCCCTCATAGCGTGATGACCAACTTCTGAGCCGACACCTCACCAGACTTTCCTTTATCAATAGCATCTTGTACCTTCTCTAGACCATGGCCAGCAACCAGGGGCTTCGGTAGGGGCTGCCACTTCTTCTGGGCCAGAGCGGCGGGTAGGTACTGCTGGAAAATGATAGGACCAACCTCATTGTCCTTGAGGGTGCTACCGAAGACCATCTTGGCCGAAATTCCCTCAGGGACATCATTGGGCTGCATGGCGCAAGCCACAAACTTGGCACCCTGGCTCTTAGCTACCACCTCGAAGACAATCTTTTCCGATCCTAGCTGGATGGCGTAACCACCAGCACATTGTTTGCCCTTGAAGGCTTCAAGTAGGTCTTGTGTAATGGTTTCGCTGTGGTAGTCGAACACGCGGGAAGCACCGATGCTCTTACAGTAGTCGAAGTTCTTAGAGGAGGCGGTCGTGAATACTTCGTAGCCGGAAGCAGCAGCCAATTGAATAGCATTAGTACCGACACTAGACGAGCCAGCCCAGATTAGGATGGTCTTGCCGTTAGGCTTTGGGGTGACGCTCGGGTAGTCGAGTGCAAGGAAGTTCTTTTGGTAGAGACCACAGGCCGCAGTAGATATTCCAAGTGGTATCACAGAAGCTTCGGTAAAGTCTAGATCGGCTGGAATGGGTGCGACGATGCCGGCTTCTAGGACTACGTAGTTCTGGAAGCCACCCGCTCGAGGAGCGAATCCGGCTGCGAGACCAAGGACGCGATCGCCCACCTTGACGTTGTTGACATTGGGGCCAACCTCAGTGACGGTGCCAGCAACGTCACTTCCTCCGATGTATGGGTATTTCAACCAAGAGAATAGCTTCTCTCCCATGATCTGGATGTACCAGTCCATAGGATTGACAGCTGTAGCGGCTACCTTGACGACAACCTCGCCATTTCCAGCAGTTGGGTATTCGGTGGTTTCGATGGTGAGGGGGTGAGCTCTAGCCGAGGGGAGCGAAGCAGCTTTGTTGATAGGTGCCATCTCGAAAGTCCTTTGTTCTGTGAATTGTAGGTGTAGTAAAGCTGTAGTTGTAATTGTGCAGGTTGTACGTTGTGTTTGCAAAGACGAAATGGTCGAGCTTTTAACTGAGGGGGTTTAAAGATCTAGGGCCGGGAAGATCCTTACAAGCAGATATGTCTCCGTCTAAGTCTTACCAAGTTCCAGATAATGGGCATCTATTTGATAACATCACGCTTTAGAACATATGTATATTTGATACGTATCTAATCCAATTGCGGGACGGTAAGATAGACAAGCCGGCGGGACCGGAATAGTCAATGCCGAATAATTGGCTGAGGAGAACGTCTAGGCTTCTTTGTGCTACCCATCAGCCATCATTCCCCTCATCAGATGAATACCGAATCAAACAAACAAATACACAGCATTACTATGTGCGGATACCTAAGTGTGTTTGCTAAGCTGAATTGTCAAAGCTGAAGATAGCTCCGGGCGGGTATGTCTTATTTCCAGGAATAAGCTCCGATTATATCCGGTCATCTTAACTCCCTAGAAGGGGATACATGGGATACCCAGGTAGGTACGTAAATAAAAATAAAATAAGATAAAATCGAAGTACCTCAGGGGAATGTCGAGATCAACATCATATATCATATTTCAGATATAGTAGAAAGACCGTCGGGAGTCGTCATAGTTATGCCTAGTTGTATGCCTCATATCCGGCTCGAGACCCGGGACGCCCAGGCCGGTCCGTCGACCCACCCTCGATATTGCTGCGCATTCTCGGAGTAATTTTGCCGGACTTCGTGGCCTCTTTGATGTTATCTGCATGCGGTAATATGCTCGAGAGAAAATTGATTCCCGCCATACATACCGCTATGATCTTCATCTTAATGATACTTAGAACGCCATGATTACGACGCCGTGAAACGTCGGGGAGCTCTTTGTCCTGGCCTCGGGCGCGAACCTACATTGGCCCTAACGCTAAAATATGCGGTACGCCGTCGAGCGCTTCGATCCAATACATAGGTAGGTACCACCTAGAATGCCGCTAGCCACTGATAAACATATGCGTATGAGTAGGGCCGTGCTACATGGGCTCGGATCCCGAATGAGGGACTTGTAGAGCAGAGTGAGGTTGTTTCATTACCTATCATCCAACCATCCCTTAGCTATCACTCAATATAATACAGGTAGATATCAAAAAGTGCAATTCAAAGCATCAACGCCTACCCTAAAAGAATAAATGCTACTACTCCCAAATGGTATCTAATATGCTGAAAGAAGAATAATCATAACCGCCACCACCCTTCCTATATTTTTTCGATTAAGGCTGGAAGCCCGATTCGCCTAGACCACTATTACCACCTCCTATATGCAAGGGATCCAGGTTGCTCAATGACACCCCGCCACCTAAGTCCGGATCCACATCTTGCAGCAAGTCATTCATCTCTTGGTCAGTGAAGTGGAAATCCACGTCCATATCCTCCGGCAGCGTGGCGAGCGCCGCATCCGACGCGCCGGGATTCGAAGCCGCCGTCACCGCCGCGATATCCGCTTGCGTCAGAGGCGTGCTTACACCCATACCCGCGGCGGGATCTGGAAGTCCGGCGGCCCTGACAGCGGCCTTGAAGCGCTCGAGTAGGATAGGGTCATCGCAGCTCGTTTTCTGCATAGCCATGATCTGACGCCCTCGTTCTCGTAGCGCATCATCGCTTGGAAACACACCTGTGCGTCCAACTTCGCGACGCACGTACTCAGTCAATCCGTTCTCGAGCTCACGGCTGCAGAATACTTTCGCGGGGGCTGGGAAGCGGCGCGTGAAGCTTCGTAGGAAGCGGTTGGCGGTACTCGCCGCCGGCTCAAATGGCTTTGCATCCTCGCGGATGAATACCGTGGGATCTGCGTCTAGAGGCTCGATCGTGGCTGTTGGATTCGGCGCTACGTATGGTGGCGCGAAGCCTGTCCCGCCTTCTGATGGCGCCCATGGTTGATTTGCGGTGCTGCCTAGGCCAGGGCCGTTATCTCCTCGTAGAATTCCGACGTCCCGCTTAAAGCGTTGGAGCCATTCGAAGTTGTCGGCTGCGGTTTGGTTCCATGGGTCGTCGCTGTTGTGGTAAGGTTAGCTCTAGATCGTAGCAGAAGTTTGCGGCATGGTAAGTTGACTAGTCACTTACTCATCGTAGATCAGCCACCGTGCTTGGTACTGGATTTCTTCGTCGGTCGGCACGTGCCGATTCGGATTATTAGGAGACATGGTTGTTGCTACGAAGCGACTGAGTCCACGGGCCAAGCGGCGGTAACAGTTTGTGTCGTTAAGGAAGAAGGGACCTGTTTTGATGGAATTATTGTTGTTATCGTTGGCGGTGACGTTGAGGTTACCGCTAGGTGCTTGTTGGTGGTCATCAAGGGATGGTAAATTGCTGAATAAAGGACCAACATATTGGGAATCCCTTGCAGGAGTCTGCGCCTGCGGTGGGGACTGGGACTTTTTATGGACCGCCGGGGAGTTGCTCGATGCGGAAGCCGTAGGAGCACGATTAGAAGGGTGTCTCTGTCTGAAACGAAGAAGCCAGTCCTTATCATCTGCTGCTGTCTGATTCCATTCGTCGTCGCTATCGTAGATAATGATGCGGGCATTCCGCTGCAAGTCGGCATCCTCGGGTTCAATTCCCATTGACCTCTGGCTTTGAAGGTACTCACCGAGTTCTTGCTCCAACCTACTGTAGTTGTGGATGGTCGAATCGATAGTCTTGGGATCCTTAGACCTTAGATTGACGTCACCCACGTCTTCGCTACGCGGTAGATGCGCCCGTTGCCTGAAGTTCTCAAGCCACTTTGGAGATCCGTATATCATGCGAAGCATCCAATTCGCTATATCTTCCATCGGGTTACCCGACTTTTCTTCCATTCTACCAATGATGCGACAAGCTTCGACTTGAAGTTCATGATCCATGGCCGTTAGGCCTAATAGTTGCTTGGCCTTGACAAAATCCTGCATTTGTTTTTCGAACTCGCATCCCTCAAATATATTATCTCTGCCGTTAATATGAAGCGATGTTAGCCGGTTATCCGACTGGCTCCGAATTGGCCGTAACGCAGCATGCAGAGAATTCTCTTCCGAGGAAACGATCAGATCACGGAGCCAAGATGACGGCTCCCATCGGGATTGTCGCGAGTGGGCCTGTGACTCGAAAATGATGGCACAAGCCTCTCGTTGTAACTCATCATCGGTCGGCGTTTTCCCCGTATCCGCTGCACGGACGGAAGTATAATGCTGAAGCTCCAACTTCAGGAGTTCATAAGCACTTGTCGGCGTCGTAGGTGTACCGCTACTGGCTCTATACGGAAGAGGCGTATTTCTTTCGTCGTGAATTAAATCTAGGATTAGGAATTAGTAAGCTGCGTGGGTGAGAAGCATAACGGTCTCTCACAAGGTGGGATGGAGTTTTCAACCATCTCAAGAACGGGCGCTTCAAAACCCCAGTCACCCTTCCAGTCAGCCATAGTGTTACCGGTCTTGAAATGCTCGGCCAAATGGTCAACTCTGATTGTCCAACTATCGAGTACGATACCACAGAAACCGCATCGTGATCGAATCTCGGGAGACGCTACTCGCCACCTATCCATTGCCCACGAAAGAAACTTGACATTGTGCACAAGTTTAAGGTGTTGGCGGAGATGATCCTTCCTATAGAATGTTCTCTCTTCTTGTGTTCGCTCGGTGCATCCAGAGTAGTTATGGGATTCGATATGAGCGTCGTTCGGATTTACTTCGCCGCAAAAGACGCAGCTCATCAGGCCATTCTCATGGTTGATAACCTTTGGTCCCTCAGGCGAACATATCCATCGCTCGAGGGACAGGTGCAACGATTTCTCGTGCCGCTGCCAGTCATGTTTGGTTCTAAAAGTTTCGGTACAGAAAGTACACTGGAAAGTTTTCAGTGGTTGGTTGAGACTTTCGTCGGCTCGTTTAGGGGGAGCTCGTCGACGGCGACGTCGTCCCCGAGTTCGAACGAATGATGGCAAAGAACCGAGTGAACCACGCGATTTGTTAGAATACGCGGATGCGAAAGAACCACCACTCGAGTGGGAAGTGCCAAGACTGCTAGCAGACGACTGATTGCACAATGATCTACTAGATCCATCGTCTGAATAGTTGGACACGTAAGGACTGTTACGTCCAGATCCAGAGGTTTGTGAGTATGAGGAAGAAGCCGACACGGCTCGAGCAATAGCCGCGACAGAAGCCGGTTCGTTCTCGGGCGGAGAGTTCGCCCAACGTTGCAAAGGGTTCATGCTTTCAAACAACGCTGGTGTGCCTCTCCGTTGAGGAATATCGATAGCTTGGACGTATCCTCGGCCGATATGAGGGGATGTCGCTCGGGTAGGTTGGATCTTGCCCCGACGGCGGGCATTTGCTAGCCAGTTAGTAATCTGTGTCTTATTAAGACCAGTAATCTTCTGTAGGCCTTCTTTTTCCTCCTCGGTAGGATACGGGTGTCTACTATGCGTTGACACCCAGTTTTTTAGGATCTTCACAGACTCGCGAGAAAACCGCGCACCAATCTTGGGCATTTGCTGAGGCTTTGGCGATGGCTGTTTATCCTCAGCAATAGCATTTAAACACGATCCCGGCGGCCCCGAGGTAATAATAGCAGCCAATTCATCCTCGTGGAGGATAGACGTCTCTGGTCTATCGCCCATGATGGGCCAAGGATTGGCGGGGAAAGTTGCACCCGCCTCAGCTGTCAGATTATTCTCTTGGGGCCCAAAACTGCATTCACATCGCAACGCAACACAGCTCGTACAGTAACCCTTGTATTTACCTTCGCGGATACGCTTGCATTGGTAGCCACCGACAGCACAATGGGTACAAGGGGCCTCTGGAGTCTCCCAGTACATTTCTAGGTCTGCAGCACATGGTTCCGGTTCAGGGAGAGCCGTCAAGTCCATCTCCTGCGGCATCTGGGTGGACTCGAAGTGCTCGAGGGCCCAGTAGGACCAGTCATCGCCATCAACGTCTCCAAAGACCAAGTCCATGTTAGGTTCGTCTGACGAAGGAGGAACAGCATCAATGGGTACGACGGGTACGCCCTCCGACGTAACTACCGGATCAAAATCGGCGCCACCTCCGGTAGCGTCCCAATTGATAAATTCCATCTCTTCCGGCTGGTCGTGGGTTTGTCGTTTAAGGGCGTGACCTGCAGAGAATTACGTACAGCTAGGGCGTAACAGTCAACGGGAAAGTAAAGGGCGCCAGTTTCGGTTTAATGTGTCACATCCGATCCGATCTCAGCAAAGTCCTAGGATGGAGGAAAAAGTATAAATTAAACAGGAGAAGACCGGATGGTTAGTCAAAAAAAGGGGACGCGTGCCTATTAAGGACGCAAAGTAGTCTGGGGAAGGATACAAACCAACCCGACTAGCTTTTTAGGGGTCGAGAAATAAGCACGGCGTTGGATTGGGGGAAAAGGAAACTAAAGCACGCGACAAAGGTTTTTTTTTTCTCTTCTGTCCTTTTACTCCTCATGAGATAGATCTGCGGGAGTTATGGTAACGCGTAATAGGAATATGCTTTGCATATGCTGGCTCCTCCGCTTGTCGCTAAGGCCGGATGCAAGAATAATGAAGATCATCGAGCGGAATAAGAGTCATCGTCCGTCTTCTTCAGTCAACTCTATCACGATGGCCGCAACAGCCAGTTCCGGTCTCTGCTGACAGCGCCGAATGTACCCATGTAATATGTGGAGCGCGCGCCCTTGGGTTGACGAGCAGGGCGTTCGTCAAAAAAAGGCGGGGAGAAAGGTGATTTACTATTGGTTACTAGTCGTTCTCACTCGCATACTACTGCAACGGTGTATCTGTCCAGCTCCGTTTACTGTGCGGCGACAGCCGAATCAACTAGAGTACACCGCCAGAGTCGTTGCTTAGCTGATACATGTACATATCTTGACATAGTCGCATGGGGAGGTATCATTGCATATAATTAAGACTTTTCTAGAAGATACACGGAAAGATATTGTAGGATCGCGGTCCCGAACATGGTTGAGGTGGGAGTAGAGGACACAGTGGTTTGGAGCGGGAAATGGATCTACACTTGTATAAATTCCCACCCGCTGGCGGCATAAACTTCACAATGCGTATGACACTAACATTTTCACACTGTCCTCTGAATCGTCATAACTTAGAGATCTTGGCCAATGACAGACGTAGTATTAATTATTAATCAACTCATTTCGTAATATAGCACGACCTTATCACATATAAGTTTACTTCGGGAAACCCGAACTTTGCTTTTTCTTTCATGCCTCGGTTCATATTGCCATGTAATGCGTTGATATCTTTTATTACACGTCAAATTAAACCACCAGGCCTCAAAAACTCATGAATATTTCCAAATGTTGCCGATGGCTGGTACAATGACTGAATATGCCATGCAGCTATTTGAAACTAGATTCAATGTTTACATAAAATAGGATCTATCAAGTACATCTACAATATAATGGCAACTTGGCTCGAAATCATCATTTCGCTCACTCTTTAACTAAATAGCAACATCAAACGACTTCAACCTGCCACCAACCAGACATAGGAAATTCATTGGATAAGCCCACACCACTGAAGGAGAAGCGTTATTTTCCTCAAAAGACTCAAATCATTAAGAAAATACTGACCTAAGAAACTAGTGCTGCTTGAATAGGAGGTTAGTTGCTTATACTCAATAAGACTACTCTGCGATTAACTCTAGCTAAGAATTAGTGTATAATGCTTAGTATGAGTTGGGCACCGGCAACTGTGATTGACAACCTGAGTTTTTATGCAAGTGCATAACAGTATAACAACAATATCGACATCCAAATGACGGCCGCACGATAAGACTCAACACACATAATCTTTATGTAAACTATCATTACGGCGACAATAGCGACGACTTATATATTCTCCTACCAGAAACGACATGAAGGTACAAACATAAAAAGGGGGGCATGAACATGTAACGCATCACCCATCCGCAAAGGACTAACAGTGGCTGCGTAGAAAAGGGTATCGTAAGAATTGGCCTGAAGTAACAGAAACCCCTGAAACGAAGAGATAACAAAAACCCTCCTTTAACGCCTCCTTGCCTCATTACACATGAAAATCTGATAAATTTCCGTCATTGGTGTTTCTTAAAAGGGAATGCTGACAGGAATTTGCAGACAAATAGTCCGTCGGAACAATACATGATTCGCCTAATGGTGTTGGGGTGTCTCGGGTATTTCCCAAACGCCTTGATCCGCGCCCTCAGTCTTTTGCTTAGGTGCCGGAACGTTGTCTTTTGACATCAACCAACTATCAGGTGCGCGTCGCGCCGCAAAAGGAATGTTTGATGTAGGAGTGAACCCGTGTCCCCCCCTTCGAGCTGGACTCGCGGGCACTGATGAAGCACCGTACGCGTGAAACTGGGTCTTACCCTGTTGAACTGGTGTGTCGGTGTTGGGCTCGAGGATTTGGACCGGACCAGAGATCGGTAGAGTGCTTGGTGTCGGTCCATCAGGTTGATATGGTACGAAGATATCCTCAGCTTCTGGACGAGGTCTAAGCGGGGAATTTGCGGGGAAAGGCATCTCGTTGGGTTCTGTCGGCGTAAGAATAGTCGGTACGTTTGTTGGACTAAATGGTCGAATGTCGCGTCGGGGCGACAAGCTTTTGCCCCGGTTGTATTGCGTGGTACGAGGTGGCGGAGGAAGCATAGCGCCTGATTCATTCCCATTTGCAGCCTCTACAATAGGGTCGTTCTCAAGAAGGGGAATAGAAACGGGGGCACCTCCTACTGCCCTCATTTCCTGATTAAGATCTTGTTGCTCCGCTGCCTTTCTTTCAGCCTCGGCCTTTTGCCTAGCTTCTTTCTTCTCTTTGGTCAGAACATTAATCTTGATTTTCTTCATTCCGTTCGTTATCTTTTCTAATTCGCTCGCCGGATCTGATGCTGGCCCGGTCGACTCTCCAGATGATCCTACCGAATGTTCCTTCTTTAACGGCAGAGAAACACCCTCAGTCTTAGAGGAAACAGTTCTTGGTTTCCTGGGGGCCCGTGTGCTCTCTTTCCTAACAGGCGCCGCCGGTCGAGTCTTTTTAACATTTATTGTGGATGCCTGTGTTCGCACGCTCATAGACGATTCAGGTCGTATACTTTGCGCGGTACTAGGTCGCGGTATACCGCCAACTGCGTCATTAGCTGTAAGTAGAGACACTCCGCCGTGATGCTGAGTCGATCCGTTTTGTGTGGGGATGCCGCGGGCAAGTGCCTATAATTTGTTAAAAAAGCGCTTAGTTTTGGCCTTAGGGTATCTGACCTTTTCCGTAGCGAGAACCGTCGAGCCTCCAACTGTTCTCCTACGTGATTTGGGGTCGTCGTCAACATAGCTAACTGGTTTTCTCTCTCGCAACGACTTTCTCACACCAGGGGCAGTCGGAGGAGGCATTGTCTCGTCACTATTTGAGCTCTGCGCAAGAGATTGTCGCTCTCGTCTAGCTTTGGCTGCCACGGCGTTAAGCTCCTCAACCCTACAACTGTCGATTTGACGATGACTTGGTATAAGCAACTTGCTTAACTCGTGAGCTGCTGCTGTCCAAGGCACATCAGGAGGGGGGGGACTCGGAGGTCGGGAAATTGGCATCTGAGATGCAAGTCCGGACACACTCCGTCGTACTTTTGTGGGATCTACTGCCTTCGCGCTCGATGCTTGGGTTGGGGAAGAATAATTACCAGGTGTGAAAGTCCGAGCCTTCTTAGGCTGCTCGAAAGGTGCGGTCATAGCGGCATCGAGTCGATCAAGTTCGGAAGCTGACCACCAAGTTGGGTCATACGGAAATCCTGGCACCTTCAATTTCATCTCGTTCTCCGTCAAGGTATTTCGTCTGCTGAATGATCCAATTCTATTGCCCATCTCATAACCGAGTCCACTAGGAGTTTCTTCTTTGGGCAGTAGGGGTTCGTTACCAGCTAGGCCACTCAGATGACTGAGAACGCCTGAGCATAAAGCTCGATCACTATAGCCGCCCTCAAGAACGCTGATGACCCGGCCATCGACGCCTAGCCCTTCCTCGGATGCGATTCTAACAACATCTCGAGTAAGGCGAGCATAGAATTCGGTCGGAACGTTCACTTTATGACGTTGCATTCCTCCGCTTTCCCACTCACTGGCATCGAAACCGGCGGACAGAAAGATTGCGGCTTTAGGCACCTGACCTAAACCGCGATATCGTTCAGTCTGTGTTCGTAGGAAGCACCGGGCCTTCTCCAAAAGAATCGTGTATTTAGACTGGTACAGTTTCCAGAATTCAACATCTGATTTCCACTCCTGCAAGTGGATATTCCAAATAGATTGTCCATGGGCGTTATCCACACATACACTAGCGTTCCTGACTTTGTCTTCGTCGCCGTACTCGCAGGGGAAGGAGTTGATATCGTGCAAACTGAAATATCCAATGGCAGTTCTTTTCCAAGCCGATGAGTTCTTGGCTGCTGTGTGGCTACGCTTGTTATGATCCCATGCGATAGCCTGAGATCCGTCTCCGTGATGCAAGTCGAAGTCAATGATAGCGGCGTGCGTTAATCCATGGTTCAGAAAGCCATGCATAATGCCCACTTGGACATTGTTGACCCAGCAGAAGCCAGAGGGGTACGACGCAGAGCAATGATGACCAGGAGGACGTACAGCGACAAAGGCACGATTGTGAGACGAAGCAGAGAAGACTTGATCAACAGCTTCACAAACAGCGCCAAGTGCTCCTTCAAAAGCATTCAGAGATTCCGCGCACAAATAGAGATCCCCCTTATGAAGCTCTTTAGGCGAGCCCCCATGCTGGCTTTTACTCGTATTGGGTCGCTGCAACTCGTTGTTATTAAGGGCAAGCTTCGCTTCGGCAGAGTCACACATAATCTTAAGTTCTTCCATCCATTTGTTTCCATGAACATTGGTCACAGCTGCAGAGTCCAGAGCTACAGCGCGATTGGTCTTGTGGATACGGAAGGGGATGTTGGGAAGCGATTTGGGATCGAGTCGAGGGTGGATTGGGTATTTCCCATCGCAATGTCGTTCTCCCAATCGTACATATGCCATTGATAGACCAAGCACGCTAGCTTGGATTCTTTCGGGACGTTCGACGATACTGGCCAAGTCGGCCTTAGTTGCGCGTTGTCTTGAGTAACGGTGTCCGTAGCAAGCATCGTTTAAAATAACTATCGTCTCTGAGTGATGCTCTGCTTCGTCTCCGTGGAGCAATTCAAGCTCATTTTGCATGTATGTGCTTGCCACTGAGGCAGCAGTGGGAGCGGGTTTTTCCTTAAATTCTTCCATTCCCTGCATTGAGCCATTCAACGGCGACCTAGAACCAGAAGGCGACAACAAGTGAGTGGAGCTTCCTCGGCGGGAGGGGGCACGACTCGGTGTGACTCCACTAGAGGAGTGTAAAGAATTCATTGAAGTCTTTCGTAGCAACGTAGGTGTTGCGGACCGAGACTGCGCATTTAGTCCATTCGCACTAGATCGGTGAGCAAGAGTTCGAGGGGGTGTTCCAGTCCTAGGGGAACCAGAAGACAGTCTTGCCCCTGGAAATTTTGGCGCATTTGAATTAGGGGAAGTAGACAGACGAGAGGTTGAAGAATTGGAAGGGGAAGTGGAAAGATTCAATTTGTTTAAGGAGCGTAGTAGTTCGCGATCTTCGTTAGAGGTTCTTGTCGAGTCTTCCAGCCTTGACTGAGCTTGAATGCGCCCAGGGAAATCCATAGTTTCACTGGTGAGGTCATTCGTATCTTTCTAGTAATGCGGCTACTTTTTCTTGAATAGAAATGTATCGGCGTCGAAATTCGTACATGCGCATATGCAATGCGCTTGTTAAAGCGAATTTGTCGCCGAGATGGATGTTGAATCGTAGAATTGAAAGGGGGACGGTTTATCGTTAAATTATCATTAAATTCCGATTGTAGTTGTAAGTTTACGTTCGCACTTTCATTTCATTTCTTTTGCATAAAACATAAAAGTTTACGGCGCGTCGCGTATTTGCTTTTTAGTTGACATAGCGCTAAATATCACGTGTTTATACTGCTGGCAGGGTCTCACCAGCAACAAATGACCATTAATTACCCCGCTATTTCTGACGTATTTATGCATTCATTAGTATGTCCATTGATATATCAGTGTGCTTAAAACATTCAATTTTCTCAAAGTGAGATTAAATTCATTGTTACATAATATTCAGCGCCTAATGTATCTAAAACTTAATGATTCACAATTCAATTGTGAAAGAGTTTCTTCTTAAGGGTTCATCCTTGAAATCATAGCTCATAAAGTGATGCATGTTTACGTAGATGTGAAAGGTGCTGTGGCAATCTTGCATATATCTGCCCCACTAAAAGCGATATCGGGAGCGTCCTTACCTGATTCAGATTATCGATAGCTATAGTGAGGTTCTATCCGCATCTTGCATGTGCATCGTTCTCTTTTGTCTTCTAGATTTCTAAGCAACATACGAATTCGCCCATGCCTTAATATTCCGATACGCCGTTAAATAGACAACGCCGCAATTACCGCTCCAACACAACCCTCTTCGCTTACGTTAAAAATATCGAAAATTTGCGATAATGGCGCCTTCATTAGAAGAGCCTGAACCCGTCCAAGACGTTCTCGACAACCCTCTCAAATCACGACCCCAACTCGTCGCTCCCGAACCCGAACACTGCCCAGGACCCGAATCCGAAAAAGCAGGGACAGCAGATTCATGCGCCGGATGTCCAAATCAAGCAATATGCGCCTCGGCACCCAAAGGACCTGATCCAGACATACCACTAATATCAGAACGCCTGTCGGGAGTTCAACACAAGATCCTCGTTCTATCCGGTAAAGGTGGCGTAGGCAAGAGTACTTTTACCAGTCTCCTCGCGCACGCTTTCGCTACCAACGATGACATGACTATCGGTATAATGGACACGGATATATGCGGACCGAGTATACCGAAGATGATGGGCGTCGAATCCGAGACTATACATATCAGCAATACGGGTTGGTCGCCCGTCTGGGTTGCTGACAACCTTGGCGTCATGAGTATACAGTTCATGTTACCAAATCGCGACGACGCAGTTATATGGCGTGGCCCTAAGAAAAATGGTCTAATTAAACAATTCTTAAAGGAGGTAGAATGGGGTAACATGGACTTTTTACTAGTTGACACACCACCAGGCACGAGCGACGAACATTTAAGCGTTAATTCCTTCCTGAAGGAAAGCGGTATCGACGGCGCTGTTATGGTCACAACACCACAAGAAGTGGCACTCCTTGACGTACGAAAAGAGATCGATTTCTGTAAAAAGGCAGGCATACGAGTGTTAGGTCTAGTAGAGAACATGAGCGGATTCGTGTGTCCGAAGTGCACCCACGAAAGTCAAATATTCAAAGCAACTACGGGAGGTGGCGCAGCTTTGGCGAAAGAGATGAATATTCCCTTTTTGGGTGAGGTGCCATTAGACCCAAGGATAGGGATGGCATGCGATTACGGAGAGAGCTTCTTCCAACACTATCCCGACAGCCCGGCATGTAAGGCACTCAAAGGCGTCGTAAGAGGTGTTGCGCGGGAGATAGGTTTAGATGCGAAACAAGTGTTACCCGATGACTGAGATACACAGATAACGCCACCTCAGTAGTATAATCTAGCTACCTATGGTGCAAAGACAATATCCATTCAATATGCGCCGTACTAGGGGCAGCCTATTCGGCGCTCAACTTCTTCGGGATATCTTCCAAATCCTCAGCATTCTCGAGATCGAATACCTTACCTACCTCGGCCGTATTCCGCATCAACTCCTTCGCGCCCGCGTACATCATGCGGCTCTCGGCATTACACGTGTTGGGGAGGTAATACAATAGGACGTACGGTACGGATAGACGGCCGGATGGCTACAGCACGGTTAGCAACCTACCGCATCCCGATCTAAATGGTGGTAGGGAGAGGTAGTCATACAAGAGTTAGAGGGTAGCTTAGTAAAATATAACGCGGCGTATTGTCAGGCAAGTCGTCGGCAATCTCGTCGAGAGATTTATACACTACTTTGTCTTCATCTTGCTTGATCTCGTATGTTTTCTTATCGATGTAGTCTAGTCATATCCGTAACATATCAGCATTCGTCATAAGTACCACGAGCGGAAGAAGTATGTAGACCGACGTACATACAAATAACACCTTGAGGGCCGCTGGCTCGCGACGTAGTTAATCGAAACTTGCGCAAATGATCTTTCGTCTCTTGTGAGAACGTGTAGAGTCTTGCTTCGGAACTCTAGTCTATAGTCAGCAATACGAAACCAAGTTGGGGTAACTTCATAGGGATTACCATCTTGACTTGGTCTCGCGTCCACAAAGTCCAATGGGTCTAATTTGATACCTCGAAAGATAAGTGCAGGTGCGATAAGCTACTCGACTACTAGAATGAAATAAAAATAAGTAGGAAAGTACCTTTCCGTCGGTACTTTGCCTAGCCGGAGTAGTACGTGGAAGCTGCAGTGTCACGGAATTCAAAGTCAGTCGATTCTAAGCCCCGAACCCCGCCCCCGCCATGACGAAGAGCGACGATCTTTTTGGCTTAGCTAAGCTAGATCTTCGCTAATAAGCTCTCAAATAAAGAACTTAGAGAAAACATCTACTTTCTAATTCATGTAACTAATAATCTAGTGATTGTGATTCACTTTCATATCCTATTAAACTAACGATTCTAACCTCCTAATTTGACATGTCCTACACTGACTAATGATACGGGACATTTATTAGATTGACTCGGGCCACAGTTTCTATGTCCTTGGGTTAATTGAGCAAACTCAGCCAAACCCATCATCGGCACACAATGATGTCTGGCGTCTCCAATTAGAATATACAATGCGTATTCTATATTCAATGGCAATGCTATTATATACGTTATAATATTATGAGACCCCCAGATATTCACATTGGGACTATGGACGTACTTCGCCGAGGCCCATAAGGTGTACATCAACCCATCCAAGTCATAACGGTATTGATTCCAAGGGTATAATGATTTCAAGTCGTCCGCCAATAACTCCATCTTCACGCTTATATCACAACGAATGCGACCGAGAAAAGCATAGTGCAGCTTGGCGGGTTTATGTTATTGCATCTGAACGATTTGAGGGTGATAGGCAAAGCAAGTTTTCACTGATATTGATAATTCGTTTATTTCATCCGAGCTGGCTCTGGTGGCGGCGGTGGCCCTTGGGGAATAAAGCCAGGAGGATAAGTCCCTGCGTACGGCGTAGACCATGATGGAGGCGGGTACATCATCATCGCGGGGCGGTCGCTATTTCGGCGCTGGGTCTCGACGCATGCACGAACAAAAAGTGTAAAGTGTATAAGCCTATTAGCCGGTTAGCAAGATACCACGAAAATCGATTGCGACGGGATAGGGGTGAGCCAGACCATAACAAGGCAGTAAACGCAATAAGGGATCGGACGGTCGAAGGATAGGACGGGGCATTGATATGGTCGCGATAGTCCTCGGGGCAGTAGTACGACGTAATCGAAGTGGTCCGCCCCCCGTAACTAGAGACCATAGTAATATTCTGGGTAACGAAATCGGGAGAACGTGGGTTGCGCGGCCATTCGTTACAATATATGAGGGCGCGGGAGACGCTTCTCCACAGCGAAACTGCGAAGAAAACTCCGAGGATCATGACCAGGAAGATGACGAGTTGCGCCCCAACATGCGCCCCCGGGTGGATTCCCCGGCCGCATGCACTCTTTCGTCTGAAATAAAGGGTTACAAATTCTGCGATATTCCAGGCTGCTGTCGCCGCGGAGATCGGTATCAAAAGCATTCCCACGCCCAAGGTTCCATCCCATGATGTCGCGACGCTGAGCCCGATGACGACAATGCAGAAGATCAAAGACAATCCTTGCATAACTAGTTTGGCGATCAGCCAGCGCCGGCTGCTCGCCGATGTTGGGAGGTATTCCATCGTAGATCGTACGCCCTCCCAATTGCTTCCAGATCTAAACGCGCTTCCTCACACACGTATGATAGGCCTTCGAATAACGTGGTCTAACAAAATGCGGCGCCACCAATTATTATTAATGAAAGAATATAAAAAAGAGCGTGATGGAGAAATATACGTATTATGTATAAGTGAAGCGGCAGAATTAGAAAAGAACAATAAATGAAGAAAAGATCGACAGGAAATAAGATCGTGGAGAGAAATGCAATACCCAAGACGGTCGCGGCTTTTGAGAAAAGTGAGTGAAAAAAACAAACCAAAACTCCTACTCGTCCCATTCTTTTCGGTCCGCGCCGAGAAACCGGTTAGATCCAATTATATTTATCGTTCTACCATCCGGAAATGACCTCTACCAGACCCGCCAAGGTCTTGGGTGGGAATGTCGAGCTTAGATCTCGTACGTAGCTAAATTGCCCGCCTAGGATCATGGGCTGGGGTATGGGTATTAGCACGATATATCCCTCCCCCCTAAACTAACATACCTAGGTACTATATCACTATAACTCCATCTATAATATGCCACCCTGTAGCGGCCTCGCCTGCCTAACGCAGAACGCTGGACGCAGCTTATCTGCTTAAAAACAGAGCCCAGCCAGCAGAACCAAAGCAAGCCTCACCGGCAGTGAGGAGTCGGTCAAGTTTCATCCAAACAATTTTCCTATCTCCGATCACTTTAACTTATATACACTATATCCCCAACGGGGGGACCAACAACGAGGCAGGATTATGTATGCACGTTGGGCAAACGTGACAAGAACGCCCAGCCCGTGGCAAGAGAATGGCCAAGGTCTTGGAATTTATAGCCTTCTTAGGTGCCTAGGTAGGCAGCGATGCGGCGCGGGCTCCTTGCGCCAAGGAGATAAGCGGCACGGTTTCCCTCGTCAATGCCCCTCCTCGCCTCGTCTCCTACGCAGGAATTGCGGTGTCGGAAAATGAAGCGCATCGAGATCTACAGCTTCTAAATCTTCACTTTCATCATGAAGTTGTTAAAAAGGCTATCAAGTAATACACGGGCGGCGATGATCATACGTATTTATCATGCGCCCTCTAAGCAGTGTAGATACACGTTAGGAGAGTGATAAAGCCTATCCTCAACTTTCATCAAGGCGAGAGGTCGCCTTGGACTTGCACTAAACACACGAGTCAATAATCTAAGGCCAATAGACTTATCGCATCGAAATCTCATCGCATTCATTGCCTTGCGGCTGTCTCTACCTGGGTATAGCAAATCATGCCTAGCGCCTCATCTCGTGTCATAAGTATCCGATCCCATTACTGCATATCGGAACCGGATGTATCGTAAGATGTCGTGACTCGTACTTCATGGCCCTTATTCGAGCTCGAGTGCCTCCGTCGTCACCCTTATCAATTTACAAAGCTCAGCAACACACCTTCAATCCGCCTAAATATCCTCCGAGGCAAGCGCCCTCTCCTCTGCATTGGGATTCGAGGCTGACGGGGGAGGGCGAGTGTTGGGAACGGGATCTTTCCAGTTTTCCATCAACATCTGTGGTAGAAATTGGTCGAATGAGACGCGAACATCTCGAACTTCTTTGATGAAGCGAAGACCAATGTTGAGTTCGCATACGACGAGGGTCGTTTTCATCCCCTTCTCAAACTTGGAAAGTAGATCACTTTCAAGCAAATATTGCTCCGGCTCTGCATTAGGGTCATCCGTGCGACATTGATCGTCACAGCCGTGATCAATAAAAGAAGGTTTCAGCACAATGACTCCTGCCGGTTTGCCCTTACCCGGATGGCCAAGTTCCTTTAGTCGTTCTTCGACCATCTGGACATCTTTCTGGTGAGGCTGAGTGGTACTGACTATCTGATACGTTTCTTCCTTTGTATCAACTACATGGATAGTAGTGGGATCCTCGGAGTCAATAAGCTTCCTCTTAATCTCATCATCCAATAGTGAAGAAAAAACCGTAACGCGAAATGTGACTAAGTTTTCGTAGGCTTCGCCTTCGTTAGCGTTGTCCACTTGTCGGTCGCAAAACAGTGAGTTGGCAGTGGCGTTGAAGTCGCCGGGGAGTGCGCGATATATCTCGTGAGTAAGACGGAGCTCAATAGGGGCAATATCACAGATACTCCTAGCAGCCAAGATGTCGTCGGTATATTCCGGGCATGCATCATGCATCAAGACGTAATTGAGGAAATTCTTTACGGTTTCTGCCGCCTGTCGGTTTGCAGGTTCGTCGTACATGTAGATACTAGGTATGGTACGAGAACTGCTGCCTGTTAGTCATCCCATTTGGATCCAATTATATGAATGATGACTTACAGGAAACCCTTGACTATGCCCTCGAAATCTATGAACCAATGATCTGCTTGCGCAGGATCATAGAAACGGGTTCCACTGTTACCAACAAAGTCTGTGGCAGTCATCTGGCGGATCTCATCTTTGTCCGCCCCCTCTAACGCCTCACGATCATCAGCGAAACCAGTAAACTGACGTGGGGATGAATCAATGCCACCAAGCCATAGGTACTTATTGAATACCATAGAACGTTCACTGTCCATTCGTCGGCTAGCTCGGTAACGTTGGATGCATTCCTCGATGCGGCTATGTTAAGTGGTTAGCCATTGAAGTTCCATTAAATAACCTACATGGGCTTGATGTTGGTAAAACATACTCAGAAAATACTCGCGACCTGCAGTACTGTTGTTAGTTGCATTTATTCAAAAATCAATTTATCGAAACTTACGGGCTGTAGACCACCTTCTTCTCCTCGGCCGCTTCGGCAGGGGTCATGGGAGCATCGGCATAGAATTCTGTGCGAGTGTTAGACACAACCTCGCTCTACGTGGTCTCGTACAAGACTAACCTTCAAAGCCAGTAACGTTCTTACGAGCGGCGCCACCCTTCTTCTTTCGCTTCTTCTTCTTTTTCTTGGCATCGGGTTCACCATTGGGCTGAACATCTCCTTCAGCGCCATCGATAGGCTCATCTACATCTTTTGAGTCTGCGCCTTCAGTAGCGGGGGCATTATTGGCGTCTTTCTCATCACTGCTGAGCTCGTCGCATTCACGTTCAGGTGAAAGAATCCCAGTAGCTGTAACAGTAGTTGTTCCCTCGTGATGTGCGTCAGACTGACCGCTGATTGATTCGCTCGTAGTCGTAACCGTGTTGAACCCGTTGGCCTGTGGAGATGAGCTTTCCGTAGTCACTTGCACCTTACCAGATTCGACTGGCGAATCTGCAGGTAGATCTGCCATGGCGATAGAAAATTCGCTAATGCTGACAAGTCACCATGGGGCTGAATTCGTATTAGTATGTACCTAAATACGTTGTATGACCCGGCGTTCTGGGAAAAATAAGAGAAACAAGGCAGTGACCTGAGGCTGAGGGTGAGATGCATAAAAAGGTGATGACTAGCGTTGATGAGGCCAGCTGCACCTGCCTTTATTTGAGCTGTTCTTTCCTAATTTAATAGGAATAAAATCTCGTAAGCGAAGCGCTTGACCTGAATGACGAGTGGAAAGAACATAGGGAAAGAACGATATCAATATCTTGATGCAGACATGGATTACCCAGGCATGACCTACCCACCGAAAAATACGCCGGATTATAAATATCAATATCAAGAAAGAGTTACAATAATGAAAATAAACTGCGGCTCTTTTCTTTCCCTACCTATCTTAATTAGGGTTATTGACCGATATCCTTTTTGGGTAGGCAGGTGAGGTTGATGCTGCTAGAAGATAGGGTACATTAGGTAGGTAGGTTACCTAAGTGTTGCTTCTTAGGTTATTTTCCCAATATTGACCTTAGGTATCGAAGGCAGACCACAAACCATTGTAGTACATGCTTTGGGTTGCTGCTAGGTAATTACTCCTTACCCAAACACACAGACTGAAACAATCATGCTTCAAAGACAAAATTGAGGCCATTGGCAAACACTAACTGTTTGTCATACCCACAGGTATGCAGTCGACCACAACGTGACGTGTTGTAGTAGCATGTTGTAAAACCCTAGAGCACAGGCGAAGGGGGGAATAGATATAGCATGTCTAAGACGGAACAGCGTGAGAATCTTGTGCGGCAATAGATATGATATATTTATTGTGATACCTGAATACTGTACTCACATACGATAGACACGTCCTCCCGTGATCCTCCAACGGCTATTTCCATTCGGAGTTAGGTTTGGGATCGTGCCGTCGCGTGGGCGTGATCGGATTTCTCGCATCAGTCCGTCTCACCCACGTCTTCTAAGAATCTAAAAAGGCGACGTTCGCACTCGGACATGATTTATCTCCAGTCACTACCTAGACACTGCCCGCCCTCATCGTCAGGGGAACCCAGAAGATCCGAATAACAAAGCCCCAATTACACAATTGAGTACGCGAGTGATCGACGAATGGATTGCGATTATTAGATAAAAAAAATCGGTTGGGGGAAATGCCCTGCCGCTATGCGTGACTCAATTAACGTGGGCGGCGAAACGATGCTCAAGGCAGATTAAGACGAATTAACATCTATGGATGGGGAGAATTGTTGCGACAAGAACAGATGTGAAGGGGCTTAGCCAGTAATAATTTGATAGTATTTTCACCTGGGGCTTTGTCCCGCCACCGCCCTATGTACCTAGAAAAAAAGTGGAAGTGCCGTTCCATCCGTATAAGGCAGAGCTGAGTACTAGCGCTCTTACTGGTTGAGTAGCATCGCCATTACCTTGATATAGGTCGTGCATACAGCTCTGGAATCTTGTTATTTGGTACATATTGCTGCTGCGGTTGAAAAATGGCTTGCGCAATAATGCAGCTCCTTTAACCTTGTTCGCGGGTTGCTCCTGCTGAGGTCGCCCCCCCCCGCGGTACGCATGTAGCCTTCTTAGGAGTACCTACTTAGGTACACAATGAAGTACTTAAATGAACATGGATATAGCTGACGTGCGCAGGCGTAGGCGGGCTTCGTCGCTTCCATCTGGGCACCTAAGTTTTATTCAACTGTGGATCTTAGTCGGATACTAATGTTCGAAGCTTCAAGGGTCCCGAACCTTGAGACATGGAAATTTCCAATTCTGGTACTCGCACCTTAGATCCTTCCACTCCTATTGTTGCCTTGTCCCACCATTGTGATATTAACCCTCCCTGATTCCTCAATGAATCAACCTCTGACAACTCTAACAATACCTCACACGTGGTCTAAATGTTATCATGTAACATAACCTCGACTCCTATTATTCGACAACAATCAGTTCTTGTTCGCAAAACTTGATTTCTTCAAACTATTGTGTTGTGCATTCGATCAACCATTCATTCATCATCGAACTAAGCCCACATGTCCACATTCCATCTTTGTCTTCCATCTATCAGTTATTAAATCCCCAGGACAGCCAAAGAACCTATCACATTTTAAAGCATACAGAACAAATAGACCAATCATCAATCGCTCCCACCAACGTCGCCATTATTAGTCGACAAAAATGTTAGTTTCTCGAGACACCGGCAAAAGTGCCGGTAGTAGAGAAAGAGGAATGCCCAAACCGGACGATCTAAAAGATTATAATTACGCAGTTGCTGGACAGTGAGATATACCCATATATGATTATTTTTTATTTTTATTTTTTAATTAGCTCGATTATACTGATTTTATCATTTAATAGCGCTGGAACCATGTGCGACGCAGACGGCGAATTATTTATTAAGCCTTGCACGCAATCCGAGGTCGAATTTTACGAATCGGCGCACGCGCAACACCCAGACTTCGCAGAGATTATGCCCCTATACGTAGGAACTTTATCACTAAACGAGGCCACCGACCAGGCTATGATACACGCGCAAATACCCAACCTAGTCGAACATGCAGATATCCCATTTTCCGTTAAGGAGGAAATCCAGTCCCATCTACATCTCGATGACCGATCGTCTATAGCCGAAACGCCCGTCGAAAAAGAAATCATTTCCGACAATGTCAAATGGATACCCAACAAGGCGAGAAAGATCGTGACAGACCGAGCAGTAGTATTAGAGAACGCGTCTTTTGGCTACAAGAAGCCGAACATCATGGATGCAAAGTTAGGCATTCGATTATGGGCAGATGATGCCCCTTCGGAAAAGAAAGATCGGTTTAACAAAATTACCGAAGAGACAACCCACAAGAATTTCGGCTTTCGAGTTGCAGGAATGAGAGTCTACAAGGGGTCTACAGATGAAGCAGAGCTGGACGAGGAAGGCTTCAAGATCTATGACAAGGATTGGGGTAGGTTCTCGGTAAACGACGATAACATTGTCAACTCGTTTAAGAAGTTCATCTTTAACGAGGCCGCCGGTATCGACAAAGAACTTGGCAAGACAATCGCGGGTGCATTCGCCGAGGATCTCCGAAGAATACAAGAAATACTCGAGAAAGAGGAGAGTCGGATGTATTCTTCTAGCCTCCTGTTCGTATTCGAGGGAGATGGGGCAGCATTAAGAGAAGCCATTACGGAGAAGAAGGCTATTGCGGAGAGAGAAACCAATGATGCCATCGTATTAGAACACAAAAGAAGTTCTACGCGAGCACCAGTCTCTAACCTTAGAGTGGATAGTGGCATCGGTATGAGCGAAGAAGAGCTCTGTGAGTCCGTCGATATAGAAGCTCTTGACGAACTAGAAGACGACGATTCGGACGAGGAATTCGAGCTTCCACACATTTATACCCTGAAGCTTATCGATTTCGCACATGCGGCATGGAAGCCAGGCCAAGGACCGGACGAAAATGTGTTGCTCGGCGTTAGAAGTCTAGCTAAGATTTTCGAAGATATGTCGGAGTAACACGCTCGCACGAGAAGGGGGTCAGCATGGGAACTAGAGGAATAGAGAGTCGCAATGGACGATTCAGCATATTATTAGCATATCTACTGCATGCATGGAATGAACAAAAAAGTGCCCAAGTGGCGTCTCAGGGGATTGGATTTCCGGAGTTATGCCCTCAAGATACCCATTACAATTGCATCCTGTCTTGAATATTACATATAGAGAATCATTCCTCATAGGACTCCTATTTACGATCGCAATGAAATTTATATCCCCCATCTTTACAAACTTGGATGATTATATAACTCACTATATAGGTGTTTAGTACCTAGATAGTGAATAGTCGTAGCTTGATACACATACCCTGATGATGCAGCGACAACAATTAATTTGTTCATTGGTTGCAGTGATTACCCCACGCTTCCCCCGTGAAGTACCTGCATAGGTACAGCTGGTTGCCCCGCCATGGAAGCTGCAGGGAAGGCTGATAGACCCACTGCATTTAGTGTTTGGTACGGTATCTACTAGGCCTAACCTTAAAATACGTAGGGACCTACTATAGGTACCTAGGTAAGCTTAGGTAGGAGCTTTTTGAGGAATTGAGCATTTCGGTGTCCAACTTCGATTCTTTCTTTGTATTTTATTTTCCTCGAACTCACTCTTTCAAACTAATTTCCTTCCCACAACAACATAATCCAATGCGACCATGTCGATTCCTGGCCTAGGAGAGATACCAGCGGCTGTATGTTATTGCCCTCACGAATCATTCATTGATCGACTAGCTAATCTAAACGACAGGCTGTCGCGACTACAACCTCTTCCGCCGCACCACCGAGCACAATACAGACTCTCGAACCTTTTTGGGAATATCGCTTCGAAGTCCCTCACGGCTCGACCCTAGAGATTAAATTAACCTCCGGTACCGCCGAGAAAGATGGCACCGAGCTCGCTCCCAACACGACCTATTCGTTTACGTCAATGAAATCCAAGATAAATACTTGGCATGGATGCACCCTCGACATCGCGTGTACAACTGGTACTTACGATGCTTATACTTCAGAGCCAACGGCAGATGAAACACCGATGGTCAGCTACTTGAACTTACACTTCAAACTTGAGGCATTTCGCTCGGTCGCAGAGAAGACAGGGCAAATGGGGCCACGAGTACTAGTTGTTGGACCACCAAACTCAGGCAAGACAAGCTTGGTAAAGATGCTAACAGGGTGGGCGACACGTATGGGCCGCCAACCACTCGTTGTAAACACGGACTGCCACGAGGGCATGCTTGCTTTGCCGGGTTCGTTAAGTGCCGCTGTATTTGCAACCATCATGGATATTACAACCGCTTGGGGTGGTACACCAAGCAGTGGACCAAATGCTGTGCCGGTCAAGCTACCGCTCGCGTATTCCTTTGGCTTAGAGCAGCCCGAAAGCAATATGCGACTCTTTAAGAGGATATTAAGTAGACTAGCCGTAGCGACAACCTCGCGACTCGCCGAGGACCCTGATGTAAAGAAATCCGGATTGTTAATTGATACAGGAGGTGTTGGTGTTGCTAAGGGGTCTTATGATCACATAGCCCATATAGTCGCTGAGTTCTCTGTTAATATCGTTCTTGTGATTGGTTCGGAACGCATGAGTAGCGAGATACAGAAGAGATTTGCTGGACAAAAGACCACCCTTGACGAGCCAATAACCGTAGTTGGCCTAGATAAATCCGGCGGTGTCGTGGAGAGAGATTCGTCGTTCCTGCAACACGTCCGCGAGTCAGCGATTAAGGAATACTTCTTCGGAAACACGGGTACCACATTGAGTCCGTTTACACAACAAGTTGACTTCTCGGCCTTGTCGATCTGGAGAGTTAATGAAGGTACGGATTTATTATACACTATCTATACTTGGGATGTTTATACTAATAGATATAGTATCCCCATCTGCGGCCCTCGAAGATGACATATATAGCGACGCAATGCTCGAGAAGACCGAGCCGTCTCTTATGATGCAGAACTGCATTTTATCGGTTGTTTACGCATCAATCCACGATTCGGCAGACACGATCCACGATTCGAATGTTATGGGCTACGTGTACGTGGCTGACGTTGACGAGAAAAGGCGAAAGCTTAAGATTCTTGCCCCGGTCAGCGCCCGCTTAGGAGACAGACCTCTTCTTTGGGGAAGCTGGCCGGAGCCGATAGTCAGCTTGCTGGGTTAAGCCTCGAACTACGACTTACATGACACGACCTCATACGCCAGATAGCGATACCATATTACGCTATTTGAGATACCCCGACACAAATCGCGAGCTACTCAAGCTATGAAGAAAATAGAAAAGGAGAAGATGGAGATAATAAGACAGACTCAGCTACGTCGCTACACCGAAAATTATAATATCATCTGGCGCTTTTCTACAGCATTCTTGAGCACTGAGCACGAAACTTATTTAATGCTCGGGCAGAACGTTAAGGAATGAAAGTTAAAGAGGGCAAACTCGAGGCCTACCAAGATCGCACCAGAAAGTTAGCATCAACGTGTTACGCTGCTGCCGCAACACAATGCTCGTCCGCCTGTAAGGCACATATCAAACTCTGTTGAGGTCAACCATGAATCTCATACGGCAGATTACGGCGTGACCTACTTTTCCTCGCGAACACTGGCTCGCAGTAGTGAATTGTCGAGGAAACGGTTGATACGGGATTTATTGGATTTACTGTCTATGCACTACGGGGGTCTTACTGTCGATGGCAGTTTTCAAGGTACCTAAGGAACCTTGAGGGCGACTCTAATTTGCCTAATGGTATACGATAATCCACACGAATGTTGACTGCCACACAAAAGCACAGCCTCTGCCATCAACCCTGCCCGTGTCGCTCAGGGATAACACTTAGCAGATCCAATAGAGATATATCATTATAAAAAAAAGAAAATTTTCAAAAATAGTTAGCTTTGAATATGTGTACTCCTCGCTAATTTGAACTTTATAAGTTGAAAATAACTAGTAGTTGTTTCTTGTTATTGTAGGTGATTGGTGCTAGGTACGATGCTGTCAACTACGTCCGTTCTCCCATATGCCAAAATCCCAAAGCGTCGACGCCTTTTTAATTCCCCATTTATGCTCTAAAGTTACGTACATTTTAACCATTAGGCTTAGAATCGGTATTAGATGAATATCCGAAATGTCATTAGGTACTTAAAAGGATTGACTTCGCATGGTCTACAGTAGCAAGACGACACGACATCAAGATTGCTTGCCCTAGAAGCGTTCTGGTTGAGGCTCCTTTAACCGCGTTTAGCCCCTTTCTGCATTTTGTTCGACCACGAGGTGAGGTGACACTGTCAATCTTCCTTACTCGGGAAGTGGTATATTGCAGTTCCATTCTTGCAGTTAAGTTCCTATAACAGGACGGATGATCTCCAACGCGTTAAGCAGGATATTCAGTTTGGGAATAGGAAGAAGATGAAGTTGACGTGGACTGCAGAATGCAGTGCCTTTGGGGGAGGTGACGGTTACACAGTTACAGAGCAGTGTATGCTGACATGAGAAGATTTGCGTTGAGAATGGCTGGCAACCATGTGGACTAGTTCTTGGCCATATGCTTCCAAATTCTTCCATGCTCCCTCGTTGGCGTCAGTACTTACATGTACGCATATATGCTGTCGTAATACGTCTATGACAAGGTTGTAGTGAAGCCGTCGTGCAGCGTCAGAGCAGAACATGGTGTCGTCCAAGCTTCCTTTGAAAGTGTTACTAACTTAGCGGAACTCCATACGACTTAGCGTACATAAGGTAGACGGAATTATCATGGTCGTCTCCGGAGGAATTAGGTCATATGAAACCCAAGGATTTTTTCAACCAATATCATCATCCATGTTATTTGGCCGACTTTTCAAAGCCCGAACTGGATGAGGGTAACAATAGATTTCGGATATCGGATTGATTAAGGCTTCGAAGTATTTTAATCGTGACAGACCTGAATATACTAGCTATGTGGCTTCCCGAGATGAATACTCCGTTAGGTCAAATCTCGCATAGGAAAATATATACGTACTAGTGGTAGGTACATGCAGGCATATAATGCCCTAATTGTAGGGGATATACCTTCGTTAATTGGTACCCTGGTCCCCCATCTCTGCAAGCAATAGCACGCTTTCGACCCTATTAGGTCTTGGTCATAACTCTTCTTGTCCCACGATTACCAGGTTTGGGCAATGATAAAAAGCAAATTCCATTCCCGTCTTGTAGTGCTACGCCAGGGTTACAATTGTGACTATGTCGACTTTCTTGCAGTAGCTGGGAGTAGTATCTTCGAGAGCAACGCAGGGGTAGTCCGTAGAGTGGTAGCAATAGAATCGTCTTTGATTTAAACACGGCATAGCAAAAAAAGATTTTGAGATATGATAATGAATAAAAAAGTCCAACCAATTGCGGGATACCTAACATGGCACAAGCGCTGCCTGAGACTAGCAAGATACAACCTGATTCGAGTCTAGTAGTCACATCATGAACAGCTCAAGTGATCTCCGCGTTCGGGACTTAGCAATGCGACACGATTAATTGACTTTCAGGGCGATGCCCCCCTCCAAGGCTCCTAGTTTTCGGCCTCTCCCTACTCCGGACACGCCCAATATATTATTTTTTCTTAGTGACAATCTAGCTGTTGCAAGGGATCGATCTATCCACCGGCGAAGGCATTATTATAATAGAGTCGTTATTAGTCGTCGTAGAAGTCTGAGCTTTGTGGAGAATCTTCATCAGCCCCGGGAAGAGCTAAGAAAGATGAGATAAAACAGCATAATAGAAATCGATGGGGGGTGAGGGAGCCCTTGATCGACCCCAGCATGAATAAAAAGGAAGAAAAATTTAATATACCCCTGTCAGTCTGTACCGCAAATCTTCTAAGTCCAGTCCAGCAGCTCACTAATAATCTGTCCCGTCCCTCTCCACCTTTTCTCCTCCGCATTGCAACGCCATCTCCCGTGTGTCACCAGCCTAGATTCTTACTCCAACTTCGTCGTCTTTGCTCATTGGACTCGACACAGAGGAGAACATGCTATGTTGTCTTTTCACTGCCCTCCTCCAATTTCTCATCCCATACCCCTGCATCAGACTAAAGTTGCCCATTCCTACGACCAAAGGACCTGAACAAAGGGGTCTATGTTGATGCTATCTATGTACATTTGCCCACCTCTTCACTGGACTACACGTTCGACCCTTGTCCCAATATAGTATAGAGACTTCGGCCGGCCACCTAATTTTTCCGGATTTCATGCAGTACCGGGCTAGGGTGCAGTGCAGGGTCTCTCCGGGTAAACCCAAGACAGGAAAAGAGGCAGGGGTATTGACGATGGTCGATTACCAGTTGAGGTTAACAGATATTGTAGTGCTCCGGCGGAGGAGAGGACACCATTCATGATGACAAAGTCTGGGCGGATTGCGATAGCTCATGGCGTTGGCTTAATAGTCACCGTTGGGGTGACTTTTCTGTTTGCCTCTCTTATCCTCACCTGTCAGTTGACTTGGTTCTATCAGTCGATCGACAAGTTGAAGCCTCCAACCATGTGGAAAGGTGTCTTCCCCGCAGGGCTGCTGTCCCTTGGATTAGCTAGTTCGGCATCCTCTACCCTCCTTTATGTGTCTTCCTATGCTGGTACGGTTAGTACCTTCAGTCTAACCACGCCCGACGATGACTCCGCCACCGGTGCTGCTGCTACCCTTGAGATTATCTCCAACTCTACGGGCTGTGGCCCGAACCCATCGTGGCTCTCGCTTGACTATTCCAAAAATCTCCTCTTCTGTCTAGATGAAGGTTTTACCGGACCCTATGGAGGCGTGACCACGTTCTATACCGACGATGATGGCACATTGACCACCCTAGACAAGCTTGATGTGATCCAAGGCCCCGTTAGTATAGCTGAATTTGGTGTTGGTGGTCGTGGCCTTGCTATAGCACACTAGTAAGCCCAATTCCCTCTCACTTCCTCCGCATGCGGCGAACCTGCTCGGTGGTTCGCGATCCACTCCCATCTCTTGGCTTTCGTCCTTGATATCAAATCACGGACATCCCCCATACATACCAATTCTTTTTGTCTTGTATGTAGGTATGTATGTCCGTCATCTCTGACCAATCTTTCCAGTTCTGGCTCTAGCGTCAGCGTCGTCGGCTTCGATCCCGAGGGCAACCTCACGCTGGTGCTTAATGAGACCTATGCGCTCGAAGCACCTGGTCCCAACCCGGCGCGACAGGAGGCACCACATCCACATGAAGCGATCCTAGATCCTACCGCATCTTACGTGCTGGTACCAGACTTGGGCGCCGACCAGGTGCGCATCTACCAAGCAGATGCCAGCACTCTCGGTTTGAAACCAGTGGCACCCCTTCCTGTGCGGCCCGGCTCTGGGCCGAGACACGGAGCATTCACGGTAACTCCGAGAACGACGTACTTCTACTTGGTCTCTGAACTGGCAAATACAATCACGGGGTATGAGGTCATCTACAACGACAACGATACCCTTAGCTTCAATGAGTTATTTTACATCCCTACTCACGGGGAAGAGAAAACTCTTCCGGAGGGAACAGGCGCTGCCGAGATCCTTGTCTCTGTAAGTTCAACCATAGGCTATTGAATATCTATGATCTGCATCGTCGTCGGAATGCTTTACTAATAGGATAATAGCCCGATGGAAAATATCTGATTGTCTCATCACGCTGGGAGAATTCGTTCAATATCACGAATTTCGATCCCAATAACAGCACGGAGATCCCTTCGGACCCACTGATAACCGTGAGTATACCCCGATTTCCTTACCGTGTACCCCTGTCCGTTACGCCTTTTCCGACGGAAGGCGAATGATATATCGTCTTTCGAAAATTGACTAACCTCGGATACTATAGTACTCAATTGATCGCTCGAACGGAAATCTAACCAAGGTACAAGAATTCGCAGCAGGCGGCAGTGGACCTCGGCATTTCGCCATCAATGCAGATGGCGATTTAGTGGCGGTGTCGCTCCAGGCAGATGGCCGCGTCGTTCTCATCGAGCGTGACGTGAAGACAGGCAAGTTCACGGATTACGTCGCGCATGGATACGTCGAAGGCGAAGTTACCGCGGCCATCTTCCGCGAGGACTACCATACTTTCTAACCGAGGCATGTCTCGTGAGTGTCTAGACCATGATCCTAGATAGATTGATAGACAGGTAGAGGAGACGTATTCAAATCGTATGACTCGTAAAAATACTAGGATACTATCGTGAAGTAATATCGTGTAGTAGTAAGACTTAGTGGTCAATATACAAGATCGATACGAATAGTAGCAATATCCCAAGAGAAAGCGGGTCGCATGTAAGCAGTCAATAGGTCATGTGGTTCACTATAATGCCTCTCCACTATGCATTTAATATTGCTTGAGGCGCTTCAGGATCTCTAGAGCCTCATTCACGAGCCTTCCAGGGGGGACATGAACATGTGCTAGGGGGTGCTGCGGGGTTTGCGTTAGTGCTAAGGAAGCCCCTAAAATATAAATTGCGAGGAGACAATAGTGCGGTGCGGGGGCGAGCTGGGCAAAGGTGGATTTTTTAATATAGGTAGACACGTAAGTAAGCCGCGCTGAAGTTTGGTAAGCTAGGGGATGGGGAATGAAGGAACACCTGAGGCCTAGGTCTACGTAGGTCAATATAATAAGGTCGCCACCGGTGTGATTTTTTTTATTTTTAGCGACCAAATTAGCAAATCCCAGGACCTATCTTTCCGGGATAGGTACAAGCTTAAGCTACCCAGGCAAACTGGCAGGCTGCCTTAGTTGGCATATCCCAAGCTGGGAACGGGGTACGGGGTATAGCCGCCTACTGAAAAGAGTCATACTGGGGTAGGTATCTTATTTGGCGAACGGATACAATATGGCTTGCGTATGGAAAATTGTTGATCAGGGGCGAGGTCATTCGCGTATGATAGATTCGTAAGCCGTGTCGTCGTTATGCTTGTCGACCTCATCTCGTTGCGGTAGGACGTCAACGACGGAGATGCTTGGTAGCCGTTTTGGGGAATTGGAGACGGGAGATCGACAAGAATGGAAGCGTTTAGTAGAACGGCTCGGAATGCACATACATCAGGAATCAATGACTGCATGGCTTACGCCATCCCCCATCCTGTCTAAATGTTCGTTCTTTTTCTCTCTTTGGGTCTGACAGCTAGTGTCAAAAACCAGGAAAAGTTGGAATCGCGTAATATATTAACATCACGTACGTACATCCCAGATGACTTACAGCTTGGTTCGCGCTTGTACTAGTGACCTGGTCACACCCCAAGATGGCAAACTGCGGCGCTTGGTAACGGTACCAGAAAGCTTGATATGTAGGTCTTGTATCGGCATGCTACGTAACGAATTTGGCAGGGCGGTTTTATTTTGACAGGACCAAAGTAGTACAGCATTGAAGACAGAAAGGGGAGTATTCAGTCCTCGATAAGGTATACGGGATACTATTTTAGGCCGGATGATTAAGTCGTCGACGACTCACTCGGCCAGAAGTTCTTGTCTCTGTCTAGACTTCGATCGTGTGTTTCTTGGAGAAAGAAATTTGTTGAATGTCAAGTATCATGCCGACGTTGCACTCGTTTAGTAGTCTCCCCAAAAAGTGCACGGCCTCTCGTGGAATTTTTTTTTGTCTTACCTGCGCGTCTTCTTTGCAGATGCCGGGGCGGCAGCTATCACGATCGTTCCTATTTTTTCATAATAATTTTATTTTTCTTGCCTTCCCCTTTTCGTGCAAGCGACGAAATGGGGTATCGTCCTCGAACCTGGTTGGTCGACCCGAATGAATCCTGCTCATGGTACAGAGCCTCATAGGTAGACTTACTCAGGAGAGAGGGTCTATCTTAGACTCTAAATTCTAGTGAATACTACCCCTACTGAGCTTGCTTATGTTGTGCTATACGTCGCTGGCGCATGCGGGGTCTGGGGAGGTAGCAAGGCAAAAGCAAGGGCTAGCAAGGAGTCCGAGCAGGCTGAGCAGATGTACAGAAGATCCGGTCGGTCGATCCCCCTTCCAGGATTGCAGAGTTATTCCCGTATAGGATCATTATTCGATGTCATTGTGAAAATGTGGGCTAATCGCAAGGTGAGACATATTGGGACGTTGCCTGCCTACCTAGGCTGCTAGTTATCTGGGGGTTGGAGATAGTGTCTTGTTTATTTTGAAGCCCATTACGGAACAACTCCGACCGGCTCGACTAGTTTAGTAAACTCACGATGCTGGAGATTATTAAGGTTGTGGCCTGCACAGGACCGGCTCGTACGAGTCCCGTCATAGGTCGACGATGCTTGTGAATGCAACCAAATGCCCACTCAACTAGATTAGTGCGCGTCTTGGCACCAAGTATAAGAAGTTAAGTTGATATGAGAGTGTTAGCATGTAGTGACATACTGCATAGTAACTGTTACTACATATGTACCTACAATTACTAGGGGGCTGGGGCTATGAGAGGATTAGCGCAGTTTATAGAGGACGGCCTCTTATTAAATTGGTGGTGTAGGTGTTGAAACTGGTGTGTTCTAGGCTCTCGTGACTAAAATTCCAAACTGTGGCAGTCTTGTATCGTGTATGACATTTTGCGGATGTACCTTAGGTAGGTAAGTAATATGCTAATACGACGCCATATGATCTACTAGAATGACAATTAGGAGATACCCGGACGTTACCTTGAGGGAATCAAGGTTCATATTGCATTGCAATATTACGGCAAGGTGGTATGACTTTCTTTTTCTATGTCAACACCAGATAGGATTGTCCCTTGGCCATACTTTTATGCCACGATGCTTCTGTCGTGCTTCAGGTGAACCGTATTAAAATTACCGAAGACGTAAAATGAGGCCCTGAGGCTGGAGCCAGGTAATAGCACCAACAGTAAGACTTACACACATATTATTAACGTTAGCAATCTTAATTTTGAAGCTCCCTGTTTTATTTCTCAGCGCGGGAAAAGCCGTCCGTGCTTCAGAAAAACCCTTCCCCCGCAGAAATGATCTACGGTGGACTTGGGACGATGCTAAACCTAGTCGGATCTTATAAATAAGGATTAAGTGTAAGGATATATGTCTGTCTGAGAATTGACCTGCGACGTGCGGTTGGCACAAGGCCGCCACGTTTTATCACCATCTCTGTATTCGGCCCGTTGAAAGGCTATGGTCATGCAAGTCACCGTCAAATACCAACAGCCGAAGAAGGCCTTGCTGGATAGCTGTAATTATCTCCCACGCACCAAAGTCTTGGTAACATGGGGGGAACATATAGAGCTGGATTAGGACATACGTAGAAATCCCGTATACATGTCTTTACCTAGGTAGGCCGTAGGGTTGGTAGGTAGGCAGCCGAACATGGTAGATGATAAGTTTCAGTTTGATCAGTTGCTTTACGCTGGGCAAAACCGGGCTCATTTCACGAGCGCTCCCTAGAAGACTGCTAGATCGTCACCTCTTCCGTAGTAATCCGCAGTTTGCCTGAAGAGTGCGGTCCACTTGTTTAGATGAACTCGTCCGGTACAGACCCAAAGAGGTAAAACCAGTATGGTCTTTTTTCGGTCAGCCTTGTAGTACTTTGCGCACAGAGGTATGGAGGTAAAGATGGTTGAAGGCATTGACTGGTAGCGAGAAGGGATCGTCTTGTTCCTCCTACGCTAGCGGAAGTGACAACGAAGAAGTACGGTACCTGGGGTCGGCCGTAAAAGAAACAGAAGAGACTTCCAGAAAGGAAGGTCAGCCACCTTCACAAATAGAGATAGTCATCCGCTTTTATATTGATGTCGCAGAAGAGCTGCGGCGAACCAGTTCTCGTGACTCAAGCGAGACAATGTAAGCAAATCGGTTCAGGTCGTTAAATGACAAACCAAGGCACTTGGTCAAGTTGATATATCAAAGTTGGAGTATTCTTCACGTGTCCCCTGGGTCAGTTTATTAAGCTAACGCAGCAACAAGTTGATGGGGTTGTTTGGCCACAAGCTTCGATATCCAATGATGGGACACACCTTAGGATGAGGAGGTAGGTATGGTCATTTCGGCGATTGACATTGACCTTGGAGGATTCCGAGACTTGTAGTTAGTTAGATAATAGTATAGTATATGATAATTTATTATGTATAATTTTGAATGATATAGTATGGTGTATAGCTGGTGTGTCTTATTTTTCCTCCTACTAGGAATACGTCCGAGCCTCTTCGGGATATGAAACTCTGACAGGATGGAGTAAATATTAGTTCGACTTGTTATTTCTGAATGAAAAGGATATTCTGAAAATATGCCATAAAGCCTGAGGGAATATTTTACTATTGTAATTGTAAAACAGTGGGCAATATTAATCTGGTTATGATATGAATTGATGCCATAGAAAGATGAAAAAACACAAATCATATGCATATTTTATGATGAGGGGAAAAAAGAAAAAGAAACCCATAAATTAAGAAGGTACTCAAGTACCTCCGCATGTACACATATGTATGTATCTCGCATGTCCGTGTGCCGCATCCAGTTTGGAGATTTCGAAGATGGAGTCGGCAAGGGTTACCCCGTTAGGTACCTAATAATGCAGGTTATGACAACTTTATCTCAGGTACCTTTGCCGCGGTATCTTTATTTTCTATACATCAATGAATACGGCACTACATATGTAGGGTACATATTATAGAGTCTGTGCATAACCTCTGTACCTTAGGTACGAGTAGGAAATTAAATATCGACAATCCATCCCGTATCTCAAACTCGAATCTAGTAGCCTACAATATCTTCCTCTTCTATATAGTATAAGATAAATATGTTATTGTAACAGGTAATTATTTCCGCTCCTGCATTCCTAGGATATGTAGATAGTGTATTATTTTGTACCAAGGATATCTCGGAGTCATGTATCTAAGTACCTACCTAGGTAGGTATTTAGGTACTACGAACCTTATAGGAATCAAGCTTAAACCTACAAAGGGAACTAACCAAGCCGAGCAATGTATAAATCAGGTGTTGTAGGCATCTTAGTGGGTTAAGCAAGCCGCTATGAAATAATCCCCGGCGCAGGTTTAGCTTGGTTTTATTTTCTTCCCCTGTTCAACATCCATGGGCATCCGTGGGAATTCTTCAACTTCAATACACATACAACATTCTCTTGAATTGTTCTATCGTGGATCCTACCTCAATCGCGGAAATTTTCATATTCCCTTTCATCCGAGCCCTTGTCACAACCCGCAGGACCCCAGATCCCATCTCCAACGTGCATCCTTCGTACTTTGTACCTACTTGTCATCATCATTGTCATCATTAGCGACGGCATATACTCGCCTATTTGTCTTGCCACCCATTTGGTCCCTTATATCTTTATATTGTGATGATGTCGTACAGTCTCAGTGTATCATACTAGCTCGTGGGCGGCGAATAGTATTGATCAATGAGAAAGAGAGGTATATACCGTTTTAATCGTCCGATAACTTGATAATATCTACCAAGGTATGTAGGTATGTATTCACGGACCCTAGCCTAGCCAATGCGCTGGGCTGATTTGTACATACGAGGCCATGGTAGGTAGTCCCAGAAGCGGGGATTCAAAAAAGAAATCTGCTTATTTGCAGTTCCAAACCCCGTCGATACATATCGGCGCTTCGAACGGTGTCAGGTGTCACCCGCAGTAGAGGCTCCATTCCTCTTTTTTAGTCTCTGCATAGTGTAGGGCATGGTATGGATGTACGATGCATGATGTCCGCTGTCAGGGCCGGCCTTGCTCGTGCGCACGAGGCATAGAACTCGATGCTAAAAACTGTATCACCATGAACAAGCCCATCATCCCGTTCGGACGAAATATGGCAAATCCTAAGGGACCTAGTTCGCTATGTGCTGTGAACCGTCAAGTTCAAAGTGGGTGGTGTACAGTATTGTACCGCGAGCTTCCAGAAGATGGGCTCCAATCAAGGGGGGTGGCCGGGCCAAGAATGCAACCCTTGCCTCGCTGCGACGTACCGTGCTACGCTGTACTAAATACCTTTTTTGACGACACTGCGCCTAAACCGCGATGGGAAAGCAATTATCTGGGGTTTTCTGGCTGGCTGGCTAGTCGACCGCTGGACCCTCCCAGACGGCCTAGGATTCTTTACTAGGGGCTCAACGGTTCTGCGCCGCTTCTGCAGGTGTGTACCATGTGGAGGAGAGACACCACTGTCTAAATCCACCATCTTTCCCACGGTTTCCCGTCATAAAATATGACAAGCTCGCTGCCCGTGCCTTGCAGACCGGATACCCTCTCTCGTCATTTTTGTCCGAAACTCGTCCCTGTACAGCCCTCTGGGTAATTAAATACTCCCTCGGTGAAGTTGTATGCTTCTCTTGATCCCGGTTACACGGCTTCATACAAACGAGTAACATATCATCCGATACTTAAGCGAGGCTGCCCTGCCGTCGTCTTCACCCGTAGAGGCGCCGGTGACCTGTTGGCTTGGAAGATGTCGCCGTCGTCCACGGGTGACTCGCCTCTTTCTGCCGGCGGAGCTAGTAATTCGGGGCGACCATTTCCCCTACCTTCAAGGGAGACATTTTCGATCGAGGTCCCGTCGCCGCAGCTGAACCCGGCCACCAACGGCTCAGCGCTAAAATCCCCGACGGCTGTCAAGGCTCAACGCACCGCAAGCTTCAGCCGGGAAGGAATATTGGGCTCGGCACAAAAGGCCCGGAATCTCTCGCAAACGACCGAAGTCCGCACCGAGCAAGTCACCAATGGCATGCAGAAAGCATCGAGCGACGAAGGGGGCAATCCCCTAAAGAGAAGAAATACAGATGCGACTGTTGATTATCCCCGGAGGAGGGCCACAATCGCGGTAGGTTGTTGGGTGACAATAAAGATCGGGTGAATGAGATTCTGATAGAAAGCAATTCGTAGTGCGAAGTCTGTCGTTCCCGGAAATCAAGATGTGATGGCACCAAGCCGAAGTGTAAGCTCTGTACGGAATTGGGGGCCGAATGCATATACAGAGAACCCGGGATCAAGCTTGACGCTGGCGACAAGCTCATTCTAGAACGACTGAATCGGATTGAGAGCCTACTTCAAATCAATTTAGCGAACGGACACCCGAATGCTATGCAGATCACACACGATTCCCCGCCTATAAGTAATGGCACAGCTCTTAGCGGCGATAATGTCATGATTCAGAACTCATCTGGAAGTTTTGTTTCCATAATACCAAGCGGTGGCCTGGGAACATGGACAAGCCACCCCCAAGGAACTAATATTTCTACGATGCCAAAGGTCCACACCAACGCAGCGCTACATTTACTGCAATGGCCGTTAATTCGAGATTTGATCGGACGCCCGTACGACCCGCAGATTATTCTGCAACTCGAAATGGCACGCGAACCACTCCATTCTTTAGCGAAAACACCGTGTGTTGATTTATCGAATACTAATGCTTACATTGAGGCCTACTTTGAAAGGGTGAATGTGTGGTATGCCTGTGTTAACCCTTTTACTTGGAGGAGCCATTACCGTACAGCGCTATCAACCGGATTCCGCGAGGGTCCCGAGAGCTGCATCGTGCTACTGGTGCTTTCTCTAGGCCAGGCGAGTTTACGAGGCAGCATATCAAGGATCGTACCTCAGGAGGATCCTCCGGGTCTGCAATATTTCACAGCTGCATGGTCACTTTTACCTGGTATGATGACTGCCAACAGTGTCTTGGCCGCTCAGTGCCATTTATTAGCCGCCGCATACCTTTTCTACCTGGTGAGGCCGTTGGAAGCGTGGAACCTGCTGTGTACCGTGAGCAGCAAACTACAACTTTTACTCATGACGCCGACACGGGTACCGGAGGATCAAAGAGAGTTACTAGAGCGCATTTACTGGAACGCTCTACTCTTTGAGAGCGACCTCCTCGCGGAACTGGATTTGCCCCACTCCGGAGTAGTACAATTTGAGGAAAATGTTGGTCTTCCTGGTGGCTTCCAAGGTGAAGAATCCGAAGCGGTTGGCCGAGATGACCTTTGGTACTTCTTAGCTGAAATCGCATTGAGAAGGCTTCTCAACCGAGTTAGCCAACTCATCTACTCTAAGGACTCGATGGCATCTACTACTAGTTTGGAACCCGTCGTCGCCGAGCTGGACTTTCAGCTCACGCAATGGTACGAGAGCCTCCCTTTGGCCCTTCAGTTCCCGTTCACCCGTGCGACTCTACCCGACCCGGTGCAAACCGTCTTACGATTACGTTTCTTTGCTTGCCGAACCATTATCTACCGTCCGTATATCTTGGCAGTCCTCGATAACGAGCAGGCCGTTTTGGACCCCTCAGTGCGGGAGAGCTGTCACAAGTGCCTTGAAGCCTCAATCAGGCAATTGGAGCACATATCTGCACAGTAAGTAAAATTCCTTCACGATGATTGGACAATTTCCCTAGCCTCATACTCCGTTCCCCGGCTCTTCAAAATATTGACACAATCTAACGATTTGGCCGCAGTCACGCCGGCCATATGCCCTACCTTTGGCAAGGCGCCCTCTCTATCGTTTCTCAAACATTACTGGTTATGGGGGCTACTATGTCACCTTCTTTGTCAAACATCCTATTGACCCTCGTCCCTCACCGTGAGGTCATCGACCAAATCATCAATGATGTAATTATGGACATCGAGAGGATGGCCATATTGGCGCCTAGCCTTAGTTTGGCGGCCGAAATTATTAAGGAGGCCGAGGTCCGTAGACGAACATTCTTAAACGGATGATGTATCTTATTCAAGAATGACGCAGAGTGCCAGGCTTGAAAGACGAGATCTCCGGTCCGAATGCTTCAAGCCCCACGACGATCGTATGCCCCGTCCCTGATCCGAAAACCCGCCTCTATGTCTATGTGTAGAGGTGTCAACTTCCTACGATGTCATATCTTACCCGCTGTCTGGGCCGGCCTGTTCGCGTATCTAGGAACGAGTGCAGGCACTTGCATGAAGATGGCCCTTCAGCACTCTCGGCTATGCTTCAAATGCGCTGTCTCTATTGCACAAGGACTTCTCCCGGGCATGCACGCTGCGATACGACGCTCAACTGGGGAGGTCAACATAGCGAGCTTGGTGCGAGTGGCCACCGGGTCCTTTTCAGCCTTGTCGGGTCTCTAGGGATCAAGTCCCTCCGTGGCTGATTTCTTAGATGATTGACAACCCCCCAGGAACAAGGCCGTTGAAAGGCCTAGGACGGCCAGAGTAGCACACTCCTACAGTTTGGCAGCGCTGCACAGCTCTGGGGTTGCATTCTGGGGATAACTGGTTGGGCGTGGTTGGCGGGGAAATTTCTTGGTCTGGGGATGGCTAGGATTCGCGGCCCGGATTCCCGACAACCCTGTTAACAACAGTGCCCTTTTACTGAATTCGGGCATTGCAGCGACCACCAGTTATTTTCTTGTTAAGCAGAGTTGGAGAAATTACTTACTGACTTTTCCTATACGTTGCAGCACTCCCTGGGAGGACATGCACGGCTATTCTCATCTTTCTACGCAATTCGACATCATAACTCAATACCACCACTCACGACGACATCATAAGGGCCGATGAAGTCACAGACAAAGAGAGGACCCTAGGGTGAAAGGGGGATGCGCCGGCAGGCTGGCTCGTCCCCCCGGAATTCTCATCCACACGCTGTTGTATACCTAACTACCTATTCTATAAGCCCGGTTCGGCGGATGTCTCTTGTTTCATCATCGCTGATGTGTATTATCTCGACATTCTCGAGGGATGCAAAGTGTTAGTTTCATGTTCGGCGCTATCGGCGTTTTCAAGCGTTCTATACTACCAGAGCTACATCGGCATTCATGGCTAATATATCAAGGCAACGGAAATTCAGCTGAAGACTATATCTCGGAAGATTGGCTCACACCTGGGTTACGAGGCAATGACAAAAATTAATGAGTTGAGACAACTACGGCGTCATCTATACCCAATCGACTTTTACATATATATAATATGAGTGCTTCTATTTATACAATTACCCACTTTGGTTCATAAAGACAATGTGCTATTTTGAGCAAGCTGAGCCCCGTAACGAGGGGTCAATTTTCGTTTCTCCCGCACGTGGGAGGTTATAAGCGAGATGCAATTGAATGACTTCATAATCTAGATCTCCAGGGTTTCAAGTGAAGCCTCGGTAGAGCAGCTTTTTGTTAGACTCACCCTTATACATTTCTTGGAAGCTTCCGTTCTGGTTACAAGAAGCGCCTATTCACAAGTGCCTAATATGGAAAGAGTCCGATACAAGTTTGGATACACCGTTCATGGAAAATGAGAATAAAATAAAATATACAAAAATAAAACAAGAATAAAAAGAGATAAAAAAAAAAAAAAAAGACTTAGATCCTAGGTAGGGCGCCAGGAACTCATGCGGGGGCTCCGCAGGCCCTGAGTCTCCTCCCTGTACAGGGCCCTCTTACAACCCCAGTCCATCTCCCGGGTTCCCCTCCCCGGGGTTCCTACACTAGAGCTAGCCTAGCTGCGGCATTTTGATGTCAGCAGGAACGGGAAAGGATTCAAAGGAACAAGATAAGTTTTTATTTTATTTCCCTTTTCGCGGAGCGCAGTAGCGGTCTTCGGAGATTTTATTGCTCCTCTCCCATAGGCGAGCGGAAATGCGGGTCGGCTCTAAGCTTCACCGGTGAGTCTATCTTACACCAAAATAGGATGTTCCCAGCGGAACTAGGTGTAGACCGGTGATGGTGGATGCCCGGATTTCGTGACGAGTTGGGTATAGCCGGGGAATGTAGATGTGCGGTACGGAGACACGTGCGCATATGTCCTGTGTGATGATGTTACGGCTTGCAGATAAGATGGTAGATGTGCATGGTTGTGTGAGATAGGGGGTTGTAGGATGAGTGATTAGGATGGTGATGTTTTTGTGTAAAGGAGTGGCGATCTATTCGGAATTGAGGTGGAGGATGTTGCGAGAGAGATAACGACCTGGATGAGCAGGTAGATGGATGAGAAAGAAAGAGTGTCTGTGCTAGGAGTAGCTAGCAGGATGGCGATAGAGGCGAGATGGAAGTTAGAATTGAGGGTTTATCCGTCCGCACCTTCAGTATGAATTAAATCTGTACCTAGGTATGTTGAATCTGTTTAGAGCCATATGCGCACTCAAAATATGATGTGATGGTACCTGCCTTTCAAGCATGTTTAGATGCATGGAGAGGTAATGTAGAATTCTCTTCGAGACTACAGTTTCAGTGTTTCTCAACTTCATCAATCTTCTATCAACCATACCTCTATCCCCATTACTAGTTCCTATATCATCTTCCGACCATGGCGGAGCCGAATCCCTCCCAGAGACCCAGCCGAATATATATTCCTGCCGAAATTAAATTAGATATCATTAAATATTTTCAGCTTGCGGTGAGCGATGTGGCTGATTATTTACCTCCAGAAGGATACTGGGAGAATCGTAACACTCTCTACAACCTCTGTCTTAGCAGCAAAATTCTCAATGCGTTTGCAACACCTTTCTTGTATCGAACTGTCATCTTCTTCTTAGACCAAGTAAATTATGGAAAAGGGTTCGTCTCGGTCTTGGGTGGCCTAAAGCGATTAAAGTTGTTGATCCGCACTGTAGTCGAGATCCCTGAGATAGGTGGGTTCATCAAACACATCATTTGTCACTCGGGATTAGGAAACACGAGGTGGTGGCACGGCGAGATTTGCCCTCGAAATCCCGAAGTCCTGTCAGTTCTCCCAAAGGAATAAATACTGAGGAGTAAATTATGTTAACACTCTAACATTGCAGACGTTGGCCCTTTCTCTACTACGGCTACCCGTCATAGGATGACCTTTCCAGCTTCCAACGCTTGATCTTTGAAAATGCGATGCTTGGTCCGTTAAGCCGCGAATCCAGGACTGGGAGGACTCGTATAGAGCAGTGGGAATTGATCAACTACTTCCCCGAGCGATTGTTAGCGGTTCTATTATGTTTCTCTGATAACCTGCAGTCCCTTTTTCTTTGTAAACCCGAAAATGACGACTATCTTACTCTATCCGCAATCATGAATGGAATAGACAGATATGATGGCTTAAAGCGGGCGGTTCTTCGCAAATTTTCGACTTTATATCTTCAACACGACAGAAACTCACGGACCCGAAGAGACAACACGCGCAGCTTATCAGTACCCTTGGGGTTCACTTGTCTTGGAGACTTTACCTGTCTCCAGGTCTGGAGGGAGTCTTGGCATCATGCCTTTTCCATAGAGCTCTCGTAGATGGAGAGACTCAAGGAACTGAAAATCGAAGGATGCAGTAAGCAGTATGCTTTATGATAGGGAGGATATTGCTGACTCTAAACATTATAGTTGACGCCGTTGAACTGTTTCGCGTCTGCGAAAATACTATCCGTCTGGAGAATTTATCGTTGATCATAACGAAACCCAACGTAGTTCGTCCTAGTCCACCCCGATATCAGAATCTTAGCCAAGCGATAGCTCTACGAGCCAACACTCTGCGAGTTCTGGAGATACGAGCCTGTCTAAATGACTGGTTTCCGAGCCAATTGGGACCGTCGAAACGCTTGGACTGTCTTCCTAGCCTTGTAAAGCTAGAAAAGCTGACAATTGAAGTACCGCTGCTGTTCGGGCCGGACATTAAACGTGAGAATGTGATAGCAACGAGGTTGTCACCGAATCTTGTCCGGATGGATCTCATCCGAGTGTGGTGGAACCAGTTTCCTGCTATAAGGCTGGAGGGCCACGTGGAAAAATCATTGCGGAAGGATTTTGCTGCCGCATGCCAAAGAGATATACCCAGCCTTAAGCACATCCACTATATACCAAATCATCGGCTCACATACCTTACGGAGAACCAACTCTCGGGTATTAGATCTGTACTTGATCGACACGGTTTGTTGTACATATCGAACAACGGTGTCCATGAAATCGAGGACGATGACGACTGACTCTATGGGAAATTTCCATACTCATCCTTCACAACAATGCGAAGATTGAGGACTTCTAAACAGAAGCATGAGGATTAAAGCGATTCTGATTGATTCATTCCAAACCACCAAATACCGTTATACATCCATGATACCAATAAATAGATATAGATAGCGTATAATAAATACATTGGCAAACTAGTACGGGTATATGGTGCCTAGAAGTTGCCCGCGCCCGAAGTTTGCGCCTAGAACGTAGTAGATAATCATATTTCATAGCTGGCATTCGCATTTGGATAGATCGTATGCGTAAGAACATTATCATATGGTGGTCCCGTATAATACATTTAAATCATCACTGATATCGAGGCTCGTACTCCCTGGGTCGCGGTCTGCCAATCGTAAGAATCTATCGTAGTGTATGAGTCGTTTCCCATCCTCACTCATAACCCATCTCAACACAGTAGCTTAGTACTGATGGCACGAACATGATAATGGCGGTCTCGGCAATAAATAGTGCACCATTTGGTAGGGTCCTTTGCATTGGCTCTGGGGTACCGAGGGCCTTATATATGTGGAAAGGTAGGATGGACCCACGGCTCGTGTTATGGAGGTATGCTTCACGTTGGACCATCTGGTTTCCGCCTCAAGAACAATCTTCTGAGTCCGCCGCTGGATAAGGAACTCTTGTGTTTTACCCCGTTATCCGCCGGCATTTTATGAACAACCTGAATTGGAGCGGGTGGAGGAGGTATCGCCTGCTGCTGACCTACAGCTGGTGCGGTTGAGTCTTGTTTAGCTGCTTCCTTTCTCATTCTCCGCCGTCTCGGTCCCTGCTCGGATGTCCGCGGTGACGATACTAGGAATTCCGGAAGTCGGAATTCAAATCCATTCTCGACGAAACCGCGAATTGAAGATAGACCTTGCCGTGAAGATTGGCCATTTGTCTTGTTTTCCACCTCTTCAGATTCTTCTAATTCAGCCCCGGCGCGCTCCTCGTCCCCGCAAACGACGACGTACCACCGTATACTCTCGCTTCTTTGTAATTGATCACGTAGTTTTTCGAACCAACCGGCCCTTCTATTGCCAATTGTATTTATCCTGCGTCCACCCTCGTCGCTCGCACCGCTCATGGATTTATAAGGATGAGTCTTCATTCGTGCCTCATAACGATTTATTTCCTCCGTAACCGAGACCGACGTGTCTATGCGCACTACGTAGTCCGCCACGTAAGCCCATGGTCCACTAACCACGGACAAATCCGTCGGGTCGAACTCTTCTATAAATTTTACCACAGACCAGTCATTAAACGGTATACTCTCGTCGAGGACCGGAGACGGCGGTTCTAATGGTGATATCATATCTTCGTATATCGTGTTCGTAGCCGTCGGTTGGCCCACGGACTTACTCCGATTGGATCGTGTGCTCGGCTGACTGCTAGTATTCCTCGCATCGCCATTTTCGAATATTATGTCTTTTTCTTTATTCCCTTGACTAGCGTATGATCGCGTGCGCGAATGCGCGTGGCCATTGCTCGTCGGGGGTCGTATCGGGTCGTAAGTAGGCAAAGGAAACGGATTTCGGACTGGATGGGAGCAGGGCGGTAAGAAGTCGAATAGCTCGTAGAATTGGTCGAGCAGCGCGACGGAGCTCTGGTGCGCGACTATCCAATCGGGGGATGCTTCGTCGACATTCTGAATTACAACAAAATACCGAATACTTCGGCGATGCCAACGGAAACCGTGGCAAAGGTATGTCGGCATTATGTGGTTGAATAAGGGGTCTCTCCGTTGTTCCCCTTCTCCCTTAGCTGGTGTGGATCGGGGAGCGGCAGGGCTTACAGTAGTGCGTAGTGCTCCCAAGACGCGGAGGGTAGCTACCCGGGATCCTGGTCTGCGGGGGGGAAAAGCGTACCTAGGTAGCTAAGTAGACAGGGGGGATGCCTGAATCAGGAGGAGATTTCAGGGGGAAATCCGAATTGACCGTGCTGTAAAATCTGTCAACCTTACAACATACAATCCGTCACGTCTCACGAGGTCTAATATCATAACATGACGAGATAGAGATAAAAAATAGCAAGAAACAACCGTCTGATTTCAAAATGAACTGCAGTTTCAGCCTCTCGGGCCAGGAGAAATATTAAGACGGTCGGGGAAAGATTCCGCGAAAAATAATAAGAGTAACGTCAGCAAAGCATAGCCCGATAACCTCGAACGATCGTCCCAGGCACGAACCGTCACAACTGGATAATAGCCTGTCAGACCGGAGCACCGCTAACCTCAGATAGGAATTCAGGGTAAAAGCGAATAGTATAGAAAACCACTCACTCACGTTATATATTAATAGGTAATTTATGTGCCCCCAAACCGTTCAAGAGATATCGGCTGTTAGTGTTTCGCCAGGATGAGAAGATGCTGAGGTAAAAGAAAGGAAAGGGGTTCTAGATCAGTTAGGTAAGCTTCTGAAACCTGCGTCGCACCCATGATATTATAATTCTATTATCTTTTTGTCCAGTACGGTACTTACACTATAGAATTGTGTATAGGTCGAATGTCAATTATACCGTTCCGTGGATAACGAGTCAGTGCCCAGCGATCGGCGTCTCTTTGAGCCTCATTAGGTCCAACATCATCGCGAAAACGCTTGACGCGATACCTTCTTAAGACATATTTCGAGCGGTCTAGCTATCGTGCCTTATCGTTTAACAGCAATTTGCATATCACCTGATTGATGCTTTAGTATAGCGCAGGCTCGAATATTTGTCTACTTCTGGATTGTTTCCAAAATCGGGTGCGAAGAGCCAACCTAAGTTTTGGCTTAACCAATCGACTTGAACATGGCCTTTAATTAAGCTAAGCAGTTAGTACAGATCAGGTAGGTAGGGAATTTTCTCTTTTCTTTTCTAAAAAAAAAAGCATCTATATTTGGGTTTATACGTTCAATGTATGTCTTCTCAGAGTGTTATAGTCAGACTCCTAAGAGACGATTGTCAGCACGTATCAATGGAAACGACACCGAATCAGCAACAAAAGGAAGCGAGAGACAGCTCAGAGGGACTATCTCTCGTAGATACTTCGATACGGCCATTGCCCTGCTATGTGCATAAGCTTTGCCCTGGTATCTTTCGGTATCCCCGTAAACCCATCCGGGTGAGAAGCTGGAAAGTATTCCAGACGTGCCATACCTAGAACCACATGAGAGTGTTTCCTTAGCAGCTCCAAGGACTTCAGAGGTACATTCTCTCGCCTTCCCATCAACCACATCATCATTCTCCCATTGTGGATAACCATTTGCTCGTTTCGGTCATCTTTAACGTACACTTTAATCTCTTGAGCATAGTTGGGAAAGTGATGTAACCTATTTTTAGGAGTGCGCTTCTGCGATACGTAGGAGAAGACAGGTCTTTCGTATACCTTGTGGCCGCCTGCATACACATGCCTTTCGTTGATATCTCTTTCCACGCCGTTGATGAAATGGACCACGTATTCGTTACTGCTAACGCCGATTTTGAAGTATTTCGTTGTACCCGGTATCCGGGGGAACCAACGCATGCCGTCGACGAAGATCAGCCATACACCATCCGAACGTGGGGCGCCATATGTTCTGGTATAGTGTACATGCTCCTGTAAAGCGGCTCTTACGATTCGTTCCTGGTACCGAGCCGTCGGGGTATAACCTAGACAGCCCCTATTGCCGGGTAGTCTTATTACTGATATGGACTCGTCGTCTACCGGGGGTGCCGGTTCGTCCCCGTTGCGATCGTTGCGCTCGGTTACGGACCATATGTCGATTTAGCGCAAAGGCGGCGTTCGGGACAGTACTAGAGGATGAAACATGTTGGACTCGTAATGATATTGCGCGTATGGTGGATTGTCTGCCTAGGTAGGTCTCGGTCTCTGTTCGTGATGTATCGTCGAAGAGAACTCAACCGAATTGGAAACGCAAAGCATGCTTAAATGATAAAATACCATCTCGGAAAGGCCGCAGACAACACGACCTAAGTCATGACGAGATCCCATGATCGTTACCGATATCACAATGTTCTGACTATTATTCTGATTAATATGGACAGCCCGACATGAGACGAACGTCGTTCTAAAGGTATCTTTTCCAACAAGAACACATTCGGGAAAAACTGAAAATCTCTAAACCACGTTTACTCCTTTAGATATTGTACTTACAGAAGTTCATTCAACCTCACTCGCGTGTACTGGACTTGAATGAAGCTAAACAAACATTCCCAACTGGAAACACCTACATGACTTCTTTCGCTTGCGTTTAATTCAATCCGATGAGTATAATCCATGGTCACGCCAATACCCCGTGGGGGGTGAGATATTCTTCAAGACGAGAAAATTGGTTATAAATCAGTACCTAGATACAGTCGATTAGAAAAGGGGTCGCCAGAGCATCTACTCTATTTTGTAGGATACTAGGTACTAGAAAGCCTCAAGGTTGGTGGAAGTGACTGAATGTCTATGAGAGATCCAGGTTTCACCTTTAGTTACAATGCCGGCTCCCCAATTCAATTTCAAATGGGCAATACACTGCGTGCTGAATAGAAAGAAAGGGTACCTAGGTAACCCTTATTTAATTGAGTTAGGCTATGCGTTAGGTGTATGCAGACGACTTAGTTAGCGGTGTTGGTTCTGTAGGAAAGTGGCATAGACAATTGACATTGACCAATAACATGAAAGGAGGCAACCCGATTTGGTTTTAGGATACTCCTTGAAGAGGTAGGTGATTACCTCGGTACGAAATGCACATTTATTCTATTATTTTCATAGTCGTATCGCGGAATTAATGAGTACCTCTTTGTCCTCTTCAAATTTGCTTCTTAGTCCCGGTTTTCGTCATGCAACTCGGCAAGTTACTCACACGCCGACGGCCATTAGTAAACATGATGCTGATTTATTTCCACCAGTTATTGTAAGTAATAGTGAGATTATAATCGGATCAGGCTTCGCCCCCTTCACCTAACCGCCAAATCCTCCGGCACCCGATAATTTTTCATTGGCTCGCTTATAGCGCATCAGGATGTTTGAAGCACGGGGCTTGTGACGAATACAAGGGGTGCTTTCGCAATTATTCACCGCGACCGGATGCCCCACGAAAGGCCCGGAGGAGACCCGGGGCGGGCGAGGGTATCCTAAATCGTTAACTGGTGCGCATAGCCCCACTGAGGCTTGGTGGGCTTGCAATCTTGTAAGCTTGTACACAAAGCAAACGTCATGGATGGAATCAGATTGACCTTCCTTGTCCTTCGACCCCTCATTATGAAGTGTATAGCGAGGGATATCTTAGCAGTTTAGGTAGGTAGCTCTAGTCAGTGGGGGAGGGAGGCATTAAAGTGGAAAGTAGAATATGTCAACAAATATTTGAACACCCCTCATCCTTCTTCAAGCTCACTATTTTTCGATCTCTATTCAACATTCTACTCAAAATTCTGAGACTATTTGAATAACCCGAATCCGTAAACTTGTAATAAATATGGCAGTCAAGACACCTACCGTCAAGTTGGCCTCTGGCTATGTTAGTGATTACTTATGACGTTTTAGTGGCTTGAGCTAATGATAGTAGGAAATGCCCATTGTTGGCTTTGGTATCTGGAAAGTGCCTCAAGAAACTTGCGCCGACCAAGGTATGCTCATCTAATAATCCCCATACTTCTGTCATGCTTAAAGGTAAAGAATTGACTGTCTAATTCCCTTGTTAATAGTCTATAACGCTATCAAGTTGGGGTACAGACACATCGATGGAGCCTGGGATTATGGCAATAGCGCCGAAGCGGGGCAAGGTGTACGACGCGCCATTGAGGAGGGTATCGTAAAACGTGAGGATGTGTTTATCACCTCCAAACTATGGAACAACTACCACGCCCGCGACCGCGCACATGAGATGGCCAAGTTAGAGAATGAGGCCTGGGGATTAGGATACCTAGACTTGTTCCTAATTCACTTCCCCGTCTCACAAGAATTCATCCCATACGAGCAACTCAGATACCCAGCTTTCTGGAGTGATAAGGAACAAACCAAGGTCACTCCTTTCAAGCAGGTGCCTATCCAAGAGACATGGAAGGCGATAGAGGAGTTGGTACAAACAAAAGAGAACCCTAATGGCTTCGTCAAGAGCATCGGTGTATCAAACTTCCAAGCTCAACTGATATATGACGTATTGTCATATGCAAAGATTCACCCCAGCGTGTTGCAGATCGAGCACCACCCCTACTTGACTCAACCTGACTTAATCGCCTTGGCGCGGGAGAACAACATCACTGTCACCGGTTACTCGACATTTGGCCCGCAGAGTTTCCTCGAGATGGACCATGCTGTAGCCAAGACAATTAAGCCGCTATTCGAGACTGATGCTGTGAAGAGCGTCGCCACCAAGCATGGAAAGTCGCCTGGTCAAGTCCTACTTCGATGGTGCACACAGCGCGGTATCATCGTCATTCCTAAGTCAAACAGCGTGGAGCGTCTAAAGCAAAACCTCGAGTCCAGCACGTTTGATCTGAGCGAGGATGAGATTAAGCAGATTTCGGCTTTGAACGTCAACCTTCGCTTCAACAACCCGCCAGCTCCCATTCGCATTTTCGCGTAAATATGATATGAAGTCAGTCGGAAGGGTGCTGGTTGCTCATCCTTATACCTAAGATACCTTATTTAGCTCCAATAGAATAGACTACCAAATATAATGGTGAATTATGTCAGAATGTGCGAATAATAATTTCATGTAAATTAATATGATCTACCTGGGTGCCGCGGGATGTATCTAAGGGACCTAGCTTAATAGAGCCCACCCCCTAACTAGTGGGGCTATAACCAATCAGAGAGCTTCCTTTTAATTCCAATTAGAGGGCGCGTCAACTTTACCGCTGTCAATCGCAGTCGCAGCGTCGCGTTTTCTTTTCTAACTTTTCAATTTTTAGGTACAACTCTCACCAACCCTTCGACAAAACACCTCCTGATGGCCCTCCCATTGCCTCCCGGCCTTGTACCGGCTGAAGTGGCTTTTTTATGCGAAATGGAACTAGTCACCGTAGTTCCACGCCAGAGGCTCGAATCAATTCCTCTTCTTAGTGTAAAGGCCCAAACCCCACCACCCCGCCATCGTCATTATCGAGTCCCCTAATCTCGCGATCCTCGAAAGCTAACACAGCAACATAACAGGGAAATACCCCAGCACTACGACCACCACATCGCGCTCAACTCCCGCTATGGCTAGCATTATTACTAAAGAAACAACGTCGCGCGAATATCGTTCCCCCACCTTGGTTACATCCAGACTCGCTTAAGGAAATCATAAACCACGAAACGAATATCGACCCCGAAGCCTTCTCCCCACCCCCGCCGCCGCCTACAAGATCCGATGGGAGAGGAGGTGCCAGACCGTTTGCGCAAGCATCTTCGGATGTAAAACCAGGGGATATGGTTCTTTCGCCGCCTTTTCTTCCCTCGTGTACCAACGAAGCACCCGCGGGTTATCTTCCCTACCACTGGCTAGAGCTGTCCGAGACACTACTAGCCCATGCCGCGGACGATATACCGAATGCTGCTGAAGTCCGGGCGTTACTGCGAGATCTACAAGAAGTACGCGCTGCCAAGATGAGGGGAAGTACGGTGCACCTCGAAGGCGGCAGTGGAGTACTCAACTTGCGAGGTGTCGGGGCCATGGAGTTGGCTGAGAGTAGGGGGTTCGTATTGGGTGTTATCGAGGGTGTGAGGAAGCTAGGCGCAAGCGCAGAAGTGAGCAGGAGGGAAGAAGAAGAGGAGAGGGCTAACGGCGGCGGCGACGATGAAAGTGACGAAGAGATGGGTTTCTAAACACGAAGCTAATAACACATGGGGTACAGCATGGCATTTTCATGATTCGGAAAGCACGAAAATCAGCATAACGTCGAATTCGAGTACCAGCTCTTCGACAGCATGGCGTTCATATGGGGGGCATTTAAATTTACTTTCTTTTCCTTCATATACCCTATTTTATCTATCCTATCCGATGATACATACTCAAATACTACACCGTACACTCCAGAACGACTCATCCGTATATCCAATCCGGTATTCTAATGACGCTACCGTCGATTTTGTATCGATACCGTATCCTACTCTCCAGCTGTGAACAGTGAAAGATCTGGCCTATACGACGTTCTTCCTCCCAGGGTATCGGTACTGGCGGATCCATCAGATCCTTGATTGTCCTACCAGTGATAAAATACAGCGCCACTAAGAAGACTAACAGATTCATAATGAACACCATGCCACCGATGGCCAGGCCGATGGCTCTGGGTAAACCCTCGGCCATGCCGACGGCTATCTGTTCTATGGGGTTCCATAAACCCGGTAGTTCTTGGAGTACGGCGACGATGATATCGCGCAGATCTCTCATGACCCCCCGTAAAAACCCGAGGAACCTGCCGACCCATACCCGGAATACTATGATGAGTGCGATTATGAGAGCACTGTATACGGCGATGAGGATGATCCGGTTACTCCATTTGATGGCTGTCTTGATTTGATGCCATAGCTCTACCACCGGCGGTCGCGCCATTGTGGGCTTTTTTTTTCCGTCTCTCGTTCGCACTATCTTTCCCAGGAAGATATGTCGAGAGTGGAAGTTGGAAATTCGCCAGCTTAGGTTGGCTTGGAAATCGAGAGACCCTGCTGTTAATGTTTCAACCTAGAGCATCTGGCTCGAAGAGAGGTGAGGACTTAACTGGGTGTTTAAATGGACAGAATACCTCAGACGGTGACAATGGGTTTGTCTGGAACAAGGCAGCATGTGGTTCGGATAGAGATCAATGAAGTTACTTGGTCATATCACGAAAAATCTTTCATTTCCAAAGTCACCAAAGTTGGAAGGGGCTATAGTCTTGAGATGAAGAGAAATCCACCTAGGTATGTTATTCACGGGTTTCTCTTTACCGACTCTTTCTCCTGTGCGTCGCGGGACTAACTAGGATATCCAATACTACTGTAGCTTCCTTTGGTGTAATAAATTGTTATCTTGTTGTCAAAGGGATGTTGTAAGTCAATAGCACTGTCACCGGTTGTACAAGAACAATGACTAGATACCTAGTTAAGATGTGACAAAAGAAATCCTCACACAATGTATTTTTTACACAAAGGGGCTTATTTACCTAGATATTAGGCCTAGCTATACCGCCATAGCGGGGATACCTTTCGCTTCAAATTTTTGCTTGGGTAAAGGAAGTTGGGCTCGCATACCTAGGTAGCCTTACCTTCATGCCATATGCAATGCTTCAGCACTAATGCATTCAGCTCGGAACTCTACGATATCGACGAAGCATAATAATGCAATGCAACGCTATAAAACGAGGTATTAATACTATCGCCTCGTAAGAGAAAAATGAAAGTAGAGTGGATTCTCATGTTTGTCCATAATTTTTACCGTACTTGCAGCAATACAGGAGTCGAACGACTCTCACGTCAAAATGTCCTGTCAAATAAACGGCAACTCGGATATGTATGGGGTTGGTATTCGAATTGGATTTTATCTCCAGTGGTATGGTACCTATTATCGCAACATGGCTTGCCAAAGAAGAGGTGAATGGAATGAGACTAGCCAACGCCCTCTTCATATCTGCAACCTTTCTTGCCCTTGCTATCCAAGTATCAATGAAGACTCTTCAGCCAGCTGAAATATATATAATCCTCTTGTTAACCTATGGGGCCTTCTACTGGCTGGTGCCTCTTTTCCTTTGGCGCCTAGTCATTGGATGTAACTCGCGTTTGGACCCTTCCGTTTGGCCTCGAGTTGAGCCTAGCCGCATTTATAGCGTCTTGAATTTCGGCCTGTTGATTGCGGAAACCATTTTCCAGCTATGGTTTTGGGCTACTGGGATACACAGAATCCCAGCTGCCACGAACTGCCCGCAATATGGCTTTTTCTTTGGTGTGGTCTCCCTATACAGCCCTTCATTCATTGCAGTGAACGTCATTTTCAATATCATACTGCTCATATGCTGCTTCGGGTATTTCTGTTTGGATGTTGGTATAGTACGACGACCGCATTGGCTCCAAGATCGAATCAGTAGAGCATATACGCAAGAAGCAAGGTCTGTGTCTTCTATCTTGATCTACTCAAGCACCAGTGTTCCTTTGGATGGGTAATTGGATGAATAACATGAGTGTTTACGCAACATATTGATCTAAGGCACAGCAAGGAGCACGTATTCCGCCTACAGGTCCTACAAATTGTGCTCAATCTTATAGTAGCTAGCGTGGTTGTGATCGCTACGGAACTTACGATTCAATGGAACAACATAAACGACGTTAATGATGCATCAACTGCAGGTCAAACTATTCCAGTTATCACTGCAACTGGCCTTGTTGCTCACGTCTTTTACGTTTATTTCTTCAGGCACGATTCTGATTCAAGTTCGTCCGATCCATCAGACTCACCACCAGATTCATCACCTCGATTACCGGGTCGGTTTGGACACCTACCCCCGATGGCGCACCCTGGGCCTTTTAGGAGATCAGGCCCGACTGCATTTACCGGTTCTACCAGGCCTCCTGGGCCAACGGGACCGCCCGAGCCACATGGCCCTCCTGGAGCTGTAGTAAGGATCGGATAGCTGAGGAGCCCGACTCCCTTCTATGAGGCTTGAACACTATAGCTTGGTATACTGACTTTGGTATCGGAGAATTATAAAGTCCAGTCAACTAAGCGAAATCTTTTCGAGGTGTCCAATCTTTAGATTCGCACAACGTAAAACCCGGCGGCTATGTACAAGTATGAGTCTCGAACTAATATACAGCTTCCGCTACTCATTCGCGTGCGCATCATTGTAGTAGTGAATCTACGTTTCAGTCAGCAAGTCACTCAAACTCCCTATACTCCACACACCAATTTAAACGGGAGAGGGGAGAAGGGATAAACCTACAGTCTGATCCGCACATCCACTCGGCGTCTGGTATCCATACGCACCCGTATTAATAAACAACGCCTGGTCCTTACACACCAACCAAGCAGCCAGATTCTGTCTCTTGACATCGGGAACACTCCACGTCAACGCATCGCCCTGAAACTCAAACGTGCCGAAATCATTCTTCGTCGTGTTGAACGAAGTTCCGAGCGTGCGCGGGGGGTTAGCCAGGTCGGCTGGTTTTTCAACGTGTAGGTATAGGGGTGCACCGCCGTCGCCTGTGTTCGCGACTAATTGTCCTTCTTTCACGTTGTACTGGCCTGCTGTCTTGTAGCTCTCGAGGATGGCTGTTCCGGCTGCGTTCGCTGGTTTGGTTTGGAGGTATTTGTGGAAGTTGGGCGAGGCGACGGCGCGGATCCAGTACCATCCTGATTGGAGTGTTGTGCCCGGGCCGGAGGACTGGCGGGGGGTGATGGGGTTGGCGGAGGCGAGGGTCGCGAGGATGGCGATTGCGATGGGTTGGACTAACATCTTGGATAGGTGTATTTCGAGATCGAGACGTATGGGATGTAGTTACTTCTGGGGTGTAGATCAAAGGACTGAGGCGAATGAAATATGAAAAAGAGCTCGGTGGGGCAAGGGTATTAAGTTACATTTCCAAAGTGCTGGGCGTCGATGGTATTTATTCCGAGCATGTGTCCCTCTACTCTCTTTACTCTATTTTTACCAGCGATGCGCTAATGTCCCCCGGTGGACGGATCTTGTCCGGTGCGCGTGTGGCCTCCGTATTACCTTGTCGAGTAAGAGGAATATAGTATGTTAACTTGAAGACGTGATCGTGGCCCATTTAGCCTAAGTTCAGTTCCGGCAAGTATACCGTGTTGGTATGGCTTCTAGAAAAGAGAGGTCTAGACCAATTGGCACTGAAATGTCCTAATGATGCACGTTTATAAGATAATTAGCTGGATTCTCTTGTAGAGAAGATATTATGATGATTAGCTAAGGGTTATTGATTGAGATACTTTTGACCCTTTTTTTGGGTCGTGAGAAGCTGAACATCACCCGGGCATTGAACCAAAATATGCTCCCAAAAAGTTTGTCATCAATTAACTAATTCCATTGCCCGTATTCTAATGATAACAAGGCGCATCTGTTCATCATATCCTTCCACAATATCGAAGCTATTCGTACCTGAAGAAGGTGCACGTCGCCGCTACCCCATCAACACCGTAGTTCGAGAGTGACCCCTCTAGGACTGAACATAAAACTTAGGCCTTCTCCTTCTCCTTTCCCTTCCCCCCTCCACCCGAAGGTGGTGGCTTGGGATCTGGGACCTTGACCTTGATCTTACCGTGCTTGTCGCAGTACACATCTTTTCTCTGCCTAGGCATACTCAAACATCTTTGCCAGTTCGTACAGGCCACAACGTATTCCGGGCCCCAGACGAAGATACCGCAGGTACGGCAGAAGTGGTCTACTAAGGTGCACATATCGCCCCGACTGTGTGTAGGTATTCCGGTAAAGATATCCGTTGATGATATCGTATCGGTGGGGATTATGGGGTTTGAGTTGGCTCGCTGGGTTGGTCCTCCGGGATAGGTTTGATGGCGAAAGGTGGGGAGAAAGTAGGTTGGGTTAAATTGTCTCTGGGCTTGGAAGTGTGTTTTTCTCAAGACCATCTTTCTTAGGCTTCGTCGCCTGAATGCGATCCGTGTCATGTTGTTTGTCATGGGTGACGAGGTTCATGTACGACTCTTTCGGTGGTTACTTTTCGGTGGTTACTTTCCGATTCGGATGATTAAACAGGAGTTACTATATGGTGATTCAGGTATCACCCTAATGTGTGGGTAACACCTATGAGATATGTTGATGAAAACCGCTGACCAGAAAGAGACTTATGATGAAGAGATATTGAGTAGCTTGTTAAGTTGTTGCTGTAGAGGCATACGAAGAATAAAAGTAGGAAAGGTCTCATAGTTATGCAATCTCATTAGATTCAGTTAATACGTATGCCCTCGGAATGAGAATAAGCAAGAAATCCTGTAATAATTTGCTGTGAATAGACAGTGAGTGTGATTCCATGTGAATCCGATTAAGGACTTGTCGTTACACAGCTGGTACATTATGTAGGTACCTAGGTGAGGATTTGGTCCAAAATAACAGTTCTAAACTTTTCACATTTATCAAATGATGCATTGATATGTGGTTTAGGGGAGGGACTCGTTTTGGTGGAAACTCGCGACTAGTAGTTTGTATAAGAGTCATGAAGTTGCTTTAATAACGTTGGTTTATCTAGGGTTTACTAAGAATGATGCCGGATCTTCTAAACAGACAACGTGTTTTGCGGATTGTTGTGTCATAGTTGGGATTGTCTGAGGTGGTGAATATGATATAACTTTGACTGTTGTAATGACTGGAATGCGAAGGTGAAATATGATAAGTCATACTGTACCATCTATATCGTACCTAGGTAGCTTCCAACGGCACTAGGGCGTCGTCGACGTGAATATAGGTAAATGTGAACAGTAACCTGTTATAAAAGAAAATAGTGGGAAGGTAGTGATGGAAATACTTATAAACGTAGGCGCCGGTACTGCTGGAATCAAATAGGGGGTAAGACAATAGGCAGCTAACCAGACACCCGGGCCGGAGATTCAGGGGTGGAATGCGCTGTCGTTGACGTCATTAGTGACCTAAGACCCTAAAGTTCTCGCGGGTGAAAGCTCTTGTTTGAATGCATCATCCCGTCAGCCGTCCCGTAAGAGTCTACCATGAATCTTATGAGAGCTGGCATACATAATATTGGTTCATCAAGAGTACTCAAACATCTTGCTCAAAGAGAAAGCCTTAATGCTACCAAACAGATAAACAGACGATTCGCTTCATTTAAAGCGCAACGGTCAGCAGAAACCAAAACGATACCGACCTATTATCTTGAGATGAAACGTAGCGCATCGTCGTCCACTAAAGCCACCTCGAGGGCTAAGAAACCTCGCGCTGAGGTACCTGAATACCACTTAACACCTCCTGTACGAGATGAATCAGGCAAAATTATATGGCCAGCTCCCAGAGCGCAGATTGAACGGGCTCGGAGTTTCATTTTAGAGTGGCACGTCCTGTAATGCGTATTTGTGTTAACCCGAACTAATTGTCATAATACAGCGCTTCGGCGAAAAAGAAGACATTGATTGTACCAGATAAGGACGCTGATGGGTTGACTTCGGGTGCTATATTACAGAAGACACTGGTGCTATTAGGCCTGGAGCCGAATCTAATAGTGGCGCATCTACTGCAGAAGGGGCACAATATCCATGATGAGAGCGAGCGTACTGCTATGGCTACGCATAAGTCGGAGTACATATTTGTCCTTGATCAGGGCTCTCGAAAATCACCTCCGGTCATTAATGGCTCTCATAAGGCGCTGGTAATCGACCACCATTGGGCGCTAGACGACGATTTCCCTGAAAATTCAGGACATGTCTCAGCATGCCACTCACCGCCAGTAGCCACAAGTTCACTGCTTACTTACCACATATGTAATGAACTACACGATAAAGTCCACGACACCTGCGATTGGTTATGCGCAATGGGAACCCACGGAGATTTAGGAAATACGCTGAAATGGGAGCCGCCGTTTCCAGATATGAAAGCAACTTTCAAGACGTATACAAAGAAAGCGATAAACGAAGCCGTATCGCTTATAAATGCCCCTCGCCGAACAGCAACATACGATGTTACGGCGGCTTGGGATGCGCTAACTGCTGCTGGCTCTCCCTCGGAGTTACTGAAAAGCGAGAGCCTTCTGGCTGCTAGGGCTGAAGTAAACGCTGAAGTAGAGCGCTGTACGCACACAGCCCCTAAATTTTCAGGCGATGCTAAGATCGCTGTATTCCGCATCAACTCCGCTGCGCAGATTCACCCAGTCATAGCGACACGCTGGGCTGGACATCTGCAATCGCCGAAGTTAGAAGTAATTCTAGTAGCTAATGAGGGTTATCTCCCCAGCATGGTCAACTTCTCATGTCGGATACCCCGAAGTGCACGGTCGAGGGATCCGCCGGTGAATATTATCGAAGTGCTAAAGGGAACTGCTGACAAGGCGCCGAACCCGACTTTGCGGGAGAGACTTGGTGAGTCGTTTGCGAGGGGACATAAGGAGGCGAGCGGAGGTATTGTCCCCAAGGCGGAGTTTGAAGAGCTTATGGATATTCTGGAGATTGGGAAGAAGCTTGACAGTAGTAGCGGTAGTAGTCCGAAAAAAGCGAAGGATGCGGTACCGAAACAGTCGAATACTCTTACGAATTATTTCAGCAAACAAGCTGCTATATGAATATTAAAAGGGAGAGGCGTTTTTTAGGGACGGCAGGCTGCATATGGATAGCGGTTTTAGGGGATTCAACTGGGCAATGCTGGGGGCTATGGAGGACTTATACTCAGTGATTTACAGTTGATTATCGGTGTCCATATCATAGCCCGCTGTGCTTACGCCTGGCCGTTCAACATAGAACAGTACCTAGATGTCCACGGGTGCTAGCGGCAGACATAACACAAGTCAGCCCTAAATCTCTAGTGTATTCGATCGCTAGCCCAGCGCCCACGGTGATTTCCTACCGGTGATATAGGTACTTCACAGCAAGTAAACTCACCCCTATCATTCGCAGCTCATAGCACTGTTCGGGTAGTCTTGTATCAATAATTAAAATTGAAATCTATCACAAAACCCTCATCCCATTCAAATCACATGTAACCGCCCTCACATCAGCACACACACTTGTCCCACAAGCTGTCCCACGCCATGCTTCTTCCTAATGATTTAAGCCTCTGTCGCCGCTCGCACGTATACGTAAAAAACGATGAATAGATAGACAGACAGACAGACAGATAGGTTGGGCCGAGTGCACACGAAGCAGACTCACTCACAGTTTTCCCGCCGCCTTGAGGCCCCTCTCGCCATCGACAAGCACGCACCAACCGCCATGGCCACTACCACCATCACCAGCAACCACAGCACCCTCGTACCCGGCTTCCTCCTCGCCTTCCGCTTTGCCGCGCGCGTATGCGATCACGGCGTCGTCCCAGGTACCGGGTTGAAGCCAGACAGCGGGGATACCGAGTTTCTTAGCCTCCTTGAGTACGTTTAGGGTTACTGGGGCGGGCGTGATGACGGAGAGTGAGGTGTGTGTTGGGTCCGGGAGGTCAGCGAGAGATTTGATTGTGGGATGCGTGCCGAAGGGTGTTTCGATGTTGGCGCTGGCTGGGTTGATGGGGGTTACTGGGAGGGAGTGCGCGTGGTACCAGGTGAAGACTTTATTCGTACGCCAACTGGTGTTAGTTACCTATCTATTCATATATTTATTTCATAATATTCATGATATTAAATGAGGTTATGATGCTCAGGTACTATGTCGCATCCAACTTGCATGATCCAACCACTTGGTATTCTAGATCGTGTACGTTGGTTGGTTGGCCCGCTTGCAACCGAGATCAGGGACAAGAAAGAATCAAGACGGACTGCCTAATAGGCTTTGAACTAAAAAACGAGTGCCGAACAAGGGGTAAAAACGGAAAACCTTACCCTTATGACCGAATTTGGCGGGGTTCGTACTGGCGCCGACCACGGCGAATTGAGGGGAGTTGAAGAAAGACCTCACAGTAGCTTCGGTAGTCATTTTGAATTATTGATTATTATATTGTATTGGCAGGTGAATAATGTATCTATGATTTATAATGGGGAAATATGGTCTGATTGATTGATTGATTGACTGACTGACTGGAGTGGTATGTTTGGTCGAAGAAATTAAATAAGAGGGAAGAATGCTGGTTTGCTGGTGTTAAATGCGAGCGACTCTCTGGATTTAGCTGAGTAATATTTTGGTATCAGGTCACAACAGTTGAGAGATATAGATGAAAGAAAAAGAGAATTCTAGACACCATTTACAATTATGGCTTGGCACCACCAATGCTGATCGATTGCGTCTTCAGCTACTGTGTATCATCGGATGCAACAAGATAACCGAGGCTGAGTGTGCTTTATCTCGCCTTAGCTCATTACCCCTGTTTTGCTCTAGTGGTGTATGGTGTATAATACCAACAATTTTACCTCGTGCTGGGGTAGATCCCTAGATCCTGAACTCAACTTATCTCTTGTTAGTTGAATCACATACAGGATGGCGACTTTCGCGTCAGTTGCAACCTTCCTTTTCAGAGACAAGTCGCTAACAGAAATACAGCCGACCAACATTTTCAGCAAAGGCCTACGCGGCTTTTCGGCCGACTTACCCACCACCTCTATTCCGCACCGTCTTGAATTACCACCAGCTACCTACACCTGGAAGCACGTTGTTGGATATCGGCTGCGGTCATGGACTCATTGCTCGTTATCTTCGACCGAATTTCAAATCGGTCATTGCTATCGATCCGTCCGCAGGGATGATCACACAGGCGCAGCAAACAACAACTGATCCTGCTATCACGTTTCGCCAAGGTAGCGCTGAGGATCTGAGCTTTTTATCCGATGGATCTTTAGACATGGCTGTTTCGGGCCAAGCTGCGCATTGGTTCGACTACAGTAAGGTTTGGCCTGCTCTTGCGAGGGTGGTGCGTCCCGGCGGCACAGTAGCCTTTTGGGGTTACAAGGATAACGTGCTAGTCGGCGCCGAACAGGCTACCGTAATTATGGAGAAATTTGTTTATGGGTTCGGCGAAGTAGTCCCGGGTGTGAAAGGGATGGGTCCGTACTGGGAGCAACCTGGACGTAATATTGTACGAAATCTTCTTCGCAGTGTGCAATTTCCGGAAGCCGATTGGGAGGATGTAAAAAGGTTAGAACATGAGCCGGGCGAGGAAGGCTCCGAGGAGGTCCGTTGGCTAAGGAAAACGATGAAGCTTGGTGAAGTAGAGGGCTATTTAAGAACATTTAGTTGTTTTAGCAGCTGGAAAGAGGCTCATCCTGATGTTAAGAGTCGAGCCGATGGCGGAGAAGGGGATATCCTCGATATTATGTGGGATCACATGATCGATGCGGTACCTGAGTGGAAGGCTATGGGTGAAAGATGGCGAGAGATTGAAGTTTTAAATGATTGGGGTACTTATATCTTGATGGGTAGACGTCGTTGAAGCTGTATGTAGTACTGCAGTGACAGCATTCGTTTGATGCCGCTATCGCTGTAATTGTTAGACACTTTGGCCTTGTTATCATAGGCTGTTCAATAATCTATTGAGAGTTAATTATCCGATGTCGCGGCAACCAAGCTATGCTGAATCATATATGTATGAGACAATCCGATAGGATAGGATGAATTGCTTTGACGAAATCTGCCCTAGTCGTAAACATTTAAGAATCATGGCATTGGATGGGATGGAACAAAAAGTGTATTCTGGGAAATAATTGGGTACCGTCTATTAATCTCAGCACAATATTCTTATGTAAGCCAACAATTCACAGTTCATGTTTCGGCGGTGTGTTACTGCCCCGCCTGGAATTGACCAAGTAAAATGCTGCATAATTCACTAGTGGCATACCGTTGCCCCGTCAATCTGGAAAGCCCAATCGATCCACAGCTAGCAGGTACGCATGGACGGCGCTAGCTAGGGGGCAACTCAATTTCACCGTTTCAAGTGCCCATATCAACTTTCTTATTATTTTTCGACCGCTGCTTTCTTACACATTACAACTCCAGAAAATATCATCACAAACGTTGCCTTTATTTCTTCGACGAACTTGGTCAAATTTCCACCAGTTTTTTAGTACCCAAATACCTCGGAATGGTGAGTTATACCTTATCACTTTGATTTTCCTTTATTCTTTGTTGTTGGAAGTAAACACACGCCGGTCTCCAAACCTGGTGCCCCTCGCATCCCCCTAAATCCTGGTTTAGCGTGGGTGTTACGCGATCGGGCACAGCCAGTCAGCATCCTTTCGCAGTAATTGCATCAGCTGTTTTGTTACTGGTAATGGGCGAGAGATGGCGCATTTTAGGGGGGTTGCCATCGGTATTCCTTTTGTCATCCTCCCGAATCGTCCCAATCCCTCGGAAACAAAGCGAAAAACAAAAACTTCAACAACAAAGCAGCAAATCAACCATTTTGACTGCGCATTCGCTTTTTCCGCTTCTCTACCACCTTTCAACTGCACATTTCTAGCAAATTTTGCTCCGAGGACGCAGGATTGCGATAGATTGTCAAAATGGCCACTAACGATACCCCTCAGGCTTCTACCAACTACAAGGAGGCTTTCTCTTTATTCGACAAGCGAGGCAACGGCCGTGTTTCTCTCGACAGCCTAGGTGATCTTCTCCGCGCCTGCGGCCAGAACCCTACACTAGCTGAGATTAGAGATTTGGAACGAAATGTTGGTGGTGACTGTGAGTAACCCCTATTGTTTATTTAGCGAGTCCTGGTGTCAACATTCAGCCTCGTGCAGTATTTTCCCTTGGAATAAAGAAACGCGCTATAAGTATCAACGCAATTAAACAATACTTTGCTGACGAATTAATGGGATTTTAGTCGACTTTGAGACCTTCTCGAAAATCCTGAACCGACCTGGCGGCTTCCGTGATCCCGGCGAGCCCGACGAGTACTGCCGCGGCTTCCAAGTCTTTGATAAGGACATGACAGGCTTTATTGGTGTCGGCCAACTGAAATACATCTTGACGAATTTGGGAGAGAAGATGACAGATGAGGAGGTAGACGAACTTCTCAAAGCTGTGGACACTAGCTCGGGACAAGTCAACTACACTGGTAAGTGCACAATCTCTACATAGTTTATTTATCATTGTGAAATGGTGTATAGTATGTAACTAATCCGATGTGAAACGTATAGATCTCGTCCGAACAATCCTAGCCAACTAAAAATATTTCGCCCTCGTGCATTGATGGAAGCCGGAGTTTAGAGGCGTAGAAATTCTTATATTCACCCGCAATGCTTACGTAGGAAACATGAAGCATCGACGCATACACCGCATGGCATGGCAGGGAGATGATGACATGGCGTTTTCATAATTGACGGGAATGGTTATATGAAATTGGGCAGGCCTGCTTAGTATCCTATGACACCTGCAAAAATAGGCCATTAGGTCGTAGGTATGGAGGATAGGTACATAAACGATCAATAACGCAGAGGCATTCAGAATTGCCTAACTGCATTCACCAATCACTATAGGTCTTGAATTGTTCTAATGTTCTAGACTTAAAGTCTGCTTAATCTTGGTTGATTTTTAGAGGTTTTTGAATGCAATCCTAAAGTTAAACCCCAATGCGTTTGGCGAGCCGAACGACTTGTTACAATACTCCTGCATCTAAAAACTCGAGGTAGGTACCTGTCGCCCCCTAATTTGAGGCTGCATGCTTCCAAAAGAGTCCAGATGTCCTACGTTTGGCCCTCTAGGTACCTAGGTACAGCATGGTTTATGTAAAATCCCCCGCAATTTAGAAGGGACTAGGAGGGGCTGTATGCATCCCGTTCAAGGTAGCAACCGACTTGGCTTCGTCACGATCAGCATCCAGTCGACCCTCGATGCAACTTCCCCTACATGAACAATCCAATGCTATTCAACTCGTTGATCTTACATATACGTTGTCAAGTACCTTGAGTGGATAGCCGCAAGTCACCTGCAGCTAACAAACCTAATCAGAGTCGAGTATCTGAAACGCAGCTGTACATTGGTTCTTGCCTAATCAAAAAGACACCGGTGCACCCCCGCCAGATTCGCCCATACTCATCCACACTTAATTGCATTGCAGCTTCCCGCCGTACGATTGGATCCCTAAACTTTCTTCTACCCCTCCACCCCTCGTGATACTGGCTAACTCAAGCAATTCTGTTCTTTCCTCTACTTCTACAAAAAGAGGTCCTCATCGACCCCTCTTACTTCTAATAACTTCCCTTCTCATTCTTCTCCTAGCCATCACCACCAATCTGGCTGCTCCACGAGCCCTTTCCCGCCTCACCTCCTATTTAAACCAACTACGCCCGAAGCCTCCCTCCTCAACAACCCTTTTACCGCTCAGTCGCTCGCCTACTCCTACTCGCTCCCTTGTGACCGCCAACATGGCTCCCGAAAAGTACAAGAATCCCCCTCAAGCTCCGCCGACCTTTATTGGCACGAAAGAGTCTATCGTCAACGATGCAAAGGCTGTCTGTGATACTACTCGATCCTTACTAGACGACCTCGTTGCAAATGTACCCGTCGACTCAGCGAGCTTCGCCTCCGTCATCGCGCCCACCGCAGAAGATGAGAATCAGTCACAATTGAGCACTCGCATTCTGGGATTCTACCAATATGTCTCCGCTGACGCCGAATTGCGTAATGCTTCGACCGAAGCCGAAAAGGTCATGGACGAGTTCACAATTGAGTGTAACATGCGAGAAGACGTCTTCAAGCTTGTCGACGCCGCGTTTCAAGCACAGAAGACCAAGGAACCCAACCTCGACCCTGAGAGCTTGCGACTACTTGAGAAAGAGCGAAAGAGTTATATCAGGAATGGATTAGGTCTACCTCAAGGCCCCCAACGAGATCGCTTCAAGGAAATCAAGAAGCGCCTCAGCCAGATTGCAATCGAGTTCCAGAAGCATCTCAATGAGGAGAATGAGGGCATATGGTTCACGAAGGAGGAGCTGGATGGAGTTCCCAATGACGTGGTTGATGGTCTAGAGATTGGCCTGGGGGAGAATGATGGGAAGGTGAAGCTCACTTTCAAGTACCCTGACCTCTTCCCCGCTCTGAAGTTCGCCAAAAACCCAGAAACCAGAAAGCAGATCTTCATTGCGAACGAAAATAAGGTACGTCACGAATTTCTAAACGCTGACCGTGGAGAAACTCAAGCTAATACGATTCGATAGACCAATCAGAATATCCCCCTCTTCAAAGAAACCATCCTACTACGCGATGAGGCCGCTAGACTTCTAGGCTATCCCAACCATGCTGCCTTCCGTATAGAAGACAAGATGGCCAAGGACCCGGCTGTGGTTAACACCTTTTTATCAGACCTTCGAACACGTCTCACGCCAGGTGGTAAGAAGGAAAAGGCACATCTACTTGAGCTAAAAAAGAAGGACGAGGAAGCAAGGGGACTGAAGCCGGATGGAAACTATTACCTCTGGGATCATCGCTTTTACGGCCGAATGATGGTGGAGCAGGAATACAACATTGATGAGACCAAGATTGCTGAATACTTCCCTCTCCAGAGCACCGTTCAAGCGATGCTAAGAATTTTCGAAGAATTATTCGGCTTGGTATTTGTGGAACTGGACACTGAAGATCGGAAGAGGATATCCCCCACCAGCAAGGCCGAAGACATCGCGTGGCACGAGGATGTACACGTCTTCTCAGTTTGGGACGACAGTTCCGAGGGTGATGGGTTCGTCGGTTACCTCTATCTTGACTTGCACCCTCGCCCAGGCAAATATGGCCATGCCGCCAACTTCAACTTGCAGCCTGGTTACCTTCAGAAAGATGGTACTAGGAGGTATCCTGCCACTGCCCTAGTTTGCAACTTCTCCAAGCCCACGGAGAAGAAGCCTTCCCTACTAAAGCACGATGAGGTAGTAACGCTATTCCATGAGCTTGGGCACGGTATCCACGACCTGTCTGGTCGAAGTACCTATAGCCGATTCCACGGGACGTCGACGGTTAGGGATTTTGTCGAAGCCCCAAGCCAGATGCTTGAGAACTGGTGCTGGACGCCTAGTCAACTAAAGGCTCTCTCAAAGCATTACGAGACCGGTGAGAATATCCCCGACGAGTTGATCGGAAAACAGATATCAACAAAGCATGTCAACGATGCCTTGTTCAACCTAAGACAATTACATTTCGGTATCTTCGACATGACTGTTCACTCACCCGCTTCACACGGGGAACTAGAAAAGATGGACATTAGTTCAACTTACAACAACCTTCGCGCTGAGATTGCCGGTCTTGAAGGCCCCGAAGTTCTTGGTGCGCCCAGGTACGTTTTTCTATCACTTATGGCTTAGAATTATATGACTAACAAGTCTGGCAATAGCAATTGGGGTAATGGCCAAGCGACGGTACGTATTGACTCAGCGTCATCTCTTGTTCTCTAGATCCCCTCCGCAAGCCTACAAAATCAGAGGCGAAGACTTACAATTGCTAACACGCATATAGTTCGGACATCTCATGGGCGGCTACGATGCCGGCTACTATGGCTACTTGTCCTCCCATGTCTACAGCACGGACATGTTCTACTCCGTCTTTAGAAAAGACCCAATGAATAGCAAGGAAGGTCGTAGATACCGCCATACCGTTTTAGAACGTGGTGGTAGTCAAGATGAAATGATCACACTAGAGCAGTTCCTAGGCAGGAAGCCCAGCCCTGATGCTTTCTACGCCGAGCTAGGCCTCACGGCCGCTTCTGCTGCATAAGAAAAGAGTCTAGAGAAAAAAAATGGGTTGTAGAGGGAATTCCAGGGGCCAGTACCCAGTCTAGTGAAGATATATAGGTATCCATCTAATTTGAATATTAGATAAATCCCCAGAGGATACGATAGAGGCAGATGTTTGCTATAGATTTAAGCAATTACTCCCTCAATTCGAAAATTACTCAATTTTTGGTGAAACCCCCGCAACTATTACGCGACGTACAGTAGTGAAGGCATTTTTGACTGGTTAATATGAAAACCTGGAGCTAAGGCTCTCGTTGATTGTTTATGCGAACGGATACCATATCACTAGATGCCATGTCAACGATCGGAATGTTGAATATCCCGAGAGTAAATATTGTATTGAAATATCTTAAATAAAATGACCGTGTTCCAACCCGATAACTCCGGATACCTAACCCAACCTATTTAATTGACCCCTTTAATACTCCATCTTTCCCTCCGGTACATTCTAATGGCTAATTAGATTAGTTGGTGCGTCCCAAAAGACGATTGGCGATGTCAGAGACGTAGGAGGGAGTAGCTCCACGGCCGTCGGAGAGGTTGGCCTCGTTGCTGTGTGGGAATACGTTAGTGAGTAGTATTTGGGTGGGGGTGGTGTTACGCACACGGAGCCGGAGTTATACTCGCGGAGTGCCTTGTAGATGCAGTCGGCGGTGTCGGCGTTTCCGAAGTCCTTGAGGTTCTGCTTGAAGTGGTTGGTGCCGGCGCGGACCATGGAGGTGATGTTGTCCTGGGGAGTTGTTAGTGATTAGGCTGTTTTACTTTTTGGAAAAGTTACATACCTGGGAGAGGCCGTGCTGGCCCGGGAAGCCGGGGGAGCCGTCGCATTGCATCAGGCCGGCGGTGCCGTGGCCATCGGCGTTGACGGTGGTCTTAACACCTACGTTGCCGGTGGACTCTTGCATGATGATTGCGAAGATGACGCTGGTATTGTATTAGTTATGTCTGTCTCTATGTTTTGGTTCAGGTGGTGAGACTAACCGCTCCTCAACACCGATCTTGGCACACTCGTTAACGGCGTTCCAGATGCGGCCGATGTCCTCGCCGGTGTCGCCAGTAGCAGCCATGGCGCTCTTGTTGGCGTTGAAGATCTCCTCGAATGACTTCCACTGGCTCATGGGAGGGAAGTTGGAGGCGGGTCCGGAGTACGAAGTAAAGCCCATTGTGAATGAGTTGTATTGCTGATATACTATATGGTGTTGTAAAATGTTGCTGTTGAGTGAGGATGTGATTGTGAATGCTGTGACTATGGATTCTCCTAAATATTGAGGCCAAGAAGTCGCCTTTATACATTTTTTCTGTATGCCTTTTCTGATGATCACTAATTGATGCCTATGGCTTTGCCCCTTGGTAAATGAATCCTGTATACGATGGGGGCTTACCGCTGCGGCGCGGAGATGCGTGACAGCACCCCGTGGTCGGCCATGATGGGGCGAGGCCTCTGTCCGCTACCTATTTCCATGCTTTTATTTCTACGATATTGGTCTTTTGATCGTGGTCTTCATCAGCAATGATGTCTACCGCCGTACGGGTTGGTTTCTCAGTAAGTCCTACCATACCATGTTAAGCTGGCATACCCCTAGAAAAAGGCCTCGATATTGCTGACTCGCTACACCATTCTATCGTATGATCTATTGATCTTTTCTCAATATCGCCTCCGCCTTGCCGGACTCGGATTAAATCTTATTCATCGACCGCTGTATGTAGCGTAGTCGGGAGACTCGACTAGCATCATTATGTCAGCAACTACCTCTAATACCCTTGAGGCTTATTCGGACGGCTTATTTCTAGCAATGTTAGTTCCTGTGATGGCCTCATTTAGCTTATGTGATCTCTAAGCGACGGCGCAGGGGAGAGCACAAGCTCCCTAGTGACAGTTAACGAGATCGCTTGGGATGTGGTTCATCAACCCCAACACCCCGGACTTGTAGACCTGACACTCTACAACATAGGCTAACTCAGGTTATGTCGAGTAATCGGATCATCGGCGGCCATGTAGGAGTGGTCTCCCGTTGTAGTTGGTAACATATTAAAACCCAGTCAGCTGCTCATCCATCGAGGCTTGAAGTAAGCCACAATGCTTCCCTTTCCCCATTTGACATTAACAAGCGGGGGCGATGAAGCTTGGTTCAACCCCGGTTCTGGATAGTGACGGTCAACAGACGGCCGAGCCCTACACCTATGTCTTTCTATAGCCGATTAATAAACGCTCGAGCTTACTGGGTTATATATATCAGTACGAAGAGGCCAATGAACGGAAGTGGCATTAGTTAAATGATGAGAAAGTTGGTCGTGTCAGCAGCGCTATAATTTGTGTTGATTGGCGGATATAGCTTTATATTTCTGCGATATTCTTGATTATGTAGGGGAGCAATAGACAATAGTTAATGAGGGAATTAGAACCGCTACCTCTAAGTATTTGATCGCTGATGACTCCAACCTCCTCTCCTACAAATATGTAGGGCCCTTCCACCTTTCCGCTGATGGTGGCACATACATAATATGTCGCGTCGCTTTTTAGACAAGGCGAGTGTGCGAAAGGGGACAAATAATGTCTTGGAATGAGGCTGATATAAGCTCTAGAATAAATTATTTCTATGAAAATGAGTAGCCTAGAGATTTATTCTAGAACGCGTATCGTTCGTTGTGTATTGAATGTAACAGTGATACTAGATGGCGATCTGTCAGATTGCAATCGAATTGGTAACATCGTAGGAGTGGTTCTTTAAAGGCAATTGATGGATCCGCATTATTGGACGTTGAGAAATTAACCATTTGCTGTCGCTTGACGGCGCCATCGCTTTTACCCAAAGTACTGAAATTGTAAGGTTTAAGAAGGGAAATTTAATAATTGTTAAGGTGAGTGATTGTGAAATGGCTTTTGACATTACATAAATCATTACATAATCACTGAATGTGGCTTAGCTACGTCATCCCGTGCACAAATTTGAATCCATAATTCCATAATCAGTCCTAGTAGAGGCGGAGAACGGGCAGTGGGTCCCCGCGATTGGAAAGTAAACAGAACGCGGTCAAACAAGCAATTGAACCCACCGACATATACCGAGTCCCTTCACCCAATTTTACAACCGAGTCGCATTCAACATTGTAATTGATACAAAATCCTATCCAATTTGCTTGCGCTCATAATACCTTTTTCTCCCATTGTATGCTGGGATTATTTACTACATTCTATGCTGCAACGCCGAGTACATACTCCATTTTCCTGTTCGCGACGCGCCGTCCAAGAAAACCTGCGGCTTGCGCCGACTCCAAACATCGCTTCCATCCAAACGATTCACGATTGATACTTGAACCATGGAGATCGACGACACTTCTGATCAATACTTCACCTATGATGGAAGATTAACTTCCTTCAAGTCGGCGAAACCAACGGGACGACGGCCATCCAATGCCAAAGGCAAGGCACCTAAGGCTATTTCTTGGCCACACAAACAATTGGATCCCACTCAAGTAAGTAATACAATATGCACCAATATATTTTATATCCTGTCTATAACATTTCAATCTCTAACAATTAATTTGTAGTTTGCTCAAGCCGGATTTTTCTTCGAACCTACCCCCGAAGCTCCAGACAATACCGTATGTTTCCTGTGCTTAAAGGCGTTGGCAGGATGGGAAGAGAACGACAGTCCCCTAGAGGAGCATCTACGATTGTCTCCACATTGTGGTTGGGCCATTGTGGCTGCTATCGAGGCGGGTCTGGGAGATTATGCTTTGGACGATCCTACCGGTGCTGAAATGGCTGATGCCCGGAAAGCCACTTTTGGTGGGCGATGGCCACACGACGGGAAGAGAGGCTGGAAATGCAAGACCAAGCAGGTACGGTTCTATTCTTTACCGCTTCCCGACGATCATTACTAAATTGTCATAGCTTGTGGAGGCAGGATGGAAGTACACCCCAACTGCAGAGTCTGATGACATGGCAACTTGCACCTATTGTTCCCTCGCGCTTGACGGGTGGGAACCTAAAGATAACCCCTTGTAGGTAACATCATCGCGCCCATCTTGATGACTTGACTAATCTGTTATATAGGGATGAACACTATAAACGATCACCCGATTGCCGTTTTTTTGAATTGATGAACCATTATAAGAAAGGACCAGCGAAGAAGAAGGGCAGAGGCAAAGGCACCAGAGCCTCCCAGTCATCTCGACTATCCGCGCAGTCGGCTACTACGACAGCCGCATCAGACATAACCTCCGTACTTGACCATACAACCGACCACGAAGATAGCGTCATGACTACCACCTCTGTTGTGACCCAAAGTAGTACCAAGCGTTCTAGGACAAAGAAAGCCCCGGTTTCAAAGGGAAAGAAGACTCGAGCTAGAAAGGACGAAGCCGTCGAAGTTCTTGAAGATGAACCTGAACCAGAAGAACCACCCCCGAAGCCAGCCCGGGGACGCAAGCGAACTAGCGACGCTCTCGAAGACTCGGTACTGTCGACCGCGGCGGCTCCAGTGGCTAAAAAGCGAGCTACACGAACCCGAAAGGCTAGCACTGCTGATACATCTGTGGTTAACCACGAAACTGATCAAGAAATGTCTGACGTACAATCTGCCACAAAGCCAAAAGCGAGAAGTAAAAAGGGCAAGTCGACAACTACTCGCAAGTCTAGGAAAGTTTCAGCGGCATCGACAACTTCAACTACTTCCCACCAAGACGATGTGGCTCATATGTTAGATGATGAGGAGCTTGATCGACAATTGCAAGCTGACCTCGATCGACCTCTATCGGACGATGAAAACATCGCGGCCGATTCAGACTCAGACCGCAAGAAAGCTCCAACCAAAGCGAAGGGCAAGAAGACCGTCACAAGGAAAGCAGTTCGTGCAAGCCAATACCCAGCACCTAACGATCATGCGATGTTTGATCCGGAGCCCCCTCAGATTGATGAAGCTGCAATTGAAGCTGAGATGAAAGCATTGGAGACTGAGATGGAAGTTGAACAGGCAGAGACACTTGAAGTTCCCAAAAAGGGTCGCAAGGCCGGTACTAGAAAGGCATCCAAACAGACAACGAAGAAAGTCAAAGAGCCACCGGCCCCTGAGCCGGAGCCTATGCCCCAAGAAGACGTCGAGACAGCAGCTGTCGATGAACTAGCTGAAGGTCACGATGTCAGCATGGCCAGCAATGCAACTGTGGTCCGGACAAGCCTGTCATCAAATGCCGCACCCAAAAAGCGCGGTAGGCCCAGTAAAAAGGCAGCAGCAGCAGAGCCGGACACGAGACTTGATGAGCTTGCCGACTTAGAAATTAGAGTTGAATCTTCACCCCAAGTAGGACAGGATAACTCTAGCAAGCTTCCAGAGAAGGCACACTCGTCAAAGACAAAGGTTTTATCCGAAGCCACCCTCGCCTCTCCCCCTTCGTCAGACAAGCCTCTCCCTCCACCTCCCGCTGAATTGGATGAACCCCAGGGTCCGGCAACTCCAAAGACCTTGGTATCTCCAGCCCCAGCCGCAAAGCAGGCTGCAGTGTCACCTTCACAATCACCGCAGACATCCAACGCCGAGAACGAGCCGCCCTCTTCTAAGCCCTCAAACACGGCGAATAGCAACCGAATTGTCTTGGCTCCTGTTGCTGTTACCCCCGTGCGAACTTCCCCATCTAGACGCAACGTCCTAGCTGGCTTACAGAGCAACGTTCCGTGGACCACTGTGGACGTCGAAGCAATTTTTGAAGATTTGGACAAGGAAAATACTTTAGGATCGGCCAAGTTGAGGAATGGAACGGATCTTAACAGTCCGGAGAAGCGGATGACTGTGGAAGAGTGGATTTACCACAACGCTGTAGAGGCAGAGCAGAAGTTGAGACATGAGTGCGAGGCTATGGTTACGTCTTTTGAGAAGGAAGGAACTAAGGCTATGCAGGCGCTTGAGGGTCTAGTCATTGATTAAAGACCAGAAGGAAATGAATTCTGTGATGTTGCTTTTGTTGGTGATGATCTGGTCTACTAGGGTTTGATTACCGGAATACGGAACGGAGTCTGGGATTGAATGTTAATGATGGCCACGTTGGTGTTGACGGGTTTGTTTATGGATCCTGGTATCGGACCGGATGAGAAAAAAACGTAGATATTGATGCTTGTCAGCCTGATTATTACTCAATGAATAATATGAGGAATTGCATGCGGGATGTTGATGTGATTGTGTTCTGTATGGTTGGTGTGGGAGTGTGTTATGCGTTCATGCTCCGTACGTTTTTCATGATGGAATTACAGGCGGTTTTGCGACCGCTATGGTATGAGGCATTCTAAAATAAATCCCATCTACTACAACTTTCGAATAATAGCAACTACCTAGAACTTGACTAAAAGAGCCATTACATGATTAATGTACCAGTATCTATGTTCATCCATATTACATATTCATAAACTCCAATGGTTCTACCAGAATTATAGGAATATCTTCAAATACCAACGTAGTTTTCCTCGGACTAGGCCCACAAGCCAAGCAACTTAGACCGCATTATGGAAAATATCCCAAAATTTGCTACCCATTCGGGTTATTTCCGATGTGTAAAATAAGTAGGAAGTTGCAGAAAACCAGTCAGAGGAAAGGTTCAATTGCCGTGCAATTTATTTACTATTGGCGCAACTGTCACTATCGTCGCCAAGTGCGCCAAATTACGCAAATCTTAGGTCCCTAGAGATGCGCATCGAATACCCCTAGAAACTGCCTAGCCGTGCTATAAATATGATTGCCTACAGCAGTACCTTCACTAAAGAATAGCGACAGACTACTAGAAACAGGGCGCTCTAGCCACTAATTAGAAGACCATTATAGTAGGAATATTCATCCATACACAAATTTTGATGTATGCATGATACACCACAACTTAACTAATGAAATATAAAAGCCCATTACGATTGAGTACTTTATTCTATATATTCCCAGCGTTGCCTCATATATAAACCGGGTTTTGAGAAATTGTACCTACTAAATCAACTGCAATATCAGGACGAACCTTCCGTAAAGGCTCACCTACAGGGGTCCTTGAAGAAGGAGCGAATAGGATGCAAGCCCATTGCCTAAATTGGCAAGTATCCTAAAGTATGTGTAACTACAGAGGCAATCACTACGTTACCGACTTCCCCATAATGCAGACTACGGTATCAAGGTGCTTGAAATTATTTCATCTGATATTTTCAAGCTTCAATTAAACGGCGTGGATCACAAAGCTCTGGAGTCCACAAAGAGATGCGAATAAGAAAAACCCTGCATTGCCTGAACTCCTAAACTATGCCCTAGTATGTGTTTTATGTGCGTTCACGTATGCAACTAAGATTTAACCCATTTTCGGCGAATCCTTGCCCACCCAAACTCATTTCCGCCGTCCTTAACGAAGTATCCACGAAGTGATGATCCAGGAAGAGGAAAAACGCCGAGGGGTTATTCAACCCTGGTTGACGGCGGGACAATGATGGGGGTTGAATTGCGAGTAGAACGGTTCGCCGCATCGGTAGCAGAAGTGCTGGCCACAAGTGCACTAGAAAATACACAAATTCCGTTAATAAAATGCCGGTAACAATATAAAGAGGAACTTTGACTCACTTCGACTTTGTTGCAACCAACAGTCTTCTCAATGACTGTGAGGCAGTTCGGGCAACAGCGCCAGCCCTTTCGATCGGCGAGCTGTCGAAGGGATCGGCCGTTCTCCTCAACTTCTCGTAGCTTTTCCTGGTCGCAGGATTTGCAGGTCTTCTTTCCGCAGGAACAGGTGCCGACTCGGCGAGTACGGCTGTCGTTGGGGATGAATTTGCTGCAATCCTGGTCGTGGCAGTACACTTTGTTGCGTGGGTCCGTGTGCTCTTCGAGCTTTCGAGTGTATTCAACCATCTCGCCGTTTCCAGTAAGAGCGCCGGCTTGCTCGAGGAGTGCCAAGGGGAACACCTTGCAACACTTCGCCAGTTCAAATGCCGTCGAACCTAGTGCTCTGGCGGCGTTCGCCTGTATGCAGTGGTAACAATGGACGTGTTCATAGCCTGGTCGTTCAGATTCGGCGACTGGGACTTGCTCGAGGCAAATATCACATCGGCGTGTGATAAAGTTCATGTGAGCGTCCATTTTGCTTATTAGATTTTTTACGCCGAACAGATGAGGATAAATATGTAAAAGTGATGAATACGGCGAGAGATTTTATTAGTAGAGATGATGGTGACGGCGTGGTAAGAAGGGTTAGAAAAAAAAAGATGATGGGCAGTAGCCTTGAAATATCTCGAGACGGAAACGCGCCGGAAGGGGTCGAGCAAGTTGCATTCTATATAAGGCGAGACCTACCTCCATACTTTCCTAAGTATCGCGAGCGCCCGCCTGCAGTTCATGCCGGGGAAAGAGCGTCAGTTAGCTGTCGCCCCTGGGAACGCGCGCCGAGATGAGCTCAGCCAATCAGATTTGAGGGTACCTACCAAAGATGTAGCTATTCCAACGTACATTTTACGGTTAATAGGCTACGTACCTCACGGTACGGCAACATCTTATGAAAATTACTTGTTGTCTTCCTACCTAGGTAGTTACAATACCTCTAGGCTAGACGCTACATAGTAATAAGGTGCTGCTTCAGCCATAAGGGGTGGTCCTGCACATATGTACATATAGACCTATATATCGATGTAAAGTCGGTTACAAAGTTAAAGATGACTTCTAAGAAATCATGAAATATCACAGATGTATGGTGTATATATATGTTTCGGATCTTGATAATCACGAGAGTAGACGTAGTCAGTTAGAGGTTTTCTATTAAGGATCACAGGCTTTATAGTATTGGAACCCGAATCCTCTCTTATGTGAATCACCATGGACCTGCTTGTATTAATAGCTAAATATGCCTTCTGCTTTCGTACAGCGTAGGCAAATCAAGACATTAGGAGTCACTCATAAGTATTCACTTAACCGCAGTATATTTGCATCTATCAGAGTTATTTATGGTTAGTCCGATAGTGAGTTAGTGAACTAACAAGGTTAACGGCTAAAGGCAGTGATAAAGTCGCTTAGATACATATCTACTGAGTATGTTCTCAACGTCTTTCCTTTCTACCCTTTCTGTTTAGGACTCACATACTAATAAGACTACAACTGTGGAAACTTCTACTTATAGTAACGAACATATATAAAAGACCTCTATCTATTTATCCACCTAAGAAATCATCTTTTATAGAGTCTGGTGCTATCTGGTTATCAACATAGTGGGATGCAGCTAACGGATGCTTTATCGCTCTATCGGGCTAATGAGGTGGTAGATGCACTGAATGAAGTGAGTTTACGTGAGCACTTACGTAATAAAATACCCCGCCAGTTTTAACTTTCCAATTTTCCTTCGTTCCTCCTCTTCAACCCAAACCATCAATCGTGTCGTGCCTACCTGAGTGTCTAGGCACCCAGCGCAGCTTTCACCTCGCGGTTTCTTTTATGATGGCCTGTAGATTGCGAAGGGACGATTCACCACCGTCACACATCGCATTCAATCCTTTAGCATCGTTAGTTCTAACTATGCTGGATATTAGTTCATACACAACATTCCTTCCTTCGGCTCCTAGCGTCGAAAAGGAGTATAATAGTCGGATACCTCGATGATTCAAGTATGATTTCTATGTGAATTTCAATTTCCCTATAACATAATGAAGATTATCAGATAAGAATATCAATCTCTTTCCCTTCACGATGTCGAATGCCCCTAGGTCTGCCCTACCAGAGCTTATGTAATGCAAAGTAGAAATACTGCATGACATAATCAGGATAGGGGCTCAGGTATTGTATTACATAATCTTATCTGGCTAAATGAGAATTCTTATTGTGGCATTTATCTAGGAAAACTGGCGTAATTTCTCCTGGATTCGATTTGGCCTCCTTCGATATCTCGCTGTGTATATAACTAGTAAACCTGAAATGCCGAACAACTCCCTATTCCCATACCATGACCGCGAAGAATTTCAAGGATTACTAAGCCCATATTTACTAGCTAGAAAACCATCGACTTGCGTTCTCGACAGGATTTGACTTCTGCTAAAAAGGCTCGGGAGTCAGGATATCCGATAAATACTCTTTCGAAAACTTTTGATTATATTGCTAAGATCTCGAGCAGTCAATAGGAAGGAGTCGATACACCGTAGTGACCATATCCCCAATTCGAGAGAAATTTACGGCAAGTGGTGCTTAGGTAATCACAATAGGGGCTCAGGAGCTGTATTATGTAATCATGTTCTGGGGCAGGTCACAATTCAAGCTATAACAATGAGATGAATAGACACCAGGTTTTTCTCGCTGATATTCGTTGCTTCGGATGGGTTCGACTCTCTGAATTAATGGAGTTACAACCTTGAAACCACATCATCTAGAGATGCACCCTGCAACGCGAAGTCGCTCTGGACAATCTTCGGTGTTATTACTATAGATAATCACTCAAACAGAAACCCTTACTATTTCTTGAGTATAGTCGCTGAATCTATCACCACCTCGAATTAAGGTTATAGTCAGTGAACCGAAGCTAGTTACAATGCATATGCATTTGCCCTAGGAACTCAAGCCAGAATAGGCAGGTCGCACTATCTGCAAGGAACATAATGGGAACGTTGGATCTTATGGCGAACATAGTACAAAAGGCCAATGCGGGGGGATTTATTTATATGATATACTGCAGAAATCATCACAGGCGTCACCTCATGAGTTGGTTGTCGAAGTTGAATTGTATCTAGAATAGTGTCGAGTGGGGTTACAGCAAAAAAGGGGTAACGATTGCCAAGTTGTAACCAGCACGTTGCTTCCCCGAGTAGTATCCATAGTGTCTAGGTATTCCTATAGTAAAATAGTCAAGAAAAATCACGGAAGGGGGGGAATCCTCATTATTTATCAAGTGAAACACGTGCTCCCTTCTCGACCATAGATGCGTTGAGTAGTTTACTGGACAGGCCTCTCTTGTAGTAGAAGATGGCGATTGCCTTACCACAGGTAAATGAAGCTAGGCGGCGGATGTAAGTTGATGGTAGAAATTGAATTCATTTAATGCTAGCTCAGTAGACACAGCATTCTCATTATTATGTAGTAGGAGCAGCGAGGCTTCCCGCGCTCCATTATACGAACCAGTATAATGCAATGTATCTTTTTAAAAAGAAGCTGCTGAACTATAGAATCCAGACTTTCGCTATTACTATATAACGAGGACCGCTATTACGTTAAATTGAGGATGTTACCGCATGTTGCGCCCCGGCGTTGAGCGTTTAGAATATCCTAATATTATATCTTACGACAATGGTTTAGGGCAACTAGGTATTCATTCTCTTCTCAAATTCATATAGCCAATTGAATTAGATCGTGGACGTGTTCATTATTTCTGGCCATGCATTCAATAAAAGCATGGTATTAGAAGACCCTTAATCTATGATCCTCGAGGACTATGATGGTCCTTCAATATCCAGGCCTTTGCTGTCGTATCTCAAGGCGAATTACATATAAGCTCATATCGGCCAGTGTGACTATATAGGGTGATGTAAAATCATCCTCTTTAAATACGACTATTTTTAGTTGGAGAAGACTATGGAGTTGAGGCTGTTAATTTTACGGGGCCAGGTCAATGGTTTCACTCAAACGGAAAGGATTAGACGAGAGTGACCCCAATTCAATAAGCGACGAGCCTGTAATTAGCTGGAGGTATTCGTTCATAGCCTCGAAAGGAGATAGCCATACAGCCCCAGGATCAACATCAGAAAAACAGGGTATTACGTGGGGCTTCAGGTCTAGATTCTAGCCTAAAAAGTGAAGCATCGTACGGGGAACGAATTAGCTTCCAAGAGCCCATCCTGATGTTTTTATGCGACCGTACCTATTCTCAAAACATTGTAGAAAGAGTGGTCGTTCGTAACGAAAACCTATCGACTTCTAAAGGACTTTTGAGTTGTTTTCATACCGCTAATGATAAGTCAATCCGGCCTTCATCGTACTCAGAAATGACTTCATTTTGCCACCATGGATGTTTGAACATCCGATATTTTATATATAATATCACTAATGTTCACGGCCCCTCAATGATGATTTTTTATTCTAGTATCTTCAATTGAGCCTGATATTGTTGCCAATATGATTTCGCCCGCGAGTACCATAGCGACGACAGCAGCAATTTTAGCTGTGATCTCCCAAGGTTCATGCCAAACGAGCCGTACAATTAATTTGTCACCCACTGCTCCGTCTGATGTATCGCAAAACGTCGACCCTTCGTTTCCTGGCTTCGCTTTCGAACAAGCATCGTTCTATGCCTATTCTTTCAATGCGCAAGGAAATCCCAACATCTTCTCCCGGAATCTAGTCGACTCAGTATTAAACCGTACGGGTGGAATACCTATAATTCGAGTTGGTGGTACATCGGGAGACCATGGCACTTACAATGCATCCCAAAAAGAACCTACCAACTTTCCGGCTACCAAGTTTGGACCTCAAATGCGTGGAGGGGTTACAATAGGACCGTCATTTTTCGATGCTTTCAAAAACTGGCCGGGAGCAAAGTTCGAGTTCATGGTTCCCTTCCGTAACGCTAGTTACAGTCACAGCATAGAATGGGCGAAAGCCGGTATGAGCAAAATCGGCATCGATAACCTTTTTACCCTAGAAATCGGAAATGAACCAAACTTCTACGGATGGTTTCAGGATCCAAATGGTCGCGTTCCCGGATATGTGAAAAGATATACCAACCTTCATGACAAATTACAAGACGCCCTTCCGGCCTTGAACGGGAAGAAGATTTTCCAAACTCTTGATACCGCCGCAAACCACCCGACTGTATTGACGGCTAAAGAGGCATTTGAGAAGGGTCTAAATGACATCGCACCAAGCATCAAGCAAGTAGCCTTCCATTATTACCAAGGTCACGGTCCGAAGACGTTTCACGAACTCCAAGATTGGGTACGACACAGTGGCACGGTGAAAAATATGAGCGCTTTCATTCCGAACATCAAATATCTCCAAGCCAATCACCCAAAAATCGACTTCGCATTCACCGAGACGGGATACAATGTCGGCGGCGGCGGGGGCTCGATTGATAGTAATCTGGCAACTGCGCTGTGGGCTGTCGACTTCCAATTATACTGCATGACCGTCAACGTGCGACGCGTTAACTGGCAGCAGATCCTGATGGCGAGTCTCAGTATGTGGCGCGCAGTTGAGAGCAAGCGTGGCGATCCCATCGTAAGTGCCAATTACTACTCGCAGCCCTTTATCGCCGACTTCATCGGTAAAGGTGGCAAGACGCAAGTATCTCAACTCAACCTCGGGGACGACCGAGATGGCACATTAGTTGCGTACGGGGCGTACGAGTCTGGCAAGCTGGCGCGCATAGCGTTCCTGAACCTCGATATGTGGACTACGAGAAACGGGACCCGACCACAGGTAGATTTCGTATTGAAAGGTCTATCTGCGACTGGTACTCAGGCCAAAATACATCGCTTAAGTGCCCCAGATGGCGCGTTAGCGAAGAACAACCTCTCGTATGCGGGTTTGGAGTGGACTTGGGAGAGCAGGGGCATTGGGCAACAGCTTAGGGATGATAGTACGGTCATGGATATCAACAGCACGAATATGACGGTCAGTGTCGATGCTACTTCAGCCGTGATGGTTGTGCTGTAAGCGGTACTTATGCTGGTGATCGGTCAGGAGAGCGTGGAGCAAGATGCCGGTAAAAGCTGCTTCTTGATTGTTTTCCACATTCGCCATCGAGGACGTATGTTAGTGAATAAAATAGGTAGTTTAGTCTAGTTTAATGTATTCTGTTACGACGGCATGGAAGTCATGATACTCTCATATCTTGCTCAACAGGGGATCCTGTATCCGCTCGCCGGAGCGGAAGTGCTAATATGATGGACAAGTCAATTCGTATTCGGATATCAAATCGCCATCACAGAAAGGCGGATACGCTCAGAATTGAGAGATGCAATTCAATGTGGTAGATCACCAATTGGTCCTTTTCATTGTACAAGCTGTGTTCGTTCCCGCATTTTGCCCCCTTACCCCCCTTTTTGTTGAAAACAGTGCAATTGAGGCAATCTTGTCGCCAACAACCCAAGCGGCTACGCTTATTTAGTTCAATTCGGACTTTAGAATTTGATATCATCACGAACTAAGTCTTCTAGGTAAATGTAATCCATAGTCATAGTATATGTCCTGGTATATAAGAGACATGGTTTAATGATACGGGAGGCGGTAGTTTGGTTCCGTTCCTGCATTCTGCCGGTAAGCTCTTGCGGCTCGGCTACGAATAGTCGCTAGTCGATCAACATAACGTCGTCTTGGCTACCTATTACGGCTTGCGACGGAATAAAGCCGATATGTCTGAACGTGAATATATGTAAAACAGATACGGACCCACGTCCTCGTGGGATGATATGGGGGCGGTGATAAGAATTTTCCTAGCTTCGCGCATCCTAGTCGAGACTTAGAGCTAGTATACCGACTAAGTAATTCATGTAACTTGCTCGCGTGGGGACTGGGCTCTGATTCTACGCTACCTTGGTGACTGAGGTAGTAGATGCTGTTCAGCCGTTGTAACGGCGGGGCCATTGGAGCAAGTGCTCAGCATATACGGTAGATGGACTGATATTAGGCATTTAGATCATTTATTCTAATGCGACTAGCGACGAAGGTAAGCCATGCGGCTATACATGTCATTTTGGTCGTAGTGTAATATGGTGTTGTTGTTCGGGGTTTGTGTGGTGAGTTGGGCGGTGGAATCAATCTGGCATCCAAGCCTACAAGCTATGACTAGGAAGTGGCATGTCTTCCCAAACATTATTAAATAGAATGATTATGTTAGGAATATCTTATAACATTTTCTCTCCTATATCATAAATTCCATATTATCAGAACAACTAGCTACTAAGGGACCCCTCTTCGACGAGTGAGTATTGCGTGCACATAAACTACTCGCACTTATGTCACGTTCATGGAACGGCGAGAAATGAAAGATGACGAGCGAGGTATTCGTATTATATATATATCGAATTGAATTGATTGTGGTATTCGGACATGAAAGACAGTAAACTTCACAATGGTATATCCGCGCTCAACTCCACATGTAACCAACTCGCTCGTCATACCATTAACAAAAGCCCAAAGCCAGCCCGTAAACACATAGTCCAAGCGAGCTTCCCTCCTTATTTCCCCGGTATCCCGAGATTCAAGACCCCGGAAAGCCCTTCCATAGGTCGTGAAATCGTCTATAGGCGTGAATATGAAACATAGGTCTTTTTTCTTTTCCTCCTTGGGTTGACGGCCGGGACGGGGCCGGAATCAGTTCGTAGTGCAGCAAACCCCGTCGTCCTTCAGCGTAATAGCCCCCCCTTGATTCGGTGAATGATCTAATAGCTTGACGGTGCCATTAGGTTCCCCCATCCCGACCGCCCCTTCATGAATTACCATACTACCATCGTCGTCAAGGATGGTGTATGGGGTTTAGGTCTTCCCTTAAGGTCGGGCAAGAGCAATGGGGAAGTCTCGGAGCCGGCGCTTGAGGACCTCGTTGGCAATCGTGTTGTTCACGATACCGGTGGAAGTCGGGGCGGCAGGGGCAGCAGGGGCAGTGCCGTTGGGGAACGAGTAAGGAGCGGCAGAGCCGACCTGGAACATGGCGACGGCGGCCAGGAGAGCAGCGAAGAAGCGAGCCATTGCGAAGGTTGAGAAGGACTGAGACGACGGTTGGTCGACGAGTAGTTGAGAGCTGCTAAGATGGTTGGCGGAAGACGCTGGAGGAACGGCGAGCTATCTCATCGGTTCAGGAGGAGCGGACGGATCTCTTTATATTTTTCATGTCCGACTCACGGCCGCGCGCGAGGAGCGATCGGCACTTCAGTTGCCGTTCTTATTACTAAGGGTACGGATGTTCCTGGTTCTCAACATTGACCTCGCAGCAACGTTTACATATTGCTTCATAATGTGAGAGGCCAACCTAGACAACGATGACCATCCGTTGACCAATCCCACCGGGTGGATTGTCCTCATCCATAAAAAACAACCTGGAAACCCAGGACCAGGGGGTCGAAGTCGTGCAGTGGCGTTCTCTGATGGAAGATCTACAGCCGGCGCTACTCGTGCAGCCGCATGCCTAAAACTTCAGATGGTAGTGACAAGGGGGGTCGGTGAGAATTAACCACCCTCCCACACCCATCCTATCAACCCCCCTGAGAAGTGCATCCTAATACAGCTTTGGACGCGGCGCGAATCATGCCACTATGATCCAGAGCGAAAGAAGTATATAGCGTTACACTGCGCTGTCCTCTCGGTTACTAATTAAGCGACTGCGGCTACGTGACATATTTTTATGCTAAGAAGAGGGTGTATATCCGCCATCCTGGACTGCACGTTACTTTTTCGTCGGACTTCATTGCTTGGAAATTCTTCGATTCGCCGTGTTTTGAAAATTCATATCGCTCCGCATCGCAGTGTATGCACCAATTTAGCAATCAGCACACTTAAGTACTCTATCTTGTACGACGACCTCGGAGACGCCCCTTTCTGCAAGTACCCGGGCACTTAACTCCGGTTTCAGCCAGTTTTTCTTTTTCAGCGTGTTTTCTTATCGAGTCGTCATTATTTGAGGGCGTACACGGTTGAATTCACATGCCGCTAGAATCCGAGTGGACCATATGGGGAGAATCATTGGTCGACTAGCTACCTAGTTACCATGGAATACTTCAGGGCGACATACATAGTGAAGACGAACCCGGCGGGCAATATCGAGAGGGTTCGCTGTAGGTGGGGATGATGCAACGTCAACTCGTTGGCCCTACAGCCCAACCAATGTAGCCGGTGTTTCCACCTATCAAACAAGCCGGTTACGGACTCAAGATTGCACCAGAACAACGGGAAAATGTGACAGCTTGGGTAACTTGAAAGAGCTTGGCTCTGTGTCTAGAATTTAGGATCTATGTCTCCGGCCAGAAGCATTACAAAGCAGAGATAAGGAGTGAAGCGCTTATTAAGTCGTTATGTAGGTCCGTGAGAGATAACAGTCGTGTTCATCTTGCGCGTCGTCCGAGCGGCAACTAATTGCAAACCAATACAATAGAAGAACGTTTGCTTAGAATGCTATCTTGAACTTCGAGTAATCATCGGCAGCTTTACCGGCGATGAACGCACCAAGTAACAAGGGGTGTAGGATCTAAATGTTGTGAGGCGGTCTTTTTGATCTGTGACCCCCGTTTCTCTGCAAATCATTTTGATCGAGTTTCCAGATTCCGTAAGGCGGGCTGCTTCAAAAAGCAAAGGTGGAGGGCGAAGAGCTGCATAGCCGCATCAACAGGGGAATCCAAGTGCCGATCATAGTCAACTTTAGTCGCGATTCGGCCCTGAGAAAAGATAGGGATGGTACATTACCCTAGACCAGGATGTAAGATTCGCTACCAGCCGAGGAAAATCTCTGTTCTCCCCTATCCCCCTGGTCCATCTGCCAGGCACCCAGGTACGGAAAAACTCAATTGAGGCAGATCTTCTCCCGTAGAAGTAGGCAGCATGCAGCGTGCATAGAGGAACTTCCGTTATCTTCTTAGGAAAAGACTTGTCCTTCTCAATAAAAACATCAAAAAGCTTAGAGGTGCGTCCCGGAGTCTTGGTCAAGCGAGTTTACTAGATAGGGAATTCCGAGCGCCTTTGAAGATCATCTAATATCGAAGTCAGGAAATGTTTCCTTACGTGAGAGACAATCCGATACCGATTGCCAACCTTAGAACCCCGTAAGGGACATGGAGCTTTTTATCCGAGAAGTGCTAACAGGATATCATCACGATAGTGTAATGGCAATATTCGAAGTCTCGGCAAACCACCACTTGAGCAATTGAGGACCAAAGAAAAGAGAAATGGATAAGGCAATGAAGCCCGAACCACAATACTGGATGCATCGCAATACGCTAAAACAATACCTCGTGCTAGGGCTCCCAACAATTCTGAAGAGTTGCAGTTAATGTCCTTTTGGTTCTAGATCTGCACCTTCAAGCCTATTTATCAATTCGTCCAATCACGACACAGGATGTATATTATAAGAACCTTCTAGTCAGAACGCCTATAGTGCTGTCACTTAAAGAGAGTCTCAGTAGGAAACCCGATATGAGAAGTTTAAATATACTACCACCGAGACGCCTTGGCAGAGCTTCTCTATACATAAGCGATTCTGTTATTAGAAACAGTCAATTTCCATTACTTGTTTTTCTCGTCATGCATATCGTATTTTGCGATCCCGATTGCGTTCTATCTGCGTCTTTGGGGAATTTCCTCGGCCAGTGGTGTTCAGGTCCTTTTCAGCCCAGACTTATACTCCACGGAAGAGACCGGCCACCAAAATAAAGATTCTCACAGGCGCAACCGATCGAATTGTTTTGATGCTCAAATATTAGCCGCCTCGCAGGCTAGGCGATAGTACGTTTCATTGACGCTGGAGTCTGCTTAGATACTGGTGTAACGCTGTGCGCCAGTATCATATATACAGTCTCAACGCTTTTACGATTCGGGCGTCGGACAATACGTGACCGAAAAAGAAAAATATGTAGGTGAATCCGATTCTTTCGAATCGTCGATCTTAACATATAAACCAGCAAGAGATCATGAAGGTATATTGAAATCTCCGCTCAACCGGATGGCGAGGTCCATCCCTCATGTGGATGTCTGTTATAGGTCTCTATATGTGCATACCTCCGCTTCGATTCTATGTAATTCGACTGCGATACCCGGATAAAGAACTGGGATTCTTTTCTGCTCCTAGATCCATGACACATCTATACGCGCATTTTACGAAATTTAGAAGCTTCGCGCATGTGTGCCTTATTGAGGCGAATATTCTGTGACTCGCTCGTTTCTCTCAAGGATGTTTCCTCGCCCCTGAACAAAATCCAACCATAACACGGTATTGCAAATCATACTCTTAGTAATATCTCCACGAATGATATTTCAAATCAAATCGCCAAGTACATCCCAGCAGATACCTGCGAAGAAGAAACTTGATCTAGATATTGTAAATTTTTACTTTCATCCCAGTTGAACTTGTTTTCGCTCCCCCACGTACTTTTTCTCGTATGATTCCTCAATGTTGAGCGATGCGATAACTGGGTTGGTGCTGATCGACGACCAGGTTGAGTAGCGATGATCTTACCATGATCATCGACGCGATCCACGCTCCGCGGATTGATGTCGGAGTCGCGCGACCACCGGAGAAGCTACGGGGTCATGATCGATCACTTCCTTGAATTGTTATACGATAAATTCGTTTTGACGATCGTTGGAGTGTCGAACAAGACCCCTAATAAATAGTTCACCTCTGATTTATAAGAATGAAGCCATAAATTTTGATAGTTACTGTGGAAGCGATCCCATCGGGCGGAATGTGAGGATGATCGCTCCTCAACGTCAAACTTGCTCTGCATATGTTCTTATATGACTACGTGCATCATTGCTTCTTCAAAGCCCGGTTACTGTCCTATATGTGATGTTCATTAATCGTAAGAAATGACGATATTTCATCATGTTTCTATGTATTATTTCGTATTGCCATCAGGGTTGGGTAATTTATGTGCGTATGCTTCAAGCTTTTCATCGTTGCTTTGTTTCCCTTTAATTGCTCCCTTGGTTTGTTCCGCTTCATTTTCCGATTCACTCTCGTTCGCTCGCTTTCCATCGGATGTTGCGGCTGCTAGAGCGTCTGAAATCTCTTTCCCCTTGGTTTCGACTTCATTCAGCGTTTCTCCCTTAATGCTGCTGGCTTGGCTAATATCCGCACTCTCAGGGCTCTGAACACGCAGACCCAGATGCCTCTCATTGTCGGGGTCTTCGTCATTTCCACCTTTCCAATCCGCAGCTGGCATCTGCGGCACGGGTGAGTCGACACTAGGCATTGCCGACTTTTTCGCTTCTCCATCTGGCACAACAGACCTCCAAACCACGGCAATCTTATCAGCGGCACGGGTGCCTTTCTGGCTTGATCCCTTGATTCCGTCCATTTTATCCCAGTCAAGCTCAAAAACCCCATTTAAATCTGGGTTTCCATCCTGTTCGGGACCATTGCCTTCAAAGAAAGCGTTGAACCATACATGTGCCACAGCTGTAACCATAGTAAAGCCCATAGATGTAGGGGCGCGGTTCCGTCGTTCAGTACATATGTTTACATCGCTATTAGGTATCTTAATAGGTTCTTGTGGCTTGAAGATGACTGCCATACCACCAGGCTCGGCTTCGGCCTCGTCCTCGTTCTTATTTGGGGATAATGGTGAGTCCGCCGTACTTACCGTCTTCGATTTATTTCCATTTTCCGGTGTATTGTTTGTAGAGCGATTCGATTCGGTAGACCTTCGGAGGCTCTTAGTTATCAACTTCGGAGTTGGTCGTTTCTTCGGTGTAGATGTATTCGCGGTAGACGGGCCAGAGGTATCTTGTATTTCATCAGCTTTCTTTGCTTCGTCAAGAACCTCTTGGCCCGGGGTGTTGGTTCCGTAGCCAGCCATGTCATATATCATGTCTAAAACTCCGCTATCACCTGGTGCGTTACCTTCAACTATCAGACGCTCTTTTTTTGTGAACGTGTGGAAAACCTTGATCTTCCTACCCCCATCCACGAATCCTTCTACCGAGAGCTTAACGCCGGAGCGCAAGCCCCAGACGTGAATTTCGACGATTTCTAACTCCCGGTCGACGTATTTCTTCCCTCCCTTAGCCCAGCGATCGACGTATCCTATCCATCGTAGCTGACTCGGGATTGTTACACCGGCACCGAACTTCGGTCGCATCCTCCGCTCTGTAAATCGTGCGAGTGCCTCTTCTGGTGTCCAGCCACACTCAGCAATAAGGTAGCTACAGGCCATTGTCCCGCTACGGCCTTTCCCAGCCTTGCAATGTACAACTACCACGCGATTACCCTTTTTATCCTTCCAACTATCTAGAACCTTCCCAACTATATTCTTCTTTTCCTCGGATGTTCCGACCGCATCGGCATCAAGATCGTTTCCGTTAAGCCAGTTTCGCATGCTCGCAACTATCATAGGTACTAGTCGGAAGGGAGGTGGGTGGTGATCGGGCCATGGATAATGTCTAATTCGGTTATATACTAGCTCATCTGGGTACCCGGTACCTTCACCGCGGAATTCCCATATAGCCCAATTCTTTCCATGTTTCGAATCGAGGAATGCAACGAGGCGATCGAGCGGGTTACGGTAGGCACGTTGGGGGTATGTTTGAGAGGGACCAGATCTGGTAAGAGGAGAGTTTGTTAGTTGTAAGTTATTTATGATACGTCTGTAGTTTTTACGCACGTTGCGATGATGTTGTCAGTCACGTAGCAGAGATCCAATCCTGCCTCTGGGTGTCTGGCGCGAGGCCCTGCGACAATCTGGCGTAGTAAAGAAGCCATTCCTTCCAATTCAAAATTTAGATATGTGATATAACTGACGAATTGACATGGTCGCTTATACTTCACATAGCGGACAATGCGATAAATAGAAGGGTTTCGATGCAAGTATATGTGTTGTTGTGGTAAATGTTAAAAAGGATTGCCCAATTGCCCCTTGATACAAAACCTGTAGATATTCGCATGTACGTCATCGTCATCGGGGGATGAAAGACGCCGAGTGGAGACGTCAAGCTAGATCTTTTAAGAGATCGAAAAGTGGATTCTCATACCATAAAGTGGATCATTTCCTATATGGGTGATGAGTAAGCGTAGTCATGTACTTCTGTACCGATTTCTACTCAAGTATGAACTTATTCTTATTTCTCTGTTCCTATTTCATCTTCCATTTATCTACAACTCTTTTCTCTTTCTATATATTAAACTTCTTCGCATCTATAGCCCTATCAAACGCACGTCCCCTACCCGTTACTGTTTCGTCTCCGTGAGTAGGACCACTTCCCGGAGCCATGAATGGATTGTCCCAATTTACTTTATCAAGATCGGGATATGTGTACCAGGATGCCTCTGTTTCTTGATCATAATACCTTCTTGAGAAGTCCAGGAAATACTTAATCGTGTCCATCGGAACTTCGAGATATACTAATAATGACGGAAGGCCGGTTCTGCCGGTGCACGCCTTGGTGATATTGTCCATCGTTTTCTTGAATTCGGCAGTCGGAGCGCGACGTACGTAATACATGATACGATTCAGAATAATAATCCAGTGGTTAATACTACAAGAGTCGCAACAACGACGTTAGCCAAGTTTCAATTCAAGTTGGGGGATCAACGGGCTTCGAAGCTACCGGAGAAGTCAAGTAGTTTCGATCGCCATTGAGAATGGTCTCACTTACTGAGTGGCATCGAGTGTACCCTGCATAGTCCTAATCTCTATAGTATTCGGAAAGATATTTGTCGCGCGACCAGATACCTTGTCACCGACTATGCGTATACGCGCCGTCGTACGATAAACAAGAGTCGAGTTCTCACTGTATAATATACCTCCAACCATACCAGCTACCAAGTCATCGATTGATGTATATTCCCATACGGATTCAACGAACTCGGTACGCTTATCACCAATGAGTTCCAAGTCTATATGCTCATCCATAACTTGCAGGTTGCGTTTTGCCGTTTTGCGGGCTACCTTGGGTAGGTAATCACTCATCCGCATTCGTGTTTCTGGGTTTGGATCAAAGAGGGCCTGTGCCAACCGAGTTTTTTCTCCCACCTTCGCGCACCATCTTTCCATCGCGGCTCGGTCCTTTCTGTGTGCGTATATGAGGGCATCCTCTGCGAAATACCATAACGTGACGAATCTCTTGATCTGCTGCAGATTCCACCCGATCTTGTGACCAAGATGTACATGCACTCCTGTCGATACTTCCATAGGCTTATGGATACGGAAGTTGTCTCGAAGGATTCCACAAACCTTCTCAATGGAAGCAGGTGTTGCGGGACTCTGAGCTGGCAGAACTGGGCTTACTACTTCTGCACCGAACCACTGTAATAACAATGGTTAGTAATCATCCTAGAAGCAAGCATAGAGGGAATTTCAGATGTTGTTACTTACACGATACGTATCGAACGCCTGGTTTCTAGGTCGGTCAGGAGGTATGTTGTACCGACTAACCCTCATACCGTTCCCATCTACTGAAACGTCTTCAGTGACAGACCATGCTCTGTACATCGCCTTCAAACCATCTATCTTGACGTAATTAGGGTCTTCTATAGATGCCAGGTCACTGTTGTATTGTCTCCTAAGCATCTCCACTGTAGCGCGAAGTCGGGTCTCGAAATGCGCAGCCGCCACTGCCCTGGGCTTCGGTTGGGTCCAACCACCTTCTTGAAGCAATTCCTCTACCCTCTGGCGGCCAATATGACAGTCTGGTTCGGTGATTCTTTTTACGTCGCGCCTAATGTAGTTGGCCCACTGAAAAAAACGACGAAGTATCGCATTCCCAACCTCTTGGTTTCCAGCGCGGGTCCGACTCCCGTCGAATTTCGGTACTTGCGTGTAAAATAGCCCGAAGAGCTTTCCCCATTTCGATCTCCCGAACAGATATGTTCCCATCGGGTCAAGCGCCATCAGATCGGCGTACTGAATGGCCTCGATTGCGTATATGCCATTTTGCCTCAACGTCCTATTTTATTTTTTAGTACTTGAATTCAGTTTATTCTATTAGGGTATGACGAACAAAGCTAACAAGACTGGGAATGGTAATAGTTTTGGTAGGAGGTTATTTCTTTAGTAGGAACGTGGAAAGGAGTGAAAAGAACGGGTGGAAGGGGGGTTCGTTTACTAACTGTGTAAGTACCCTTATAGCATAACGCCTCATCTTCTTTACATTTATTTGGCGTCTGTCACCGTCCTCAAAATCTTTGGTATAGAACCTAGACGATAAAAAACGCGGATCGTCTGGGTGGGGATCCGGTTTCTGCTCGCCTGCTTTTTGACGTACACACATCGCAAGGAGAAATTCGAGTTCTGTCATCTGTTAATACTAGGGTTCAGGGGTAGGGAGCCTAGACTCATGAAAACACACCCCTTTGGGGAATGGGGGACGAAATTGCTTACCTATTCCTAAGGTTTCTACGTCGTCTTCACTACCCTCTTTACACACCTCAGGGTTATCCGATGTATTGTCCTCGACAATTGCCCGGTCCGTGGAGAACTCGGTCGCCAGGAAAGCCGTAGCGCCTTCTCCGGCGTTACGTCCTATCGCCAGGGAGGCACGTCTAGCGACGGGCACAGGAACAGCTGGAGTACCCTTCATGGCCAGCCCCCTGACTTTCTCGTCTTCATCTTGATTATCTCCCTCGTCGCTAGATTCGGCTATGCTGAAAAATTCCGGGTGGTTCACTAAGTACGGCACGAGTTGCGCATAGCTGCCTGGAACCGCGCGTGCTGATGAAGCTCGCGCCTTGTAACGACCAAGCCTTTTAACTACCTTCTTTCTCTCAGCAGCTGCCTGCCCGTATTGTTCGGTTGATACTGCGAGAACCATGGTTACGTTTTGGTGGTGTACTTGATTAGTTGAACTTTCTGTCCAGTGGGAATAGTTTCGTGTGTAGTATATACGTGATTATCACTACTTTTAAAATGCAAAGAATCTCTCCGTACTAGATATGTATATCAATTATTATCCGTACATGTTGAATTTATGTATTGGGACTCCGTCACTGGCTTGATAAACAGGTGCTTAGTAACACTTGCCATATTCCTGTATGACATTGACCATAGAGCATTTAAAAATTATTTTGTTTTGCCATGTTTATGTTATAGACAAAGGTTATACTGCTGATTATGAGATATCATTATATGACAGTGTTTGGCGTACTATAATGGTATTGTTTAAAAGGCATTGTGAATTGTAGACAATCGAGTCTTATACACTTCAAGCGCGCGAATGTGTAAGGCCACCATCAGCGCGTAGAACTGGATTTCAAGATTTTTCGGTACCTTGGAGTGGAGGGGACAGGTACTCGGCGGTTGAAGCTAGGCCTTGACCCATGCGAGTTTACAAGAGGTAGATACTCAAATACTCAGGCACGTACCTTGATATTACAAGGCAGCAAGGCTCTTATATCTTGTTTTCATCTACATTTCTTTGACAGGGCGGTCTCTGGGTCAAAGGTCGCCGCGTGCCGTGGTTGTACAATAATAATGATAATGCAATTATGAATACACCCCTATTTATTTTCCCAACCGATATAAACGTCGCACATCCGCATAACTAGATAAGCCATGGTACGAGACCAGAGAGAAGAAACCAAATACTCGTGGCATGAAAGATTTGGATTGGATTTCAAAAAAAAACGGTACGCGCAACAAATATAATAGAATGTCCTTAGCCTGTCAAAGCAATGCAATACAAGCCGCCGACTTTCGCGCCGTTCTACCACCCGCCAACTCAAGAAGCAGGGAGCCTTTTCTACTTCTCATTCTGAACTCCGTGTGATCCTAACTGATTGCTCAATCGTCTCTCCCTATTATTCACGGTAACCAGCTGTCCCCTCAAATTGCGTTGTGTATTCCTCGTATACTATCTTCTTATCGCTTAACCCCCTCCCTCCTGTAGCTTGGCACGCTTTACGTCTTTACGCCGTATCACCTTAGGCGTCCAACGATGACCAGCCTTATTTAAAGCTTTATTTAGGGTAGAAACTACCGTATAAGCCTTAAGAGGTCTTCTTGGGTACCGCGTTACCACCCACGTACTTGCCAATCTCCGAAGCGTCGTGGAATTGGCGAATGCCGTTCTTCACACCCTCCCAAACAGATCGCGCCGCCGGAGGAGTACCCTGAGCACCTACCAAAGAATCGATGCGAGACTCGAGTATTCTGAACGAGTCCTGAACGTGGGAGCTCTGAGCAAATCGAGTTCGGAGGAAGATGGTGTAGATGGTAATGAGAATCCACGAGCGGCGCTGGAAAAGGATAGCGGAGAGGAACAATCGACCCCAAATCAGAATCTCGAGGCCAGCCACAATGGACATGGAGGTATCGTAGTATTGCTTGACGAAGTTTCCAATAACCTCGGCAATAGGGTTGGCCGACTGGGGCTTAGCGCCTGGGGAAGCACCGGGAGCGGGTTTGTTGGGCTGGATGGTAGGGATAACATTGTTTCGGGTGTAAGTTGCGACGTGGAATACAGAGTAGATACCGTAGGGAAGCATGGCAAGACTGTACTGGGGAGATAGAAGCCAGACTAGGGCCATGGCTAGAGTGGGGAAAAGTGTTAGTGCCATGATAGCTGAGGATAGATGGGAAGTTGAAATACCTAAGTATTGGACATTCTCGTCGGCGAGGAGAGCCGCAGCTCCAATGTTCTTAGGGCCGACCTTCTGTCTAGCTCGCCATGTTTTATAGACCACAATTCCGTAGGTAAGGGCCGCGGAAACGAAGGCCGTACGGTAAGTAAATCTGGCCCAGCGGGTATTGTAACTAAAGGCGATGGCAGAAAGGGAGTATCGGAAGATACATAACAGAAGTACTAAATGTCTGCAAATGTAATTGAAGAGTTAGCGGTCAAATTTCCTTGTCGCCGTGCCGTTTCCGAGTCAGACAGCGAAGCAGATTCGAATACTATGTTATTATCTTTACGTACCCGCTAAACCATGCGACTATATCAATTCACACGTTAGTAAAGACTACCATAGTTATAAGAACAGAAGGCGAATCGTACACTGTAATGTCTTCGCTAGAGCTAGGATTCTCTCGGTGAGAGGTAGATTTGCTGGAGGCGGAGGAGCCATGTTTCTCTCAGGAATGTCCGATACAACAATAAGGATTCGGCGGTGATCAAAGAATTAAATTGTTTTGTCGCAAATATATCGGAAAATGATTCTGAGGCAGAGAATACGGGGGATCGCGTGCTACTCCAAAGTAGAAGTAGATATAGGTGACGATTATGTCGTATTGGATTGGTGAGAAAAACAGCTTGGGAAAGCTGGTGAGGTGGCTGGATCTGTATGGTGTATGGAGTTATGTAGAGGTATGGAGGTACAGCACGGGAAAGTGGGAAAAAATATGACGATGAAAGAGAGGGCCAATGCTTCGTTCCTTGTACTTTGTACATTGGTACTATGGCGCTATGCCGTGTTAGCTGTAATGTTGGTATCTTTGTACCTTGGTACCTTCCCAGCTGTGTGACCTTGATTGAACATTGAGAGAGGATTCGCCGGTTTCCATCAGCCTCTAGCGCCCTCTAAGCTCTAGGTAACAGTGGTCGGTGCGTCATTCAAGTTATAGTGGATCCCTCCTCTACCCGGAAATGTATGCGCCTACCCACCAACCTATCCAAGCTTTTCGTCATAGTACCACAAGCTTAAGAATGAAACTCCCCACATCGAAAAGACAACTTGTCCGATTCCAACTCCTATTCGCATTCGCAAGATTCTCTACGTATTTTTGTACATATGGAATTCTATGAAAAAAGCATTACAGCTTCAATGATGTAATATTCACAATCCGTATCTTTGATAATCGATATACGTACCAGCGATTGCGAGTTAAGGACCGACCGATAGATATCGACACAGCACAACCCCCTTTATGTTACTTAGTTCAACGCCGTTCGCGTTTATTTCAAACGGCTTCTTCTACCATTCAATGTACACCAATCGATTAGTGTTACTCCTGTCCAGCGACCCCTGGTTCATAAGGTTGCCCCAAATCCAACGCCACGATGGCAGCAAGACGCGTAGCACTTCGCAACACCAATCAATCCAAACTTGAAGCCAAAAGAAGTGCAATACTGGCACCGTTTAGACCTGATCCTGGATTGATGAAACAAGATGAATAAATCACAATGAACCTTAACAGCTCAATTATACCGATTTGACGGCATCCAGGAGATCTACATTATCTAAATCGTGTCAAACGACCGTTCAACACAAGAAACAAGAAACATTCCTATCGGAAGAAAAGAATGCCGACGAAGCCCATTCAACCATTTTATAAGGAACTATATGATCATGAACTCCGGAACCTACAGAGATGCAATGATTTCTTGATGTTATTTCGTAACGCAAATTCATTAGGCAAGTTGTCCATAACTAAGACTTGAGACTTTAATGGACGGTATATTGTCGAAAGCCTAGACCAGAGGCAACAAATTCCTATCAATATACTTCAAATTTGGACAACTGGTATTAGTATATAAAATGAAGCCTCATTGGCTCTCGAGCCATTTACCCCTCTCTCCAGCGATGAAACGACCTTTGATTCTTTCAAACATTAACATAGCTAATATCTATACTCTTACCCACTATCTTACATCCTAAAGGCGCCGAGTTTCTTAAAATAGTCTCGAATTACAACACAGTGGCCCTAGGTATTACGACCAAAAACAGCTAGTTACAATGGCGACTGTCGGGGCGGTAACCCCCCGCTTCAAACTTGTATTCCGCGTGCCACCATCGGCACTCGCATCCGTCAAAAGCGCTATATTCGCCGCGGGTGCAGGTCGCTACCCCGGACCCGGGAACTATACCGAATGCTGTTGGACAGCTCTAGGCACCGGTCAATTTCGACCAGGCGATGCCGCGAATCCCCATATCGGGAAAGTTGGCGAACTTGAAGAAGTTCCGGAGGCCAGGGTAGAGACACTCTGTGTTGGGGAGGACGTCGCTAGAAAAGCCGTTGAGGCGCTGAAGAAGTAAGTAATTTTCAGGTGCTTATAATGGTCTAACGTGAGTTTAGTGGTGTTAATTCACTGTGGATAGGGCGCACCCATACGAAGAGCCGGGCTACGAGGTGTATAGAGTGGAAGACTTCTAATGTGCCATCAGCAAGACAATCACAAGGAATAATAAACATTGTCTAAACGCTCAGCTACATCGTTAATCCTACTCTAGTCTTGAAAAATATATAGTTTCACCTGCTAATGGCAAAATCGTTTAGCTCTGAGGGACCTTTAATAGCGTAGGTTTGCCCCCCAATCCCAACGTTAACAAGCAGAGTACGGAACCTCCACTCTTCCCCGCATGTTCGATTAATTATAGCAGCTCCTGCGCCCCGGAGAACCTTGAAATCTACCCCACTAAAGAAACTAGGGATTGGAATACCGTCTCTTGATTGGATGAGAAATATCATTTCAGGGCATTATCGCTATTTCCTTCCCCCATGACTTCCCCTAACTTCTTCAACCGCCCATCATTTCGAAGTCAGAAAATCCCGAGTCTTTGATTGATGAGCAAGTCGTCCATCGGATCATACCCGTCATTCAGATGACCATTCCTCTCATCATGTAACCTCTCATAATTTTCCTTCTTACTCTATAAGCGACACGTCGGCGGATTTGGCCATTTGAAATATGATGTTAGATCACAAATACAAAGGCTACAAGAGTCAAGCAATACTGTGTGTCTAGCATCCTCATAAACCACACCCTGGCGTCGATGGCAAGCAGCCCTCTATGTCACGATGTTGTAAGTTCAAATACGCTTTTCCAATATGACGTCAAAATACACGCAAAGGTACTACTCACATACTGAATGTAACGCCGGCCTGGTAGGGCTGAGTGAGCCTTAAGATCCACTCACCATGAGTATCAAGAAGCTAGGATAAATATAGCATGGTCCATTATTCATATCCGTCCCCGGATTCGATCATTGGTCAAGTTTTCGATATTCAAAGCATCAGAAGAAAAGTAGAGGTAAACCGATCTCTGCCTGAAGACTAATGATCGTATTGGTTCTAGTAGCTATAATACCTTCCATAGTTGGTACGTACTAAATCCTTGCTTAAATTCTGATTTGTTGTCTAATTCTGATATGCCTGATAGTAGAAAGCAATAATGTGCTGGTTAGAGTCAACTCTGAGCTCTACCACGAAACATGGAACATGATCTCAGCTACCGCGCATAAACATGACATTTTAGATTGAATAAATGCGCATTTGAATTCACGTATTGCTGATTATGCGGCAGGTGGTTACAAGCCGATATGATCTCGACAGCATAAAAAGGAGGATGTTTAGAAATTGCAACTCCAAAATAATGATATCTAAGCGAAAGGCATCAAAACATTAATGAAGTGAGGCCAATAAAACCTATATCCGCTGGTATCCGCGGCGTAGCACTCTTCATGTGCGTATTATCATGGGCGTTTCACACAAGTATATACTATCCGTTTAAACCCTTTTAAAATCGACAGATCAAGAGACAACCGACCCTACTTAATAAAATAGGTATTTGGAAGCTGCCTGGCCTGAAATATGACAGCTAAGTGCTTCCAATCCCCTTCGTTTCTTTCGTTTCATTATGAGTATCTCTCGGTTGGTTCCGTATATGAATGCTACAGATATGATACATCACATATTGAATGCACGTTCCCGCGGGGTACATACCACTCGTCCCATCACAGGCATTAAATCATCAAGTACCAAGCTTGTGAAAACACCACAAGATTGGGTATTTATTCTTCTCTACCTGACCTTCCTTCTACTCAGGATCTCTTTTCATCCTCATCCTCAACTTCATCCCATGAAGCTCCTCTTCAACTATCATTCCTACTCCGCTAAGTAAATCATGGCAAGCGTCAACGCCGCAGACTGGTGTATTATATGCGACAAACCCAATACTAGTGTTTGTAACAGATGCAAAAGTTCCCGTTATTGCTCGAAAGAGTGCCAGCACGCAGATTGGCCTGCGCACAAGCTTCTCTGCTCAGCGTTCTCGAAATTTGATATTGGAACACGGCCAAGCAAAGACCATGTTCGAGCAATTTCCTTCCCATTTAATAAAGAGAGACCCGAAATTGTCTGGCTTCATTGCCCATGGCATGACGACGACGATGACGATTTTCCTTGCCAGTTTCCCGCCTCCGCCCCCATTGTGGGCAAAGACGCATTCGGTAGAACCCTGCCGGTTCAATACAATCCATTCTTACAGAGGAAACTCACCGATACAATCCATATCCTCCACCGCGATGCCGCCCTCATCGATGGATCGCTTCCTAACAGGAGCGTTGCTGCCGTAACTGCTACTCAACCATATCAGACCCTTGATTGGCGGGGTCCGATCCTAGCCTATGGAATGGTAGGACTAGGTGTTGATCAAGTTGCTTGTAAAGACATCGACATGAACGACTTCCGGCACGTCGCCGACCACCTCGTCGCTTGTGGCATGGAATCGAAACCTGATATCCGACGGAACGTCGGCGAAAAAGTAAAAGGCGTCAGGATTAATTGTCTCGGCGATCAGAAGATGTTCAACAAACCCGTCTTCGAAGCAGTTGAGGTCCCATCCACAGACCCAATCTTCACAGAACACGAGACTTCTGATATTGCGAAACGCATTGAGTTGCCCATTTTCACGCGACGCTGTCGACCTTACGCTAAGTGGGCTAATGATGAGGATAATAAGATTTTCCAAGGCGCTAGTCCCTTTAATAACCAGCCAGCTACATTCTTACATCTTTGCTGTGACCCGAATGCTAAGTTCAACGCTCGGACGGGGTCGATGGGTTGGGGGTGGGCGCCTATGCAGTGGCAGAATGGTGCGGGGAGTGCTATCATTGTGCGCCAGGATAAGAAACCCTTATTCCCACTACACGCGGAGGCGCTGTCTAGGTATTGTCAGTATGATGCTAGGGCGATACTTGCTCATTCAATGGGGGAATATGCGCCAGAGGAGCCGATGCAGAAGAAGACTGCGCTGGCTATGGTTTGCCGGCCTGCTTTCATTATATCCTGGTACAAGTTGCGGGAGACTAAGAGGAAGGAGGGAGAGGATACTGATGCTCCATACCCCTATTATGATGTTGATTTCGACTAAAGTATAGGTCACCTATTTTATAGTAGGGGTTAGTAGTAAAACCGCGACGAGTTGACATGTTTATCATCAATTCTTATGTATTCAACTACGCGACAAGATCTAGCTTTAGCCGAAGAACGGCTCCCCACTTGTAAGTACGTCGTCAGGATTGCAAGCTCCTCGTATTATTGTGAGATGTTTCTACAGCCACTCACTTCCCTCACCTTCCGAGCTCCCAGTATATCGATTTTTTGTCTCTAAAAAATAGTACTTGGGTGCGTTTAAAGTCATTTAAGGTCTCGAAACCTTGGACCTTTTCATTCTAGATATCCATACACTCACCAAGATCAGACAACTCCCCCAGTTGTACACGACAAGTATCCTCAACATGTTTCCATATTAAATCAATAACGGCGAATTTCTTGTGTACCATAGCGGCTTCGATTGCGCCGTCGTATTCGGTTTGCCCCTGTTTGTAGCTGTAAGCTCCCACGTTTAACAGGAGCTGGACCACGTCAAGCCTACCCTCCTTCGCAGCTTCATCTAATGGGGTTAACAGTATGCCCGCAATTGCACAGACGATATTAAGATCGGCCCCGTAATGGCATAGGAGAAGCACCACATCCATGTCTCCATCCCTAGCAGCTAGAAGCAAAACCGATTCTCCGTCCGGCTTCGTGAAGCAATTGACATCCGCGCCCCGCTCAATCAAAAGTCTTAGTAATGACAATCTAGTTGTTCGGTCATCCGGTGATGTCGTCTTCCAATAATATGCAGCACCAAGAGCCGTAACTCCTCGACCCTCCTTCGCAGGCCAGTTGACATCAGCACCTCTGCGTATCAATTGATCAACTAAATATTTATCTCCCCGGGAAGCTGCAGATTGAAGCGCGGTATACGGCGGGTCAGAACGATATTCCGCGGAATATGCGTTAATATTATCGGTAGTTTCGAGTAGCTCTTCAATTAATTCACGCTGGCCGCCATGATAAATAAGAGAAGGCAAGCAGTAGTCCGTTGGCGAGGCACCACGATTGAGGAGCAATTTGAAAACTGCTAGCCTTCGCTTGGCCATTGCAGAACTGACTGGTACATATGGATTGATACAAGCTTCCAGTAGATCCCCCGAGTGATCTGATGGGTTGAAATCATTTGATTTTTCTAGGAAGACTTTGGCTTTGTCAAAGAACGAATCATCATCCTTAGTGTGGTTGAGAAAATGTTCCGGAGAATCGACAGTGCTTGGAATGCCATTCTGAGCCTTAGAACCAACTCGTTCCAATAGCCAGTTGACTGCTTCGAGGTTACCTATACGGGTAGCCGCTGACAATGCATTCGCACCGTATTCGTTCACATTAGCGCCGTACAGACATAGGATGTTCAGAACGTCTACCCCTTTTTTTCGACGCCAGCTTCTAAAACTTCTCCATCTATTGTAGCTCCAAATTGAAGAAGATATCCCAAAATAGTAGCCAAATCCTCGGAATAACCACTCGCACAGATTAGTTTTACGAAGTTGCAGAGTATGAATTGGGACGAAGCAAGTTTCGTATCCACCCCAAATGCAACAAGACCATCGACAACCCTAGTATCGACGCATGTACCTCTTGTTGGAACGAATTGTTCAGCAAGGACCAATCCCAAGAACGACGTTTCTCTGGAGTCACGTTCCTTTGGGTCGGGAAGAGACTTCAAATATTTAGAGAGGCTTTTCACGCCCCGCTTCGCGTGGATACAAACTGCTGGACGAAGGATACGAAATGTTGCTTGCGGGCTGTACGGACGTAGTTTGTAGTATAGCTTTGGATGATAGTAATAGCTTTGCTCTAATAACGTAAGGCTTTGCCTCGTTGGCCTATTATTGTGACTGAGGAAATCGTATGAAGGTGAACTTCCAACCGCCCGCCACGCGGCGTCGACATCGGCACCGCGTTTCAAGAACACCTCTAATACCCGAGAATGCGGCTGGTGGTCTAGGCTGAGCTTAACGAGTACCCTCCCGTCATCCATATCTTTAAGAAGGGTCGGCACGTAGGCGTGATCGCGCCTCATACGAGAAATGAATCCACCCGTCATCAGGGCCTCCACAAACCAACCAAAATAGCTTACGTACAGCTTTTGTTGATAACACTGTTGGTTGATGTCGCATCCTTCGATGAGCAGCTCTGCGCACTCTACATTCCCGGTGGCAATCGCTTCGAGAAAAGCAGCTATTCTTTCTTCGTCGGGTGGACCTGTGAGTTGAATTCCATTTTGAAGGAGATTTCGGACGATATCAATGGCACCCATGGCAGCGGCGTGGATGAGCCATGACGTCCCATTAGGAATAACCCATCTGTAATGGTGAAATCCAACACTCATTAAAAAGGTAAAAGCATCCCTAAATCCGAACCTTCCAGCACACTGTGCCAAGGCTTCCCATGTGGCCCTTGCTGTGGGGAGATCTTGCTGAAATAATTGCCGTAGGGTTGACTGTGGGGCCTGGTTAAGTAAGATCTCGCATATCTTTGGACACGGCCCTTCACCTATCTCTTCATCAAGCAGGCCGTTCGAGAGGAGATAAATGGTTCTAGACAGAAGATCGTAGACATCGGATTTCGAGCTAGGCACCGACAAGGAAGATGCCTGACCAGGCCTTGGTAGGAAGGATGGTATGACCGAGAATATCATTTCCTGGAGCTTCGGCAAGTGTGTTTCAAATGTCGTGCCCATTAAATCACGAATGATCGCTGTCATATTTCTTAGCTTATTTCGTACGGAAGAATATGATAACTTCTTGATACATACGGGTTATTAAATTTTGGAACACAACTGAGGGGCCATCTGCAAGAGCATTGTTGTACTCTATCTTCACAGACTCGAAAAAGCTTGCGAATTCATCCTCTGGATCTAGGTTTGGCGCCGTGGGTTGCGAAGGATGACGTTGTAATATGTTGTCTAAACCGTAAGGTATTACTTCGTAATTCACTTGGGTCGTTGTTGGGTAGGTCAGGAATACTGGGGGGGAGGTTTCCTGTTGCGTTAGGGATGCTGTCGGAGAAGGAGGACCAAGTCTGGGAGCAGGGGACGGAGTCCTAACTTCTACTCCCACTGGTAGCGTGGTGGCATTGCCTGGTTTGTACGTTAACGCTTGCTATTTTAAGAGCCGTTGTAATATAGACAGTATCAAGGACTTCAGGTAGAGGGGATTACGTACTATTGCCTACATTATCCCGAGCACCTGACCTTCTCATCTCCTTCCAAGCTTTCTTCCATTCAATCCTATTCCCATTAAGATAGATACCCGTGTCCTTTTCACCCCTGTTGAGATAGGACTGGTAGATCGGTGTCCAATCTTCCTTCTTTAGTCTCTTGCGAAGCCTAAGCACATCTCGAAGTTTTGTCTCATAAGTTGATAGACTATTAGTATCATGAGTTAGAGACCTAAGTAATCATAGACTCATAGAAGAAATCTGATATGGCTGTACCTACGGGATAACAGGAAACCCATACTCATCCTCCATAATCTGTTTAACTTCTTTGAGGGTCTTTCTTTTGGCCTCATAGAGCTGTCGAATGATAGCCTCATTTTGTTTCCATCTATCATCTAAATCTGAATGGGGGCGTTTGACGGAAGGCATAGTGATGATATCCTAAAGTGAGACGTATTATAAGCGCGATTGAAAGCTCTGCAATTCATTCTTGGAGGAGAAAAATCTCACAGGGAAGGCTAGCAGTTTAAATAAAATTTCGGGTTCCGACTTGTATTATTGACATGTACCAATTACCTCTTTTAGTCCTAAATGCTAGGTACCAAGGTACTTCGGCCAAGCCACTGTCCATATTCTGGTGATACAGATATATCCTTTCATTGGTAGGACCGCACCATTCGTCGGCTTAGCTCTGTCCATAATCTTTTTGCATTTTCTGGACCAATCAATCTGTTAGCTGTGTAGTAGCTGTCCGCAGTCTTTTCCATGGTTTGTCTATAATCTTGTCCAAAATCTTGTCCAAAATCCTCTTGGTGAAAAAGCTGGATCGGCGGTAATCATTCCGACGACTTGCTGCGTTGGTATTAATTTCCTTCGCCCGGTAGAAGCACGTAAAGTGACGTCCCTACAAAGCTCGAGAATGAGTGCCAATGCGGGTGCCGATATAAATAATAGAAACCAATCCCCCATAGTAAAAGTCCCCCCAGAACACACTTCCCACCCATATCCTATAAGAAATATTACCTGGAATGTTATTGGCGGATGCGACAATCGTGGGAATCGTTAGTGTACTTATGATGTGCCTTATCCCATATATAACTTCCCTTCTACGACGAATGCGTCGCCGCAAGACACGCCTAGCACGAGAACACCAAACCATTGAGCTCGAATTGATCCCTAGAGTGAATGCCCAAGCCGCCGCGTCCGAGCCAGTCCCTAGAGCAGATGATCCGGCATTACTTGAAGGTGGGATGTCGTACTTCCTAGTAAGTTCCGGCCTACTAGCTCATCCGAAAGTCATCACGACTAACATATATTAGCAACACAGAACTGAGACTAGGACCCTCGTGGTCCGGTCTTCTTCCATGCCGACTCCTCGTCCAGACCGTAACCACTCCCTACACGAGCTCGACATGTTCCACGACTAAGTCTCAACAGGAAACCCTGCATGGTAGACGCTGGTTGAGGAACTCGTTGCGCATAGTACATAAGCTTGCTACTGTATCTGCGTATCGGTTCGAAGGGAGGGGAATGACCTATGCAACTAGATGGACTAGGAACAATTTCAGGCGATAGAGGATATATTCATGTTATAAAGTTAGGCGAAGCCCCATTGGGGATTCTTTACTGGGACTTCTCAAAGCAACATGTAGACATGTCCAGCATAAGCAATCGACTTGATTATCTATTTAAGAGTTAGCAAAGTTCATAACAATACTTCAGGATGAAGTCGGGTTATTACCTTACAACATTGCGAGATCATAGCTCTCATATGCTCACGACCTAATAATCACTCATTCCCACATGCACTCCATCCATCAACATAATGATTCACCAAGGCAAAGAGTATGAATAAAACATGAGAAAATCAATCGTATTGCCTAGCATTGACGAATCAAATACCAGTAACGCAGAAATCCACCGAAAGCGAAAACTACCTCGTAGTTCAGTAGTGCTAGACTATCTGTTTTGTGCTTGATCAACGCAAGAGCGAGAAAAATTGAAAAAAAACCTACAATGTAGCTAATGCTACGATACAAACAAAGCGAGTGCCTAAAGCTTAGGCTATTTTTTCTATGCGTCTTTTCCGGGCCTGTGTGGCCGAAATCGTAAAAGCGCCTAATGTGAAAATCCGATTCCTTTTGAGATGCCTTCACGTAGCATCAACCCTGCGCCTAAACGTCCTTTCCTTAATGCGAATTCCGAGAATGGGGTATCTTATCGATCCGTACGCCGCCAAATGCAAATGGCCGTCAAATTGAGCCGCCGATGAAACTTTTATGAAGAACTGCTGTAGTCGCAGTTTGAAAAATATGAGATAATCTCATAATTGTCCTCGGGGGAAAATCAGTAGAAGCCGCCACCGCGACGGCGGCGATCGTGGCGGTTGCGAGGAGTCCAACCATGGTCGAATCCGCCTCGGCCGTGGCCACCACGTCCATGACCGTGTCCGCGAGGACCTCTAGGACCGCGGGGTTCAGGGCGTCGATCGTCGCGTGGGTCCGGGACGGATTCTTCGACTTCCTCCTCCCATTCTTCCCATTCATCCTTGGTGTACTCGTCATACGTCTTCTTCTCCAGCACGGCTTCGTCAGTGTCGAAGAGGAATCGCGTGGTGCCTCCGTCGGCGCCCTTGGGTCCGCGCTTGATGGTACTAGTTCCAGCAGCGGAAGGCGCACTCAGTGATCCGGGTGAACCTGTCGACGGCGTAGCCGGTACAGTGGATTGACACTCTCGGCACTGGTTCAGGTAGCGAGAGAGGTGAGTGCGCTCGACGTATCGGTTGACGGAGATTTGAGTGTCGATGAATACCTGGAGGTCAAACATAGAACCGACCTTCGTGGACTTGCCATGCTGCGTGTAAAGGTCGAGTACATCGAGCATAACTTCGGCCACACACTGCTCATCTGTGTGCCAGTCAAGCGGATCGAGTGCTTGGAACTCGCGGACGAATTGATTGGTGATTAGCGCACTAAGTCGCGCAGTGACGAGAGCACATGTGTATGAGCTATGCTTTAGAGGCGCATAGGTCTTGTACATGTCAATGGACATCTTGAAGGCAATCGGAAAGAAGCTTGAGACATCCGTCGAGGTTCCAAGGACGCTCTTAATGATCTTTGTGAGAATCTTCTGGGGATATCGAACGCGGAAATCGAAGCTGATGGCTTCTACCATGTATCGCTCGATACCGATCGCAACTTTCGAAGGCTGATCAAAGATCTATATATTGACTTAGCTTATGTAAATAGAAAAGCGACATATTGACGGCAGACTAACCTTGTCATCCTGGGTGGTCGGGTGGTCCGGGTTCTTCAGGTTGTGATGAGCACACAGAACTTCACGCGACTTCTTGAGTGTGTCCTCAACTTTGCATGCGACGAAGAGGGAGGCTAAAGCGGCATCGGTATAGTTGTAATCGTGAGTAGGGTGCTCTAGGCGGAAACGGTGGTAGAAGGTGCAAGCGGTGTTGTAAGTCTTAACCGGTCTAAAAGTGAGTGTTAATTGAGACATTCCCCGAGTGAGTTGATCGGCGGGATAACTTACAGTAAGAGAGCCTCACGAGTGGAATCGATGACCTGAACACCTTGTAGGCGGTAGTTAGCCTCGCGCGCAGCATCCAAATGCTTCTCGGCGAACATGCGACGAATGTAGCACTCGCAGATGTATTGGTGGCCAACTTTGATAGTTCCTAAGTTGGGACCAACAGTAGTCACCTGAGGCTCTGCCACGCCGTTTTTCGCGGCGTGGTTCGGCGCCATCTCTTCACTATCACCCAAAGCCAGCGTGGTACTACTGCCAATAGAATCGTCTTCGTATCGTAGGTATCGATTAATCAAGTCGAAGTTGTAGACGGAAGAACTGCGTTGGTTACGGCGGGAATCGGCTACGGCCGTAGCGTATCTCTTAGGGGTAATAGTGAGGTTAGATTTGCAAGAATCATCAGAATCGTAGTCGTGATCCTGATCGTAAACACTCTGATTGGTTGAAGGAACGGGGGGCAATGAAGGCCAAACTCGCGCATTCAAACGACGAGGGTTCAAGCTATTCAAGCTCGAGCTTAAGCTCAGACCTGATTGGCGTCTCGGCTGATAGTTAATCCGATTAGTTATAAGAGAGTTGGCTGAGACGGCGGATGCAAGTTACAACTTACGTCGGCAATTTCGGTTCGGGCCGGCTCCACCCGGGAAGGCTCAACGCCGTCTTCGTCTTCTCCAAGCATTCTTGATTTCTTGGGGGAACCCCAAGGTTCCATCTCCAATTTGTCCATCATTAATTGATGGCAGAAACTTAGCAATGAAAGGTAGAAAAGAAAAAAAGGACGAGACAAGTGATTGGAAACGAAATTGAAAGCAGATGAAAAGAAACCCGCGAGAGAGAAAATAGACACAAACCGAGTTGAAATTCACTTAAGAGTCAAGTGAATTGGTAGTATGCTTGTGGCTTGTAGGTAAAGTTGGAGTATCCAGCATTCACAATGTATGGTGGATGCTGAAGAAAAGAGGAAAAAAGGAATGGAGGGAAAAGGTGAAGAAAAAAAGCAACAAGCAAATGGGAAAGATCTCGCCATAGTTTATCTTTTGCGGAGCAGGACGACATAATCATTGATTATGTCGTCTCTCTGAAGCCATCGTCGTGGCCGAGTTAGTACCTAAGCCGCATTTCGTGGGTGTTCCCGCAAGCTTAAAAGCGTACCTAAGCAGTTGGAGCTTAAGAATTTCGACCAATGAGAAGCCAGGTCTCAGCTTAAGAGCGACCAGCCCAGTTCAGTAATGAAGGTGTGGCACAGCCACTTCCCATCCTTCAACTCTTCTCTCTTCAGTTTCCCAATCCTTCATTTAAATTGCATTAAAACATCTTCAAGTTGATGATATGATACCCAGCCCATCATCGATATTCAATATAAGATGCGCGCGCCAACTAGAAAGATGACTAAACTCCCAGTATTCTTGGCCTTGGCCTCTACCTTTCATTCCGTATTAGCAACACCCACAAGCGTTAAGCCCAGCTCCGACGATGAGAACGACACACCTTTACCCGTCGTGATCTGGCACGGTCTCGGCGATACATTCTCTGCCGAAGGACTGCAGTCGGTCGGTTCGCTAGTCGAGAAGGTCAACCCAGGCACGCTCGTATACTACGTCCGCCTAGACGAAAGCCCCTCCAACGACCGCACCGCGACCTTCTACGGCAACGTGACCGAACAACTAGCCAAAGTCTGCGACGACCTAGCCGCGCACCCCATCCTCTCTACCGCGCCAGCCATCGACGCCGTAGGCTTCAGCCAAGGCGGCCAGTTCCTGCGGGGCTACGTCGAGCGCTGCAACTACCCACCCGTGCGGAGCCTAGTAACCTTCGGCAGCCAGCACAACGGCATCGTCGACTACAAGGCATGTTCAGCAGCGGACTGGCTATGCAAAGGCGCTATGGCCCTTTTGCACGGCAACACCTGGAGTTCATGGCTACAAAGCCGACTCGTCCCCGCGCAGTACTTCCGCGACCCGCAAGATCTCGATAGTTATCTCGAGCACTCGAATTTCCTCGCCGATATCAATAACGAGCGCAAGGAGAAGAACGAGACGTATGCGAAGAATATCGCGAGTTTGGAGAACTTCGTTATGTACCTTTTCGATGACGATACTACCGTTATTCCGAAGGAGACGGGTTGGTTCGAGGAAGTTAATGGGACGGAAGTTACGCCGCTGAGGGCGCGACCGATATATTCGGAAGATTGGATCGGTCTGAAGACTCTTGATCGAAAGGGCGGCCTTAAGTTCAAGACAACGCCGGGCGAGCACATGAGATTATCAGATGAAGTACTAGAAGAGGCATTCACTGAATTCTTCGGACCATACAAGGGTGCCTCAAAAGAGGTCCAGGTCCAGGACGAGTTGTAATGATAAGGCATGTTCAATAGCAGTGTACGATGTAGGATTTAATGAGCGGGTACAGCACAAGTAGCATAGGATCGGGGTTTTCAGCGGTTTAATCGAAGTCACGTTTGTTATATGCTTTTCTAAGGTACCTGTTGTTCCCACCAAACGCCGTTGATGAATGAATTGTTCTTTAAAGCCTATACTGCGTAGTAGACCCCAACTCCTGTCGTCGCATTATGCCTCGTATGTGCATCGTCGCCCCAACAACAGTTCCTAAACTTCCAAAGCCTTCTTAGCTGCCTTCTTCTGCTTCTTTAACGCTGCTTTTCGGTCTGAAATTTCCTTCTTCAACCCCGCATCGTCGTTCTCAACTGCTTTGGCAGTCTTCGCCTTCTTGCTCTTCTTTGTTACGGGCTCCGCCTCCTCTTGTTGACCCTCAAGCGACTTCCGCTTCTTGCCAATATTCGCCTTCTGTGCGGGGAGAATAGCCTTGGCCTCCTCTGACCCATCCGCTAGAACATCCTTCTGATCGAGCCACAGCTCATCAGTGAGCCAGACAGGCAGAGCCGCCGTTTCAGGGCCCTTGATGTAGATGCTGCGGATGTTCTTCCACTTCCCCGGTACAAACTTCTCAACCAACGTCTTCGCAATCACGTCGACGTTCTCAGCGATCTGCTCGGCGGTCCAATTCGCATTTCCAACACGAATCGCAGTATTCACCGTAGGCGAGAGATTAACAAGCGCAGCACCAATCGCACGCTCAATCTCACCCGCCAATTGCGGCGGTGTGCACGCATTAGGTGTATCCGCGTCCTTAGTGCGCTTCACTCGTTTTCCATCGCTCTTAGGTACACGAGCTTGTATCTCGACCGGAATAGGGCGCTTCGCAGTCGTCTTGTAGAATGTCTTGCCCAAGATCGCAGGCAATCGGTTTATAATCCTGTTATCAGCGACGAACACATCGTGCTCGCTAAACAGTTGGCGCTGCGACTCGTAGGACTTAAATTTCGCCTTCAATTTCGTGACATCGATGACTCGCGACACTCGCTTGCGCAGCTCCGCGGGGAATTCTTCGGATGCGACGAGGTTCTTATAAGCGCGCTGGGGATCGGCCGTGATTAAGCATATTTGGATCTCGGGATCGGTGTTGAGAGAGTGTGGGAGAACGATCTTGCCAGGCTTGAGTTTTCGAGAATCGGCGATGAATCGCTTTGTTGTAAGGTTCAACCAGATAGGTTTTTCTTTGGTACCTTCCTCGTCTTCGGGGTCGGCTAGAAGGTCTCGCTTTTCTGCGTTGGCGGCTTTCTCTTTTGACGCATTTTTCATGTGCGCCAGCAAGGCCTTGGAAGCCTTGAGAGTCTGCGACAAGGGTGTTAGAACGAGTCGGAAAGCATTAGATTGATTAGAGAAATACCTGATCAGGGTCTACTAGAGAGACCGCAGTCTCGCTGCGTAGAGTGACTGTTTTTGAGTTCGCCATTGTGAATATCTTCGAGTTTGTAAATTAATGAAGCTTCACTTATTTTCACTTGTAAAATCTCAAATCGATATTTTTTTCGATGTGGGGCTCGAATCTTTTTTTCTGGGCCTGGCCCAAGCGCTAGAGCTTTTTCTCTGAAAAGAGTGCTCCACTATATCTTCTGCATACCAAAACTCTCGTCAACCAATGAGCGCAAGATTTTTCACAGTGTCATTCCCTCTTTTGGATATTGCCAAATGACAAGTACCTAAGTATTTACATGAAGTGTGCAGTCCAAAGAAAAGGATCCCATTGAAGAACACCAAAATTAGGAGACCATAGGCGTGATAATTATTACATTCCAAAGGAATATCTGGGTTACTTAAAAATCACCATATTTTAGACTTAGTACGTATCTTGATAGCTACCTAGGTAGGCAGTTATGGCGTTTTCCTCTCTGCTAATCATCAAAACCACGCCATCGGTTAGGTACCTAAAAATCAGCGGTTCAGTGATGGTCAATAGTATGAAAGGCGTATGCAGTTGGGTCCACAAGCAAGTTCTATACGAATATCCTACGGACCCGAACGTCAGTTTTCAACCCTTTCAATACCGTAATCTACCATTATTAATCTAAAGTTGAAACGAATAACTAGCTAATGTTAGCATGCGTAATTGCTAGCTTAAGGTGCCTTCATGATTCTATGAAATGTTTCAGAGAACGCAATCGTACGGCACATGTAGCCCTACTACACATCCCTCCAAGGAGCCTCTTCATGCCGTTATAACGAAATGTTTCTAGCTGAATCCTACGAGGGGTATACTTGCAGCGGATGAAGCGAGCAAGCAGAGAGAGCATCGAGTGTCCGTGCTCCGGTTAGTAGCCCTATTGGATACGATACGATTGACATATCCTTGCGCAGATGGACGAGCAGGCATTGATGAGGAATCCTAGAGTAAGGCAAATGGTAGGAAGTTAAGCGTTGGTGTCAAAAGATCACACTTCTTATAAACATTGTATGTATATCCTAAGATTTTATCAGCGGGTGGTGGTTCGCTATTCAAATGCGCAAGTCCGGTAAACTTGCCTCTGTGGCAATTGTCTAGGTGCCTACTTGTAGGGCACCTACAGGGCACATTACGCCCAAGTCCGGATGTCCCTGTATTATTAGGCACTGGTCAATTGAAACACAGCAGCATGCTTAAAATCAAAAACACCTACAGCGGGTAACTATCCGCTGCGCCTCGCGGTATTCTGCGACTTCAACAAAGTCCATCACAGCGTTTCAAGACCTAGCTTCATCCACCTCGGTCATATCCGCGCAGTCGGGTCTGCCATCAGTAACATGGGATACTGCGTCTATTGTCGTGTGACCGTGCCTAGATGTTCATCCCTTGCGAGAACTTTGGACTAAGAATCCTTCCAAGCTGTTGGCGCTGATGAAATGCACTGGGAACTGCATGTCCCGGGTAGGCTTGGGGTAGTCCGGTGGCGTTCTTAGTTGATGATTGTAGTTACCCAGGTACCTAGGCTGCTACAATGTATGTCCCCTAAAGATTTTGCCTAGGCCCTATCTAATAGCGCTGCAATGGCTCTTGGGCATCCGCTATGACACTCATAGCGGTGAAGCTGCTCTTATCTATGTAAGGAGTTGATGAGTTGCCTGGTTGCCTGGTTGCCCAGCTATAGTTGACTATATTCGTAATCCAAGAATTGATGATGATATCAATCGGATAACAATCGGATCCACGGCATTAAAAGGGAGACTTGCTCAGACATTCGCTGTCGTCAGATTTTAGGCGATCACTTGCGATGAAACACGCTCAAAATCTGGGGTAAATGGGCACGTAAGGCAAAGACACCTACGTAACAGCCGTGAGGCCAAGTTTTATTCAGCGTACCGTGGTACAGTAATACCATGATGGGTTCGGGAATTTTCCAAGCACTGCTATGACTTTTATGGTCTATTTCTGCGAGATGCTAAGCACTAAAACCGCTTCGGTGTATAGGGCCTAGATCTTGGGATGCTGCATTTTAAATAGCACCGCCTCACGGGATTCAGAAAAGCCGCAATGTATCCGGATGCCGACGGAATATTCAGGACAGGGATGATGGAAGCTACTCGGGGATTTATGATCCATCGCGCGCTCTTCGAGTAGGTACCCAAGGTAAAATTTCGACGGAGCGTCCCGTTGGCTGTGTTTATACACAGATGCATAATAAGACAGGTAGGTACTGTACAAAACATAATAAAATCGACTGATAAGTAGCGAAAGAAAGTTTATCGTCGTCAAAATGATCCGAGCGCAGTGTTGAAACGTTGGTGTTGTGACAGATCCAAGTTCCATCAAGTTTCGTCGATCCGATGCTCAAACCGATCAGCGCTCGCTCGTCATCCAATCCAAAGACGGAAACATGGGATGGAATCTCGTTCATAATACATCGCAATAACTGTCACGTATCAAGCAAATCGCGATGACAATCTGTCTGTCACAATGGCAGCACTGTCAGGATGGACTGCCGGGACTAAGCAGATGATGACCAAAACGTAGACCAAGGATACCAGGGTCATTTGCTTACATAGTACTAGTGCAAATCTATCCTCGCACAAAGGATCGGATGAAGTATCCGTGTAGGTATGTGTGATACAAGCTCAACAAGATTGAGGTTGCATACAAGGTGTCACCTGTAAGAATCTGACCAACGGCATGCTGAAATTACTCATCCTTCATCCTATTCATTGGTATAAATGAATTAAAGTGAGCGCATAGCTCTACCGGGCTGCCATAATGGGCAAATCAAGCGACAAAAGCAGAGATAGAAGCAATCTCGAGGTGCGCCATACAAAACAATCGCACCGCAACAGCGCCGTAGAGTTAGAGGCTTTGCAGATGATCGTGTCACAAAAAGCTGACTATGCATCTGAGAGGGATCTGTCGACTAAAACCAACATCGTTGCTACATGACGACAAATGCAATGTAATAAGATATAGATCCAGGGTCAATGGCCGGGGTAGAAAAAAAAGACCCATCGCAACCGGAACGGACGACAGGCCTTAATCGATAGAGAGCCGCGCTCGAGATTCAATGCCCTTGTTCGTAGGTGGGTTCTGCGACCTATATGTAGTAGAGCTATATGTAATAAGGTGCTTACCTGTCTAACCATACTCGGAGTCCCTCTCAAACTTATTAGAAACGTAGGAACAGTTCGAATTCAAATGTGACATGTTGGTGCATGCTTATATGACATGAGTTTGAATCCTTTTGACCATTTCTTAAGTAATGCTCCTAGATAAACATACTCGGTTCTAACAGACGATTTTGAGAATTGCGCCTCTACTGAGGAGGCGCCAGAATCGAGAACCTTGGCCGACAGGGGTTGAAAATGCTTGTCCACCAAGTATCGTATGGTGCATTGAATCTGTTCCGTTGTCGTCGGCAATAATTTCTTTGTCTAATACCTGGATATCAGACCACATGCACCCGCCCGGTTTCCACCCCTCGAAGAAGCTTAGACCTCTTCACCGTTGACTAGAAAACAGTTGCGAACTATCAGGGTCCCTGTGATAATAAACAAGTCTGTTAGATTTCGTCTTGTGATCGCGGCCCAATAGATTGCGGCCGAATTCATCTACTATCAGTGGGCTAGAAAAATCTAGCGCCCCCAAGTCTAAGGCCCGCTGTACCCCTTTTTGATAAAACGTCCGATGGATGCTAGAGTAGATCGGTGACGTTGAGGCTTCGTCAATCCCGCCCAAATCTCGAAAGGATTAGCCGGCTCATCAAACGATGATGGGTGTCGGCTACAGACGGGGTGAGCTGAGCAACCAAAACTCGGTTCCTCTTCTTGGAAGTGTGAGAGGAAAACCCCAACTGCAAAGTGAGCAAACCGCAGCGTCCACGCCGCACTGCCTAAGCGCTTGACTTGGCGGTATTGCAAGCACTATAGCATTTCCTCTCTACCAGGGACTAGAAGCAAGCTTGACAACCTGCCAACCTGGAAATATGTTGCAGAAATATGCTGCAGTGCGACCCTAAGCTTTAATAGTTTGGTGGAGGTCAGCCGGCAGCTTGGTTGATTTTAGTTAGGTCAAGGTCGGTTATAGAAAAGCCCGCGCAAGCTTGTTTAGACGATGTTAAGCAGGGGGGCCCTCTTGTTCACACCATTTCCTGCGCCCTTATTGTGTACACAGCTACAACGAGTACAGCTAGCCGGCCGCTAAGACGGCTCGATGTTGCACTGAACTTGACGGAATATGCACGTGTGAGCGGGGGAGTTAAGAAGAACAAGGGCACGTTACAGGAGGGGAGATTGGCAGTACATGGGGTATCCATGCTAGCTCTTAAGATGGATTTCATATGGGAAACTCGTAGGAAAATCCGCCTCCTCTAACACATAGTACTGTACTTGGTACCTATTACTATGTACGCGCACATGTATCGTAGGTAGAGAGCCAGAGAGCTGGGCTTGCGTGCGGATGGTCTGTGTAAACCCCGTTTCTTTTTCGATCTTGGCTACTTGTGCGGACGGACGTACCTGCGTACGTACGAGTAAGAAGTTTCTTACGAGCTTCTTCTTTTGAACTGGTTATATGTATTCCACAACTACCCGTCGGTGCCCCCGGCCGTAATTTTAGAGCTCGTCTGTAAAGTAGGTGAGAGCCCTGGTCGGTTTAGGTGTGCCTGGTTATGTCGAAAGTGATGACAAGGCTTCCGCTTTATTATAGGTTTCGTCCGCATTGTATGAACCAAACTTTTTTGATATAGTGCGTGAGACCAAAACCCATCCTCCGAACCCCCCACCCTACCGTTACCGCTTATTATCACCTTATTATCGTGAGTAATATATGTGGTCGATGCCTTGCGCTCTTGGAGGATAGAAACTTGGAACTGTGGGTGACCGCGGGTCAACACCACGATGGAGTCACAGTGGGTGCTCTCCCAGCAAACCTCTTCCGAACGCCCTTTTCGTGCATCCGAAACACTGACTTGGATGATTCGAAGGTCTATTGCAACCGAGTGCACTAATCTCGGTAATACTATTACCACAACTAACAATATACTTAATGGCTTCGTCCGTGAGGTACGGGAAGCTCGATCCGATATAGATGGCGTTTCGCGCGAGTTGCACTCGCTGCAAAGCGTCCTGGATTTCCTGAAGGAAGATGCTGGTCTATTTCCTCCGGAGTTGGCAGAGCGGGTGCCTGCGGTCCTCGAACATTGCTATAATGTAGTGAATCAACTGGATGCAAGCATATCTACTTTGAACAGCGAAGAACTACCGAAGCAAGAGAAGAGATCACAATGGTTAGCCTCAGGAAGGAAAGAGACTGCGACGTTTAGAACCTCTCTGGAGGCGCACAAGGCCGTTCTTGGCCTTGCGCTGGATCTAGTTGGAGCGTATGTGCGATGCGATCATATGGGGAGAAGAGTGTTGCTAATGAAGATTAATAGAACTACGATTCGAGATGTCACCTCCGACGTAGAACCCAACAAGCGAAATACGATACAAAGACATCAGAATAGCGCCGACGTTATGGAAGATGTTTCGCGAATCCTAGTCGAGATGAGCCAACTGCGAATACGATTACCTAGCGAATTCGAGAAAAGAGAGGATGAATTTAGCCTTTACGAGTATATGAGCAGTTTGAAGTTATATGCCGAAAGAATTGTCAGCGACAAGGAGAATGAGCATGAGGTCGAGCAAAGTATTAAAGAACAAAGCATTAAGGAGGGTGACCAAAGCCCAGACCAGGGTGCTTTTGTAGGGGAGAACGAGTTGTTCGGGGCTTACGTGGGCAACAAACCGGACAGCGCTATCGACGTCAGCGTTGAACCCGTCTTCAAGACACTTAATGATGCGCTGGCGAAGCCTGATGACGACAATATCCCAACAATTGAAGAGTTAATGGCGCACTTTGTTGGCATACCCAGTCGAGCCCCGACTCCACCGCCGAAGGATATTAAGAGACTCGAGCAGGCTCGAAATAATATGGTCACCCCGTTCGAACCAGTCCCAGATTCGCCAACGAACCCGAACCCATATGGTGTTGTTACCGAGATTAGTTCTGAAGGTCGATCATCAGGATCGCCGCCTTCCGTGGCGAAAACTAGAGGTTTTGGGAAGTTCTTTGGACCTATTAGACATGCAATCTCAGATAACAGACCGCAAACACGATCAACAACGTCGACGACTGGAACGGATACTGTACCCGCAACTCCCATCATTCAGGCTAGTCTGGTGAGAAGAGGTAGCCATAGACTGTCGGTGTCTTTCAAGAAATTGCCAATGTGGAGTCCAGAGCTTCTCGTGAACGAACCCGAAAGTCCAAGCTCCAATGCAATTTTCGGTGTCTCACTCCAGAAGAGTATGCAGGTTGCGAAAGGAACCTCCAAGACACATCACTCGGGCAACGGAGGGTCGTCTCGACGAGATTTCCCTCTATGCATGCAGAAGTGTTGTTTCTTCCTGAAGAATGAAGGAGTAGAAGCACCAGATATCTTTGCAGAACCAGGCGACGGTTACCGGGTGCAGAAGTTAAAGGACATCTTCAGCAGTGCTCCGACATACGGTGACGATGTGAATTGGAACAACTTTGGCGTATATGATGCTGCTGATTTGATACTCCTCTTCCTTTCCCAACTCCCGAAACCCCTAATTTCAGAAACACTCGCTAAGCGATGGATCGCCCTTTCGAGACAAGCCACACTCTCGGGCTCCCACGCCCTGCGACTCGACCAGTGCATCGACTTCTGGGAAGAGGCACTCGGCGGTCTTCGGGGGCCAAGCCGTACGTTATTCAAGCTGCTGCTCAATCTATGGGCCGATGTTGCGCAGGCAGAAGAGAAGAACGATATGACAGCTGAACGCCTGGCCGGTGTTGTCATTAAGCCTCTAATGCATATCTCTTCCAGCAAATACGAAACGGATTACATGCTGTCGCTGGCCTTCCTTATTCGTAGAAGAGCAGAGTATACCGAAATGCTGAAGCACGACCAAACGCCGTCTAAACGAAATCAAGCAGCAGAAATTAAACGAATTAGCCAGGCAGCGTGGTAATTCAGCACCACACTTAATATTATTCAAACTTACCATCTTCATCACATCCCTCATTATCTATCTGTTATCTACCCCCTTACTTCCCCCTAACGGTTCACGTACGTATTCGATCGACATGGAATGTTTCGCATAGGAAGATACCCGGCGCAATTCTCATATATGAAAGTCGCCCCACCCATTTACTCTTTTTTTTCTCTGGAAGTTGATAGCAAAGTAAAGAAATCGGCCAAATTACATAATTAAAAGGCTTGAAGAAATCTTCGATCGTGGAGGTGGATTAGGCGGTGGGGACGCGTCTTCGGTCAAGTGTAACGAATTAAACACTTGAGAGGTTGGGGAGATGAATTGAATGCACACGACCGGCTGACGGCGCGAATGATGTTGACTGGTTGGCTGACAATCGGGTAACAGCACATTTTTTATATATCCTCCGTCTTGGCGAAGAGGCATTGTAATGCCGCCTTGTGGGTTTGCTGGATTTCAAACATGTTTGTCGATGATACCAGAACGAGTCATATAAGAGCTCGTTTTTTATGTAGTTTAGTTCTTTATGACCAATAGCATAGCATAACTCTAGTACGTATTGAAATATGAAATACCTATATATACGTATCTTGATTGAACGAAGGTTCGAATTGCGAATGTGTGGTGTATATAATCATTGATTCTTTATGCTTGGCAATTAAATGCGAATGATGTGTGGAAGTGGAGGAGGTGCCCATCTCGGCTAAGATCTTAAAAAGATTACCGACGTCGTCATTCAATGGGTACAATTGGGGACAGATGTCATTTGCTCCTTCTATCAATTATAGAATCTTATACTACACCAAAAACAGGACTTATACAGTTATGTATGTGTACCTTAATGCAGTACGTAAGTTGCTATTCAAGTTCATAAACTCTCATTCTTAGGCGGTGTAATCCTAAAAGTTTGGTGTCTAAATCCACTAACGCGGTTGCAATTAGGGGGCTGGTCAGCTAAATTAGCCGATTGCTCGACACTAAAAAACGCGTTGAAGCAGGTTCTTCTCAGATATGCAATTTGATGCAATGGGATGAAGCAACTGCGACTTTAGTTGGTGGTAATTTAGCTTAGCTAAAGAGGAGAAATCGCGTTCCAAACGCCTAGAAGTCGCGCTAAAGTGGGGCCACCATTGAAACGTGACAGTGCTTAAAAAGATCTCTAGCACCAAATCCCAGCCACAAGGTCGTCGCGCCTACTGCCTTACCAGCTATTCTTTTCCCCACCAAGGTCACCAAGGTCGGACCAAGTGTACATGGCCAGTTCTTGAAACCTTAAATAAAAGAAAGAATCACTTTTGTGTGGCTACATCACTTTATTTTTCCTGCAAACAAAGTCCGTCGCAACTTCTCTATTGTCAATCGTTCCATCTACCAGCCACAAAAGTTAGAAAGTTTGCTCTTGTACAAAAAGACGCTTGGACTTTCGTCGGGTCATATGCATGGTATGCACTTAAACATACCGTGTAGGTGGACGGAAGGTGGAGAAAGAGAGGGGAAGATCTAGCTAAAAAAAGAGCGTGTAGTGAACGCGCACCGCGAAGGTCCGACTGAGAGACGCGCACTTAGGAAAGAACCCACACTGCACATAACTTTACTATTTGTGCTGTGCAGGGCATACAATCTGTCTGTGATACTTTCACAATTACAGAGCCTGCCAATTTTCTTATTCTCTCAATTCATTTCAACCCTTTTCTCAATCCCTCCTTCTAAACTATCCAATCCATTATTACAATCTCTCAACCCTTTCCTATCATTTCATTTCCATTTACTACATCTTCCCTCTCTACATGTACAATTAGTCTCTCATTCTATCATGTCTTCACCCGTTAAGAAGATGGACGGTAAGACTTCAGAGGAGCCTACGCTACCTCCTGCATTTGCCTCTTCGTCAAGCATTCTCGGCGTAAAGCGACCTGCGTCGTCTCTATTGCCTCCCTTTGAACCACTATCGTCCTCTCCTGGATGTCCGAGGCCATTAAAGCAGGCTCGACTCGGAACGCTCAATGCGAGCGCGTTCCACAAGTATCCGACGCCCGTTCCTACATCGAGCACGGGTATCCTGTCATCGTCTCCCCCACGCGTTCAAGCTTCCCGGCCTGAAGTTGAGCGTCCACAGACTGCCGCGTCCGAGCGAGCTCCCCTATCTGCCGTACCATCTGTCCAACTTAGCGAGAACGGCGATATATTATTAATGGGTCGATCAAGCAATTCTTCCCATTACCATCTTTCGAGCAACAACCATGTTTCTCGTGTGCATGTAAAGGCACGATATATCCCAGCTGCTGATCCATTCGAACCGAATAGAATCGAAATTATCTGCAATGGTTGGAATGGGTTGAAAATTCATTGCCAGGGCCGAACATGGGAATTGGCCAAAGGGGATACCTTCACCTCAGAAACAGAGGAGGCGGTGATCATGATAGACGTCCAGGACGCCAGGGTTCTGGTCCATTGGCCAACGCGAACGAGACGTGAATCTATTACCAATTTGTCTGACTCGTCATGGGACGATTCACCACGCCCTCGACGTCATAATGGTCCTGCATCGGACTTCTTGCAATCAAGCCCTCTGCGACGACAGGCACGCATAAGGTCGCCTGAATCTCCATCGCCTAACAATAATGCGTCTGTAAGCCCAAGTGATGCTCTGTTAAACAACGACCCGAATGAGGCTATTCAAATTTATGAGGATGGTAGCGAAGAGCCGTCGGGACCTTCGGCTGCGGATGTATCATTTGCGCAAACCGAGATTACCAACAGCTTCTCTAGTGATCTGAGTGACCCCGAAGACGATCCGGACGAGGAAAACGATCCCTTCGTTCATTCTTTCGGGCCTTTCGGAGCCAACCTTTCGGGTCGTCTGGCAGCCGTAACTGCACGATCTCCCGAGCAGCCTTCTCGTAGCCTTTCAGGACCTACCACAACCCAGCACTCAGCAGAGCCAGAGGAGGCTATCAACGCTAGTATCGACATCGCCGCAATCAGGAACCACGTCGTTAACCAGTTGGCATACTCTCGATTAGCGAGCAACCCGCTAACGGCGATAATGAATAACCTCCCAGCCGAAGAGAAGAAGGATCTCACCAAGGTCCAATTGCGTGGTCTCATCGAATCAACAGCCTGCATTGGCGTTATCACTCGTCAAGGAAAGGACGCAGCTGGCAAGCCACTCGAGAGCGAATACTATTACGTTCCTGAGCATGATACCGATGACGACCGACGTCATACCGTGACGGATGGCTTGAGGAAGCCTAGCTTAAGGGCTTGCAGGAAGCAACATAAGGTATTACTCCTCATAGTCATCATTTTAAGAGTAAAAATACTAATATGGACATTAGCAATACTACTGGAAGCGCCCAAAGACTCCATAGTTACCCAAGCAGCTGACTGCACTCCCCGAGTTTGGATTTCTGAGCCTGCGGCATCGCCCTAGTTATTATCAAACCGGGTGATATACCTCATGGAAAATAGGCACATTTCCGCTGCCCCATGATTTTCGGTGTCGGCGGTCGGCGATGGTATTTGCATTATTGCTAGTTCTTTCGCATAGCAGATGGCGTTGGTTGGTTGGTTTTATTTGATTGCTTCAATTTTTGACTGGAGTTTATGGTGTGCTGTTGCTTTCATGATATCCCGCTGCATCATCCAGAGGTGGAGAGTCGTGGAGGAGAGCGTGGAAATTCACCTGCTTCATATCATCGCTGATTGTTCTGACGATAGAAGCCATTAGAGGAGAGGTGAAATTATACAAAAGTTATATATGCCGAACCCTCCTTTATAAAAGGATAATGACAATTCTATCCTCAAATCATAATTAGTTTGGTTCTAGTCATGATGAATATCTAGTACTAGGAGTTGAACGTACTTAGGTGTGAAGTTGCGATAAAAATAAATGTTGTAAATGCGCATTTGGTGATGTCAAAGTTAACGTGATTGAGAAAGGCGATGACGGTGTGAGAAATTTATGGGGGGTTTGCCACGGCGATAAGGAGCTTATCGGACAGGAGCTACCCCGCATTCTTGCTTAAGCTCATGTTGCTCGCTGTAAGTCCTTTCTCCTTTTTCCATTATCGCCATCACATCGATCCATTTTTATGCAGCTTATCCTGCTAAAAATGCGCAAAATGCACCGCTGAGGCTACCAGTCTGCCGGCGCTGCAAGACGAAACCTGGTGATCTGCACCGCAATGTCGTATGCTTCATCGCGATCTAGAACGACCCTCTTTTCAAAAACGAACATTCCAGGCTAGATATCTGGGTGTTGCTCTGGGTTGATACCTAGGCAGGTAATTACATATGATAACATGCAGGCCTTAGTTTCCTTTTGTCTTCTATAAAACGCCCTGATGGTCCACGGAACTCTAGGCTCTTTCTCGTATTTCAATCAAGTATATTCCATCGAATTAACTTATACCAACTCCTACATTTTGGAAATCAGACAATATCTGACTCAAACAAAAGAAATTACCATACCAATATATTATAACTTTCATCATGGCAACTAGCACTATTCGAATTGACGTTGCCAACCTTCCCGCTTCTACTCCGCAGGGTCCTACAAGCCCTCAGCATGAGAAGGAAGCCGCTCGTGCTATAAGTCGTACTGATAGCTGGAAACCATCTATTGGACGAAAGCAAAGCGTAAGTTGATCACCCCTTCTTAATATCCCATCCCTTAAATAACATTAGCTTCTCTTCCCTTCTTTCCTTTACCTCCAAATACCACAATTTTTAGGCAAGAGGAATAGGTACACGAACTTTACTAACTCGAGTTCTGCTTTCCCCCCACTAGTACCACCGGGAAGACCGCAAACATGCACTACAGATGCAGATGAGTGGCGTCCAGGACATCCAAGAAGGTCCGGGCTTCACCGAGCGCAAGTAAACCGCCTGTCTGTCTATCAACCTACAACTATGGATTTCTCAAACAACTTAACATTTGAGACCCAATCTTCACTCACTCTCTCACTCATGAACAAACGTTTCAACTTTTAAGCAACAAAATATACAAAAACCAACCTAGGGGTCTGAAAGCTAGGTACATTTCTTTGAGGTTGGTAGCGTTTCGGGGTGTGCATTAGAGCAGACACATGCTGCATTTCAGTGGTGCTATTAGCTAGCTTTAGCGGGCAAACATGGAAAATATCGGAAGACACGGGAAGAAGGAAGGCTGGAAAATGGTGGACATACAGTGGGAGTACATTGACCTACTGTTACGAATAATATCCTGCATACGTACACATATGATAATATTCCGAGGAGGTACAAAAAGACACGATAACTCCTCATTCACGAGTTGAAATTGAGTAACAAATTCATAAAATTGGCTCATATCGCCTGATAATCTTCTTAGGTTTGGGTGATTATATTTGATTAGTTGGGTTGAATTAGTTCTAATATTTAGTCACGAGCTTGCCACGCCCATCTTATTTACGAATTCTAATTAGACCAAAATCAATTAGTTCTTATAGGTAGTAGGTAAGTGATATCGAATTCATGTGGGCTTAGAATCTTCATAATACATGTAGAATGGGGTGTGAGCGCTTAAACCTCAAGAGCAAGCTGCACTGTACAGGGCGAAGAAGGGGGTAGTGATGATATGCGTAATAACCAAAATATTCCTACAACAAAGCAGAGAGTTTCAACGGTTGGAAAACCCGACGCCTTGAGGTATCCTCCGAGCCCATAATCCCATTACAAGAACCTAGCACAATGCCCACAATGTAAGATCGTACAAGCCCGATACTCCTATACAACGTAACTCATTCGTGCGTGGACAACATTGTAAAATGACCGTCTGCGATAACCATAACCACGCCCAAAATCAAAACCCGGTAGGTCCCCGACCATCAGCTCCGCCAGTTATGAAATATTCGCTAACAACGCCAAGTGCATATGAGATTCCAGCGACCCAAGCACCACCAATCAGCGCGCGCTTCCCGAGGCTTTTCTTCGATCGCTCTCGAGCCTCCTCGGGCGTCGACTTAGGGCCGCTGAAAACAGGTTCTTCCCTTCTAACATCAATGTTGGAGCGGAAAGGTGGTGCTGGGTTCTCTTCGACTTGTGGCATGTCATAATTGACGAATCCCGTTGGCGAAACAAATGCCGCTGCATTAGGTAGCGCCGTTGGTTTGCCCATCATATCGATGGGGTTGACTGCGGTCGTTTTATTTTGATGCGGTACTTTCCCAGGTCGGACATGGCGGAAGACCAAGACGTCTCCACCACCGGATACAATCTCGAAGCCCTCAGCTTGCAGGGGCGCAAAATGTGGGAAGAATTTGGTTGGGTTTGACAACCGAAGTAATACCTCGGCTGGTGATAATGGAGAAGCTTGATCAGGTACAACTGACGTCGTCTCGGCAGTGTTAATCTTTTGCATGGTTGGATCATAGGCTAAGATCCTATATACCGTCGGTTCGGGGATGTGGCTTGATTCGGTCTTCGAATCTGGTTCGAGCGATGAAAGCGGTGGCCGGCCGTCTACTTCAGGGTCTCTGTGGTAAAATGAATCGAACTGATGAACGCTCTGCATATCGTCCTGTGTTAATGAATAATCCGGGGCTACTTCCCTTTCTTCGTTTCCATACGTCTTGGCGAATGTTGGCGGTATGTGCTCTCCGTCGCATTCTTTAGTATATGAAGTTTCTAAGCCTTGGGGTTCTCTGGAGTACGGGTCAACTTCGGCCTCTGTTCTAGAGTGGTGATTAAAAGTACTTTTCGTAGGCTCTGGATCATGCCGGTGGAGGGCTGGTTCCAACTTTGGTTCAGCCTGCTGCCTATCCAGGCTAGTTTCCAATTGCGCAGAATTCGTAGACTCGGAAAGTCGATCAGAGTATTCCTTCTCAGCTGCCTGGATGTGCGCAGTTCGTTCACTAGGGGCATTTGATTCTAACTCTACCTCGGATTCAGGATTTGCATTCGAAGTTCGAGGCGTCCATGATTCTGAGAAGTCTTCCGGGAAATCGCGAGCATAGTTACCGGTCAATTTGCTTTGAGCCGTTCGGCCGTCACTATCTTGGGTTGTGAGGTGTGGCTTTTGGACGTTAGAACTAGCTGACGATGGGGAAAATGAATTCGAATCCGAATCCGAATTTGTGGAATAAGGTGTATCATCGAGATCCAAGTTTCGAAGCCTATTAGCGATGCTGGAGCTAGGACTTTCAATTGGGTCTATGATTGGCTCCGACGGTACTGTCGCATCGAATTCTTTAAGACTTTCCGCAACAATGTCTCGTTCGGGGGTTTCGTTGTTTTCGAGCTCCTGATATTTGAACTTCCTATAGTTTTCTAGGTCTCCATATTGCTGGAAGGGTTGCTCCTCCGCGAAGGAATCATTGAGGTCAGCCGTTTTGTACTTGTCCAAATCTTCATACTTGGGTATCGAGTCATCCACGGGTTTACCGTTATCATCATAATGCTTATACTTGTCGAGATCATCATACTTCGGGGATGACTCGTCTTTCTTCGCAGCTTCCTGGTATTTGTATGGCCCGTACTGACCTAGATCCTCATATTGTTCCGTTTGGCTCTCGACTTTTGTATCTTCATCGTACGTGTAGGTGTTATACCTTTGCATTTCTGCAGGGTCCTGGGGTGCTTCTGGTGCAGCATCTTGTGCTTCGCTAGCCCCGTATGTTTTGTACTTATCTAAGTCCTTATACTCCTTAGTTGGGTCGTGGACTTGCTCGTTAAGCTCGTCGAGTTCGCCGCGTTGATATTCCTGGTATCTGCGAGAGTCATCATACTGTTCGTCTGACTCCTCGGGAGGGAGATGGTTAAGGGCGTACTCTTCACTCTCCATGATAGGGTGTCTGGGAGGCGCTGTGTTATCTCCAGATGTCGATAATCCGTCATAAGTATGGTCAGCGCCGTTAACCAACGCGTCGTCGATACTGACTTGACCATATTCTTTGAGCTCCGAAGGGGGAGGCGGTCCATCGGAATGGATGGGGCCTGTGTTCTCTTCAGCCTTGGGAGGTTTGAGGGTGCTAAACTGGGCCCTATATGTCTTAAACGATTCGGCTGAGGGTGACGTTATATCCTCGGTTAGGTCGTTTGTTCTTGGAACCTTACGGTTCGTAATGGGATCGATGATGTAATCATCAATAGGTGGCATACCGGCAGCTTGTTTACGTTGGACATCTGAATGTGTTTCTGTACTTGCTGACTCTGTTGTGCGTCTATTAGACCGGGTTATGTTCCATGGGGTTCGGTGGGCCCAAGATCTTTTCCACATACTATGGTCAAGTCGAGACGGATTGTGATCCCCATAACTACTCATCCAGGCGAAACGGCGATGGTGTGACCATGGCCTTCTCATAAACTCAGATGCCGCATCTCGAGCACTTTGGCTTTGTCTATACCGAGCGTCCAGTTCGTCTTGGTTAACAAAACGTGAACCACATGTCGCCCGAGTCGGGTTCCAGTACTTGCGAAGCATATGCTTTAGAACAACTCTTGGATGGCCGTCGAGGGAACGTTGGTCCCATGACAACCTCCTATTGATTGATGCAACATATTTATGTTTAAGCATATGATGGCGGCGTCTTAGTTCTCTTTGGAACTCGGGGTCTACATAGGAATACCACAAGCCAAAGCGAAAGAATGTACGGGTTTGTTGGGTGTGGCCTAACTTCAACAAAGAGGCGCTCGTGGGTCGTGAGGCAGTACGTGCCATGGCCATGGTCTGAAGAGACCTGGGCTTAGAGATGGGTTGGCAAACGGCGTGGGTTAACATGTTGATTGAGTTGTAGACAACGAGCGCATCCTTCACCGTTCACCTACAGAAAGGACAAAGTGATTAGCAATGATCGTGAGTAGGTGAGAATGAAAGTAGAGTGAATTTCATGGATGTTGCCACCATTCATGAGCTGATGCAATGGGGTGTCTGCCTAGAATAATGGTACTTACATAGAACCAACAGTTCAATCATGAATATAATTTCGAAATCATCTGCTGGCTAGAGAAGATAGGTTTTATAACTTACCTACCTATCTCGGCCGAGGCTTTTGGGTATGAAAGAGAAAGGAAATGGATGTGAGAAGGTTGAACTTGGAAGCGGGGAGCTTCGGAACTTGTTGATTTGAAGCGGGAGTTATTCGCTAAGGTTGAGCTGGGGTCCCCTCAAGCACAGTGTTATTATAAGTGAGTTATTCTATTAAGTTGCTAGATACATGTACTCTCGAAACAAAGTACAGTTACACTTGGGTGTAAGCAATGAGACTAAGTCGTAATTAAGGTATAAGGTACAGTTGGAGCTTGAGTTATTAGGGAAAAGGTGGAGAGAATGATGCGGAGAAGGGGAAGCTTCCAAGGTTCTTTAGCTGTATCAAGCGCCGTGCATGTAATACTGTGTAAACTTAGTGAAGTCAGAGCAGCGGGGGGATTCGCGGGGAAGGAATGTTACGCCTCATTGGTCCCAAATCAAAGCGAGCTACCATACATGCCCAGGTGGGTGTCTGTTAGTGCTTTTCAAGTACATTGACGTACATACATATTCGTGCATCATGCGCTGATTTGTTATTTCTATTCTGTGTTGTGAGAGTATTGCTTGGGTTGAGGTAGGTAGGGAGTTAGGAATAACAGAGGAATATCCGACTTCCCCTCATAACTTTCGATGTATAGACTAAGTCAGTTTCAATCCCTTTTCTTTGTTGAGTGAATGAAAGTAATAAATGTGGAAAACTTCGGCCTAATCCGGAACGAGAAAGTACCTAGATACATAAATGCACGGACCATTCCGGTTGAGTCAGACCGGGTAGCTTATGTAAGTCGGATAAAGCGACGTCACATAGTATTTACCCCACCGTGGGGTCAAAATATTCCATCTTTCATCTTCCATCGTTAAATATTGCAAGCTGTTACTTACGTACGCCGAACATCACATACATCACATACATCACGTATAATCTATACACTCGCTTGCCTTCAATCATAACCAAATCGATAATATCACTCTCTAAATATTTAACATAAATCATTTTCAAAATAGTGATGACGGTGCGGCACATGAGAAAATATCTCGATGGTTAGAGGAGCTAAACGACTCCTATTGCCATGAGTCGGAAACCGGCAAAGTCGCGTGCCACAAGCGGCAAGGCGCCCACCAGTTTCGGTCCCAGTTCCTTTGGCGCTTTCTCGACTTCCTCCAGAGACACCGATCTCTCCTATCTAGCCGAACCACCCGATCTATCTTCCGTATCCGACGCCAACGTTGTCGTATCGCTCAAGAACCTACAGAAAAAGGATGCGACAACCAAGGCAAAGGCCTTAGAAGAATTGGTCACATATGTGCAGGCCCACCCATATGAGCAAGATGGCGGCATAGAGGAGCCTATAATAGAAGCTTGGGTGAGTGTAAATTGCGTGAATTGATGTCTCATCATGCTTATTCAATAATATTACAACAGGTTCAATTATACCCTCGCATCTCGATAGACAATTCACGCCGTGTCCGCGAGCTATCCCACATACTTCAATTCGAATTCACGAAGTCCGGTCGCAAGCGCACAGAAAAACGTATACCCAAGATTGTTGGTTCTTGGCTTGCTGGTACCTTCGACAAAGACAAAGCTGTATCTCGCGCTGCTACTGAAGGGCTTTCCTCCTTTCTTACAACGCCGGAGAAGATAATACAATTCTGGAAACGATGTCAGGCACAAATTCTGAGTTATGCATCCGACGCCATGAAAGAGACACCGGATACACTGAGCGATGAGCGATCTACTAATGCTGATGACGCCGAAGCCAAGTATTATCGGGTGCTCGGAAGCAGCATCGCGTTGGTCCTAAATCTCCTACAGAAACTCGACCTTTCAGACATTGAGAAATATCAGGATAGTTATGATCAATTTTTTGAGCAGGATAAGATATGGGCTAGTGTGACTGTCAATGATGCTACTGTGCGACGATTGGCCTGTCAACTCTTATCCGTATGCCTCGAGAAACGAGCGGGAAGGATTGAGGCGGATCTTGCTCGGCTTAGCAAAACCTTTGTTGCCGAAGGATTAAAGTGTAGCCAAGTAGGCTCTGCAGCGGAATACATAAGTGTGTTGACTGAACTGACCGCAAAACATCCAACAATATGGACATCTGACTACCGCGGAAAAAAGTCGTCGGCATCTAGATTGAAAAGCTTCTTAGAGAAAGGTTCCCAAAGTAGCACACCGAAGTTCTGGGAATCGCTCAATCTCTTGATCGAAGTCATTCCAGCTGATGTACTTCCAAAGGAGCTCGACGAGTCATTAGGCTTCTTAAAGTCTGTGGCTATAGGCCTAGCCAGAAGAGATGAGCCCCGCACTAATGCCGTCGATGGTTGGTCGACCTATTTTGGCATTGCCAGGCGCTTTATCTCAGTCGCCAAATCCTCTGAGGATCGAGTCAAGATAGCACAGGAAAACATTTTCCCCCTCATTGCACATTATATCCATTCAAGCCCTGAAACGTTATCGTGGTCATCAGGAAGCCAACAGCTAATATTAATCAAAGCATATACGTCAACAGCGATCTCTCCATTTAATGATGTTAGGGAGGCCACAGAGTCGGCATGGAGCCAATGGAAAGAGGAGTTCAGATCGCGAGCTCGCAGTTCATTACCAGAGACATCTAAGGAGCATGAAATATCTCAAAAATCAATCCTCGACGAGGGCCATAGGTGGTTTTCCTTGACAGGTTGGATTTCAGACGTTCATGAGAGAACCATCAATACCGAACGCCCAATTCCAGATATACCGGCCAAATACTCCCTAGAACTACTTCAAGACTTTTTAGAGTTGCTAGAGACAAGGAATTGGAAGCCATTTGGGATAGCAGCAACTGTGAAATCAGCCTTTCAACTGTCCCCTCGGCTCTTTAAGCAGTCCTCAGACGCTACAGACGAAATACTCGGCCATTTAATGAATTTACTTTCAAGAAACGGAACGGATTTCCTCCAAACTTCATCCGCGCCTTATATCCTTTCTAGTATTAATTTAATTGGCCGAATCCCTGAACAAGAGCAGAAGCATAACAAGATTTGGAATGCGAGCATTGCAATCCTCCTCGAGCAGATTGAAAACCCCGGAGTCTTATCAGCACTCACGACATTAATCTCGACTGAACATGCCAGCGCACTCGCTAAACAGGTGCAGGAGCTCCAAGCTGAATTGATAAAACGGTGCTTGATGCAGGCTGTGAACACAAAAGAGCAAAGCTGGGACCTTTTCAATACTATATTCACGTTTAATACCTTGACGGATAATGCTGCAAAAAGGCTCATTAAAGAACTCGGAAGCCGTATCATGAATAGTCTAGGCCAACCTAATCCCGGCGTGATCAAGGGCCTACGCATCATAGCAGGAAAAGCGCCAGACCTCCTTTTACAGGACGAGGTGACCCATATGAGCTTGATGGCTAGCTTGCTTAGCGTGTCTGAACGATTCGTCGCTAACTCTGATCTAGCCATACTAAAAGGATTGATGGGTAACCCTTCAGCTAGTGGTTCTAGATTACCTGAATTGGTGCAAAGAAGCCTTTCTACTGCTGATTCAACTTCGCTCTCGTAAGTTCTACGTTGATTTCGTTATGTATCGTTACTAACAATTTCCTAGGATTGAAACTCTTGTTGGGCAAATCACGCAAGCCGCCATCGCTGGCTCGAGCGGAAATGAACAGCTAGAACGGCTGATACCGGATACCAAAATATGGAGGGAGGAGTTAGCTCTCTTCCTACGAGAAAAACCGAAACCGTCCTTCGCTATCACGAGTGCTCTTGGTGGTGCTTACTTTCTCCCTACATTGCCATCGGCAACGGACGATACACCCATACGTCGAGATAGATACGGCTTTTCAATCCCGGAACGTATGGGATTATACCTAACCCATCTACTTTCTTCGGGATTCCAGACCAACGCTTTACCACACCAAACACAAGTGGAGATAGTGATATGCCTGTGTCTGACTACAGGATTAGTATCAGACCAGTTGACTGACGAGACCGAAGATAAAATCCTGGACTCGAGGTTTTCTGTTGAGACTACTTTGGATAGGAGAACTTTACTCGCACCTACACGAAGGGTCATCATCGATATAGCTGATAAAGCTGAAGGGTGGAGGGATGGGACTGGCGCGAAAGCGTCGAGGGTGATGCACGACGTTATACGAATATTACTCGACGAGTCCAGATCACTGACGCCTATGGGGCTATACGCTGCGAAGGCTCTAAGCGAGATTCTTCAGGCGCTTGCGGACAAACACGGCTTCCCCTCCCGTGGGGAGCAATGGCTTGCGGATTTGGATATCCTCAAAAATAGTCCTTCGACCGTCCTTCCCGCGATAGCTGTCCTGAGCGGCCTTGGAGAAACGATATCTTCTTCGAGGGTAGTAAGTAATTTTTGCAATCGCTTAGTCAGTGATGCTGCGGGGGCCAATCTCGGCCAGGAGAAAGCTCTCATCGTTCTCGTACTTCTCAATGTCTGCATGCGAATATATGACCTCGGAGAACTTCCTGTCGCGAATAACCGATTGGTTTTTGGAGTCAAGCAAATCACCTCGTGGTTTGATACTCCCGAAGAGGTCGACTCTCATTTTGCAGCAGAAGCCTGTCGTTCTCTCCAACACCTCCTCCCTTGCGTTAAGGACGTATATGGTCCCTATTGGGAAAAATCGTTAGATTTTTGCATATACCTTTGGACGAAATCTAAAGCCGATCCCCTTGAGCCCCGCATAGCAGAAATATACCACTCCCTCCGTCTTTATACCACATTGCGGTCAATGGAGGACCCTAACGACGACCTCGTCGATACCCTACAGTCATCTGTGGAGAAAACCTCGGAAGCATTAATTGGATTGCTCAAAATTCCCAGGACAAGAATATCGCAGCCGGTGAGTACTGTGGATTCAATAATCTGTCGAGAGGTAGAGATAATTCCTTTACACCACATTAAGGATTACTCAGAACTATATGGATTATTGGCGAGCGAATCTCAGTACGTCCAAACAGCGGCATTCAATGTTCTTCATAAGGCATTACCCGCTGCACAAGAGAGTTTATCCGTAGACATCCTCCTAGAGAAGAAAGATGCTCAGCTTCCCGGCGAGCTCCTGTCTCTCCTTCTGGACGCGCCAACATTCGAGGCTTGCTCAGACGAGCTTGCTATACCTCATTTCCCTAGGTCGATTCGTTCATACCTGCTCTCATGGCATCTGGTCTTTGATTCCTTCGGAACCGCGTCATTTAAAGTACGAAGTGATTATACGGAAAATCTCAAGACAGCGAACTACATCGGCCCTCTACTAGAGTTCACATTTGATGTTCTAGGTCACTCGGCGGCTCGTCCCCTAAATATAGAAAAGGCCAATTTTACGGAAGATCAGATTAAAAAGTATGATCTCATTCTTGCGGAGGCCGAAACTGATGAGAGGAACATGCAGTGGCTTCTTATTCATCTGTTCTACCTTGTGCTGAAGTACGTACCCACTCTATTCAAGGGGTGGTATCTCGAATGCCGTTCGAAGCAGACGAGAATTGCCGTCGCAGATTGGATGACTAAGTACTTCTCTCCAATTATCATAAAAGAGGCCTTGGAAGACGTTTCACACTGGAAGGACAACCAGGAAGCGCCCGCGGAAGACGAAAAAGAATTAATTGTTAAAATCAGCCGTTCCGCCAAGGAGATAACTGCCGGATACGAAGTGGATGAACTGCAAGCCTCGATCGTAATAAGGATCCCACAAGAATATCCACTTGAAACAGTCACAGTAGCGGGAATAAATCGTGTGGCGGTTAACGAGAGGAAATGGCAGAGCTGGATCATAACAACACAGGGTATCATTACCTTTTCAGTAAGTTTTCCCATATGTCATTCGCATTTCTTTCGCAGAAATTCTCACATTATCCTCTAGGGCGGGAACATTATCGATGGTCTCACCGCGTTCCGCCGTAACATAGTTGGTGCGATGAAGGGGCAGACCGAATGTGCTATTTGCTACAGTATCATCAGTACCGATAAGAAGACGCCAGACAAGCGCTGCCAGACGTGCAAGAATCTCTTCCACCGCACTTGTCTGTACAAGTGGTTCCAAAGTAGTAATCAAAATACCTGCCCGTTGTGTCGAAATCCGATTGAATATCTTGGTTCCGATAGGAGAGGAGCTAGGACTGGATTATGAGGCAAATTACCCAACGTACGTCAATCGTCAAGGCATGCGACAGACAGACAACGGGGTTTTCAAACTTGGGGAAATGAATCGGCAACGGCCTACCCAGATAATGGATGACTTATAAAACCACAAATATGTGCGCATGGTTTGTAAGGAAGAGTACTTCCTCCTCGTAAATTTAACTGGCTGGGAGTTCGAAGGACGTCCGACAGCGTAGTTTAATTAACGAGAACGCCGGCTGTCGGTGTCCCTTCGGACTCTCAGCTGGTTAAATTTGCGAGGAGGAAGTACTCTTCCTCGCAGACTGTGCGCGCATCTTTGCGGCGATAGGCCATAAATAATAAATAGTGAAATACAAAATCATATAGAAAAAAAAATCTCAACCCCAGGGCTCGAACCCGGATCTGCGGTCCCTTCTGGGCCTAGGTAGAGGCCGTATCATCCCCGTTTTGGCTTACCTAGGTGTCAACCGCCGTGCTAACCATTACACCAGGCTGGGCTAATCGTGCGTGATTGATCTGCCTTAGGGATTTTTGAAGAAAAGTGGTATATAAAGTTCAAACTCTTCCGCACGCACACGTCAAAGCGACGAAAGCTTGAAGGTCGTAGGTTTTTTCATCCGAATCATGCCGGCTTAAGAGAGAGAACAAAAATATCCTCAAAACGCACTCCACAGCCACTGATATAGATACTCCCGTCTTGTGGCTTGCATTAGCGTGTTGTATACCGTGATATACATGTGAAGGATCGATACCGACTTCAGCATGTTGCTAATGGTTAGATCTGATTGACTATATTGCTTCCGACAGAAGAGGGACTAATAGTGGCTGAGGAGAAAAGAATCCAATCCGCGATGCCAGGGATATGAGGTTGGTACTCAGCCGTGAGGCGGAATAATGTTCCACAACATAGGATATTCCCCAGTCGGACGATGAGGATATAGTACCCTAACTAAATATAGCCCTATGACTCCCGACTTGCAGCTTGACCTCGTAATTGAATCATTCTCACTTCAAGTCCTACGTCCTTCACCGGCCTTGATCCCGATGCGATGGGGTCCAAATCGCGCCTATACTTAATGTGGTTTTCGGGTTCCGACCAAGATTCTTTCGCGATTTTACATCCATAATTCTTTTCGTTCCCATTAAGTCTTTCGTTCACTTATTTTTATGTAATAATATGGATAACCATTCGTTCAATTCATTGTTGAGTCATTCATTCAATCTAGATGAAGACTCGCATTTTCTCGAGGCCGGGATTAGGGGTTCTTTAGGGAGCGACCCCCTAATTTCTAGTATAGAGGTCACTTCCTATATCGAGGACCGATCCGAGCCATCGGATCGAACTATATCGCTGTGTTCTACTAAGGGAGACCCCTCCGCCTATACAATTAACAGAAAACCACTTCCCTCGACAGCATCTCCACCCCCTACTCCGCCTGCGCAAACCGATGCTAGAGCTTCTCTTTTATCCCCCTCCTCATCCAAATCAAAACGCCAAATAATATCGACAAGGGGTAATCACTGGAACTGGGAATTAGGAGCTTTAGTCCTCAGTTTTAGTTCGTTGGCGACTCTGGTAGGGCTACTGATCTACGTCGACAATCGGCGACTAGACGGATGGAATGGCACACTGAATACCGTCGTGTCCAGCCTAGGAGCTATCTCACGAACTTCTCTTGGATTCGCTGTTAGCTCGTGCCTAGGTCAAATCAAATGGAATTGGTTCAAAAAACGACCGGATAATATCATCGCCTTTGATAGGTTTGATGACGCGAGTCGCGGACCCTGGGGAAGTCTGTGGCTCATACTATGGCTTCGGACTTGGTAAGACAGTCAGCGATACCTCAGGATATCACTAATTTGCTCGTAGCCACTGGGTCACTATTGGCGCAATTGTTACAATAATACTTCTAGGGTTCGAACCATTCCTACAAGCCGTGATTCACTTCACCGGCCAATTGGATCCTAGCGCCGATTCTCCGAGGATACAAATTGGCCGCAGCGAGAAGCTGGACGTAGGCTCGTACTCCAGTGACGGTTCAACACCTGTTATGGGTGTGCGGCTGACACCCTCTGACATGACCATAGAGCTTGAGCCGTATACCTTCTTACCAGACCTTGGAATTGTGTCTTCATTCAATAATGGGTTTTACAATTCTTCAAACAACGCTAAACAGACTACCTCGTTTGTCTGCCCTACCGCAAACTGCACTTGGCCGGTTTTCGCCTCGTTAGCGGTTTGTAGCGCCTGCAACGACGTATCGCATCATCTACGACGACACGAGGAAAATGGAACTAACTTAGGTATCTCGTATACAAGCACATCCCAAATGCAGGGCAACTACACGATTTATTCTCTGCCCAACCTCAACCTCGCAAATATATTCAATAGCACTGTAACCCAACGTGGGAATCTTTATTCCTTAGACACTTATATGGTGGCAACGACGATTACTGATCCCCAACTCACCCTCTCATTCCAAAACATTACCACATTAATCACCGCAGTAGACATATTAAAAGCCGACGCGGGGTATGAAGCGGGAAACTTGGAATGGGAAGATACACCCGTTTCGGCGACGGAATGTGCGCTCTATTTTTGCGTCAATGCCTACGAATCTACTGTTCAAAAGGGAATTCTCACGGAACGAATCGTAGCCTCCTGGGCTGAAAAAGATCTTGGTTCTTATCGCCATACGGGGGGCAACAACTATTCCGAGAGTAGCACCCATTACGATCAGTATGATAAGTGGATCAACCACTCATTCTATTATTATCCGGGTCTTGACTACCCTCGAAGTGACCTCGAGATATTTATACCGGCAGGAGATCTTAAGAAATACGAATTGACTGAAGGACATTTCAATTTATCACAGAATACTATCGGCAGTACAGTACGTTACGTTAACGAACAACTTCTGAATTCTACTATGGCATGGCCCTTTCCTTATAACCAAAAACCGGTCGTACAAGCTTTATACCAAAGCCAAAACTTCACGGCCACCTTTGACAGGGTCGCATGGACTGTCTCCAGTTGGATGAGGGATATGTCTAATGTCACGAATCCTGGTGTCGGACACGAGTGGATCATCCATATCCATGTTGACTGGTCGTATATGATTCTTCCGCTAGTAACCATAGTCCTTGGCCTGATCTTTAGCTTTTGGTCTATTCTCGAGACGCGCAGATTGCATTTAGATCCTTGGAAGACGGGTATGATAGCGACGCTCACGCTCTCTGTGGACGCTGAAACGAGGGCACAACTTCGACATGCGGAGAGGAACGGGTATCTTGATAAGGCGGTTAAAGCGATGGCGGTGACATTTGAAGATGCTGGATGCGGGCTGGAACTGCGGACGAAACATGGTGGATGAGTGGTTACATTGTACTATCGGGACGGCGTTCGGTTATCACGATTAGAGGCAGCGCATTAAATTTATAGAACGAATGACGATGATCAGTGTCTAAATGTCTATTATCGATAATTCACGATAAAATCGGTCCAGAAGATCGAAATTTATGGAGCGGAATGACCCCCTGAACCCCTTAAAGATGCAATTTACCAATGACCCCACATAAGACGATGCAACCAGTCAACATATAATAGCGCCTTTTTATACTTTCTCGCCACCCACAAGGTCCACGTCCTGTTGGTGGGATATTAGGGCATCACGGAGCCGCGACAGGGCTTCCATGACGGTAGCTTCCCGGACTTGCTCACGCGAGCCCGGGAAGCAAAAGGGCCCTAAAGGCTGAGTACCATCAGGCGAGGCGATGCCGATATAGACCATACCAACTGGTTTCCCATCCTGTGGCTCCGGCCCGGCAACGCCGGTCGTCGCAATGCCCCACGTTGTCAGACTTCCATTACAAGCTGTAGCCTTACGGGCCCCTTCGGCCATCTGCGCTGCTACGTCGGCGTGTACCGGGCCTTTCTTCGTGATAAGGTCATGGTCGACATGTAGAAGGGACTCCTTCAGGGGCGTGGCATAAGAGACTACTCCCCCGCGCATGACGGCGCTCGCCCCGGGTACAGAAGTAAGCGCAGCCATGACGCCACCAGCCGTCAGGGATTCGGCTACGCCAAGGGTCTCGCCGTTCCGGCTGAGAGTCCGTATTATATTCGTGGCTATGTCGGAGAGCGTTTCGGTGTTTGGTTTCGTGTACTCAGGCTCCGAAGACATGGTTTTCTGCAAGGTCGGATATTAGACGTCGATTTCTATCTAGGTAATTATCGCATCAATACACCAAAAGAGGTATGTTGCCCAAGGAGGTAGTATTCGGAGAGATTCGGGCATTATCTAGGAAAAAAGATTTTGTGATGAGGCTCGCATTGTTTTAATGCATTCAAGTTTACCCAGAAGGAGGATGTAACCGTACTTTTATAGGCCGCAAATCAAGAGTCACGATGCTTACCAAATTTGCCCTTTCGTGTTGAACAACAGTTATGCGTAAGCTACATATGGGCAGTGCCCTCTTCGTACGTCCAATTACTGAAATGCCGAATGCGTGCTGAGAAAACTTGGACCGGAAATGCAGGCAGGCTAGCTGCAAGGAATGAAATACTTCGACCCGTGATCGGGGTTGCTTTCCCGTTGCTCCCTCACCCCTGCTTTATTGAGTTACAGTAACATTAATTTACAAGTGAGGCTCTAGACAGCCTCTGTGAGAAGCCACGTATAAGATGGAATCCATATTCTCTCCAGTTAGCCCGCATCCAGGGACGAATGGGACGAATTCGGTTTGGGCGCCAACTCAACGAGGCACGCGTTTTAGCAATGAAGTACCCAACGATCGTTGGTATCGACCTCGAGTAAGCATGACAACTTGTTCGCATGTCTCAATCGCTCATCTTCTTAAAGTAATACTTTCTGGGTTGGATGTCTCGATCAGAACAACTTGGGCTCTCACGGGTGGATCGGAGACACTCCCGAAGATAACCTTGTCATCCACCAGAATCGAATTATCGCGGACGTGGGGTTAGTAAGTGACTTCTGTGGGGAATTTCCCGTTCTAATAGATATATCTAGAAGTAATTCCCGACAGGTCACAGCATCCGACGATATCTTCGATATCATCCATGACCTTCTATTGAATCATGTCCGGGTTGCTATCGTATCCAGGAACGACAACAAAGCACTGTATGTCTATATTCTGATTCATGCCAATAGTTCTGTCTCTAACGATATAGATGTGACCGTGCGTTATGGTTGCTTAGTATTACCGACCCATACACCGGACAACGAAAACCCTTTACGGCATACATAAAATATGATGAAATAATGGATAGTTTGTAGATCCACTTCCTGAGGGAAAATTCACGCGTTAATGAGTGAAGGGTCGAAATGTCATCATTTTCGCAAAATACGAGAATCGAGCGATGTTGACTATCATAAAATGGTATTGTCTCGTTACCTACTCCCTACAACGTCGAGTTAGACTGAGTTTAATATTAGCTTCTATTCGATGATGAGTCACGTAACAGCGACGTCGAGTTATGGCGAGGAATGCCTCGTCCTCCCCGCCTTTATAGATACGCGACTAACAATATCAATAGGTGTCACATTTCAGAAGGTGCAAAAACCATCCGTAGGCCTGAGTTGGGATGATTATCAACAAGGACTATATGTTTGGCGTTGTAATGATTATATAAGGCGCAACACTTCTAACATAGGGCTGGATCCATTGCCTAACAGGAGATGTGTTGGCTACGTTGGAACAGACAGTGACACAGCTAAGCTTTATAAGTCAGGTGAGCGACGCCGTCCGAGCGGTCGGCCGTCGAGGTGGGGTTGGGGTATGTACGTTACGGATGATCCGAAAATGTAAGCACCTCATCTCCATATAGATTCTTTACTCACTTACATGATATAGCGCAGAAGAATTCGCAACATGGCGTCGTGAACGTGACGCACCCGAGAATCATTGGTTTTGTCCCGTGTTCGTGCGCGATTATGAGATCTTCCAATGGATACGTAAAGTATAATCCCCATATCAACTTGTTGGATTCTCTGTGACGCTTACGCTTGTGTTAATAGGTTTGGGTGAAGGAGGGGTCAATCGAACAGACAGACGTAGATAAGCCGGACCAGGAAATCGCTCAAGAACAGATTGATCGCGACAACAAGATTGAGAGAATATTCGGAATCAAAAAGCCTTATATTCTCTTCTCTAAGCACGTGGACATGTCGGGTACCGGCCGGCGAAGGTTCAATGAAATGGTGGTATACCCCCAACTACAAGACGCATTGTTCTATGGTCAGCCTGTACTGCTTCGGGACGCCCCGTTATTAAATAGGCCTCATTTGAACTACCAGGAGAAGATAGCTGAATGGAATATTACAACAAACGACGAAAGTCGTCACGAGCTTGGAGGTAGGCGGGGTGGCACGGTGATTGAGACGGAGAGACATATACACATTAGAATCGCGCGATGAATTCTAAACCCTTAACTCACCAGGGGCTGCGTATGGGGGGTTGCTTGGCTGGTCACGATTGAATATCACCCCCCACTCTCCGGGTCCATCCGGAGAAAAGCTGCGTACACGATATATGGGGTATCTGCTCGGAACACCCTCTTGTAATGTAAAGAGAATGTACAATCATATACCTACCTAGGTAAGTAAACTCCAGGGGAAAAAAAAAATTGCATCAGTAATTAGCAAAACCATTCATTGCCGGATATGAAATACCGTTCTATCAGAGTGAATTGATACGTCTATGATGCTGTATATTCTTTGCTTGCGTATATCTCCTGCAGCCACAAGAGCACTATTGACGCCACTTACCACCAATAACTGTAGGTGGTTATAGCGGTCTGGCGGATTTTACTCGTTAGTCAACACGCCTCTGCAATGGCACTTATGGAGAGTACCTAGTAATATGAAAATTTTATGGAAAGAAAACAGAGTCGTCGTACGAAGTATATTTATCTACATAAAAAAGAAAAAGGTACCAATAAGCTTGTCTAACTACGAAGCAAGGAAATATCCAAGACACCGACCGCCACCGACGAACGGCGCAGACACTACCGTGAATTTGTAACTAAGTCTTATTGGACCTGAATCTCCTCGAGTCTGTATAAATGCTACAAACAGGCCATACCCCTACTCATCTTCGGCAATCACATTTTTGAGGAGACAAAAAACTAGGCTCGATACCCTCCAATTTCGCAAGCCATAACCCCTCTCCACCATGTCCGAATATACATCTACACGCGAAGGCTTCCAACGCGCCATGGAATGGTCGCTCCAAGGAAACCCCGAGGAAGCAAAATCTTATGCAGAAGCCACATCACTCCCAACCTTTTACCATCAGATGAATGGTCGGCGTTTAGCATATGACGACTACGTCAAAGGTATTGTTGAGTGGCGTGGCAAAGTCAGCGAGTATAAACCTGTCGTGTAAGTTCCCATCCGCCCACCCACGATCTTATACTTCCCCCATCGGAACTAACATGACTATTAAGGCACGAGTTCCTTCGCGATGGTGATCAGTTGGCCGCCCGTATGACCGGCACGATCAAGGTCAGTGGTTCAGATACTCAATTCGAGAGTTTCATGTTCGGCAAGGTCGACAAAGCGACCGGGAAGATGGAATGGCTTGTTGAGCGGTCGGTCTGGGGCCCTGCTGGTGGTGCACTTGAGCACGGTGTTAATTAGGACAATTACACACATGAGCTTGTGTAACGTTGGGCTTCACCCCTTTTTGGCTATGCGTCAACAAGGTGTTCAAAATCATAGAATCATGGTAAACATATCACATCTAATGTTGGTTCTTAAATGAAATGAATATGCCAACATTCATGCGAATCAGCTCGGGGCATTGCATATACGTTATGGGTGAGAATATCCCTTACAGATCTAAAACTAACGTCTCGGAAGACCTCATCATTAATTAAGATATAACATCTAACATTACACTCTAACCAACTCAGTTATAACAGGGAAGCAATTAATTTTAAGCAATGCCTGCATACTGTATGAACAACGGACGTCTACTTGGCTAAGATGTAGTGCATCAAGCAACGTGGCCTTAATTCCTGGATAGCGCAGAATGATGAGCAAGATGACTTCCAAGGTTACTACCTACTTTGCAATGTCCACAACCCACTGGGGAAGCAGGCTAGGCAAAGTGCGAGGTGACACTTCTTCTTCTTGCGGTCTCCTACTACTGCCGTCCCATTGGATATGTTTGAACGCTGGTCTTGTCGGGAGCACGTCAGTCTCGTTATCCTCTCCCCACTGGCTAAGTCTCCTCTTCAGTGCGATATGGTGGCGAGGGACAGTTTGTCCTTTTAATCGTTGGAAAAGTTCCCACATGGTTTCATCTGTTGTAGAAGGATCTTTTTTCATTTTGATTAGGTCTACAATATCTTCATTGCTTATGTCAAGAGCAGCAGACTCGCTCAATGTAGAGGAATGGCTCGACGAGAAGGAATCACCCGATGAGTAAGAAACACTTAGGTCATCGGGGTTTAATGAGTAGGGCCACGAGTCATCGGATTCGTAATCGTAAGGATCAAAAGCTAAATCTGCATCGTCATCTAAGTGAAGCAAACGCTCGAGAGAAGAGGAAGTGGAAGCAGGACTGTTCGGCGGATCTGGATAAGTAGGGCGGTCTAGCTCCATTTCCTCTTGGTCCCGCTGGGCTGTCTGCATAGCCCGTTGTTCAGCTTCACGGATTAGAAGTTGCCGTTCTGTCAACTCTGGTCCTTCCCATCGTCGGATCTCCTGAGTTTTTGCTGGGTTAGATGCAGCCGTGCGACGGCGCTTAGAGACACTAGGCAGTGCTCGACTTTCGCTTCTATCCTCACCTACGAGCTTCCGTAGCGAGGAACGAGGGGTAGCAGGCCTGACTCTAGCCATTGTATGATTTTTAGTTATACGATAAAGACTGATTGGATCTATAAGACTGTCACAGAAATGGTGTTTTTAGGATTGAAGAGCTTGCTTGGTAAATTCTGCTTTACTAGATTGTGAGATGAATGCTGACCGATGTGCTTTTACTATTTGCCCGAGCCGTCGTAATCTAGGGCGGCGAACCAGACCTAAATACATTATAGCCAATTGATAGCTTGTTTCTGAAACAAATGTGTTGTTGGGCGAAAATTTTATGAGGCGAAAAGACTAGATTTAGGAATAAAGAAATTGTTCAAATTATTCTAGAAGTATAGGGTAGCGTACAACGGTGTTATTTTAGAGGTGTCGGCCCTCGACCTTCCGGGTCACACAAAGAGCGACTTGCTTCAGCATAAAATGCGCTACATCTTAGCGACAAGACACCTAAGAGAAATGGGTATCATCACAGGTCAATCGTTAACTTCTACCTAGAGATTTATGTTACCGCCATGTTACGAGCAACATCCTAGCTGCGCGCTTGTGACGATGCTAAGACAACCTGGGATTCACTGAGAGGTTCAAGCACAAATCTAGAGCAATGGAAGTAGATACAGTTAGCTTTAGTTTATAAATCTTCGTAAATTAAATGCGGTAAAACTGAGCCTTTTATGGCCGACTCTAACTATGGTATAAGTATTTTTTTTGACCTACTTCTTCTGGTCATAGAACTCTTGCACCCAAGCTGCCATATTGGCAACTTGTGCGTCGGCAATAGCTTTGACGCCGGGGTTGACGGCCCAATTCTGGCCGTACAAATCAGAGCAATGGGTGCCGTGTTCGACTACGCGTATCGGGAAGTCGGTGGTGCTGTTCTTCGGGCCACCAGGTCGGAAGGTCGAACTTAGGGTCGAATCGCGCCAAGGGTCCCATTGACCATTGGTCATCATTAGACGTGTTGTGTTTGTCTCAGACCAACCACCAGTGTACGTGTTCACGTCCGACGCAGACTTTCCGTTTGCGATGCCGAAGTTTTGCTCGGGGAACCAAAGGTAGCATTGCGATCGCCAGTAGTCTACGTCAATGAGGCGGGAGACGATAGTGGGGCGATCTGCCGGGGCGCCGTCCTGCCAATACTCAAACGGTTCGTTACATAGCATCCAGTTCCATTGTCGGTTACCGGCGTTGCTCGGGGCGAGGTCGTGGTAAATCGGGTTGGAAGCGTTAAGCGACTGGAAGCATTCGGTGTTATAGGTTCCGTTGAAGTATCCGAAGCTCTCGCAGTATCCGGGTAGTTCAACTTCTGTGAACCACTTCACGTAACCGTGTAGAGCACGAGCCAAACCAACTCCCTCTGGACCGGGTACGGAAGTGGTGGCGTTCGGCCAGGCGTTCTCAATGTAGTCGCAGAATTGGTAGTAAGGAGTGTGGCCGGTGAGGCTCGCAGAGTAGAATTGACCAGACTGCCAAGACCATGGGCCATTCGCGAGAGCAGTAGCGAAATCGGCGTCCTCCAAGCCGTCAAGCTTGAATCTTGCCTTTAGTCTAGCTGCCTCTCTAGGCGTTCCGTTGGTAAGAACATTGTCAACATAGTCAATGACTTTGGATAAATCCGCGCTGCAGTTCTTGGGCGTTGCCTCTTGGACGGGGACGAAGTATTGCCAGAAGTCACTGATGGCTTCGACAACACCGCTAGTGCCGTAGTAAGCCCAGAAAGTACCAGGATCCTTGGTCGCGATCCATCCGGCTAAAGCACCCGGGTAGGAACCGCCTGTGTAAATCCAAGGAGCATCTTTCGCACTGCTCTTTCCAGTCTTGTCAAATGGCGCATCGAAATTGTTGGCAAAGTAGGTGTTGTCCTTGATGGAGTTCTCGAGAGTCAAATATTGTAGGTTCTCAACGGTCAATTCGTCGTATGGTGATGATTCACCCCAATATCTGTGCTCCATAATGACAACCGCTCCACCGAGCTTTTGTGCGAAAAGCCCTGTCAGGCGCTGGGCGGTAGTGTAGGACACATTGAAACCGTCGGCAGCTTGTTCGCCGGGGTTAACGAAAATGATCGGCGAACCGGGTCCTTTCCAGTACTGTGCGCCGTACCAATATCTCTGCTCGAATGTACCTAGATCGGGGTTCGAATGATCGATTAACTGGTCGAAGGTACCCCAACCCACAGTGCCGTTACCGAAATCGAGGATGGTGTCTTCGTCAACGGGGCCAACTTGCATACCAGCAGTATTCCTCATATACTTGGCAGAGGCGCTGGTCGCCAGCAATAGCTGGGCGGCTGCTGTGAGAAACTTCATCTTGGCAACAGTCCCGAACACCTATAAGAGCCAAGGAGAGTGTGGTAGAAAAAGCCACAACGAAATCTATTGACCACGGACCTCCCAGCTTTATATTATGTGCCTGAGAAACTACCTACCTAGTGCAGCTTATCTCTAATGAGCGCGACTCATCGCGTGCTCGATCAGCAATGCAACCTTCCTGTTTGTGCTCTGGCATCCCGTATACTGCGCCTGTGCTGCAGGACGTACGGGGATGTACGGGGAACATCGACAGGGATTATAGATATCCTTCCGTTTTCGGTAAAGCCGCGATAGGCTATGCCCTATGCAAACCTAAACATGGCTCAGATAGCCCGCTGTACTAGCGTTTTTAGGTGACCGAATTAAGCATAGCATATTTTAGTTATTTTATTTCTGTCATAAATCAAACAATTCAACACTAAGTGCCATACGCTGCGCCACTCTATTCATTTGTTTTTCAAGCTTTTCAAGGTTGTTTGCGCTGTATGTAAGAAATTAAGAAATTTATGTCGGAAACTCTTGGCTATGGCATAAATAGTATAGAATTCCACAAATTACCCCATAAATTATATCCGCTGTTAGGTGCCTAGTACAGGTACACACATATCATTGGTGGATGCGTATACCGGTAGCAAATAATCAGGGGAAGGCTCTAAGCCTTCGGTGTAACATTGACCCTCTTAATGCCTTATAGCTGAGGGTCATTTGCAATTAAATTTTCCAACATCGAAATTTCTTTTTGAGTCCTAGAATGGCAAATAGCAAACTTCAGCGGATCCGGCAGTTAAGATTAAAGTCTCCCAAGCAACCGGGTCGGAACCACATTTTTAAGTTTGTCTTGCCGGATCTTGGCTCGGAAGAGATTTGGTTCTGGTGATAGGGGAACCGCATTTTTGGAGCAATACGTCATTGTGAAGCTAACCACTTTGTGCCACTCCCATGTTCCCACTCTTCTGACGTCAACAGCGAGCAGATGCGTCTCGCTATTTGCAGAACTTGACTGTTGACAAGATATACGAACAAACAACTTTGCCAGAATTCCGATCGTTAAATGCAAGGTCAGGTAAAATAGGACGAGGTGAGTTGATATCTTATTATTTCGCTTAATAGCCAAGATACTGGGATATTCTAGAATACCCAACCATGACGGAATACATACATCAGAAGATGTTGTACAGTCTGTAGTTCCGCATCGCCATACCATTCAACTTGATTTTTGGTCTGCTTTTTGAGGCGCTTTTTAGTACAACATATCTTCTACTAAAATATGATACTACTGGTTCTTGTCAATGAGCATCACCCGACATAGCCCATAATGTCTCTTTGCCCTAGATTGGCCCGGACTGTGCTCCGTTGCAGCCGTCCAAACATATTAAACCCTTGCATGTGCCAATCTCTCCGAGTGACCCCTTTTATTAAACCTACTGCTGCACACTTCCGATCGCTGCATATTTCACCCAACCCACCTTCAAAACCAACCAACCTGGAACCGAGGGAGAATCCCGCATATGATCTAGCCCCTAACTCCGATGTGAATGTGGGCCAGAAGCGTCTCGCCGACTTCGACCTCAAGAGCAAGGTCTTCGTCGTGACAGGTGGCGCAAGGGGCTTGGGTCTTGCCCTTGCTGAAAGTCTCGTTGAAGCTGGAGGAAAAGGTGACGTTTACCCCCGACCGTCATTTAATATGATTATGCAAATAGTATCGACACGTTCACCCCATCACTAACGCTACGACCAGTCTATTGTCTGGATCGCGAATGCCAACCTGATGCGCACTGGGCAGAAGCTAGGAATCGAGTAATTCCCGAGTGGGGAGGCTCGCTGCATTACCGGCAACAGGATGTTCTAGATACGGCCCACCTGGACAAGACGATAACGGAAATTGCGGACGACAATGGACGTCTCGACGGTGTCATTGCTGCGGCTGGCGTCCAGCAGGTCACGCCGGCGGTTGATTACGAGCCAGAGGATGCTGCCAAGATGCTCGCTATCAATTTTACGGGGGCGCTGATGACGGCTACGTCCGCGGCGCGCCAGATGATGAAGTATAAATGCCGCGGCAGTATATGCTTGATCGCGAGCATGAGTGGTAGCGTAGCGAATAAGGGGCTTCTGTCGTCCGTATACAACTCGTCCAAGGCGGCGTTAATCCAGTTAGCACGCAACCTAGCGATGGAGTGGAGTCCGATCAATCAGAAGGATGGCACGGGAGGAATCCGCGTCAATTGTATCAGCCCGGGCCATATCCTGACACCTATGGTGCGCGAGAACTTCGAGGAGGTTCCTGGCCTTAAAGAGAAGTGGGAAAGCGAAAATATGATGGGCAGACTTGCTGAAACCACCGAATTCAAGGGCGCTGCACTGTTTCTCCTAAGCAATGCGAGTAGCTACATGACAGGAACTAACCTCGTGATAGACGGTGGGCATACGTCTTGGTAGTGTGCTTTCTTTTCTTGTATAGATTGGCGAGCTTATTTTTATGAGTGTGGCGACAGAGGTCGGGATGGGTCTTTATTTATTTTATGGCGGAAAACCTCAGGGGTCATGTGCGTCTGCGTAACGACATTTTGACGAGTTAGCAAGCGTAATGATTTCCTTCATTTTGGCTCTTCCAACTTATAGTATACTTTTTGTTATGATACTCAGATAGAACTCTTGACGAAGTAGAATGTAGCTAGACTTTTATAAAAATCTGTATGTGAACCTCGGTACCTCTCTTTGGCCACTGCTACCCGGACGCAAGCTAACATGTGCCTCCCCCAGAAACTACCTATACACTGCGGATATCGGTGTAGAGAATTATTTTAAGTTTAAAATTATCAGATTCACACTTCTACCTTGATAAAGGAGCCGATCCATGCACACGTTGGATAACGGGACGGGCCGCGGCGTGACATTACGCGTGAAATCTCTCCTAGCGTACCTACATGTAGATAGACGGCGTTCAACCGTACTCGAACCTGAAGGATGGCTCGCGAGAAGGGTATGCCCACATATATCGAAGAAACTATAGCATCACCACCGCTTTAAAGTGGCACCTCCGTTACCGGTCTCAGGTGTTTGCTACCGTGGTCCAGAACTCCATCATAGTATCATCGCGAAATCATTTGGTTGAATCATAACACGAATCTTCAGTCCCTGTAAATGCCGCGCTGTGAGAAATGATATCGCGACGCCGATAACGCCGGAACTCGTCTGATTAATCTCTGTCGATCGGTAGATGTTAAAACACATGGTAAATGCCCCCGGCAATAGGCCAAGAGAGGAACGGGTGGATTTTTACGTAAAATCTCGATTTCGGGGATTCGGTAGCTCACATAGGTCCGCGTAGTAGGCTTTGAAGTCGACTGCGGCTGTGCGGCTTTGCGGCTATCGGGCGGGATCCGGGGATCGTATCCCTTAAGCAAAATAGCAGGTCCCCACACAACGCACGACCGTAATTCGGTACCAATGTAACATCCAACTGCCATTTGAGACTGGCTAGTGGCAGTTTCTGGTGTGTGGGCACACCCCTGATAGCCTTTTTCTCCCTGTGAGCGGTCAAGATCTCATCGATTCCAACGAGCCATCGTAGGACTCTATCCTGAAAGAAGCAGCAGCTTTCTTGCTGACAATCCCCTTTAGCTAGCAAGAGCAAGCTAGATGGGTAGCAGAAGCTACTTAGTAAGAATATCGGCCTGCTTCAGAAAGCTCACTAATGCTCCGTCGGTGAAAACGCGTGCCAATGGTGAACGGATCTTGGACTCGTAGGGTCTCATTATGGACCCTTGAATCCAATAACCTAGTCTAGGCTTCTTAAATGCTGACTTAAACGGCGTAGAAACGTCCGATTCGCCTATGTCAGTCCCTGGTCCTTAACTAGCAGCCCAACGTGGGATGTTGATTATTCGACATTGCCGGAATCAACCCTGGAAGCCCAGCACTCTTTGTCAGAGATGCGACTCAATTTCTCCGTAACAGTTAGTCGAAGCTCGGACATCGGACACAAGTTAAGGGCGAGATGGGGGCCATAGTGTTGGCTCCCTGGGGTTGCTGTCGAGGGTGGTAGTCCTGGGAGCTCCCTCTTTAAGAATAAAGTGCGTTAATGACCGAGAACCGGAACCCGTGGAGCAACTTGGTGGGCGAACCTCCCTTATATAGCCAGTCTTGGACACCCTGCTTGCCATCGAGCACGTAATAGCACGCCATCCTAGGAAACTATCTTCATTCGATAGATACGGTTTAGCAGCAATGCCTCGATATATTGACACGGTTCCGAAGCCAACCCATGTTAAGCCTAAGAAGCTTATAGTGCTCAGCGCACCTAGGTGAGTAAACCCGGGAACTAATACCGAAATTCTCACCTGCCAGCTTCTTACCACGATGTAGAACCGGCACGCATGGCCTCTACCAAGCTTTGAAGATACTAGGCTTCAAGCCGTACCACATGGCCGAAGTCTTGAAGGCCGGAACACCCGCAGTGAAGATTCTAAACGATGGGCTCAACGCCGAATATTTCCACGAAGGAAAGCCGTGTAAGTTGACTTCCGATGTCGCTAGTGAGACTACATGGCTGTAAGCTCGTAGCTACTGAGTGATTGCTTTGCAAATATACTGGTAACTAACAGTGATGTCAAGATGGCCGCGAGGAGTTCGATAAATGGTTCGCCGACTACGATGTATGTACCCCTGCTATACCTAACTCACACATGGACCAAGCTGACCTAGTTATTGGGGAACAGGTCATAATAGAAATGCCATTCTTCATGCTTCGATCGACATTGAAGGCCTACCCGGATGCCAAATTCCTATTGACAGAGCGAAACCCCGAGAAATGGGCCAAATCTTACAGAAATACCATTGGAGACATGGTTATACAATTTGGAAGCTTTCCTCTATCCGTATGCAGACACTTCGATGCCTTCACTTACTATCTATCCCAAACGGCGTTTAGGCTGTACGACTACATGAGCAATGGATATCGTATGACACCGGAAGGGCAAAAATTTCTCGCCGAGAATTACAAGGAGTAGTATGTTGAACACAGTAAAGCCATACCAACGAAGGGAGTCTAACGCATCGCGAATAGTATTGCTGAAGTTAAGCGAGTCGTTCCGCCAAAGCAGCTGAAGGTGTGCAAACTCGAAGATGGATTCGGATGGGATGAGATATGCCCGTATCTAGGCGTACCCGTACCCGACACCCCATGGCCTTCGCTTAACACGCCGGAGGAGTTCCACGAGATTGGTGCGCCGAAGATCAAGGCGGCACTTATGAAAGGGTTTGTTGCTACAACGTCTATCATAGTACCAATTGTCGCCGTGGGCATCTGGGCTTTCAGAAAGGGAAAGCTGTCTATTTAGGGCGCCGACTCCGGTATCGACAAAGAACCCCGAATCGATGACGAGCCCCGTAGAACGGTAGATGGACGCTATCCGAGCCGACGGGATTCCACATCGAGAATTACATGAAGGATAAGACTCCAGAATAGGCCTATTTGAGAGTTCCTGGGCCGAATTGACTTTGGAATTCCTTCGCATGTATATATAATGATATGGCTTCGCGGGTTGCCGATGATAGCCGAAATAGTGTAAATGCTTCTCGACTTATAACTTACAAGCCTATTCTTGGATTGGGTCAAGCATGCATTTAAATCGCAATGCCTATGTGACGTTAGTACTAACAAGAAAGTGACACTAATACTGACACACACCTGAGCAGCAGTAGCTCTAATTTTCGTATTGTAGACTACTAACGAGACAATAAGCTCACGGAAGTCCTCGTCTACGTCTGGTAAGATATTCTCCCAAGTTTGGCCTTCGAAAACTTGGTACATGTCGAATGGAGGCGTTTTGAAGGTCGCTGCCTCGGGCCACGACTCACGAGTAGGGCTTCCTATAGTCTTGAAGATGCTTAATATTAAGCCAAGTTGATTTCCATCTTCATGAGCAGCGCGAGACTCGAAAAGCGGGCGGGGTGTATTGCGACAACATTCGGCGAGCATAGTCCCAGCCCCCCACATATCAACCGAGGTTCCGTATGATTTGTCGCCAAATAACGCCTCAGGTGAACGATACGGTCCGGTGCCGATGTCTAATATTTTGCTGTCGGCAGGTTCCGTGAACACCGATAACTCCGGATGCCAAGCCGTTCCAAAATCAGAAAGATAAGCAGGGCCGTCAATTGACTCGAGTAAAATCGCGGAAGGTTTAATGTCCCTGTGTATAATACCTTGTTGATGGATATAATCTAGAGCCTTGAAAATTTCCGTGAAGTGTTTTCGTACGCGGTTCCTTGGTATAGTCCCTTTCTCAATAAGGGACTCAAGACTCATAGGCATAAACGGGAACGCTAGAGTAAATCGTTGTTCTTGGTCTCGGAAAGTCTCAAGAAGAGGAATACATGGCTTCTTTAGCCGCTCCAAGATCCTGGCTTCTCTGAAAGGATCGTGGGGTTCCATGTTGCGGGTCTCAACGATTACTTTTAGGGCCACTGCCTTAGAGCGATAAACCTCGGCGGTGACTCCGCTGGCGACATAGTGACAATTTCGATATGACCCTATGGTGATACCAGGTGATTGAGGGACATCCTGCTCTGTAGAAGCATTTAGTGCTTGAGTCGGTGTCGATGTCTCTTGACCAGGTATTTTTCGACATGTTTCATCATATTCAGCCTATCATTGGGTTAGTGGCACAATGAAAGCAGAAGGAATCAATTGGCAGCCGACATATGTAATATTTTAGGGAGTAGAACATTCGAATAAAGAGGTTTTATTTTCTAATCCATCATTCTAGAACCACGTACCCGGGATGCGGAGATCTTGTAAGCCTCATTTTCAATAGTAAAAGCGTTCGACTGAGATATTGAGGTGTTTGCCTTCTCTAATGCAGCTTTTCTACAAAATAGAATCAGTAAGATGAACACGTTAGATTCGTAGGGAACTAACCTTAGACTGACTTACATGGCCTGAATATTGTCGTATCGATCAGAAGAGGAGAGAGAACTTCTCCAATCGGACTCAGTAGTCATCTTAGCTTGATCTGTATTTCTTTGACCTTATGCAGGTAGCTATATCTCATAAAATGATGTCTTTATGTGTAGCATAAAGTATCTTTAATATTCTATCACGAACTTGAGAAGAAACAGCTTTAATGTAAGGAATTAGACTTGCAGACTTGTTGCAAGACAAGTGAATCGAACTTAATGACCCGCATTGAGTCAAGCTCTTGTTTCCCCTTATGCGACCTAGGTACCTAGCGTGCTTAGCGGGCTGCAGCAATTAATGATTTAACAGAATAACGATATAACGATGGATTCTCGGTCCTTTATGACCGGGTTATTTCCGTATCCTTGTACTTTTTATGCATAAACGCCGAAAGTTATAAAGATATCCGATACGGCGCCACTCCCCGGAAAGGCTGGAGCTACCAAGATAGTCTTAGCTCGTACGTGCTTCTGTGACCTGTGACAGCATCCATGGAAGGTCCCCGATAATCCATGTCTAGTCCGAAAATGTTCACAAAAAATAGCACAACAGGAGCATAGCAGTAGCACTACGCATCCTTATCCTTCAACTTTCTGAAGCTACCTGCTACCTGCTACCTACCACCTATATCCACACACCCTTACCTAACGTACCTAAACATTCCCGACTTTATTTATTAATATCATTCTAGAATAACTACCTAGAAATATCATCATTTAACACCATCACCGCCGTTATTGTCAATTAATTGCATTTGGTCTTGCAACCTCTCTTCCAATGTACTCGTAATTCCTTTTTTTTTTCTTTTCTCTCCTCTCCTTAATCTCATACAGTATTTATATGTCTCCTCATCGCCCCTCTTATATAATTGCTCATGCTCATGCACTTCGGCGTGATCGCGCACATCCCTAATCGCAATGGAAGACCTCTCAAGATCTGAATACCCAGCTATGCTGGTAAGTTGTGTATAATCATTATTAGTTTACCTAATTATTCACTATAACATTCCCAATGTGACATGCGCGCCGAAGATAGATAGCTAACCATTCGAAAACACGGCAGGCTAATCTGCAACCCAACCAAGCCGTCCACGCCCTCAACGACCGAGTGAAGCGCATAACAAAAGTCAACAACGAGATCGCCGATTGGTTACAGGTATTATACACAATCCGATTAACCTATCGCCAGCTAGCTAAACTGCGAAATAGGAGCGACGCAAAGTAGAGGAACAATATGTAGCTGGGCTAAAGAGGTTGACCCAGTTTCGGGTTCCTAACGCGCAGTCGGAACTTGGGTATGTGCTTCAATGCTACTAGACATTTATCGCAACCCCTTTCCGCTTCCCCATAGCTAACAGTAGCTATCAATCAAGAACATTCCAACCACAATGGGACAAGATAATCCAGTCTGCCGATGCCGTCGCCATGTCCCATCACATTTTCGCCACCAAGATTGAGAAAGATGTCGAAACGCCTTTACGAAGCTTCCACCAGAGAAAGGAGATGATTAATATTCATACCGTCCAGGGAAATCTTCAGAATATGGCTAAGGAACTCGAGGATGCCCAGGAACGGTCTGAAAAGCTTACCAAGAAAGGTGGCAAAGCTAGCGCTCAGAAGGTAGATCTAGCAGCTGGGAAGCTAGAGTCTGCTACGCAGCAATGGGAGTCACAAGCACCGTTTATATTCGAATCTCTACAAGCCTTGGACGAGAGTCGAATGGATCAATTGCGGAACTCTCTCACTCTTTATGGTACTTACGAAGGAGAGCAGGCGCAAAGTCACCAGAGCGAGTCCGAGACCGTATTAAATAGCTTGCTAGACTACACCACCGCGAAAGAAATAGAACACTTCGTAGCGAAGACGACGGCGGGCCGACCCAAGCTCGAGAAACGGACGACTACGACACGACAATCCTCCAGTCTCAGCGGGCAAAATTCCGCAACAGCGCCCGCTCCTAGTATACATACACCAGCTGCCGATGATCATAGCGAACATTCAGTCACTAAGGAAGCGCCCCCGGAGAATAAGTTACGTAGTCGCATTGGTACTATGCTTGGTCGGCGACGACAGAGCATTCACGGTGGCTTTGGTCAACTATCACCGGCAAAAGGTCCTTTTGGTAGGAACATAAGGAGCAGTCATGGTTTATCGCCTAGAGCATCGTCGAGCAACCTCGGTGACTCTACAAACCGCCTAGGATCGCTGGTGGAAGATCCGGACACAACCGAGACGCCCTCACGAGCATCCGAGGCCAGAGAGAAGCAAAGTCACGACGGTACGAATGGTATAGGCCGTGACGGATCGACCGAAATAGCGCCACCCGCAACAGCGGCCTCAGCGCCATCACGTATAAATGGTACATCTGCCGCTGCTGCCGATGTTGCTGATGTTCCTCCTCCGCCGGGGCCCCCACCATCTCACAAGGAACCGGAGAAGGATTCCGAAGGTTTTAGTGTCCCCGCCCCGTCTGACGATCCGATATCCCAAGCGCAGAGGGAAGCAGCCGCGCAAGAGGCCGAGCAACTATTCAAACTGAACATCCAAAAGGAACCTGTAGCCGAAGAAGACCCGGAAGAAAAGAAGGCGGCTCTTTCAAACGTCGCTAACAGTCTCTCGGCTATGGGTATACCAGCTCGGAAAGTGGGCACAGTTAGAGGCCGGAGAGACGTACGGAACACTATATATGTTCCTGCTCCAGTCTCCGAGGGTTCTGCGGCTGAGCACCCGGTTCCTGTTCCTCCTCCCTTCCATACTATGTCATCCAAACCTGCTGGAGTCGCTACTCTTGCTTCCGAGGCCAGTATTGCAGGTACATCGGATACGCAGTCGATTCGGTCCGGTAACTCATTGAGTAGCATTGTTCACGTGAAACACCCCGATATGCACGAACCGGGTCTTAATTCGTCTGTCATGGAGACAGTCTCAGCAACCTTCGAGAACGGCGAAGTTCGTGGTGTCAAAGTAAACGGCGAGATCGCCTTCTCGTATAATTCGGATTCTACCCCTCCTAGTAAGTTTCAATGGCCATATAATAAAAGGGTATCGTTTCTTATTATCTATAGCTCATCTACCTATTCGTATCAACAACTTCCCCGCTCTTGAAGCTATCGGTCCCAACCGCATTTTCGTCACGAACGATGCCCCCGACCATTCGGAACAATTTAGCTTAGATGCTTCCCATTTACAGAAGACATCTATTGGTTTCTCTTACAGACTTCATATAGACTCGAGTGCTACTCCCACGGAGCACGTACCTATTCTTCTAAGCCCCATTTGGAAGCCCCAAGGAGACAAATTGGGTTTATTACTTCAGTATAAACTCAACCCTGCATTCAAGTTCGCGAATGCAGGCTCTAGTGTGCAGCTACATAGCCTAGTGCTATTCGCTTCATATGAAGGCAAGGCTTCGGGTGCACAGACGAAACCATCCGGCACACATCTAAAAGAGAAACACCTAATCTACTGGCGTCTCGGCGACCTCACTTTATCTGTGGACGGGGACTGGCAGAAGATTGTATGCCGAATAATAGGCGATCAGGGCGTAGAGCCCAAGCCGGGCAGCATCGAAGCACGATGGGAGGTCACCCCACCGACGGAGATGACTGAAGGCGGAAACGCAATCTCGGTATCCCGATTCGAAGAGGGTAAGGGCAAAGAGGTAGAACTCACCGAAGACGATCCATTTGCGGACGATACCGCCGCCACCGAAGAAGGGAAGTGGATCGACGTACCTACTATAAGGAAACTTGTAAGCGGCAAGTACGAAGCGAGATAGAGATAAGACGATCGATGTAAGAAGAAAGCGGAGGAAAAGGAAGGAAAGCTTTTGCTAGGGAGAACAAATACCTGAGATTTTTCTTGTGTCTGGACGACGATGATGCTCTTTTGTAAAATCAGATTAGCGGGTTGTCCAAAATTGAAAGGTCCCATTTGTGCATATCTATATCAATATGTAGCTTCGAACTAGCTGTTCATTATGTAGGTTAGGTACTCAGTTCTCTTTCTTTGTATTTTCGCATCCGATCGGTCGATCGATTGATTCCCTTTTGTTTTTTTGTTACCATAAAAAGCCATTCGCATTTTAGTTCAGATAGGTACCCTAGCTATTACGACTACAGCATATTTCCGGTATCACAACATCAATTTCATCACTACAAAAAGAAAAATGCGGAGTTTGAGAATGTCCGAAGTGTAAAAGGTTCAAATTAATCGTACGATCTTCCTGCTATAGTACTTAGACATGACAAGAGGTATCAAAAGCAGGTGGCCAAAGTCCAGCCTACCGAACAGAATTGTCTGGATATGCGCAAAACATGGTCCATCCTAAACGCCTGCATACCGTCCTAACAGGTAGGTATCATTATGCTATGCCGCACCATGCAAATCAGACGACGCCTTGCCGTTCCATGCAGTATAGATCAACAGTTGCTGCCTTCAAAACTCGTAGATCGTACCCCTCTCTCAAGTAGTACAAGTAACAATCACGACTCCGTTGATTAGACCATCCACTATCGACTAATCCTGGTATGTTCCTCGTAGAATTCCAACGTAAGCGCAGCAAGAAATCCGGGGATACATCCCTTGTCGCGAACCCAAAATTGGATTTGATCTTGAATGCGGCGGGCGAATTGACTTTGGGGTCCACCAGCAACCTTCATAGTGCCACGTTCGCCATCGAAAACGATGCTGTTCTCCTGTTCGTCTGTATTGCTAGGACAATATAAACTTTCGACACGCATCTTTCCGTTGGGTATGAACGTCACCGTCCATCCTAGTGTGCTGAAAATAGCTTCCTTGAACTCCTGCGACTTAGCCGCCCAGACCTCCTTCAATCGTCGCGTCGTCTTCTGTGCAGACGCTGTCTCCCTCTGTGCCTCTTCAATCTCGCGACGTGCTGCCGCCAATTGCGATGCAGGAATTAATGCCATATTCGGGTAGCGTCGTGCTTCCTTCTGTAATTGGGCTAACAATTCCTTGTTCTCCTTCTTAAGAGCCTGGAGCGTGGACGTCTTTATCGCCTCAAAGTCCGAGGTGGGGTTGGAGCGCAGAGATAGAATGCGTGTCCTATTCGCAACCTCAGCAGCAGCAAGACGGGACTGCAGAACCTCGTGCTCTTTCTGCAAGACTTGGTACTGCGTCTGTACTCTAGACAGCTCGTCAGCTAGCTTGCGACGCTTTCGGTTGAGTTCACCGAGTTGTTCGCTCTCGGACTCATCAGATCGACTTCGCTTCGAGCCAATAGTGGGTTGTGTGGTATCAGTAGATGATTCAAGAGTAGAAAGCTCGTTATGTAATGCCTGGACTTCCTCCTTGTACTTGTCAACAAGTTGTTCGAGCTCAGAGATGCGGTCGACTTTGATTTGGTCAAAGTTCTCGGAATCGAAAGTTTCATCTTCCGCATCAAAGGTCTTGAGCTGGGCGCGTAGATATTCGACTTCTTTCATCGCTAGAGCACGCTGTCGTTCTATCCGAGCCTGTGCCTTAGAAGCGGTGACCGGAACAACGGCAGTCTTTTGCTTTTCGATCTGCGCCGTTAAGGTCTTCTTGTCGTTCTCGAGTGTCTTGATGATTTCGTCGCGTTCTGCGATCTGGGGCTGAACTTCGCCCAATCTTTCGACAAGAGAAGCAGAGTTGTATCGTTCTTCGACGAGAGCACGTGCAACGTCTTCGGGAGAGTCAAATTCCATTACACCACCATCCGAACTAGCATTTTGAAGATAGGCTGTCCAAGCTAGGCGTTCATCCTCCAATCGTTGCCTTTGTAGTCGAGCCTCATTGAGTTCGGCTTCGAGAGATTCTGCGGCCTCGAGCTTTCGTTGAAGAGATCGCTTCTCTTCCTCGACGACCTCAACAGCTTTATGTATTTGACGTAGATGCGTCAGTTCCGCGTGCTGCTTCGAATTCTTCGATTCAAGCGACCTGATGTGTTGAACCTGCTCTGTGAGTTCGCGACGAATAATCGCAATAGTCTCAGCATCGCCTGTCTGTGCTTTCAGTCGCAATACTTCCGCCTCCAAATCGCCAACGAGTTTATTCTTGTCCGCGAGTTGTTGCTGAATTGTTTGCATGGAAGATTCGCGCGCTTGGTTATCTTGTTCCAGTCCTTGGATTGTCTCTCGGAGATTTGAGAGTTGTGTTTCCATGTCACTGGCTCGTTTTTGGGCCATCCTGTCACCTTCTTCCTTAACAGCTGACAGATCTTCTAATTGCTCTCTTAACAGGCGCACTTCGTCCTCAGCATCTCGTGCTTTCTTCTCCACTTCAAGTTTTTCTCTTGCGGAAGTATCCTTCAGTTCCTGTAATTCATTCTGTACAATTTCATATTGCCGTTGTGCCTTGCTCTTATCGCCTTCGGCTGCCTGTTTCTGCTTGAAGTCATCCTCGGCCTTTCGTCGCACGTCTCGTAGCTCGTTGTCATGTTGCAAGGCTATCATCTCTTTCTCCTGCTCGTTGTTCTCGAGTTTGAAGCGCATTGTAGCAAGTTCTGCCTTGAGCTCCTCTATCTTCCTTCGTTGTGTTTCGTATTCCTCTGCGTCGGGTGGCGCAAGATTTTCCTTAGAACTCTCACGCGACGACGCTCGCAGGGATTCGCCGCCCATGCGGCTTTGTCTGGAAGCAGGTCTGGCATTGTGGGAAGTCGGCACGTCTGGGGAACCGGTAAAGAAGTCGTAGGATGGTTGTGTCGCTTTCTGTAACGAGGCGCGAAAAGAGGTGACCTATTTCATGAAGAGTTAATAATTGTATCACGAATAGTATCACCGGTCGGCGCATTTATTTATTTACTTACTCTTGAGCGCGGAAGCGAAGTGCTTCCAGCACTTTGACGAAATTGGCCTGACATGGAGCCTCGCCTGGTGTGTTACTTTTCCTCATTTAAAAATAAAAATAGGAGAGACGGTGAGGTGAAAGTTGTAAAGTTCTCGAAAAGTCGGAGTCGTGACAAGGGTCCGCTAAATTGTTTTTGTTGTTTGCGGCTGCCCTGGCAATCATCAACCCATTAATACCTTCTCCGATTAGCCAGTTTCAATGTTAGCTTAGTAAGTCACGTGCAAATTATACCTTTGTTTCTTTGTTAAGGTCAATTCTGCCAGGTTCAACCGTCCATTGTAAAGTTTAAATTGGTACGTTCTCGATGTATACTCAGGTACATCCACACAATAAAGACAAAAGGCTCTATCCGTTAGCTTAAAGTTCTGTTAATCCAGATGGTCTAGCGATTCATTATCAGATAAAACCATTTGAATTGGTAACTTTAAGGCTTGGCTCTGGGTGTATATCTATCCCTAAAAAGAGCTAATATTATGCAGAAGGTACATGCATATACGAAGAGGTAAAGACCAACCTACCGAGTTCCGTACCTACTAGAAGCTATTTAGCTTTCAACCCCCTGTAGTTTTAATGGATCCTCACGTCAGTGTACCTAAGTAGAGCCCGCGAGTACCTGGCTTGGCTTACAGCCCTTATGCATTTTCCGGGGCAATCTCGTCGCCTTGAAAGCGGAACCTAGGCCTACGACCTTACCATTACCGAAGTACCAATCCAAAAGCTTCCCGCGATGTTGGTGGGCTTATTAACGTAATAAATCTACTACTACTATTACTACTATCCACTATCCACTCTCTAATCCATCTTGCTTCACCAATTTTCAACAACCCAAGGTCCAAATGGGACCACTTCTTCCCTCTTAAGTTATACTTCTAGACCGTAACACCTCGACTCGTGAGGCTTCACATTACATACCACATGGATTCCTTCTTTCGGTAATTTCATTGCGGCTTTTGCTGCTATTGAATTCTTTTGCGACTAGCAATTCGCGCAATTCATGGTCTTCTAAATCATCTGTAGCCCGTAACCTCTTATTACACTCATCCGCATCGTAACGTCATTCGATCGGCAACATCATGGTTGTACGCCCATTGCCTCCTATTTCTGGGGGACTTCCAACAGTCTGGATTAGTGCTACAGCTTCACGATTTCAGGCAGCACACATACGAGCAGGTTCAAGACCGTATTCCATACATGCAACTCGATTAGAACGCCGACTGCGAACCAGCATTCCTAAATCTTCTCGATGTTCGCCCACGTCTAGACTTTTCCTCCGTACCTTCGCATCCGATACGTCTAAACCCGCAACATCCGAAGGAGCTAAAGCCGCACAGAAGAAAGAGTCCGAAACCGACTCTGCCGCAAGCGCTGCTAGTTCTCCCGATGAACCCCATTCGCAAAAGCAAGGTGTTACTCCTCTCACCACCTCTTCGACCGACTCAGACCTCGATTGGGAAGAGAAACCCAACTTCCATATAGAAAAATTCACCGAGCTTCCTTACCAAAACTTTGGAGTTAATCAGCATATGATAATTGATCGAGAGTTTAAAGAGGTATTGCGTCAGCTACTATGGAGGTTCCGAGCTCCGATTCGCTACGCCTTCGCATATGGCTCCGGCGTTTTCCCACAATCCAAAGGCGGTACAGCGACGGAAGCTGAGATCAAAGCGGTCCACCCGAAGGCGCCAGTTGCGGTCCAAAAAGCACAGGATGGCTCTCCAAAAGTGATCGATTTCATATTCGGAGTTTCTTATACGCAACATTGGCATTCCTTGAATCTTATGCAACACCGTGATCATTATTCAGCGCTCGGGTCGTTAGGATCAGCTGCTGTGTCTTATGTGCAAGATAAATGGGGTGCTGGGGTCTACTTCAACCCATACGTCACCATCGATGGAATATTGATCAAGTACGGCGTTGTCAATATCGATACCCTGTGCAGGGACCTGAGCGAATGGGATACCCTGTACCTTGCCGGTCGTCTGCACAAGCCAGTGAAGATCCTCCGTGATGATCCGAGAGTCCGTCTTGCAAACCAGATCAACCTTCTCTCAGCCCTACGGACAGCTCTCTTACTCCTCCCCCCTACCTTCACCGAGCAGGAATTGTATGCGACAATTGCGGGTATTAGTTATCTTGGTGATCCTCGAATGGCTTTTCCTACTGAGAATCCAAAGAAAGTTGCGAATATTGTCAATAACAACATGCTCAATTTCCGGCGACTATATGCACCTCTTGTCGAATCTCTTCCCAACGTTGATTATGATGATCCGGCCTGCAGCAAACCGGATTGGATCACCAACACTGACGCTGTGTTAAAGATTCAGCAAGATATGGACCCCATCAAGCGAGGCAATATGGTTCGGCGGCTACCAAAAGCCTTCCGTTCAAAGCTATACTTCGAATACCAGAAAAAGTTCCAAATACCGCAACTCGAATTCAACAAGATGATGGAAGAGAATAAGGACGAAGATGCTACTTCTTTCAAGAGGCAGCAAGGCGGCGGCTTCGAGCGGCGCATCGCACAAGACGAACCCGAATCCCTCCGACAAAACGTCCGCGATGTCATTAAAAAGACGATCAATTGGCCCAGTACCACGCAAAGTATCAAGGGAGTTGTTACGGCTGGTTTCAGCCGAAGTATCCGTTACTTAGGCGAGAAAATAGCCAAGTACCGTGAGTCTAGCAAGCCTGAAAAAGATGATGAGAAGTCTTCGTAAGCCCACCCCTATATGAAAATACCACAGCCATATCCGCGCACATTTAACATTGCGCCATACTGGGACCAATTCATTCTAGTTGAGAATGAACGCTAGACGTCATGTATACACACGTTTCGAGTATCTCAGAGCCAGGTTACAGCCACAAGGCAATCATTACTGATCCTGCCATACTCCATCAATTTCCTATGTTCATCGAAAGGCATATTGTATGGATTTAGGCTGGTTTGGATCTAAAAACGCTCTCGATACCAGAAGAGGACAGCCAGTACCTGTTCTACCCAGAAAACCCCCGCAGTCGTGTATACCATATCTCACGGCCTACAGGAGTTAGGTCTTATATTTGATTAGAAAGAGATGGTCACGACAGCATAAAACTTGTTATATTTAAAAAAAAAAAAATTATAGGCCATGCTGACTCCACGGTCAAAGCATCTCAGGAAAAAAAGAAAACACATATGTACTGTTTAGTATATGCTAGACAGATCGCAGAAGAAAATCAAAATATATTCAAAGATACATTTATTTATTCTCAACCCACTACCTAGGGACCACTGCTATCTATTCCCTCAGCCAGTATCCCCTCATTGATCACTTTGACTCATAATATAATAGTAATCGCTCCCAAAAGATTTAGGAAAGATCATAGATAAGAGACCACCATTCCCCCAAAGGGTTACCAGGATAAGTCACATTTCAATCGCGGAAATACGCAATTCAATTCATTATATCGTACAATTAATAACCGGCGTTCGAACTTAGCGAACCCCCCACCCCCAAACCAACACCAGCTTAACCATTGACAATAACACCCCCATTGCAGTGAATCGTCTGTCCACTAATCGCCGAGCTATCCGCAGAAGCCAAGAACACAACACAAGTAGCGATCTCACTAGGCTGCGCCGGCCTACCCATCGGACTAGTAAACGACTTCTGCGCCTCATCGTCCATGGTCGCCGGAATAAGAGGTGTCCACACGGGTCCCGGAGCCACGGCGTTGACCCGGATGCCTTTGTCCACGAATTGGTTGCTGAGACCACGTGTGAAGGATACTATGGCGCCTTTTGTGGATGTGTAGTCGAGGAGATCCGGGCGCCCGATGTAGGCGTTGATGCTGGCGTTGTTGATTATGGTGCACCCGCGCGACATGTGCGGGAGGGTGTACTTGGAGAGGTAGAAGAAGGGGTGGATGTTCGTGTTGAATGTGTGTTCCCATTGGTCCCTTCATTGGGTGTTAGATTATCACGTTCACTTATTCGGAGAGGAGTAGACTTACTCGTTTAGTTCGTGGATATCGCTCTTCACCATCTGGAAGGCGGCGTTGTTGAAGAGGATGTGGATAGCGCCCATCTGTTTCAGGGCTTCATCGACGACCTTCCGGCAGTTATCCTTGCTGGTCAGGTCAGTGGATAGGAGATGGCATTTTTGGCCGTGGGATTCGACTATGCGCTTTGTCTCCTGCGCATCCTTCTCTTCGTCTGGTAGGTAGACGATGAAGGAGTCGGCGCCTTCCATGGCGAATAGGATGGCAGTGGCTCTGCCAATTCCTGAGTCACCGCCTGTGATGAGAGCCTTCCGGCCTTTTAGCTTGCCGGCGGCTTTGTACTTCTGATACCCTCCCTTATCGGTGGGTAAGGTGTCATACTGCGCCTGGATAGGTAGCTTATGCTCCTTTCCGGGGAACTCTTGGTGAGTTACAGGGACGGAGTGTCCTTAATAATATTAGTATGTAACCCATGCTTATCAAGTTGAGATAGACGACAAACTTACCCTTTTCAAATTGCGAGTCGGACATATTCAACTGGATTTTGGTAGAAATATTTCACGGTATTCACTTGATATATGATAAATTTCAATAACAGTAGATCAATATTATAATTTAAGAGGTAGACATAATAGAGTAAGGAAGTGTTGATATATACTCGAAATGATAGGCGTGACTAGGACACAGCGGCGAGTCATGACATCACTCATTGTCAATTACATCTTCGTTGCTCGAACCGCTTTTCTGCGACTTGGCTCACCATGACGGCGATATTGAGTAAACTTTTCGATTGCATCTTTGAATTTATCGTAAATCAATTATCCCTTCAATTTTGAAGAAACAGTTGGAAATATAGAAAGACTTCCCGTCATGAAGAAGTTGTCGGTTTTTAAAATTGAAACACGTAGAAGGTTGAGTCCAGTAGTGCACTAAACACCTATAAAATTCGAGGTATTCGGCAGTTCCAGTCCAGCGGTAACGCTTGCAGGGGGGTTACTGTAACGTTATAAGCCGATTCCCCTCTATCAACCGCTCAGGCTTCACCTCCAACGATCCTCTTACATCAACAAATTTAATACGATCTCAAGATAGTTCTCTATCAATGATCTCTCATGAATGAACTACTATTTCCTGAACGAAAAGACAGCAACTCCTGTAATGACGATCAGCATAGTTATATCATCAGCTGAGCATTAAAACCTTGATAAAAGGAGTCTGCAATTTCCTGATTGCAGTCTATGGCAACTCTTCACCGCGACACCTTATGTTCTACTAGCGCCAGCGTGAGGTACTGTACCTAGGCTGCCAGGTAATATCCGCCATGAGCTTTTTCACTAGTACCTACAGGACGTCTATTAGCCCCTGTCGCACGACGCGTCCTCGCTAAAAATTCACTAATAAACAACCCTCGGGGCTTCTAATTATAAAGCATCATAGCACAGGTTGCGCTGAACTTAGGCAGTATCCGGGCATTAGTAGTTAAGAGATCGAAAAAATCAACAGCCATCTACCCAAAGTCAAATTGGATCTCATTCAGGGCCTGCCCGATTGATACCACGGTGTTTTTCCTGATACGAAACATCCAGCGGGCTAATTAGAGCAGGACTCGGGCTTCCTAGACAAAAACATCCAGATGTCCTAAATTGCACTCGGGTTTCTAGCCTATTGGTTGCAGCCACCAAATATCCAAGCCCCAGGCTTAAGACAACTCGAATCGACCAAGTCTTGTGGAAGACAAGATCAAGGCATTGACGATAGGATCTAAGGGGTATATACGCAGCTGAAATGACATCATTCGGCTCGGGCCGCTAGCGGTTCTTCAGCGGTGGCATATGGGTCTGGGCTGGTGCATGGATATCCATGTTGTCTCAACTGAGACCTTGTTCTCCAGATTCTCGTCATCCCTTGCTCGAAGCTCCGAAATTGTGCGAATATCATTCGGACATCAGTGGAGAAATCGATTTTTGATAATGACAGGTTACAGAGATGTTGTCTTCAACACCTGCGAGAAACACGCCTTCGATGTTTGTTGAAGGGCTCGGTTCGGCTATTTTGATACAGCCGGACTGCAAACTCGGGTATATACATGGTATCAAGTTTGATTACTCGCTTACTCCTTAGGAAGTATACTGATGCTTATTACTCTTGTTCGAAATCGATATTATTCACGCTCCGTCATCGCCGTCATGAAGTGTACGCTCCGATATAGGATGTCTCCGAGTGAAACCAATGCTTTTCGGAAACCATGCCCATAGCTAGATCTGAACCATGGTATCAGGGGTGGAATTATATTGTGATCTAGCTTTATTAACTACCAGGGCCCTCACTACCGGTATAGAATACCACGTGGGGGTAACTTTTTTTCCCTTGCCGGATCCAGCCTCATATATCACATATTACCCGTCATCGGTATCAGGTTTTAGGGTGTCTAAGTATTCGTGTCTAGGTGGATAAGTCATATTCAGCCTGTAATAAAGTGAATCGTCGTCCATTTCTAAGCCTTACTAAACTTATCCGTAGGCTCCTCTAGAACGTTGAGGCTCTATCTTATCTGATCATCGTGCATTTGGCCGACGTCGTTTTAAAGCTAGTTGCGTTACATCTGTAGGCGAGCCTCAATTTTTCCATAGGCAATTCAAGGGTTGTAACCAGGTACAGCTTCTTTGCAGATATGACAAAGCATTGGAAATCTGAGTTACGTACAATCAGCTAGAAACACTTCGAATGGTTACATTGGCATGGTGATGTGTTGGTTCCCAAGTGAACGAGCCTACTTCCCGATTTGTCAAGACACACAAAACAACAAAAGAGGCTATTAGGAGAGATGAATCAGGAACTACCGCCCCTGGGCGACTATATCGCGCTGCAACATAGCCAGTCCGAATATTTCACCGACACCCGTAGTTGTTCACCTACCTACTGGTTATTACATCCAACAAATGAGGATTCTAAGTCTTAACTTGTCTTAAGAAATGTGATAGGTGGATAATATAACATAACTGCGAGCGATCTGAGAAGCACGTCATACAGAGACTCAATATCTAAAGTTAATGAACTGTTCAATCCTCACTATTAATTTATCTCTGCCTAGACTAGAAAATGCTAGTCTCATTGAACCTCTGTAACCCTATAATATATTACACATACGCAATAAAAACCAGAAGACTACCTGTGCTCTGTAGATCGGCTTGGATTGGTTATCACTACAACCATTCCGAATTGCGTCAACTCAACGGGGAAGCATCTAATGTGGGAGACATCACCGCATTGTGCCGTTCATCCCAAGCTCAACCCCCACACCTATTCATACACAGATCTCCAGACCACAGCCAAACGTCCCGCCGCTAGTACTAGCAAATGGCCAGGTAGGAACGGGGTGCGCGTAAATCTTCGATGGGCGGCTACAAATGCCGCAGCCTAATATCGTCTAGGAAAAAGGGAAGAAAAGTCGACGTGAATCAGTCAAACCGGAACGCCCGCGTCTTAATACCGTATAATGCATGGATTGGTTTTCGAGTCTCGGAGTCGACTTGTTTATGATAACGCGATGGCACCTCGTCGGTTTTCGCGTAAGTGTAACAATCCCTGGAGACCGCAGAACACCAAAAAGGCCTGTGTAGATGAAACCGTCAGATTCGTATTCTCTTTTTATTTTTATATTTTTATTCCGGATATAGAGGGTGGGAAGCGCTTACCGCATAGACAATCACGGCGGTAAATACGGTGCCCGCAACCGCCTGGCCGTTCACGGGGTCTTCAGTGCCGCCTACGAACTCGTGATGGTTGTTTCGGAAGAGGCCGCCGAGGATGGATAGGATGATGATGGCGAAGACGGAGATGACTACGCTGTAATTTATGAAACGCTTTATCAGCAATTTATCTTTTAAATAAATATGTCCGGTGTAATAGGAAATAGAGGGGAGGCTGCTTACCAAGACCAAGCTTGCATAGAACTCACGACAGGCTTCATGATGGGCGAGATTCAAACCGATCCAACGTTCAATTCGGTTGTTAATATGGCCGACTGTCGGATAAGCAAATGATAGCCTATGTCGGGATGAAAATGGGCTAATTCAGTGGCTGTGAATGGCTAACAACCGGTGTTGAGGATGATGTCGTCGGCGGCGTCAAAGCGGATCGGAAGGTTTGCGATGTTGAATTGCATGTCATAAGTTCAATCCGAAATCCTCCAATCATTCGAATTAGCTGTTGGGGAAGAGAAAGAGGCTTAGCACGGAGAATAAAAGAGGCTGAGGAAATTGAGGCTGGTGCCAAGAATTTCCAGGAACGGATTATTTTGATCCGGCATAATGCTAGTTGGATCCGAGAGTTCCGACTATATCCGTGACCTATAATACTTTCTATTACTAATTAAGTTAGACATCCTTCACTTTTATTCTTCAATAAATTCAACTCGTTCCTAATAGATCAAACCTTGGAAGTCGACATACCATTCAAGGCTGGACGGACAGTGTGTTCAACTTTTAAAGACTATTACCATAATCATTGGCTTCGAGTTTATGTCTTTGTTATTGCTTTCCTATTCTTATTTTAACAAGTTCTAGACTTCTTTATTCTTGGCAACGAATTAGCCACACGGTTTATAAAATTCCAGCTACTACGCGCCCGCCCTACACAGCCTCGGCCACGACCAACATTAAGTGGACATGAACTCTTTAACAAAGAAACTAAGACCCTAGTTGGTTCTTCCCCACGAATAATTCTCTTCCTATAACCTATTCTTAGCAGTGAGTTATCAAGCCAACCTTTCTAAGAACCGTAAAGGTTTAACTAGCAGGCTGCGTAAACACGAGACGGTAGGGCATCGTCATCCAGTGCAAAATCTAATATCATTTTAAGATAAGAGGACTGTTATTCTCTCCCTTTGCCGGCACTTATGAGGTCATCTTAATGTATCTTTCGGGGCTTGAGCGAAGCGACACGGATCACATTAACTCCGATGTGACGACGTAGCCAATCCCCATTCAATACACCTAGGTTGACATGAAAATCCCATGGATGAGGAAAAAAATTTCATGTAAGGCTGGCTATTCCCCACAATACCTATAACATTTCCCTTTCTTGTCATATTATCCGGTAAATTGCTATTGTAACTATCCGCCATCGATCGTTAGGATTGTGATCGCTATGTAACCATGCATCTCATCGATTCCTTGATATTCATGATGTACTCACCTATTTAGTAAGACGAACTACTCCCATGCTCATAGAATTGAAAGCCTGCTCTCGGTCTTTTTAATCATGAACTTTTGCTTCTATTGGAACACAAACAATTGTCATGAGACAAGACCCCTGTGCCACAGCTTCGTCATGACCGGTTGTTCACCCATCAAATAATGAAAGAATCGGTACTACGGCTTACGTACCTGCAGATACCTTGGTCACAACCCGAATTTTGTATGCTCCTAGCCTCCTATCAGTTTAGCGCTAGCATAGCGTAGCCTGCAAGCTGCAGTTCTAAGACGGGTTCACACACAGTTTTTTAACTGGGTGGGATGAATAGGTGTAGGTGTAGAGTATGCGCCTGTAAGGAGAGCCGCGGGACATTCATTTCAGTAGCCAAAGCCTTACCCGAACCGTCCAATTATGATAGACATCCCACGGGTTGATCTTCCCGCTGGGCTAAACGAGTCTCTCAAACAAATGATTTCAGTAGCAATTTTAGCTAGTATTGCATGAAGGATTATAGGCCGACAGGTGTATTGTTGTGGTTTGCGAGTTCGGCTCGCTTCAACCGTGGCTGAATAAATCCGATGATCGTCGTTTAATGCTATCCAAGTAGCTGTACAGTTATTATTAGAAGGGAGGTTGGGACGGGAGACACAGTGAGCGGCACGTTATAAAATACACAAGCGCAAACGCCATAAGCCAAGCTGAACCAGTTATATACTACTTACAAAGCCGAATACGCTGACGTGAGATCTGATTGGTAGTCAGGGGAACCTGCTTTCTGTACTTCCGACGCCCCTTCTGGTAAGACACTCGAATCGGCTAGTACGGCATCGCATCTTTTTTTTCTTCACAACTGCTTGGCAATTACGACGACCTGCGGGATGTTGAAAAATGTCGCTGTCATAGGAGCGATCGTGGCAATTTTCAAATCCAGAACTATAGGTACCCTCATGTCAGAAAGACGGATTTGGGAGCCGGGACCATACGTAGATGTGTTTCTCGTTTCGTTTCCCTCCCGCCCCTCCGGATAAACAGCTTGGCTTTTCTTGGCTATCTACATCTGTATGTAGGTGAGCTATCCTAGAACAGGGTTGGCTCGGACGGTTTTATTTGATACGCTGGTATGTGACCTTTCGTTTGTTAATCCCTGTCGATCTATATTGGTTTGATTGTGCTACGCCTCCAATTTTGGTTGATTCTAGATGAGGAATGATGCAAGGTCCCGTTGGTGTCTATCAAAAAGTTCCTGCCGGCTCACCGGCTACTGCTTCTCCGCGTACACAAAGGCGGGTGAAATTGACCTTATTGATGGAGATGATGTTATTACAAGGTACTTGTTGGTTGGTGGCATTGTGCATTTGTATACGAAGTAACCAAAAGTGATACCCTCCACCATCATCGGGGGCAAAGCGTAACTGAATATAAAGACTTAAAGCCTCCCAGACTAAAAAATGTCCAGCCTTTCTCTTTGTTCCTGACTATTCACTATTGAACCTTATACATAACCTAGTATAAGTCCCTAATTTCTAGAAGCATATAAGTTCGGTACTATAATCACAACTAATTCAATAGCCTGAGCTACACCACCACCATCCGTGTTACAGAAACTTGCCTCTCTACATAACAAGGCCCCTACGCAAACTCGATCGAAATATTTCCTAGTCATCTTACAACAATTTTCTTCATATACCAACATAATGCGTGTATCTAACATTCTCTCGCTTTCCGCCATTGGCGCCTCTGGCGTCTTTGCCCAGTCAAACAACGTCACTGGCGTAAGTTCCTCAACTAAGATATCGACGCTGTTATCCTCGTGAGTTTACTAACTCCTATGATTAGCAACTAGGTGATGCCACCGTCACGACGAATAACCCCGTCGGAAAGTCCGTCCTGGCTACTCTACCTAAGGACCCATTCTGGAACACGGGAACCCTCGATGGCAACGTTCAAGGTTACGTCTCTGCCAAATCTGGAGCCGACGGCTCCGGTGTCGACTACGAAGTCTCCTTCTCTAACCTTCCCAAGGAAGGCGGCCCTTTCAGTATGTCCAACCACATATTATCCTTATGTGATCAGTATCCTTACAATATCTCTTCTTAGTTTACCACATCCACGTCGCTCCCGTCCCAACAGGCGGCAACTGCACCGAGACCCTCGCGCATCTCGACCAGTTCATCCGCGGCGAGGACCCAGCCTGCGACTCCAGTCGTCCTCAATCATGCCAACAAGGCGATCTAAGCGGGAAATACGGCAAGATCAACAGCTCTGACCCGTTCACCGCCAAGTTTCACGACCCGTATACATCGCTTAGCGAGGGCGTCGGTTCCTACTTCGGCAACCGAAGTGTCGTCTTCCACTTTGCAAACAAGACCCGTATTACGTGCGCCAACTTCTCCGTCGTTAGTGGCAATGGAACTACGACCCCATACCCCACGGGTACTGGTGTTAAGGCCTCCCAGTCCACTGCTGCTCCTACGTCTACCGGTATCCCGATTAACGCTGCCGGCGTTTTGAATGTGGCGAGGGGTTTCGCTGTTGTTCCTGTTGTCGCGGCGTTCTTCGCTCTGCTATAAGTGGACTGGTGTTGAAAAGTTGCTTGGGCTGAGATAAAAGTTTAATAAGGAGTCTTTTTCCTGGCGGAGTTTGGGGCGCGGTAATGGGTTGGAAGATTGAACGTCGATAATCGTGGGGTGTTTATGAGGGTTGATGATATGAAGATGGATGATCCTACGGGGGAATACTTTGTAGTGCATATGGATCTTGTGGTTTTAGCTTCTTGTATATATATTTGGCTTAATGGATATTTTTCACCCATGCTAATGTGTTATACTGATTCATGATGTCGTGTCTTAGACTTTTAGGGCGGGTTTTGCGCGTCTAAGCAATGTCTACGATTTAAGCCCTGGTCCACTTAGTGTATCGCATGTTAGAACGTTCAACGATTTTTGGCGAACGTCAAAATCGTCGAACGTCTATACCCCCCGGTAATAGCGGGTTGGAATCGTGTATCGCGGGGGTGGGTGTGCGAAGTAGGCTATACGCGTTTAGGATTACTTCATAGCATGGTAAGCCCAGAAATGTCGCATATGCCGGGAGATGTTTCGGGCACTTACACAGCAGGCAGCAAATTTCGAAGTAAATTGGAATGTGACGCTGAAGGGGAACGGGTATTGCGGTTGGGTACGCGGGTGGCTCACGCCGAAAAAAATCTCCCCGGCCCTTTCTTGTAGTTCTAAGTCGCCAGGCTGTCAGAATGTGCTGTGAGGTCTATTCACATAGTTCTTCCCCTCTTTCATCATTATAGTGTGATATTGGCTGACGATATTGCTTTTTATTGGATATAGACTTGGTGGTACTCATCCACGTACCTACTTGTTATCGAGCCTTATGGGTAGTTGTTGATCACTCGATATCCGGGGGTGAGTGAACACCGATGATCTGCCTTAAGCTTCCAGTATATCTTATCTGAAGTTGGAAATATCTATGAGCTTATGAGAGTGATTGGTAATCCCGTACTACCCTCTGTCTTAGGAATCACTTTGTCTAAGACAGGATGGAAATCAGTTGAAGAGTCACAAACCTAGACACTCGGCCCGAGACGAACGTTCATCGTTCCGGCCGTTAAAGCGACAGCTCACCCGATAACAACGCGGAGATAGCTAATTTACCATCCAACGACCTCGGGGATGTCTGACAGCTCTTGGCACCTACCTCTAAGGTATAGGTCTCACATCGTGCATTGAGATTACAAGTACCTATGTCCCAAGATCCATTATCGAAAGGATACCCAACCGCCGAATCTTTATGGCAACTTAATAATCATCCATTGGCATGCGCCGATACGCCCTCTCGCCTGCTCTATAGATGGGCGTGTTCAAAAAGCCGTCGACGTATTGTAGGACTTAGCCCAACCGAGGGAGCCGGAGCTAATGGTATGGCAGCCACTCGTGCCTTTAAGGGGTTTTGATCGGCAAGTTATCTTCTACCCGGGTAGTTTGTCGCCTGCACCGTTCCAATACCGATATGTATGTTTCAGCCTGCCGTCGACAACCGGGAAAATAAGGCCATACGCCCCAATTTGGAGTCAATTTGACATGTGGGAGCCATACGCAAATAGGGAATCTCCCTGGCTGCATCTACGACAATAGTCTTCTTGGGAGAGCGAAGCGCAGCTTCTGGTTCGCCCCACTGACAAGTAGTTACCTGGCTTGTCTCATTTGTTTTGGGGTTCGTCACATTTATCTGAACTATAGAACCGCTCTGCTATAGCCCCTAAGGTGGTAATATTGTTGTACTATTGTTATTAGGATATTCCTTTGCCACATCTGTCGGGATCCCCTGCGCCTTTTCTTTTTGTATTATTGTTTCCCAGAGTGTTACGCGTCGTGTTGAACTAAATCCTTCTTATCAGTGATGAATGAATCCTGACTTTGGTACGGTCTAGTGGAAAACAGCATGCGTTCAGATAATATGGATGCTAGAATGCTTAGCATTAGCTGAGTAAAAGCCCTAGCGTAGGGCTTTCAGCTGAAGTTGTTTGTGTACTTGCGATATGCTGTTATAGCTATGGGGGCTATAATTGGTGCCTTAGGAACGACGGCTGATCATTCATCTATAAGGCTGAATATGTTCTTACCCGAGCATGTATACCTGAAACCTGTGTAGTGTTATACTATCACAAGGCCCGAATACGTCGGGGTTAACGAGGCTGTGCGTTTCTCTGCGCGAGAAAGATCAATCTTAGTCCGAAAAGTCGAGAAGCACTACCTTGCTTTCTGATAGGTTCCCGAGTCCAGCCGCTGTTGGCCCCAAATTCCAAAAATGGACATGACTTATGAGACCAGTCTATGATAGGTATCGTTCATCCGAAAGTAGCAGATTCTCGCCTTCACACATGACGTTGTGTCGCCAAGACCGGCAGCGCCCTACAGGGACACAGATCCGGTACGGATGCACCCGGTCATAAAATTCTTACCTCCATACGGTGCTCCGGGCTCGAGGATGCAGGAGATCTGACCCTAATGCAATGCGCTGTGGAAGCCGGGGTAAGCTGAGTAGGAGGGTAGGTTTGCATGCTGTCAGGGCACGAATGAGGTCTCCAATGAGGTATGTCATCATCAGTAGATCCTTGATAGCGATCCGATCCATGTATGTTGTGGTGGTTACAGCTATTTCGCCGACGAAACCCTCCTCCGGTACTTCTAACACAAGGTGGGCGGGTCGATGGTTAGCACGGCGTTCCGAATGAGTACCTAGGTAACTAGGTCCCCTAGACCACACAGAGAAAGACATCTAGCTTTAGTGATAGACTGATTTCTATAGATTCATTAATGTAAAAGGGTCGTCTCTTAATAGGAGGCCTTGTATGAGGCGCCAGTCGAACAGCTGAGATGATGTCAGCTAGCTAGGTTGTTGGTGAAGAAAATTTCACCTCGGGTTACAACTTAAGGTCCGTCATACGTGCGGCATCGTACCTAGCGACAATCTCTTGGCTCGATAGCTTCTAGTTACATTCTTACGCGCTCAATGAATTTTTTTTTTTTAAACATCCGCGTTTCCGAAGAGGATTGACCGTGGGATTGGATAGGCGATACGAATGTACTTTTGTTGGAACTGCTGAATACGGACTTGTGTCGGGCGCGGGCTTTGCAAGAAAGCAAATGCGAGATGTGGTTTATGACTAACAGAGCTCCTGGTTCCATTGCAGCTGGATCGATGCAACACACCCGCAGCGCAAATCGAGAGGCTAAGCTTCTAAGTAACAAACCTAACTAAGCCACAGGGAGCTCGATTTGCCCGAAGCGTTCAAGACTCATCCGCCCATCACGACACTAGCACATCGGAATTGGTAAAGTCAAGGTTCATGTATTGGAGTGAAGTGCGTGACCCGACGGCATTTGGCTGGGAATATGCGTCTCTCCGGGCCTTAAAACGGACAAATGTTAAGTCTCAGATTGCGATAGGCGCCGAGAGCTCTCGTGGTCATAGCTGGTTCAGCGCGGATCCCGTTAGCCACTGCTATTGGTTCGAGACAAGGTGTGAATCGAGCCTCGTGGGCAAATATTGTCAAGGGCATTGTATTATACCTAGAGCTGTCAAATTGGCGATCTTCCAGGGGGGTTGCATGACCTGGGAATTTGGGAAAGAAAAAATAAATAAACCGAAAAACGAGTCTCCAAAGAAAACATATCCCAGTGCATTGGCTTAGCGACTACGCTTCTGTACTCTCTTTAAATCAGCGGTACCAATGACTGCTAACTAACTATTGTCAGCAATGATAGGCAGCTAAGAAAAGGAAAAAAGAAAGAAAAAAAAAAGCAATTAATAACGTTATCCTTTAACGAGATCGATGGCCTTGGCGGGCCTAACATTGGGCCATTCACCCCCAGGGGCGCCTCAATCTTCTGCCCAAGCTACCTTGAAACAGATTCTTATTCTTCCATCGTGGTGAAAACCATTATCCGCCATTGGGACCTTCATCGGTAAAGTCTCGTTACGCTCTCCACAAGAGCGCCTTACTATTCAAGATGGCATGCAGCTATGCAGACGTGAGATGTCCAGGGTCTCTTAAGTCTAGACGCAGAGACTTGCAGAAGTTGTGCCCATATGACGCACACCCTCCAGTTCTGAGGTCGGCGACCACTTTCTTCGAAAAGTAGCAGGGATCGACTACCAGGACACTACGTACCTCGAATACTCCCTCACCAGCATGCTGGGGTTAGCATCGACTCTGTGTCGATGACGGGCTGCAGCACCCAACCCGCCTAGAGTACAACTATTCGCAGCTCTTGGCCGTAACTACGCGGCAAGTATCCCACCCTCTCCGAGGTGATTGGGCTGAAGAGTCCGTTCAGATACCGAGGCCGTTGCACTCATCACTCTCCCCGCAACGCTTTCCTGAAAGAGGCGCTCGACCTATCCAAACGCTCAAAAGAGAGTAGAAGGTGGAACAGCCGCCAAATAGGATGACTTCCTATCTAAACCCATGTCTTAGATGACCCTTGCAAGTGGTAATAGTGTCTGCATACCTACATGACTTTGCCGCGATCGGTTGGTCTGCTTATCCCGCCAGAGCCTCTTCTGTACCTTCTGAGGCCAATTTGGACATCCTCCGACCCCTCGAGGTTTTCCCCCCATTGCAGTCAAACGGCAATTCGACAGCAGCCTTATCGAATGCGCCATGGGTCCACATTGCACAACGAAGCTGCAAAGCTTTAGAGAGCCGTTCCAATCATACCATGTTCGATATCCCCCCATTGCATCTGACACTTGCGCCTCTTATTTTAGTCGAGGTACGTAGGGTCCACTAGCGCACGTCAATCATCCTCTCTAGAGCTCGTGAAGAAAAGAGGCCTTTACACTATACTTTTCTTCCTCTCGTTTCTCACCGGCATAACCCTAAAGGTACACGGCTTATCCCTTTACATCAAGAGAACCTACTTTCGGACAACGAAACTCGGTACGTACTGGCATCGTCGCTCCTAAAAGGGAAAGGGTCAGGTGTGTCAGACCAAGTCGAGGATCCAATAGTCGCTGCCAGGTTTTCATCATCAGATGTGCGGCAACGTATCCCTGAGGGAACCATCTCCAGGCACGATGTGTCACTAGATCGCAGTGTCTAGCGTCCGATGCGCTGCGCCTACTGTTTCCTTATCGCGACTCGCCAAGATGCTCGTCCGGTCATCCGCTTGTGCTAGGCTCCTCCAGTTCGGCATGGAAAGATAGCCAATGGTCGACACAGGATGACTTTCGCACACCGCGCGCCACCACCTCATTGCTGACCTTTGTCGACTAGAAGATGTAGGGCGGATATCACCCCACGCTCCCTCCCCATGCTTCCCGCTATGTACGAACCTTATGAGTGGCGGGAAAGGGGGTGGTGTTCGAGTATAAGATCCTTCGTCTAAGACCAGTCCCACAGGAAGATGGCTCTCTAGAGAGCGCGACACAAGAATTGGCACAGCAATCCTTTACTACTACTTAAAAATCGATCACTCGGAACCAGAGTGTATCATCCTACCCTCCAGTATAGTTCCAAGTTAGCTGTCTTCACATCTTGAGTACTATACCTACCTACATCATCAATGCCGCTCCTCACGATGTCGAAAGGGTATAATAGTGATGTTGAGGCTTTGCGTCAAAAGGAATATCCACATATGAATGATGGTATGTATATTTTCCATATATCTTGTATATAGTCCAACCTAACCGAATCTAGGAGTCTACCTAGACCATAGCGGGGCAACTATCTACGCAAAATCTACTGTTGATTCATTTTGCGCAAAGATGGTTACCAACTTGTACGGAAATCCGCATTCAGAGAACTTCCCGGCTAGACTTTCCGGAGAAGTCGTCGATCAGGTCCGAGAGAAGACGCTCAAATTTCTCGGCGCGGATCCCGAGCACTTCGATCTCATTTTCGTGGCAAACGCCACTGCAGCTATCAAGCTCGTCGCAGATTCTTTCAGAGACCTCTCTGAAAAAACGAGTGACCGGAGGTTCTGGTATGGCTATCATAAAGATGCGCACACGAGTATTGTGGGGGTGAGGGAATTGACATATGGGCAATCCTACTGCTTTCGAACAGACCAGGAAGTAGAAAGGTGGCTCCGTTCCCCTGAAGCTACTTTTGTTAACCGCTATCATCTTGGCGGCCTAGGACTGTTCGCGTATCCTGGGCAATCTAACATGTCTGGTAGAAGACTACCCCTATCATGGCCCGGAGTTCTACGACAGTCGGAATATTTACAGAATACTTATACGCTTCTCGATGCCGCTGCATTAGCTATGACATACCCCATGGAAAATGTCTTCCAAGACCCTGACCAAGCACCAGACTTTACTTGTCTCTCCCTATATAAAATCTTCGGCTTTCCAGATATTGGGGCATTAGTTGTTCGGAGGCAGTCAGGACACATTTTGACCCTTAGGAAGTATTTTGGTGGAGGAACTGTGTCAATGGTTGCGACATTCGGCGAGAATTGGCATCGTTCAAAGGGCCTTCAAGCGCCCACTTACAAGCTACACGAAGGTCTCGAAGATGGCACCCTTCCATTCCACAGCATCCTCGCGCTTGGGGAAGCCATCGATGTCCATAAGAAGTTATACGGTTCAATGAGCAGGATCTCGGACCACACTTCCTACCTCACCACTAGATTGTTCCGAGGCTTGATCACCCTATGCCACACCAATGGGCGACCACTCTGTCGCATCTACAACGAAAATAGCGATTTTGAAGATTCAGCGAAGCAGGGCTCCGCTATCGCTTTCAACGTGTTACGAGCAAATGGGCAGCATGTGCCGTATTCCGATGTTGAACGCTCAGCAAATTCCGCTGGGATTTACATAAGATCCGGAGGTGAGTTATCTCCAAGCGCTAAAATCAGGCGCACGTCCGATACTCAAGGGTCTCGCTAATCCTAATAGGGGTATGTAATCCTGGTGGCATTTTCACAGCCCTAGGATATGAGCCATGGATGACAGAACGCGCCCTTTCTGCCGGTCACCACTGTGGCTCACATGGCATAAGCATCATCCACAGAGTCCCTACAGGGTACGTTCATGGAGATCTCGTCTTACCATACATCCAATAACCCTTGACTTAATACGTACTGATAGACTAACATCTTTTAATCGCGTAGGATTGTTCGAGCAAGCCTTGGGGCTATGTCTACTAAGCAAGACGTTGACACTTTGCTGAACTTCCTACGCACGACGTTCCTTGAAGACGGGCAAGATCGGCCAACCCCAACCACGACGACGATTCGCTCCCCACGCGCCGAAGCTCTCGGATTGGATCTTCCTGTTGATTACACTACAAGCAACTTCCCCGATGTACGAGAAGTGCCACGCCCACATCCTATGTTGCATCATTTCTCAACAGCCCCCGAAGCTACACCGAGGGTCACTCCTCTCGCAATGCATGACCTGATCCACGGCCTCGCTACCGTAAAGTAGACGGCGATATCCTTCACCGGTACTGTTTAGCAGGGTTTTCATCAAAGAAAAATGACAAATAATTTCTTATGTGCATCGCCACTGGTCGGTATTTGCCTTTTTGGGCCATTGGGTCGGAGTACTGGAAGTGTTTTACTTTCCTATGGGCAAATCAAGAGATGGAAAAGCGGTACATGTGCTTGATTAGGGAGGGAGAATGGTCTCACGTGTATGAGTCAAGGTTGATTCCATCACATCCATCGTTTTCTTTCCGACTCCGGAGTCGATTTGTCGTGATAGTTACAAAAGGTGTGCACACCAGTTTTAAGAGTCCAGGTTGGAAACAAAAAGGACCTTAGCTAAGAAGATAGTATCACAAGGGGCATTATTAATAGGATTTCTCGGTATCTCCTTCGATTTCCGTTGCCGTCTGACCAACTCCTGTGCTTCTAATTTACGTAGGTGCTAACAAGATAACCGGGAATGTTATATTCCCGACCCTATAGGGCAATCACAACTAAGTCACAATCTTGATCCCTCCAGGAACTGCAAATTGGCCATCCACATAATTACAGGTTCGCTGACAAACAGCCAATGATATCGTCTCATCGGTATCGGAACACTATATAAATACAATCGGAGGGGTATCTTGTGTTGTGGCGCATATTACTTATGTCAGATCTTAAGCCATCCATCCCGAACACCAATAGATTTACGGCAATCTAAGTCGTTTCCGCCCTGGCGGAGCGGTGTATGCAGTCAATCTAAGCACCCCGCGAAGAGACCCTGCTATAATCATACATATATACGAGGCCCACACCCGTGCAAGTAATACCTACGTGCCTTTCCGTACCAACAAGGGATGATATCGTAATACGTGACACACCAACAGACCTTACTTAAATAAAGAGCAGGAAGCATAGAAAGAAAGGTTAGATGGTTGTGCATCGCGATACATCCCCCAAAGTGGTTGGACTTTCAGCCACTTCTGTTTAACCAGACGTTGTACCCATCTCTCTACGTGCAGGTGACAAGTCGCTAACGATGATCTACGGAGGGCAGGGTGATATCGAAGAGGTACATTAGCGAACGAGACTAGTTGCCGACACGAACTTGGGGCGCAAAAGACTCGCTCTCAAGGTTGTGCATCTTTTTATGGGAGTGCATGTCGACTATGTGATTTGCCAGATAGTTGGAACTATCCATAGTTCGCTCGCTATATCCCGATCTTCTCATTTCGCGACTCTATTCCTCCCAAATACAAAATACAGCAGAGTCCTCGGGCAATTGACCCTTACTCCAACGGCTCCGCGGCGGCACAGTTCATGATCAGCACTGCCCCAGACCAACATATTTACTATTCAAGGTTCTGCATCGCGAAAGATGCATATTCAAGAGGCACCAGCCTTGTGATGCCGCTTTCGTGTTATCGGGACCGGGTCACCGGAGGTGAGTTCTTTGCAATGAGATGCCATGATAATTCAAGTACAGTAATCAAGTGACGACACCCCTCACCTTTATTCAAAACTAGCTGCGCCCAGGCTGCAGGGCATGTCGCAATATTGAAAGAACCATATCCTATTCTGTTATGGTCGTACCGCACAAGCGAGATTGCTGGATAAGAGCGGCAATTACCATGTTCCTGAGCGTCTGCTTTGAAAAATCTGTCCTATAGTGTACCTTCCTTGACCTATAAACATCAAGCTATGCGCGTTACCCCCTACAGTCCTTTTCTACCTTGCAAACCGCGGCTAATCATTTCTGTTCAGGGTTTCGATATCACTAAAGAATTGCTGGATACTCAATCCACTCAACATCGCAAGCTTAGCCGCATCCCACATGCATCACGGGCTGTGACGATGAAGCAGGCTAGGAACATTTTGTCTCTAGGGCTTCAATCACCTCGCGCGAGGTAGCAGCCACGTAGCACGAAGGAAGAGGATTCCCTCGTATCACTCCCGAGTTCCGACGATTGTAACAACTCCGAGGAACCCGGGATAGGGCCCTCTGGACCTACAAGATAGTCACGCGACGTGCTGGACGAGCCGACTGGCGAGGATCGTGGCGGGCCACAGTCCTCTCATTCGGACAGGCTAGAATCGTAAGCGGGTTCAAGTTTTACCTTCTAGTGACAAGTAGAGCCGTCTTCGGAGCTGATTGTCGTCATTAGTTGGCGCCCAGGGCATCCAGATACATCCGACCAGTATACACAAAGGCTACCATGTAGCACTCTTCGAATCACCTTCATGCCATTAAGTCTCCTCTATGAGCAGCAAGATGTCGGTCCACACGCAACCATACGCAACCCATGCGGTAGTATTCCAAAGGCTTTTGGCGACATCTCTTAGCATTGGTCAACAATTTAAACTATTCGAGGCACCATTCCATCTATTAGTTGCCAATTACGACCCAGATGACCATCTCGGCACCGCAGGACACTCGATTGTGGAGGCTAGTTTGTTCAGGCTTCTGAGATTTAGCATTGGTAGAGCAATTCGGCAATTAGATGACAAGACTCTACGATACTACTAAAAATGTTACCTCGAATCCAAAGACTTGAACGTACTTCAAGTCCATCGCATGTGACATATGTGAGCTCGTATTGAAGGCGTGACTCTATCTTGAACATATTCCCCCCCGAAAATTCTTCGAACACAAAGCAGATCGTAGCATTTGGGATGGTGATTCCCACCGGGGTGGCTTGGATTGCCCATACACCATCAAGTAATCTCGAATAAAGTACGTATACATAGCCGAAGGCCATAATGCCAGGTCCATGTAATTGCAGAGGGGAACTCCTCACCTATACGACTTCTCCAATGAGGGACACCTGGATCACTTGAGTTTTGGCCTAATAACTGAATACAAGGCACACGTACCTACCTAGTAAGGCTCTCTAGGTGGTCGCCACCGTTGAATGAGACTGACCGCATTGACTATTCCCAGTCGCCACTCATTCTAGCACACCTCTGTGAGAATGACAAAGAATCAACTCCAGCTAAACTATTGGCTCTCTATCGGCGGGCCTAAGAGGGGAAAGGCCATCGACCATACCATAAATGGGTGCTTACCCAGACGTAGACACCCTGAAGTATTGCCGATGCTATATCCCACAAGCAAATGAGAAGGCGGCATTCGATTGATCTAGGTAATAGTGAATATTATTTTCTTTTTTTACTCCTCCGCATACTACACCGCATTAAAATACGAAATCTCAAAGTAGGTACTAAGAATACGTGCACTTCGTGAACGCCACTGCCCCCTCCTCCGCCAGAAAGTCCGTAGGAAGCGAGTATCCACTATACTGCAAGCCATTTTCTTGAAGGTGCGTCATCTTCTTACGCCCATAAGCCCGCATAAAGCCTCGGGGATTTGTCTATTAGAATGGCGGAATAGATTGGCTGTGGAGGCCCCCAATCTTATATCTGCCCCAGCCGTTTACCAAACAATTATGATATGAGGAGTCAAAGCAAAATGCTGTTGTGATTTGGTACATATAGAGCTATCAAAATGCAGCATATGCCTTGTAAGAAGGAGCTGGTTTAACAATGCGTTCTAGACGTCCGGGTATACTTTATACTTTGTTGGGGAAATAGTTGACGTTACGCCTACTTTGGGTATTGCACTGGGATATCCTCGTCTATGACGATTACCAGGTAGTCGTAATGGTCCAGCCTAACGGAACTAATGTATGACGCGGCTTCTTGAAGAGGTCACCTGCAAGATCTCGAGATGAAGCACCCCATTCCATCGATGCATCCTAAGCCCCCAGGCATATAAAGATATGGGATGAAATGGGGGGCTGAACGCCATCGGCTTACCAATACAGATCCGAACCCTCGCCCAGCAAGAAAAAAAAGCATGAATGCCGCCACCCAATGTCCTCCACCATGTTTTCCCGCGCCCTCCACGCCAACACAGTGGGGGTCTGCGTGGGCTCGCCTTCTATTGTTATTTACCTGGGTACTGAACATCGAGATCGACCGCTTGCTTCCAACGCTAATCCGTACCTACGTTAAGCACGCTAGAAGAGTATGATCCCTTACCTGCTTGTAGCCGCATAGCATAAGTAAACGACTAGTCATTTTGCAAGATGAGAAGTCTAACTTAAAATACTTCAAATCGAACGAAAGACTTCGTTGGGTACATAATGTAAGACAGATTCACTTCACACGTGGCTAGCAGAATGATAGGTAAAAACCGGAAAACTTGCAGAGTATCTATTAGTAAGAGGTTCATGGTCTTTCGTCCGAAACCCGGCACATGGCTTGTCGTACAAGATGAGTTGACTTCAATCTAGGTAATCACTGCGTAGCCAGCTCATTCTATTGCTAAGTTGTCTCACTTCGAGACATTGTTGGGCTCGCATTGGCGTAGTTTAGAGACACTTGGTTTAGTTCCCCGGACCAACTACGCATAGACTTTTGCGGCTCAGTTCGTCCACAAAGCCGTTAAGCTCTTCATGAAGCTGACTGAAAACCCCCAAAGATTGTGGAGCTGAATATCTGCAGGCATTCCTATAGTTCGGACGTTTGCTTCGGTTTAAGCAGCACTTGTGGGGGAGTAGAACCCTAGTCACCTCGGATTCTTGTGTAACACACGAAATGAAAGGTACAGCACAGACCAAGACTATTTTCGTTGGATTGGATCTATCTTGACATCGTTGGACGTAGGTCTTCTCTTCTAGCGAAAGGGTGACGAGGGGAACAATGGATTGCGGGGAGCACGGCTTTCTTCAAAGTTATCTAGGCGGAATAATGCACCGAGCTGGTTGGGGTTCATTGCAAAGCCGTATCGGAATATACGGAAAGCTGATCGTCCATTGCCTCGCCGGTTTTGAGTCTCACTGGGAGACCTTGAAGTCGAATCGTTCAAACCCCAGTCAAGCCCATAAGTGCTTAGACTATGCATAAACCATTGTCCACTAGGTGCTGTCTTAGGTATACTCTCATTGAAGTCACAAACTTCAACTGGCCGAGAAGCGAGACATTAATATTGATAATGCATTCTTCCTGTATAATGAACGCATAAGTAAAGTCAACGCCGGGCCGCTCACCGATTTTCCGAACGTTAGAGGTAGCAGGTAAATGAGTCTGCGAAGTAGTAAGCCTTATGGTATTCTGGCTAAAAGGAGATCAAACGATAGGTCAGTCTTCGGGTATGTGGGCTAGTTGGGCTCGTAGATCGTCGGAGATAGTTGGTGCCGGTATGAATTATCTTGAAGTCTCTTGAAATCTACAATACCACTGGCTCTGGAGCATTTGGTTGAAACTCAATCAGTGTCCTTCTACACATCCAGGTTGAAGGCTACTCCATAATGCGCATGAGCACGGTCCCGACGCTTCGGCCATGTGACCAGCTGGGAGCACCGCTAAAGGGCTCTCGGTTACAGAGGGATCGACTTAATGGAGAAGGTAACGATTTGAGGCTAAACGATGCGTCGCTACTTTGAGCGCTATTGGGCAAAATAACATTGGAGGTGATAAGGAGGAGCGCCGAGATGTGGTTGGCGTCCTATTGATGAAACATGAGGAATCACAGCAGGAACGCTAATAAGTGAAGAAAAGACTGCCTCATAACGAAACTTCATCTAAGAACTGGAGCAGGCAAAATAACGCCCCGGTGGATGGCGTGAATACGCCCCTGTAGTCTAGCATAATGCTATATTACTGGACAATCAACCCTGGTGCATTGCATTAGAGAGATGCTGAGATGAAATTCATCTCTTGCATAATCTTCAAGTTTCCTAATGTGGTTGTATGTACGTGGACCTATGTCTTGATGTCTGAGGTCAGCTGCATTTGTTGCATATGTGGTAGCTGTCGGTGAAATCGAGGACCGCCCAGATTCTAGGCTTAGATGGCGGGCCGCCCCTAGACTAGGGGCCGACTATCATACGTTGGTTTGGTGAGAACTTGGAGTACATTCTGCTTTTCAGGTTACATACCTAATGCTAGATAATGTCATTGCATTTCAAAAAATTGAGTCCTCCTGACTAGTTATATACTAATTCAAGATCATGAACGATGTAACAACTAATTAAGCCACACCGAAAAACAAAAGAAAGCATAGGTAGCAAACCATCTCCCAGAAGAAAGAAAGCAATTTCATGTAACCCAGGTACCTAAGGTAGCAGCCTAGATCCACCAAACAACCCCTGGCAAGCAAGGTCTTAGCAGATATCCAAAGTCCCCGACATCAAGGTAAGACCGGATGATTTTCTTCTAGCTCATTCGGCTTCAAGTCGAGTTTGATCTCCTCGAGGTTATAGACTTTGGTGAAAAAAATCCGAATAATGATCATCAACCAATAAGTGATGCGACTCATCCGCTTGCCGCCGCAGCGTGTGGAGGTTGTCGCCCCATCATAGGCGCATCAACACGGACATTGTAATCCTAGTTGCACATCATTTTTGATCGACAAATACCTTGAAGATGCACCACGCAACGCATGAACGAAGCCGGCTTTCCATGAAGAGATCATGTTCATCCTATCTTGCTCGGCTGAAAGGATTATGCCCACTGGTTCTCTTGTGATATTGCTCGTAGCTTCGGCAAATGATTTTTCTCACTACTCTAGCCGAAGGCAATTCCACCAGTACGAATGCGGCGTCAGTTAAAACTACGCTTTGGCTGAAATGGGGTCTCGTCGTCTAGCCTAACTTCTAGGACTCAATTATCTATTAGATGAAAGTTTGGAAGTTGAATGTGCAGAGCATTCTTACCGTAAATAATAAATATTAAAGCTGTAAGAGTAGGAGAGAATTTTAAGGCCTGTGCACTGTATCAAGGTACCTGTATCATGCTGTCGTATTTCGTAGCGTTGCATGATGTGAAAGACCTAGATCAGGACCTCCCCCTTGCTTCCCCCATCTTCACCAGCCATTTTACCGGGCTGCTGGGACTGTTCGGGTCTGGCCGTCAACCCGACTCGATTGTGAAAAGTTACAGTATGCCAGCAATGTTATACACTAATAGGTAGCTACAAGCTTGGGGTGTTAGTGCGTCCATAGAAGCCTTTATATAGCTAACCTAAGCAATAAGATGCATCTATGAGTATCTCATCCAGTTCAGCCCCAGTCATTATAGATACCTAGGTAATTATCACGAAATGTTCTTGAGGTGACACCCATCATGAGCTTAAATGGTGGCGCTCTTTCATTGCGACGTTGAATCCGGGTCTACCTTCGTGGCGCAAGTGCGCATGAGGGTAGAAAAAGATGGTTACGATACTCACTGCTTGAATGCCTACCTACCTACAACACATTACCAGCACTATAGATTAAATCAGGCAATTCCCAGTATTTTAGCACAAGCCCGAAATCAGCCCTAACAATTGGAGTACCCCTATTTGTAATCGAGATCGGCCCTATCCAACTATATACATTATTTCTTCCACTTTACATGCATAGTGCAATACTATTAGTCTCCATTTCGTCTTAGCAGCTAAGACGAGTTAGTAGTTATCACCATCGGTTGGAAGGTTCCTATTACAATGGGGGTGCGTCACTGCTTTCAGGCTATCCCCCCATGTTCATGCTTTGATGTTTCTGGTATCGGGACCACCAAGGATACAAGGATAAGCTGCAGACGACGTACGGCGCCACTGAGCAACCTCTAGCAAGGGCCCCCTCTAGCTTTAGAGAAGGTACTGTGGATGTTATTTGGAAAAAATAAGAATAGTTAAAGGAACCGGAGAGCGATGGACGGTCCCGTCAATCCTTGTCATCCCACTCACGTCACAAAATTAACGTCCCAGAAAACCGGTTGGACCGTTCCATGACGCTATTAGCTTAACAGTATTTAGTTATTCGCTATTTTCGTTTGCTCAAGGTGATACGCTGCCAACCGTAGTTAGCATAGCTTTCACCTTCGGGCCCTTGGGTATCCGTTCCTTGCCTTGATGCTCTAGTGCGGTTTACACGTGCGTACATCACACTCCCCCCTAACTTCAGACCTACAGCCTGTGTGCTAACTGGCTATTATGGGAATTATGGTATAATAAATACATCTAAATGATGAGAACAATTTATGGCTCACCGGAGAGACTCCTGATGCATAACAAGTCGGTTAATCCTCTTGGATACAAGGTTGTTGACAACGTTCGAAGACCGAAGGCGAAAAGAACAATTGCAACTTCTATGTAGATGATATCTGCCTCATATTCGACATCGAGGCGAAAGGGTAATAAGGATTAACAGTACCGAGTTCCAAATAGCACCGCCTTTTGCCAGTATTTCAAAACTAAAATTCCTTGTTCCTTTTTAGTTACGCGTCGGTCGAGACGGGCGTATTAGATTATCCCTTTTCTTTTCGTGCTCTCGCCATAAATTTTAGCCCGGCAACTCTTCTTACCATTGCTTCGTCACGGGGAAAAAAGTAGCGAGTCGGCCTGCATGTCGTAAAAGTCCAGGGGCCATCACAGTACTCCATGCAGATCATATTTTGATCCTACACTAAACACTCACCGGTGGCTCATAGTTCCTGATATATACCTCCTCAGGGTCTGCCCCAGAGCGATCTTCTTTCACGGTTACTTCCCGAGCCCATCAACAAGGAATTTTCTCATATGTGGCTACCCGTGGGCGCCGAGGGCCATGAATAATGCAAAATAAACCCTCATGTTTTTAGCGCGAGAAATCTAGGACCTTCGCCGTGGTGGTTCGTGCCCACGTTGGATCAGAGCTTCTAGCTTCGAGAGTGGCGTTCACTTATGACAGTCTTTTCGTTCACACACTTGTTACTCGCTATCAACACGTATAGATCTTCAGCATTGTCTAAAAAATTTTTATCGCAGTCCTGCAGCGCCAACGTCGATCTCAGAATCCATGATCCTAGCCCTACTAATCTCCCCATCTCCACTCGAGCGAAGGCAGCGTTAGGTTTCGTGGTGTTGCAACTGACACTCCAGAAGCCGCCGAAGATACCCATTCGGCCTATCCATAGATAGGTCTGAGAGCTTATGCCTAAGAAGGTGTGCAGCGATTCCCCAATCTAGGTACATGCTTTGCATCCTTGTTCCCAACCCAAGAGGCTTGCTTAAGCTATAGGTAGAAAGTTGATTTGGTGTGGCTATCTGTATGCATTGTCCTACCACGCACTTCTATGCCTGCTAAGCAATCATAGCCTCGATAGCTCTTGGATGAGGGCCAGGTTACTTTTATGGTCGGATTGCATATCTGGTTCCAGGACATCAAGCAACTTACTAAATCGATTGGTTGGTTTCCCGGCTCTCCACTACCTCCTGCTACATCCCTCTTGCCATTGTTACCATCTTTTTGGCGGTTTACAACGGTCATAGGGGCAAATCTCGAGGTCGAGTCGAAAATACGCTAGGTGCCTCTCCTATAATCCGCGTCCAGGTGCTTCAGCCGGCGGAAAGCCACAACACGGAAGCTGATCACCCCCAAATACAAGCTGCTGAAAGCGGCTTATCCCTCGGCCTTCGCGCTAGAGAGCCTTGTCGATGGTGATCACCATCCGACAACTTTCCAGTGCTCAGGGGTACGTAGTTTCCCGAACATATATCCCCCCGAACCGCCCGGATCTATGATAGGTATAATGCCTTATCAGTACCCGCCGCCACAAGAGAGCCCAGAGTTAGGGGTGTCGCAAGGCGGCTACATGGATAATCATCCAGCACCCACCCAAGAAGTAAGTTCTGCCAGTAATCAAACCCAGCATAATCTCCATTTTCACCACTCACCACTTCCTCTATTTTGCAATCACATAGCTCTGGGCAACCAGATGCCCCCCACACGGCGACAAGAACCCCAATCCAAAGGATTCCGTCTTAAAAAAATCGCCTCGACCCCTAACGTGAGAGAGCAGGGGACGAATGAAGCCGACCATGGACCCTCCGGCCTTCCTAACGAAAGGAGAAGGAATAGGCTTGGTTATCACCGAACACCCATTGCTTGTAGTAAGTATCCTCGCAGGGTAATAATAGGTAGCTTGAGTATCTTCGCATAAATACTAAAGTGCGGTCTACTCTAGAACACTGCCGAAGAAGGAAAATCAGATGTAAACAGCCCGAAGCGCCAGATGTTCTAGGGCGCTGCGAAAGCTGCATGAGCCTCAATAAAGACTGTATCTACACGGCAGTAAACCAGCAGCCACCGCCACCTGCAACAGGGCACAGGCAAGGAGCAGGAACACCTACTAATCTTGCATCTCCTTCCACATCCCCAGCACTACCGACGGGACATTCTGTGGAAGCACAGTCAAACGCACCGTACCAGTTGACCACAATACCGTCGATGCCAAGTAACTCAATGGAAGCTGAAGAAGAAGAAGCATATGCGACAGAGCCTAGAAGTAGGTGTAGTCTAAAGCATCCCCATATCTTTGCGACGTGCTAAGACATTGAATAGTCCCATCGAATGCGCCTAGCGATCCGACGTTCAGCTACGGACACGATGCAGGCAGCTGGCTACCAACAGGAGCGGGTGCAAGCACTGCGAGGATGCCCGGCGATTCGAGTACCATGTGGACGAGCTTCGCCCACGGCCTACCTGACGGCTCAGACCCCTCGTCCTATAATTCTCAGCACCCAACAGGCTCTGCAGGGTTAGGGAGGATAAATAGTACTTCTCGCCTCGACGATGGGTGGAGATCATATCCGCCAGGGACAAGATCCATGTCCTATAGCGATGATCAATCTGGACGGTACGATAGGCAGACATCCCTCGCGACCAATGCCGTCCCGGAGGCAGGCCTGGGTATTCAGGACCCTCTATCGGCCGGTGCCGTGCCGCATGCGACTTACGGTACGTGGCAGCAGTACCAATATTCTAGACCCAATGAAGACTATGGTGGATGGTATGAGGACCGTGAACAGTCTCCGCAAACACATGCCTTGTCGGCCGGCCAAGATCCCTCTCAAGCCGGAGGCATGTATTACGGCGGGAGATGACAGCTAAAATTGACAACGGGATGATATGCTAGGGATGGACAGGCTACACTTGCAGCTCTCCTCTATGTCATCTCATCCCTGTGGCATTGCATTCTGTTGTCGATTGGAGTGGGTCCCACTCCTAGAGCTGGGAGCATACATTCCCATTATGCGTTGATGTGCGAATTGATGATTTCTGCTTTGATTAATTGCTTTATAATAGAAAGGATGCAAAAGGAAAAACGATTGTAGGAAGGAATAGGGAATATAAAAAAGCGCGAGAAGTAAAAGGGCTAGACAATTGACTCGCCTGAGCACAGGGGAGGGATCTGCGACATTCATAAACTTGAAAACGTCTGGGGAGATCGACAAGCATACACCCACCTTAGACCCGCGACGCGAAATCAATTAACCCCCATGACTCGGAGTTTTTGGACATAGCCTCTCTATTTTTGGCTTGGTACTCTCCGGGTAGGTGCCTATCCTCCTAGGTATCTGGGTCACCTAGCAACGTTCGACATTCGGGAAAAGCACTCGCAACCTTCACCTAACCGATCGAGGGGAAATATACTAAACTGCTAGTATTGTCGATTATGAGGCCTTCAGTGTCAATATTCGCCAAGAATAATAATGCTAGTAGTACCTCGATCGGACATCTAAAGCCTATCCGGGCGCTCAATTTTCTCCCCTCATTAAGACCAACTCAACTGAGGCTTGCCAAGTGGCAAAGAAGGGAGACTAAGCGTTGCTCATATGAATGAAGAAGATCTTACAGAAGCCAGTTGTCTATATCAGTAAGAATACACCAGATTTTCGGAGGTTTGCGCTTGGGTAGCCAAAAAAGTCCGCGCAATGGGCAGCGGGCAATTAAAGGTCGATGCGCCTTCCTGCCTCAACACCGAAAGTGCTCAGGCCTAATACGAATTTCCTTGGGTATTATGCAGATTCCGACCTCCAACGGCTTTGGAGCAAAAGAGAATAACTCAATGTTAAGAATTCGAGAACTACTCATGACGATATTGGGGAGATATGGTTTCTCATTCCTTAAACCACCTGCGTCTTTAGTTTCTCCTACTCCTTTTTTTTTTCTTTTTTCTTTCTGGCGCCACCTGGTCTTAGCGATGGAGGAAAAAAAACTTTAGTTTCGAGAGGTACTATGAAAAGGGGCTTTCAAACGGACATTGTTCTTGGGATTTAGTTTCTCTTCTTATCTTGTCTTGGCTTTCGGATGGTTAAAAAGTCTGAGTACGTTTTGGTTTATTGGCTATAGTGTATCTATATTTGATAGAGGGAGCGAACTGGACTCTCCCTGTAGATAACAGTTAGGATGTCTCACCAAATGTCCTGGACATATGTATATGCCAACTTAAGTGAACATTTATATAAAGGCGTACGTTTATTCGCTGAGGCGGTAAAGAGTTGTTTGCCGGACGAAATGACCCGCACTCCTTTATGACGTGGGCTTCAATGCTCGTAATATAAACTTGAGGGGAATGGCGGATACCTAGTTACACAGCGATATGTAACAAATCTCCTCGGCTTCAATGAGCCGAGTTTGTCTTAGATGACCGGTATGATTTGACATATTCTTTCTATTGTTGTTGTAGTAGTCATAATGTATATTGATCTTGGCTACATTTATGTGAGACAATGCCCTATTAACGCCACCAAGAGGATATTAATTGTTCGACCAAGATGGCCCGAAACAATTAGCCCAGCGCCTATGTCTAGTAGCAAAATACGAGCAATGGAACCCTACTCCCAAGCGGAGACCTTCTGGTCAGTTCGTCGCAGTCTATTCCTTTATGATTCCAATTGAAAGGTCAGAACTATCAAACTAATATAGGCGCTGATACTGAGGCTTGTGAGGAGAAGCACGCTATTGCCGCTGGTGCGAAATTTGTTCTTCACTTCGCCATCGCAACCGGTGGTGGTGAAGAATTGCCTATTGCCCTGATATCGGCGATATATGGCGCACAACAAGACCGCTGCACCATAGACGGCAAAGAGGGCGCCTATAGCATAAAACTCGGAGGTGAAGATTTTAAGTATGATTAGGGCAAAGCTGAACTGTGAAAGGGCCGTTCGCATATATGCTCCTTCAAATGTTCGCTGGGCGGCTCGTATTTCAACCAACCTACACGACATGGCAATCTAAGGTCAGCGACGTGGTACCGTGTTACGCGGAAATCTACGAGGCCCATATCAAACAGCAGAAATCGGACTTAGATCATTGTTGTGAGTCATAACGATTATTTCTTCATAAAATGCCGGACACAACCAGTTTGGGCCTCAGCGTTACGTGGCTTGAGTTTCCAGGAGGCACAAATGAGATTGAAACCTACTCTTGTGACGTAAGGACCACCGACCGAGCACGGTGCATTCGTAGATGAAGTCGGTCTTCTGGGTGTGGCTATAATACGATGGTAGGTTAACATACATTCAAGATAGCAATGCTTATGTAGGCAATCCAAGAACAAACTGTTCAGTCATCTCGAATAATACAAGTAATATGCCTCAGTACACTTACTTGGAACATAATTTCGAATACGATTTACTTGTGTTTGCTACCAGACAACCTCGTACATATGCTTATGCGATGGTATTGTGAGATGTTGATAAGTGAATACAAAATGATGAAGGATGAATAAAAATTATGGTACATGGCATTATGTTGCGGGGCTCCATCATTAAGCCCCAACTCCCCGCCTCCTTTTTTCTCCACAGGGCCCTCTATGAATTCGGTAGCTTTAAACTCTACAGTTGTTAGTAGAATCACATATTTTGCAGGCAAGGACGAACCGAATAGTATCGGGAACGTAAACTTATCCTCGTCGCAGCTTCCTAGCTGTAAAAGAAAAATTATAATTTGGACACGTGACTATTTGCTGTTCTTTATCCCCCAACCTTTTTTTTTTTTTTTTTTTTTTTTTGTTCATTTTCAAACTTGTTGGTTTTCAAACCCACAATCCTGACAATCTTGAGACTTCAATGATGCAACCTTCTGCGGCACAGCACTACCTGGAATTTCCAAACTAAGGATTTAGACGCACGTGATAAACGTCCTCATCTCGGAGATTACCATGATACGCATTACAACTGTCGATATGGTCGATGTGGCCTTCTATCCATGGTCATGTTGCATCGCGCTGCGCGTTTAACCAAATTGACGCCGTGCTCTGTGCTGTGCCGTTCTTCAAACGACTATCTAACCTGAACTCACCGAGTGCTAGACGATGCCAGAGAACTTGCTCGTTTCCAAAGCCGCGGCTAGTTCCGCTGCTCTGGTTCCCTTGCCCTTTTACGCCTTTGGTGCGTAGTAAGTTAGATACAGGTCTCACTGGAGACATTGATACAGCGAGTTTGGTACCAACCTCGTCTCTAATATTCAAACCAAGCCACCTCTGACCGGGCCTCTGCCAGTCCTCTCTGCCTCGATGGGCTGACTGAATCGACTCCGGACTCCGGATTATCTAATACCACGTTTCTATTGTCGCCCTTTTCCTGATTGCAGAACAATGTCCCGATCGACCAATTTCCAAGATTATGGTCGGGGTTTCTTGACCTTGTCACACACTTATCTCGATTTTCCACAGCTGTATTGCCGCAGTCACGGCTGTGCGCTGTGCCCGCAGTGCTTAGTGGACTGCCACGGTTTCCACGCTACTGCAAGTTATCAAGACAAGAACCGGCACTTACCTACTTTTTTTGCTCCTAAGTGTCCATTTTACGGGATTATTCGCGAGCTTGATAGAATTAATTCTATTACACCTCAAAGGCTCCGGAGTAATCCAAAACGTTACGAAGAAGGAATCGACACTAGAAAGCATAATTTTCCTTCTCATGGATTTGATGCCGGACCCCGGGAAATTCCTGCCGGGCTATTTCATCAGCTCGTGCTACAGTAGCATTTGTCCATTTCTATTTTGCCCAATCACAGGGCCGAGACAATGGTTACAGAGTATTTTATTCTTTCGCTTATGAAAATCTGTAGTGCGGCTGGGTCAGAAATGAGGGGGTTTATGGCCATTATTCGTCTTCCCGCATTCTGAATGCACCGCAATGATATATATCAATTCGCATTTAAGTATGGATGCGAATGACCGTGTTTAGGCCTCGGTGTATATTGGCTACTGCCGCGGAGCACCGCCATGACACGGGAGTGCTTATGGGCATACATGGGCATACAATGTCTAGTACGAGTCTGTCTATCAGTCAGTCATCCGAAGTGCCTTGCGATCTCACTCGACTGAGTGGGCTCACAAGTGGGGTCCATTCGGGGCTGAGAAGGAAGCGAAGAACGCCTTACAAGTACAAACCCCTGTTCTCTCTCGAGGATAGAACGCCTAGCTGGTCTGGCGATGACCCAATGATGGTCAGCGATCCAATCAAAATGGTGTAAAGAACTTTCGAGGGGAGCCGCAGTAGTGCGCGAGCCCTACCACTGATGTATTGATTTCGTGCGAATTGCCTTGCCTACAGGTAGGTACCTAGCAAGAAGTGTACTGCCCATTTGCCCATTTCGGGAACACCCTCGTCTTCTTCGACCATTCCCGCTTCTCCCTGCCTCTTCTCGATATCCAATCCACTCTATTTTCCTTCTTCGTCCACAGGAACAATAGCTTGTTGAGCCTTCGATCGCCGTTCCGTCATTTTCCCTGTATTTCTTGCACCTTGCACGGCCCCCTCACAGTCCACCGGCACAGCTTTTTGATCAGATTAATTCCTCTCGATAGAGGGGAAACTGGTCGCCGCTAACGTGGGCGTATTTCCATTTTGGCGCTCAATTCCGTCGAACTCCACTTCTCTTAAGCGCCGCCGCCGTGACAAGGTACCCGGCTTACCCCCCCTAGTATTGTAGCATCCATATTCGAGTAGATCCTCCTCTGGTTTCTAAGCTAAGTTCTTAGGAAATCAATTGAGAATCATATTTGCTATTTTCAATACCACACATACACATACACACACGCACATCGAGCTTCGTTAGTCGTCGCGAGTTATCGCGTGAAACTGTCGCAGAGAGTCGATCTAAAGAGACTGATCGCGTTCGGTCGCGAGGCTATCGCTCGATCGGTCCCGGATTGTCACGCGGTGTAGTCGCGGTCGCAGTCGCATAGGAAGAATATGGTCGTTCTCTGACGACCTTCTATCAGGAGCTACGCAGTTCTCATGTTATACGTCGATTAAATATATACCAGCCCCGAGTCGCCCATCTATTTCTCAGCTATGACCATGAGTGGGGGATTCACAGTCTCGCCCGCGTCGCTCGACCTTCGCGATCACGTAAAGGATCGGGCGCAACAACCCCGCCGCGACATCTCCAATAACTACAGCTACAATTACAACAACTACAATCCTAACCAGAAAGGTCCCACGACACCTATTGAATCTCATTTGCTATCGCCGTATTCTTCTCATGTTCGAAGCAACTCTGCCTCTCCCACAAACAATTTCAATACCCCCGCGGACTCTGTCTCCACCGATATCTACCAGTCGAGTGACCTCGGTAGCGAGTTTGATGACGCTCTTCTTTCAGTTGACTTTAACAACTTGGACAGTGGAATGCCTCATTTCCTTGAGGACTTCGACAACACACAGAACTCTTTTGGTCCTCATACAACGAACCAGGATAATGGTAACGTCGATACTCAGTATCCATTGAGTCCCCATCAGACGCCCTCCATCCAATCGACATCGGCTTTTGATAGTAACGCAGAGGCCGGTGTTGACTCTAATGCCCCGGCCGAACCTCAGTATTTCTCAAACGAGGCTCGTCCTTCCACAAATTCTGTTGATTCAAACCAGTCTGCACCTCAGCTCACACCTGATACCAACGGTGATAGCTTTTCAAGCGACGATAACCCCATACCGACCGCACTTGCCATGGCTACTCGAAGCCCTCGCGTGACTGTTTCCATGTGGAATCAGGGTAAGGAGGCCCCAATACAGGGCGTTGAGAGGCCACTCAACGTGGAAATGGAAGCCCCATCTACTACGCATGCTTCATATAGTTTGGCCGGTGACCTAGCTGGTGAAGTCACCCACGAAAACCAACCGGCCGTATTTCGAGATGCACATGGTAACTGGTTACCACACTCCACTGCGGGGTATCGAGGTCTCGCCCCTGGAAACCGTCCTTCCGAAGAGGTACCGAGCCCAAATCAACAAGCTGCCCGCAGAGAACGCGATGAGAAGAATAAGGAGGTTTTCGAGTGGGTTTCTCGGTCGACTGGCGATCGGAATGATTTTTCTGGTGGCTCCGACAGCTCCTCTAACAGGGTTGCTAGCGGGCAGAGTTCGGAGAACGACAACATACCTGACGCCGAGATTCCTCTAGGGAATACAACTGAAAATAGGCATCTCCCGGGACAGACGTACCTAAACGTGGATGGATCGGGCGGACCTCTTACACACACCGACTTTGACATAATGCGACAGATATCAACTTGGGGGGATGCGCCGGCTATTCATGCTATCCAGTCCGATCGCAAATACCAGCCGGAAACGTCGCAAGCGGCTATAGAAAAGTTCAATCGTCAATGCCAAGATAACGATTCGATCGTATCGAGAGCAGCTACCTGGGGAACCCGCCGGCGGAGTTTGCCTAGTATTGTGGACATGGAAGGAATTATTAGTGGCAACTTCTTAAAGAAATTGTCCATTAGTGGTCACTCCCGTCGACCTAGTTTCATGAAGAGAATCCCTAGCCTTGTACGTAAACCTAGTGGTAGCCAAATCCGGAAGCGCAAGGGGAGCAATGCCAGCGAGATACCGCAGGATGATTCCGAGGACCAAGAGCGCCGAGAGTCTAAAGACACCTTGGCTCCGCCGTCACGTACTTCTAGCTGGGGAATTAGTAGCATTACTAAGAAACCAACACCCAGTCTTAACACGGCTTTGGTTGGAATGGCCACTGGAGCCGCCTCTATCGGTACTACTCATGCCCGAAGCGGCTCAATCAGCGCAATGTCGATGACCTCTCCGAAGAGCCCATTCGGATCCCTCAATGTACCGCCTGTCAAAAACGCCCTCAGGAGACAAAGGAGCAAGACAGAGCTTCCAAAGGGTTCCAATTTCGAGGCCCTCTCACACCCGCACTTAGTCGGAATGCTAAAGAGACAAGGCGGCCCACCTGTTGCTTCGTTAGCAAGAACCCAGCCAGCACCAGAGCAGGATGAAGATGACGACGACGATGAAGAAGGTTTTGACGAAGCGGATATAAAGCCCGAACCAAACAAATTGAAGCCCATAGAACCAACCCTTGCTGGCTTCCGGGAACACATCCACAACTTGAATCCTTTACTACCGAGTGAGAACTCCTGGTTAGTTGAGCGTATTGCGCATCAAATGTTAGCGCGCTACAAACAACTCCAGACTGCCAAAATTAGGCATCTACAAGTTATCAATCAACAGAGCTGCTCTAGTGGCACTATGTGCCTCGCGATGGGCGGATCCGCTATTCCCCTTGATAGTAAAGGAGGCGAGCGAGGCTTTGATCCATTGTCGGCTCGACCGGATTCTTCCGACGGTGATGCTGCACCACTCGAGGGTGGTATCAATTCGGAAAGTTTCCCTCCGGGTATTCCCATGCCCCCGACAATGTCTCTCCCGGCGGAATTCGAGTGTCGGCTGTGCTTTGCCAGTAAGAAATTCCAAAAGCCTTCCGATTGGACTAAACATGTCCATGAGGATGTTCAACCATTCACGTGTACCTGGGAGAGGTGTCGTGACCCCAAGATGTTTAAGAGAAAAGCCGATTGGGTTCGACATGAAAATGAAGGGCATCGTCACCTCGAGTGGTGGATTTGTGATGTTGAGGATTGTCGCCATGTCTGCTACAGGCGCGACAACTTTTTACAACATCTTGTTCGCGAGCACAAGTATACGGAACCGAAGATTAAGACGAAAGCAGCCATCAAGAAGGCTGGTAACGCTGACCGTACGTGGTTGAAGGTGGAGCAATGTCACGTTGAGACGCTAGCTAAGCCATCGGATGAGCCTTGCCGATTTTGTCGTAAAACATTCCCAACATGGAAGAAGCTTACGGTCCACTTAGCAAAACATATGGAACATATTAGCCTCCCTGTGCTGGAAGTAGTTGATAGGAAGGAGGTCGACGCAGATACACTCATCAGCCCCATACAAGATCCTCCCCGACCCAGCTTCCCAATCCCCCCAGTCAAACAGGAGCCCCAGCCGTTCACTTCTCAGAGCGTTAATACAACGCCTAATACTATCCCAATGGAGTACGCTCCTAATAACCTTACGTATGGTTCTACTCAGGTTCCACTCCAAAATCCTTATTATGCGCAACATCAAATGACTCAGTCATATGCCGAGATGTCTTCTAACCGAGGACATCCTTTAATGATGCCGCCGACTTATAATAACCCTCAATCTCAATATCATGCATTACCTGTCACTTCAGCGCCGTCTTACGGCTCATCTACGAATGCATACATGAATCTACAACCTCAACCCCAACCCCAACCTCAATCCCAGCAGGAAGGACTAGAGCCATTCCCTCAGTTCGAGATGAACCCACTAGGAATACAGGATTCTACTGGATCTCTGGGCTATGAAAACTTCGCTCCGGGTGGCATGCAACCCGTCGAGCAATACGGTAGTCACCCGGGTTCGGTTTCACCCTATAATCACTCACCTCACCAAGGCCATGGAAGCTTTTACAGCTAATAAACGACGATTCACTACTCTACTCTACTTTGCGGTTTACGTTTGCGATTCCTCATTATGACAGATACCCCCTCGAGCTGGAGTTTTGTAGGATAACCTAGGACAGCCCGGGATATATACTTCATCATGTTTATTCCTCACGCTATTGATTTAGAAAATTTCGCGCAATTTACGATATCCCTTATGTTTGGCTGGGCATTATTTGTATATCTGGTTATTCAATGAACTATCTGATGCGTTCAAATGGTCATTGGATCTTCTTTTCAAACGATTGATAACCAGACATTTTATGTCGTGCTGTATTTGATACACCGGCGAGGCATACTTTGGCTGATATATTATTTCCCTTTCTTTTTTCTTTTGGGTCATGTCTGGTGGTAGAAAACATTTACGAAATGGGTGGGCGACTGATGAACTTTGAAATATGCGTGACGACGGCGGAATGCTGCATACAATCATCCGACCTGATGAGAAGCGGATTTCTTTTTCATTTCTTCCAGTCATCGGGCTTGGTGGTGGTTTGGCGTGCTTTCCTCTAGACTACTCCAATAGACCTTTTGCTCGTATTTACACATCTTACATTCAAAACCTTTTGCGTGACATTTTTGACCGAGGTTAATATCTTAAATGGATGCCTAAAATTTGTAGTCTTGGCTTGGACTGGCGGCCTCTCAGGTTTATTGGGACGGCGGGTCTTATACATATGATGGACTATCTTCATTAATTTCCTGGTCCACCTAGCGTCGTAGGCTCCATCTAAGTACACTGTAGGGTTATGAAGAATATATTTATGCACTACGATGTGAGCTTCAGGTATATCTTCCTCGAATGAGCTGAAGGGGTTAATAAGAGATCTATGATATTACTCAATATCGGATAATAGCGACACCAATAAAGCAGGTTATGGTGGAACCGACTTTAAGTAGATTTAAGCTTGATTCCGATGGTGATCAAACTCACGGACTTGATTCATAGCTCACGCCGGCTATATGAAGTTACCATACCGGAATTGCTCCTATTTTCATGCCTCATCTTTCACTAACGGCATTTAGAGCAGTCTAGTCGACCAGTGAAATTTATCTCTAGTATTTCATTAATAATACTGTTTCAAAAGGTTCTATTGCGATTCTATCCTTCCACGTAGCATAAACACACTAATTAGTGGACTGGGTAGATGTGTCGATGCTTATTAAATAGAAGACCTGGGCACGTGGGAGCGTTGTCGAGGTCGGAATCTGGAATTAGGGCTAAGTATGACCTATTTCTTCCATAATTTTGTTGCTATGCGATGCTGTATTCGATGCATAATAGAGACCCACGCAAAGACTGGGATGGACGGTTCGTCATATTAGATCGCTAGGGTTCGATAATAAGATGAATCTGTATCAGATACATAGTCATATGTACTGTAGAATTGGGATATCAAGGAAATATGATCGATGATCCTTTTTTCTAGAGTTGTACATGACGTAGAAAAAAAAAGAGTTACAAACGGGAGAAAAGTTCGTGAGATATCTTTCTCTTTCCTTGGTTCTTGTCCGTTACCTAGGTGCCCTTCCCAAGACATCGTATTCAGCATTGACTCCTGTTTTGGAGTGTGGCTTGGAATTTAGTGCAGTGTAGAGGTCATAAGTCGAGATGGCGGCGCTGGAAGCCCCTGGAAGTTATCCTTACACCACGCATTTCTGGAGATAGCCAGCTGTTTTCTGACCAATCGTACAATTTCCTCCCTTTCTTTTCTTTTTATCAGCCAACCAAATTCCCGTATTTTGTCTCGAGCCAGGTACCTAGAGTTGCTTTGTTCTTGGTTAAGCATCTGGGCATTCCCCTTCTAATACGCTAAATTATGCCTGCGTACCGCTTCTTGTTATAATCAAACCACCTGTACTTTCTCTTCAATATAAAGGTATTTATTCTCTTATGTATGTAGATGACTGCCGCGCACTAGATTATGGTACCCGTTTGAGACGGCGCGATTTGTCTACCTATCCTCGACCTACTATTTTCACACCATGTTTCGAAATTCCAGAATGGCTGGCTCCACGGTCCCCAAAACGACCGGACCTACTATGGAGGTTGCCGGACATCCAATGATCTTCCCAAGGGGCTGGTTTCATGTAGATTAGCTTAGCACCCCCTAGTCATATCCTCTGGGGCTGGCTCCACGATGATGGCACTGATAGCGCTGACAGGGGTTTACAGGAGACAGGGGTACTGGACCTCGAATGTTCACTCAGCAAGGGGACAGCGCCAATTGGTCGTTTGTCTTTCATTCTATCATAGAGAGATCTCGTCAGGGGCCTCAATGGGGTGCATGTACATCTTTTGATCTAAGCTTCTTCACCAACCAAAATGCTCTGACCTTCACTCTTTTCCTTTGGCGCCGTTACCCTCTTTCTGATTTGAGCCGTTCTTTTTGGTGATCTTTCCTCGCACATTCGTTTACTGCTCTAAGCTAAGTCCCGTTTCATATATGCGCCGACATCGACCTTCACTACTACGCTATCGTCGACCTTCTCGTCATTATTGAAGTCGGCCCCCTCCGCCCCAAGCTGCCAAACCTCCATAACTTTTCCATCTATAGAGAACAAACCTTAGTGTTGCTGCGAGCCTCGTTTTTTTTTTTCTTTCTTCAGAAAGGCAACTTGTTGCCATTTTCCATTCTTGCCACAGGTTGATCCTTGGCCATCTTTGATTCTCATGTGTTTTCCCCTTTTTTGAATAACAGCGACAATAATATCCTCTCTTTACACTCTTATTCTTTGTCCTAAACGAACTTTATGTGTTCACTTTGAGGTTTCGAGACGATTATCTATCGAGGAAATCAGCCGGCCCCCATCTATCTCCGACGAACAAATTTCGAAACAAAAAAGGACCAACTTATAACCAATACAAGTTTATAATACCATTTTTAGGAAAAAGACCCATTTACGGTGTGGTATATCGGAAAGCATCTAGCGATTGATTTTCAAGCATAACTCGGTAGCGAACGCATACGGGAGGCGTCGAATATACAAATAGACAAACGGATTGTTCCATTTTCCCGGTTGCTTTACGATTTCCTTGACATATTCTACGATATAGACCCAAAAAATTACCGATCGATATGGCGATATCGAGTTCGAGGTGGAATATCCGACGGGCAGCAATATTAGCAACGGCAATTGTTAGTGGGGTCTTAGGAGACGATTTATTGGTGACGAATGGGTTCAACAATTGTGAGGACGATAGCAATATCAAGGTCCAAAAAGTGGATATCTCGTACAACAATGCCGACAAGACAGTGGTTTTCGATGTTGCGGGTACGAGCGATAAGAGGCAGAATGTAACGGCGACGCTTTCCGTGACGGCGTATGGTCAGGATGTATACACGAATAGCTTTAACCCCTGCAATGAGACGACATTCGTTAAAGACCTATGTCCTGGTAAGTTATTACTCCCTAATTTCAATTTGTGAGGCCATATTATTAACAGTGAATAGTTCCTGCAGGGTCATTTGGTGCGAAGGGGACGCAAGCAATACCTGAGCAATATGCTAACTCTATACCTTCTATTGCCTTCCAAATACCGGATATCGCAGCACAAGCAACGCTACAGCTTAAATCATTAGACGACGGAAAAGACGTAGGTTGCATCCAATCACAAGTTACGAACGGAAAGACCGCCAGTGTCGCTGCGGTGTCGTATGTGGCAGCTGGTGTAGCCGGAGCAGCTTTATTAGTGGGTGGTGTCGGAGCAATTGGTGCAGCATTCTCCGGAGCAGGGGGAGCTAGTGTAGCCAGTGGCGCAGGAGGAGGAGGCACCATCAGCCCAAATTTTGGCGAGGTCTTCGGCGTATTCCAAGGATTTGCTATGAACGGCATGATGTCTGGCCAACTACCGCAAGTCTACCGGAGTTTCACGAAGAACTTTGCTTTCTCGACGGGTCTTATCCCATGGCAACAGATGCAAGTTTCTATTGACGATTTTCGAGGTATGACCGGTGGAAACTTGACTAATGATAGCGTCGACTTCCTGAAAAAGGCTACCCTCGTTTTCCCCGACAACTCGACTTCGACCCCGAACAGTTCGGTTCTCAAGCGAGCTGTCACTGATATCGTCACCCTCGCTATTCGTGATGTCGAGACTACGGCTAATGCAACGGCTACCGACGGAAATGCGGCGACAAGCACTGAGGCAACACTCCGAGCAGCTGTTTCTGGTATTCAGGGATTTGCCGCACAATTGACGGTACCGCAGGCCAACACTTTTATGACTGTGCTACTAATCGTTGCCATCGTTATTGGTGTCATCGTCGTCGGTATCTTACTATTAAAGGTCATCCTCGAAGCTTGGGCCCTATTCGGCAGTTTTCCTGAATCTTTAACCGGCTTCCGCAAGCATTATTGGGGTTCAATTGCTCGCGCCATCACATCCATGATTCTGCTGCTCTACAGCGTCTGGGTTCTATATTGTGTATTCCAATTCACACATGGAGATTCCTGGGCCGCTCAAACACTGGCCGCAGTTACACTCGCGATATTCACGGCTATCCTTGCCTTCTTTTCTTGGAAAATCTGGAGTATGGCCCGCAAGCTCAAGAATAGTGAAGGAGATGCAACAGGCTTATATGAAGATAAGAAAATTTGGGTCAAGTATTCCCTCTTCTATGAATCTTATAAGAAAGATTATTGGTGGGTTTTCGTACCAGTAATCGTATACATGTTCGCGAAGGGATGTGTTTTGGCCGCTACTGATGGTCATGGTATGTCCCAAACTATTGCTCTATTAGTCGTCGAAGGATTGATGCTTGGACTACTGCTTTGGAGCAGGCCATTTGAGAGGAAATCTGGTAACGTCGTCAACATCGCGATCCAAGTCGTGCGCGTCCTATCCGCCGTCTGTATCCTCATATTCGTTGAGGAATTTGGCATTTCTCAGACCACACAAACCGTTACTGGCGTCGTTTTAATTGCCATACAATCGGCTCTAGCCGGAACACTTGCGATCCTCATCGCATGGAACGCGATCGTGGCATGCTGCAAGCAAAACCCCCACCGCAAGCGCAGAAAGGAGATGGGTAAGTTGAAAGCCCTTGAACTGCCGAAATATGTGCCGCCTAGAACGGCATACTAATAAATACCACAGAGAAGATGCAGCATGATATGGACGACCTAACGCCATTAGACGCCCGCAATTCGCTGCTCTTAGATCGCACTAAGACAAATGAGTCTACCGCGATCACTATCACTTATGCTAATGCCGTCGCGGATGTGAAGAAAGCACCTAGTCGGCGCAGCTCTTCACCTGAGCGGTATATGGGGGTCGCACTTGAGCCGCCGAGTTCTTATTCACCACTCAACGGTTCATATAACAGACCGTTAACACCGACAACACCGATGAGTGGACCGAATCAAAGCCGCGAGAACCTCGTCGCGAACGCGGCACCTGTTGGACGTCAACCCACGATACCAAACATGGGTGGCGGATATAGCAGCTATAACTATGGACAACAAAATGGATATTCGGCTTATCGTGCGCCGAACCGGTATTAAGTTGAGAAATGAGTCGGAGTGTGTCAGAAAATGAGAATGAAAGAAAAGAAGTTTTGAGGAGTGACGGTAGGGATGAAATATACCACCATGGTGACGGAGAGGAGGAGCAGATTTAATTCCGGTTCGGCGTTCCCTAGGAAGCCCTTTAATGTGTCACGATACGCTGTATAAAAATCAACAGAGCAATCTATTTATACCCCGTCTCACCTGGTGTTGGGGGATTCGGGGATTTACATAGAGGCTTTGATATCCATATATATTCCATTTTTATTTGTTCTGATGGCCGTTCCCTATCTTCTGTTCTAGTATATAGCTAAGCCTGTTATTGAGTTGTAGTGATTACGGTCGCATGTTATCAATGTTCATGAAACCTAGCATTGTCGGAGTCTTGCTGTGATAATCTGTAGATTTAGTCTTCATAACAAATTAGAGTTGATATCCAATTATCATGGTAGTCAACTTGTAATACAGTAATTTAATGTTGTCGTGAGTTTGGAACTCTTCGTAATTGATTGTAGGCACAATTGATGATGATGTAATCAAAAATGCACTAGTATATGATGACTAAGTATCTGCAGAAGGAGCTTTGACCATCGGGGCCGGGGTTGTCACTTAAGGTAATAACGACGCGTGAGACCAGCTGCCTTGAGCTTCGGAGCGAAGCCTTGTATGGTCCAATCTCAATCAATCATTTACAACTCTCATTCACTTGTTTGTAACAACACCACATCAATTCATCGTCTATTTCCTCCTTCTTTTCAACTTTACTGAGAGCACAGCCAGCGAGGTTAAGGAAAAAATAATCATGGATACCCTCGTGGCCAAGTACAGCCGTCCGGCTACATTCCACAAGGAGACCGTTGCAGAGGACCAGCAAGATGATCTCCAGAACGACATGTCTCCCAGTTTATCTCTTAAATTCGCCATGCCCCCGGTAGCCCAAGTGAGTAGTACCGCACTCCAATATACAGGCTATATTAAGCTCCATAAAGCCAAGGGAAGACGAAGTTTATATAGCTAACATATCCCTAAAACCAGCCCTCGGCCTGGCTCCGCGCAGCTACAGACGATCGATCGAACCCGGACTGCCCGATCAAGATTGCGCACGGTACGACGACACTAGCCTTCCGATTCCAGGGCGGTATTATCGTAGCGACAGACTCTCGAGCGACGGCTGGCAACTGGATTGCGTCGCAGACGGTCAAGAAGGTGATTGAGATCAACAGCTGTCTGCTAGGAACCATGGCTGGTGGTGCTGCCGACTGCCAATACTGGCTGGCCTGGCTCGGTATGCAGTGCCGTTTACACGAACTCCGCCACAAGCGCCGCATCAGCGTCGCCGCCGCCTCCAAGATTCTCGCCAATCTCGTTTATAACTACAAGGGGATGGGACTATCTATGGGTACGATGTGCGCCGGCGTTACCAAGGAAGAGGGACCTGCTCTATACTACATCGACTCCGATGGTACCCGTCTTGCTGGAAACTTGTTCTGTGTTGGTTCCGGTCAGACTTTTGCTTACGGTGTGCTCGACGCTGAGTACAAATACGAGTTGAGCGTGGATGATGCTCTGGAGCTGGGTCGTCGAAGTATCTTGGCTGCTACGCACCGTGATGCTTACTCCGGTGGTTTCATCAACTTGTATCACGTCAAGGAAGAGGGTTGGGTCAAGCACGGTTTCAACGACACGAACCCCATATTCTGGAAGACGAAGTTGGAGAAGGGCGAATTTACCAATGTCACCAGTGCGCTGGATTAAGTTACGATATGGTTGAAAGGAGACGAATTATGGGTATCAGGCGTATATGCCAGATGCTCTTAGAGCATTACGCATGAATTTAGGAGTTCAGAAGTGCAAGACAAAGGGGAAGAGGACGTGAAGGAGCTTGGTAGATCGCCATAATAGCTATCTAGGCTAATTCTTACGGGCCTCTAGAACCTGCCTTGTAAATGTACAACAACTCAAGCATCAATGCATTTTACCCGCTTTGACTACAATTGTATCTGCAATGTTTTCCTATGATACCGTAGCGCCGATATATGCTATGTGATTGTACAAATAGTTATGCAAGGGCATTAAACAACTCGCTTGAAGTCGTTCTAAGCCAGAACTATGGTTTGAGTTTCTAAGTTTCTAAAGGGGTATCGTCGTTCCTTCTCATCTTCAACCTTTCTCCACCCTTCAACTCCTAATATACCTCCTGCAGCCGTCGAATCCATGTACCACTTCCTCAATGCAACAATATCCAGCTCGCTCCGCCATCCGGCTTCATACATCTCCATACCCGTCCACGCAATCATGGCCGCATTATCCGTACACAACGGTATCGGCGGACACTCGAGCTTAATATGCCTGAAGCCGCGGGCATCTAACGTCGCTCGCAGGATACGCATCAAGTACCTATTACTCGCCACGCCACCAGCTACAACAACGGTGCGAACCTTTCGCAGCAACTCCTCATTTTCATTTTCAACTTTATCAGGTTTGCCCACATCCTTCTTGTTCTTCGCCGAAGGCGTGAGTGCAAAGCACAACCGACTAATCAAATGCTCAAAAGCCAGACGCATGGTATGCCGGGCTAGCACTCTCCGCTCCTCAACCACCATATCCGGGTTTTCTTGCATAATACTTTGCGCCTGTCCATTAATCCCCGAGAACTCGTAAACCATATCCCGCGACCCGGACAGCGCGGGCGTAAGCCACCACCCGAAGCCAGGATTGTATTTTTCAACCTCCTCTGCACGCGTAGCATAACCTTGGTACTCGTAGTCGTAATCTGATGAAGGTATAGAGGGAAAAGCGAAGCGCTCGAGGAGAGGTCCGTACATGACGTTTTCACTGGCGGAGAGCTCGGAGGCAGGGAGGATGACGCGCGCGCATTTATCGAGCATGTCGCCGATCGCGATACTCCGCGCTTCGGCTAGGACGACGTGGTCGTTGAGGGAGCGTGAGAGGACGAGGAGTGTGTGGCCACCGGAGACGAGGAGGGATAGGAAGGGGAAATCTGGGGTGGTTGTTTTTGACGCTGCGGGGTTCTCTTGCTCCCCGGACTTGAGAGTGCTCACCAGCCGCGGTGTCAATGCATGGGCTTGCATGTGGTTGACGCCGAGTAATGGGACGTCCCAGGCGACAGCGAGGCCCTTGGCTGTATTCAATCCTGCCGACAGATTCGACATCATGCCCGGACCCCGTGTGACAGATACGAAATCCGGCTTCCGACGTGCTTGTCCGTCGACCCAGAGCACGTTTTCTCGAGGATTTATAGCCCCATTCTCTCCGTCATTATCGCCATCTCTTCTATTACTTGAAGTATTTAATTCTTCGAAAGCGTCGGGGAATGTACACATAGCCTCCCGCACCATATTCGACAGATGCTGGCTATGCGATTTCACGGCCTCGATGGGGTAAACGCCTCGAAACTCTCGATTATCGGACGTAATCTTGCCATTGAAGCGAAGATGTGCGGCTCCGCCCGCACCTTCTTCCTTCTCTAGCACGGCGACGCATGTGTCATCGCAGGAAGTCTCGATCGCAAGGGTGAGGAGACGGCGTCGCTTTTCGGGATGGGATGATGAGGATATCGGACATCGCTGCAGCGGTGTTAAGAGGGAGGAGGGGTAGGAAATCCGAGATTGCAGACGCACACTACGACGTGCCCACGCCAAAAAGTACGGGCGTGTCGGCGTCAACCATGCTTCACTCATAAAGACTGTTATGAATGTAAGTGCCTGACCTTTTTAAATCGACGTGTTTATTCGTGGGCTTTTCCGATTCCAAAAATTGGTTTCAGAGCCACGATTTTCTTATCTTATCGTATCTCATTTTAGGCACTAAGGCTCCCCAGGTCCCCTAAGACTTCACCGCAACAGCGACTCTATAAGCGCTATAGCGAGGACGGGACGCCCAATATTTTACAGCATCGTTATCATGATTTAAGCCTCATCGCGAAGCCCCATGCGATATAGGTGATTTGAAGGAGATCTCAGCTACACCAATCATCCAAAGACCAAAGTATCTAGCCATGATTTCAACAAGATTCTTTCACAGAGGATTGGCGGCACTGCCACAGCCGCCTTTGAAGCTTATTCGTTGTGCTTATGCACTTTTGATGAGTTGTACATAGTAAAAATGCCTTACGGGACGCCCATTTAATATCGCTGGTGGCTGCGTTAAATTCTTAATTCTTTTCCAATTTTTAAGACTTCTCGACTAATTCTTCCCGCTCCTTATCTACGTAAGACACTCTCTACACATCAAGATTCTCGAGAACGTGTGGTGGGATGGACAACTGGTTGGGGCGCTCCGAGGATATCGACATGGAGCCTCTAGGTTTCGGAGGCGTCAAGCGGTCCTGGGAAACCGCGGACCAGTGGATCGGATCTAACAAGAATGTGACCGCAGAAAACGCCGGTCCTCTCAAGAAGGCTTGCATCTCCAGGTTGTCAAGCTCCTCAGCGTTCGCCGCTCCTGGAGCTGCTAGTTTTGGCGGATCGGTTGCTTCATCTTCGCCGCAAACGATTGGATCCGGAGACGCAACATTTTCCAAGTCGACATTCGGGAGTACATATTTCACCCCGCTCACCTACGATACAAGTTTCTCGCAACCACAACTTTCTGATTCATCATGGCAAATACCGATTCCAGTAGACCAGTATCCCTTCGGGGCACAAGGAACAATGCAGATATATGAGGAATTTCATTGCTCCAGTCGACTGGAGAATCACTACACCAATGAGCCAGGTCTCAACTTCGCACCGTTAGACGTACTGCCGGGACAGGATAGTTGGGCATCTTCTCAGTTTTCAGAATATGGTCCGCAAACCTTCCCTATAACTCTAAACCAAACTACCATCACACCAACTCAAGGAGCCTATGATGCCAACTTAAACGATGATCGAGTTATGTATTCCGATAGCGCCAGTATTTTCCACGATGGAGATGGAATGCGACTAGGTGATGAACATCAAGATGGGATATCCTCTGCGACCCCGCATTCTACACCCCGGAGTATAGCAGAGGGAGACGTAGCTACCCCAGCTACCAGCAACAAAACCCCCAATAGGCCGTTATATGACTGTTGCTTTGGCGTGGTGAGCAACACACTTCTCCTTCAAGTAGCCAATCTATTAATATAGTCTAAACAGCTTCTATTAGAGGAGGTCCAGGTACGAGAAGACCTCGTTAAGAAAAATGGCAGCAATCCTATAATCCTTGCAGTGAATGGAAGCATGGTGACAATCAAAGATATAGAATCAAAATATGCGGGCCTTCTCGGTAAGGGCGCATCCCGGGTCGTGTCAGGTTTAATTAGGGATCACAATGTAGAGCTCTCGGCATCGATAAGGGCACCCAAGAGGATTGAAGTGATTGTGTACGGCCGACGCGAACAAGGTGAACCCATCGGCGACATGCTTTCGGAGCAGGGTTACTTCCTCCAACAGCCAGATTCATACGACGCCTCACGGCCATACTACAATCCCCAGTATCTCTTCGATCCAGACGAAGACATGGTATTTGAAGAATATACAGAAGCACCCATGGTTCGAGGTACAGCGTTTTACGAAGATAAGAAAAGCAAGGTCGCCGAGCTATTTGATTCCGCGACTGGGCCCACCGAGTTTACAAGAGTCCCTATTTCTGATATTCTCATTACTAAACTCAAAGAGTAATCATCTAGATATATTAGAATTGAAAGCTACCACTAATAAGAATATAGGTATCAAACCAAAGCTCTCTCTATGATGGTAGAGAAGGAGTTGGGAATTATTCGTGACGCGAAATTCCCCTCTGTATGGGTTGAAGACTCGGCCGCAGAATCACATCTTAGGTAAAGAATCCTATATCATTAACAAGAATTGCTAGCTCATGGCCTCATAGATATTACAACACGGTGATCCAAAACTTCGCAGCCCGAAAGCCGCAGTTATGCCTCGGTGGTCTCCTTGCGGATGTGAGAACGACTACTACCCTTTTACCCCAGAATTGACTAATCTAGAATCTTTAGGAAATGGGTCTTGGCAAAACATTGACAACTTTGGCCCTTATCGCAACATCCGTAAACAAGACAGAGGGACGTCGTCGAGGCGTTTGTGGGACGCTGATAGTGTGCCCTTTGACAAGTAAGTGCTACTATCCTCTTCTGTCACCCACTCTACTAAATACAAAATTTATAGCTTTGACGTGCTGGCAAGATCAGATAAAAAGGTGTGTGTGTACAAACATAGCGATATTTGCCGATCAACATTCTAACTTCAACCAAGACACTTCAAAAGAGGAACTCTTACCTATAGGGTATATCATGGCCTAGCACGGGATAACGATGCTGATTCATTGAGAACAGCCGACATAGTCCTTACTACATATGACACACTAAAATCTAGACTGACGAAAAAGAAATCAGCGCAGGCGGGATTAGAAAGCGCTGCGCGAGTGAGCCTCCACGACATGAATTGGAATCGCGTCGTCCTCGATGAAGGTATGCGATGGCTATCGCCACCAACCCTAGTCACCTAGGTGCCCAGATAGCTAACCAACTGCAGCGCACCAGATCAGGAATCGTAATTCTAAGGCTTTTGAAGCAGCCAACGCGCTTAAAGCTAAGCATCGTTGGTGTTTGACTGGTACGCCAATTCAGAACCGCTTAGAGGACCTAGGTGCTTTAGTCGAATTTCTGAGAGTCGGCCCATTTGATAATCCTAGTGTTTTCAAAAACACATTCTTGACCCCTATTCATAGTGGGCAGCAACGGTCGTGGGAACGACTTAGGCTGTTGGTCCAATCCATCTCTCTTCGCCGGACGAAGAAGGCCCTTAACGCCGAGCTCAAACTCCCGCCTCGGCATGAAATTATTCAACCGGTTAGTTTGAACCGCGAGGAAAAGTTCCTTTATGATTCACTTAAGAGGCATTTTACGCTGGCTTTTGACTTAGGAGGATCAGTCATGAACGCATTTCAATTTATTCTCCGACTTCGCCAGGTCTGTAATCACGGCAGGGACTTGCTTCCGCAGAGCCTTCGGTCCTGGCTCGATCAGGCTTCCGCATGTGAAGGCGTTATGCTTCCTAGGTGCGAAGCATGTGACATAATACTTGATGAAGGAAACAATTCATCGGATAATCTTTTATCTTGCTTCCATCAAATCTGTCAGGCATGTCTCCAAACCGACAAAGTCACTTGCAACAGTACTGGTTTCTGCCCGTTGTGTAATCCTGATATTACTGAAAAGGAAGAAACAGCAGATGTGGGGTTGATTACTGTGAATTCCGAAGACACATTAAGAAACTATCGCCCTTCTTCCAAAGTAGACGCTTTGCTCCAAAACTTACACAACGACCGCGAGACTGAAATTGGGTCTGGTCTGTCGCCAATGAAGAGGTCGGTCATCTTCGATAAAGTGTCTATTTATTCCATACTAATTATAAAGTAGCGTTGTGTTCTCATCGTGGACTAGCATGTTAGTTCTCATTGGTAAAGCACTGACTGCGAAAAATTTCATATACCAAAGGCTCGATGGTAGCATGAGTCTGACGCAGAGGCAGCGTGCGCTCGAAGAATTTCGCACGAAACCAGACTGCACAATATTACTAGCATCACTCGGAAGCGCCGCAGTTGGGTAAGTTAAGAAAGCAAAATATCCAAGCAAGTCTAAGACGAGCCATGCAGCTGAATAGAAGCAGTCTTGACCTTACTGTGGCTACCCGTGTACATCTAATGGAGCCTGGGTGGAATCCCTTGTTAGAACAGCAGGCTATGGATCGTGTACACCGCTTAGGACAGGAAAGAGAGGTTCTTGCTACGCGCTATATTGTATCTGGCCCGGATTCAATTGAGGAGGTTAGTTCACCAAGGATAAGGCGGATCTCTGCTAATCAAACATGATAGTATATTCAACAACGACAAGAGTGGAAGATGGACCTTATAGCATCGTCCCTCAACGAACCTAAGGCTCGCCACAATGAGTTAGATTCTATGCTAAAGGTTAGCTATGCCAAAATTACCAAGCTTCGGGTGTTGTAGAATCAGAACTAACCATCATAGGATATGAGACGTACAATATGTGCTAAGGATAAATGAATGGCATATGGGGATGCTACTTGATGTATAATATTAACATGAAGGTGTCCTGGATGGTTTAGAAGAATTCCCAAGAAGCAGCTATACAGTGTCGATTGGATTCATACTATAGTACCGTTATTCTTGTAGTACTTAAAAGGGCATGATATGTCACTAAACAATAGCAAGATCCTCCTTCAATACTTGGATCTTGTGTACGATATCTTCCCAGCCCATCCCGAAGTACTTTTCAATTTTCTTCATTCCCGCGAACTCTTTTGCACTCCTAATCGGTTTTGTCTGGGTCTTTTTGTTCGGGTCCGCCTCCCACTCTAAGAGCGCCTTTACCACTTCCGCACCAAGTTTAGTCCCTAATTTCACGGAGTAACATAATACATTGTATCCGTAGTGCCTGCCAGTAAAATACACATCCGGGTCACCTCCATTTTCCAAACAAATCCTAAGACTAACAACGTTGCCACCCAACACGGCACTGGGAATACCTTGGGTGTAAGTTTCAGGCCAGATAATATACCTCTTTATTGCACTAAATCGCCTTCTTGCCTCATCAGGAGTAGCCGCAAGGATCGCAGGATATTTGAAAATATCTCCCAAAGAGTCAATCTGGGTGGGCATGTTAACGTGGCATTCATTAATTAGGAAAGCCATTGTATCGGGATTCCAGAGGCTCAATGCGCGAATGTAGCCAGTATAGCTCCCATGCATGCCAGCCCTTTTCTCGGGGATTTGCTCGATTTTGGTGGCCGACTCCTTCCAGTCGATATATGTACTGCTTGTCATGTTGGCTCCGCGGGAAAGTAATAATTTGATGTTTGGAAGGTTTTCTCCTTCTAGCGCATATGCTAATAGTTGTTCCAATGGCGTGATGGTATAACTATCGTTATAATCTAATAAGTGAGAGAGTGTGTCTGAAGATGCTTTCCACGCGGCGAAACGGATTAGTTCATTGAACAGATAACGCCTATCGGCAACACCCCTACTCAGCAGTACCTTAACAAGTTCTTCGTTATCAAGCGTCACTGCGTCTTTCAGAATACTGTACTCATCTTCGAGTAGTTCGGCCAACGATATGCTCGAGTGAGATTCATCCTCTATTGGGATACCCGAAGAATGGGCGGCAAGAGTGTGGCTTTGGAGTTCCGATGTGCTGCGGAATCCTATTTCGGTGAACATACAATCCGGTCTTGGACACTTGTTTGGTCGTTGGTGAATTCTCAAGTGCCGATCCCTGTCTGCATCCGTCTCAAATCCGGTACGGTATGCATGGCAGAAATACTGGTCGCAATGGTATATTTGTCTTCCGTATAGAGGTCGCAATGACTCGCAACTCACTTTCTCTAGGTTTTGTCGGAATCTCCGGCGAGCAAGGAATATCCTGAGTGGGTCGTATATCGAAGAGTCCGAAATTTCTGGAAGAAACATCATTAGCTACATCTACAACGACAGTGTCTCTCCATACCGAGTAGTCCAAACTGTGCTTTATCATGAGAGTGGGCCGCAACGGATAGGAAGTCCTGGACTGCAGGGTCCTCGGAAAATTTTTTGAACATCAAGAGAAATCGTTCTGGGACCACTGACGCATCAATTGAACGAGCAGCCCGGGTTTCTCGGAGATGGTTTAGCGCCATGGAGATGCGTTTGTCCAAACTCTTTTCCTCATTTTCTAATGAGATCTTTAGATGATCTAGAAACATAGCGGACGCATATTCGAATAGGACATAGTCGCCGTTTATAATTTGGTCTTCTACCGCATCCAGTGACGAAGAGAACAGTGGATCCAGTGATGAGAAAGACAGGTAGGTGATGCAGGTTAGAGCAGCATATGCGTGCGCTTCATATAAATCCAAGAAATTGGCGCTTTGTTCGTGAAGGAGGTACCTATATTAGGTTAACAATATGTCCCACAAGACACTTCTCAATAGACTTCTCACTCTCTAGCCGAGAAATGGACGAATCGAACCACTCCGTCGTCAATTTCGATTATGGGGCCGCATGCCTTACGAATATCTCGAAAAACTTTACGCCCTTTCGTGAAATCAAGTTGCCCAGGCTCAATGGCCAATATCTGTAGCATCTCTTCTTCCCTCAGGGGTCTTTGGGCACAGGTGATCCATTGTAATATCGTGCGTACAACGGCTTGGAGAGACCGTCCGATGGTTTCTTTTATTCTAACAAGGAGGCGACCGTAACTTTATCAAGATACGATTAGTTTGATAGTAACCATAACAGTGGTATAGGGCTATTACGTACACTTCGTTAAGCCCATCTGGGAGATCCTCTATTTGTGCCTCGATATCTTGGAGTGTCCCTTGATCTTCGACCATGGAAAGTACTAATCTAGCGTAAATGAACATTCCTGGTATCTGTTAGTATCATAAATTACTAATGATAAAAGATAGACCTCCCTTTAGCTCTCTCTGCAATAGTGTCTAACATGTCCTTGGCCTTAAGGCACCTTTGCTCGCCTATGCCCCAGCTTCTGATTTCTAGAAGCAGATTTTCACTTTCGAGTTGAACGAACGCTTCTATGTCTTCAGAGTTGTTATGATCTATGCGGAGCGGGAGGGCTTTATCCCCTAATCGTAGGGCGATTTCGCGTTCTTCCCTACTACTTATAAGTAACTTTGTCTCCGGGCACCTATCATTAATCTGCATTATTCCTAAGAGAAGGTGTTTCCACGAGCTCTCGTTTAGCTCATCCAACCCATCTAGAACTATGAACATAGGACCCAATCCGTGAAGAACATTGCATAGTAAATCCATGACGAAATCCGAATCACTTTTAAGTTTTCTGGAGTTGGTCTGAGATGCTTCATTGAGGACTGGCCGGCAGCCTGCGTTATCTTCAAGGACCTGGAACAGGAACGAATGGAAAACTTTGACGGTATCTCCATCACTCTGGTTGTCGTGAGACAAGAATGCGAAGAGTACTCCCTGTCCATTGGCCCGCAATCTTCGTATCAAATTACCGACGAGGAAGGTCTTGCCTATAGTGTCGATCCAATAAAACATTAGTGCTTTCGGACGGACTGTATGTGATTTAGGGTATAGTGCTCACCTGAACCAGGAATTCCATGTAGCCACACACACCTCGTGGTTCTATCCATAGTGTTGAGCCATCTCATGAAATCTGGTTCATCTTCCAACCATTTCCCTGAATCCACAGAACTTCGCCGGAGGATACTCGCTAGTTCCATGTCATAATCCCGTGGGTTAAGCTTATTATGAATTGCATTGTAAGTATGTTCCTCTCGAGCAGCCTGGGCAGCCTCGTACTCTTCAAGGGCGTCTTTTCGGGCTCTGTGGGCTTGTACGATATCTTGAAGCGTCACATTCACCATCATCATAGCCTTGTGAGATTCTATATTCTCCTGTACCTTGGAGATACTAGAACGAATTTTCGGCCATAAAGACTCGAGGAATATGTTTAGCCCTGACGCGCGAAAGGTACCTAGGCATAAGCAAGCGACTAATGACAGTGGGAACAATTAACGATGTCACTCACTACGGTTCGCAAGGAAATTCAATAGAACGGAATAGAAATCTAGGATGTCCTCGTAGAATAGACATAATGCCCGACGGATCTCAAATTTTTCCGAAAACAGCTGTGCGTATTCCTTGAAGCTTGGAAGTGTCATTCCCAAGTCTGCTAATACTTTCACCACTTTGTCGAAGGCGGAAATAACGGAACTTGACGCCTAAAGACATAAAATTAGAATCATCGATCATCGTTTTCCTAAAGATTGCAGGACTATCCTACTTGTAGGATGAACTTGAGGGGACCCTAAGTCATAATGAGGTTATTGTCAGCCTCTCGATCTTGAGACAATAAAAGCGCAAATTTCGTCGGTGTAGACCTATGCGTACCCAAAGGAGACTCATAATTTCTGGTTTCGCCTGTGCGAATACCTCGATGATGGACGCATATTCCTTGAGGCCATCTATAAACGGTCGAATCCTGCCTAGTGCGCGAAGCGTCTTGGTCTTGGCCTGTTGTCTCTGTATTCTATTGGCTTCTTCGAGTACATCATTAATTGAACTGATCTTCGAGAAGTCACATAAGGCTGGATTGCTTAGATTCCTTTTGAATTCTTCTTTCGCGGACCTAAATGCGTCATCTAGCCACGATAATCTGTTGGTAGCCATCGCGATTCATGTGAGCATATTTCGCATACGCCTATCTATGACACTGCAGCGAAGTGCCAATTTAGCTGAGAGGATGAGTATATACCTACATATTTTTCAAGGATAGAAAGCATCAGTCCAAGAATTTGCCTTAGTTAGGTGGCAGAGGCAGAGGCAGTGTCGGTCGGGCAAATGGTACGGGCTGATTTACCCTCTTGCTGCCCAGAAGCAGGCTCTGGCTCTTGCATATGCTGTGTTACTCCAACAAAAACACGGTGACCTCACGATCCCTCCTGTAATGTGCCTGGGTTAGCCTATGACATTTATGGCAAGGCACTCTAGGGTCATTATGTGTTCTGCTGCGAATCCCCATTCTGAGCTCAACATGTTTTTTTCTCAAGCCATTTAAAAAGTACCTCTTTTTACGGCAATTTATCACTATCCTATTGTTGGTCTGTGCCCCTAAGCGAGATACTGAGTATGTGGCTTACACCCAACCACCTAAAGAATCTTCTTTCAATTACTCTCAAATTGTATCTGACGATATCCAGTAAATAATAAGTCGACGGGTTATCGATGGTTTCTTGCTACCTAGCCCAACCGAACCAAGCACCATCTCCCATCCAACAACCCCTTACAAACGAACAAAGTCAACACCCCATCGGCCCCTAACTCGATGATGTCACCGGTTGCACACAATAGAACATTAGCTGAGTTCGCTAAACTGCCCTAATCCTGGTATGGGGTCCCCTCCCCTCTTACAAAAGGGATCCGGTAGGTTATAAACTTTGGAAGAGCCTTTAAAGCAACTTCACTAAAGCCGATTTTCCCATTTTCGTAGAAGAAGCAATCCAACAAAGTCCCGAGAATGACCGCGTCCTGGACCAGTAAAATTTGTTTCTTCTGAATACCGCGAGTATCTTCCGACATTCCATCAAACAGCTCGTTCTAAAAGCCCCGTTCCGTAGTCTCGAATTCATCAGGCATCCAAAACTCCCCACCCGTGTACTCACCAGCGAGGGTGTGAATACGACCGAAGCCAACTCCGAATGGTTGCGGGGTGGATAGTTCCCAGTCAATCAAGCCAGTAACACGGCAATCCTCGTCGATGAGAACATTCAGTTCATTGAGGTCATAGTGCGTGATCCAAAGCGGGAGCTTTTTGAGCTCCTCCAGCTTGCCAAAGAAACCCTGAAGGTGATGTCGGTACGGGAGAACTTCCTCTAAAGGCGATGCCAAAACAGCCTCCAGATGGGGCCGGATCTTGCCATCAACAGCCGCGCCGCTGCTGTTGGCGAGGCAGCCTTTGGAGAATAAGTGATCGAGGGATCTATTGATTGCAATTCGGCCATTGGCACCTTTGCCGGCAATCCCGTGGACCCACATGTTGCCATGCAGGCGAGTGAGGGAATAAGCCCAGACGCGCTCGCCGAGGAGTTCCTCATTCTCTAAAGCTGTGGCATCGGGCACGACCGGGCCCAAAGCCTCCCTCGCAATCTTGAACGCATCCAAGTCGAGTGGCTCCGTGCGAAACTGTAGCACTACCTCACGACCATGGGAGGCTTGTCGATACACTTTACAGCGCTGTTCACGTGTTCTGCAATAAGTTTCTTTGCCCATTTGACTTGCTTCGTTGGTGTGTTGACCAACCCGGGGAGGTCATTATCAGAAGAAATCTGTGGCATCGTCGAGGATTTGGGGATGAATAGGCGTAGGAGGGTGCAAAAAGGTCGACCTTTGAACTGTATAGTTGGGATGGAAGATGGTTTTGTCTGTTTAAAAACGTTACATTTTTCTTCGCGGTTCAGGTTGGCTAAGTAACCACCCGCCCTGGCAGTATCTAAGTAGCGAATAATTCGGATACATATCTCAATACCCAGCCTTGCTCAGCCCAACGTCCATCTCTTCACAGTACCAACAACGTCAACACCCCAACCAACCCCGCACCCACCACCGTACCCATCATATCAACCGTCCGCGCCACTCCAGCACTAATATTAATCGCCGGGAACGTCCCATTCGACGCCGCACTAGCCGACGGCGACACAGCTCCCGTAGCGCTCGCGACGCCCGATGGAAGTGAATCAAGTGAACCTGTAGTCGCTTGTGCACTAGGGATCTGCTGTAAACCACTTGCTGTCTCGGCGGGGAGAGCCTGGGCGTTGGTTGAACTACCCGATGCGACTGCACCACTTGCTTCGGAGCCAGAGCCAGAGCCGGAGTTCGAGTTCGAGTTAGAGCTTGAAGACTCACCGCTAGAAACACCAGAAGTAGGAAGGGTCTGCAGGGACTCCGATGCGGCAACTTCGCCGGAGGCACCGGGTAGAGATTGCAGAGTACCCGTGGCTTCAGCGTTTCCAGCTGCGGGTACAGACTGCGAACTTCCGGTCGCTTCTGCGCCGCCAGCATTTGGAAGGGCTTGTAAAGAGCCAGAAGCTTCAGCGGCGCCGGTAGGTAGTGCAGCGAGTGCAGCGGATGATTCGGAGCCTACAGCTATGGCTGCACCTGCGCCCGTGGCGGTGGCAGCCGTACCATTAGAGAAACCAGCGAGTTGCGAAGTCGCCACAGCACCTGGAGTGACGGCCGCGACGGCGGGTGTCGACACATTAGCAACAGCTGAAGAAGCCACTGCATTAGCAGCACCCGCGCTGATAGTCTGGAAGCCTTGGACTAAGGGTGTACTAGTAGCAGTAGCTGAGGCGCTTGAGTTCACCAAGACACCGATGTTGGCGGCTACCGAGGAAGATGCAGCCGGAGCGATTTGCTGGAAGCTTTGGATGCTTTCAGCGGCGGCTACTGAGCTGACCGACGTCGCTGCGGCAATAGCCTAAAATAAGTTAGTTGTGAAGTTATGTAAGTTAAGTGTGCAGATGAATCCTCACCTTCGATGTCTCAAGTGCGGCGATACTAGATGTACTCTGGACCGCGACAGCTGCGCTCGCACTCGTCTGAACTCCTATTGATTTAAGTGCCGCGCTGCTCGTACTGCCGACCTTGTTACCACCGGCGGCCGAGCTCTGAGTCTCGACGGCAGCAGCTTGGGAAACAGAGCTGGTTTCCCCCCCTCCAGGAAGAGCGACTAATTGTCCAGATGTCACTTGTGCTCCCGGGATTTGTATAAGCCCTCCCGCAGGTGCTCCTCCGGATCCAGAACCGGACTCGGCCTGCGCTTGTGATTTCGCGTTGGATCCCTTGCCTTCGTTGCCATTCGGGAGCTGCTGAAGCTGTCCTCCATCCGAAGATGCCGCTGTTGAGTTATTATCGTTGTTGGCGTTACTGTTAACATTGTCGTTACTAGCAACTCGGGAGCCTTGATCTCGTTGGGGCATCGGACTAGCAAAGATTCCGGTGCTGAACACTACAGCCAAAGCTGCGAGGAAGTGAGACTGCTTCATTTTCCGTGACCTTCAACCTCTCCACTCGAAAACGTCGTGAGTATCGAATTAAGTAGGTCCAGCCAGGATCCGTAAACAAATTAAAAATTATAAAGAACGTAAAAGACTGCTCAAAAGTGTGTACTGACCAGCAGACGAACAGAGTAAGGAACGACAGCAGAAGAAGAGAACAGACGCAAACCAGAAAGGAAAGGAACTGCGATGAAAACACAGAGAAAGGATGAGATCTGGGGAAGAAATGTGGGAAGACCGTCAGGGAAGAGCAAGAGCGCGATTTACAATGGGATCAGACTATATGTACATAATGTCATGATCCCTCGCGCACTTCTCCGTGATCTTCGGCGAGAACGTCTGAGCTCGAGGCCTCATGGCTTGACATTGCTTGGCTCCTCTGCCCTGTGAAGGCTAGCCATCATGATGGCGATCACGTACAAGCGGGTGTATGCAAGCCTTAGTAATACTAGTAGATGTAAATTTGAGGAAAGATACCATACCCATGTGTCAGGGATGTGTACTGACATCAGATGGATAACATCCAAGGTTTAGCGTTATGGCATGAAGGCCAGAGTAAGTCGAGACGAATTAAGCAGAGGCCTTTCACTGTCCCATCCATAGCGAACTAGTCAAGTCGGCACGAACGAAGCCGTGGAGCATGAAGAAACATCGAACGAGCCAATTACATCTCCTAATAAAATACGATGATCCGACGATGTGATACCAGGAAACGCGGCTCAAAAAGAGCCGTGCCCAACAACACGGACTTCCCCTAGCAAGTCCGGAAGTGAGTAAGATCCGTGTAGTAATTACCCCAAAATGGCTTCTAGGCAGATGCTGGGGTGCATCCACTCTCGTACTTAAGCTTCTTTTCCGACTTGGAGGGAATAACTATCGCGAAAGAGGTCTAGAATGCTCTCTTTTCAAGGTCTTGGCTCTGGGGATTTGAGACGAAACCCTGACCATTGTGAAACCTGCTTCACTACCACCCAACACAAGCAAGCCTAAAATCAACTTCACGTAGGATTTAACTCGCCAAAATTCGACGGCTCCGGTCTTAGACATAGAAATTTGGAAGAGTCCTGAAGTGCCACCGCAACCTAGGTCAAAATCGCAACAATTGCACCAAGAACACACCTAAATAACTATTTAGCAAATTATAAGCCATAGCATTTTCTACCTCAGAATGTGATCGTGATTTTTTAAAAGCAGTGCCAAGTTGATGGCGAGCTAGAGCTAAAATTCTGCGATATAGAATGCAACGTACAGCTCATCTCTTTATTCTCCAGCTTGGAAAACGAGCCTGTGAATGTAATCGTACATTAGAGAACCTATTTATGTCGAGTCCCTTCCACGATTTGGCCATGACCGTAGGCCAGTGTAATCGACTCCCTAACGCCTGCAAACACATTCCTTGATTCCTCTGGAGAGTGGTTAATACTCCCTATCCGTTACCTACTCCCTTGCTCATTCGGACGCAGTCGGGATGCCGCGTCATTGCATTAATTCAGCAACCCTTTAGCAAAATTTAGAAAGGGTATCGAGAAAGCCCCATGTACTACATGTTACCTTCCGCTGGCGTACCTCCTTGCTGAGTATCGACTCCGTGGAAAGCATCGCCGAATGCTGAATCTTCCATCTCCAAATCGAGGCCCTCTCCGAGATCGCCTGGTGTACCGTCGAATCCGGCCAAAGCATCACCGGCCGTGTTAAGATCCTCAAGTGAACTGAAGTCGTTCTGGTCGCCCTCAAATCCCGCCGAAGGAGTTCCTGTAGCAGAAGCTTGTTTGCTTAGAGTATCTGCTGGTTTGGGAGGGTTATTATCGGACGTTGGGTTCGGAGGTCCGTCCGGAACAGCACCACCTTTGGGAACGACGACCCAATCTCCACTCCCTGTTCCTTGATCAGGAGCAGTCGCAGCCGGCGGTTCAGCAGCACTCGTGCCATCCATCTTCACATCACCCGTCTCGTCTCTCTGGGGAGGCTGACGTGGAGAAGGAATATTTAAACCAGCGGGTGTCGCAACGCTGGAATGAACGGCCGAAGGTTGACCTTGAGGTGTCGGGAAATTGTTCACCGGGGTGCCAGTAGAGGATGCACCTGTTCCTGTGTGCATTTGATCAAGAAGTCCAGCTGCAGTTCCGCCCATATCAATATCGGAATCCATCATGAATGCGCTGTTCTGAGATCCCGTGTGTGACGGCTGTCGAGACATCGCCGCACTTCCATTCGCGCTGCCAGTCTGGGGTCCGCCGGTAGTCGATCCCGGTCCCAAGGCGGGCTGAGGAGCCGGCTCTAGGGCTGGCTCTTGATAACCACCATCCTGTATTCGTCGTAATTCGTAGATAACCTCTGCTCGGCGACCTAGGTGCGCTTCAACCTGTGAGACAATATCGTCAACCTTCTTATTGTGTCGTGAAGGCCAGCGGTTTGCACCGTCTTCACTCTCCTCTACCTTGCCCTCAAGTTGTAATGCATCGACACCTGGCTCATCCAGGGCTAGTCGTAACTCTCTCTCGGTAGTAGTTAGAAGAGAATTTTGCTTAAACTTCGCTAATTTCTTAGCGTGATCTGCTTTCATCTTCTCAATCTCCGCCTGCGTAGAACTAAGTCGGTCGTTTACTCGCTTGCGAAACTCGGCGGCTTGATCGGGGTCGATTTTAGTGGTAGTAGTCTTCGAGGGCACTTCTTCAGCAGATTCATAGCTGTAAGCCTCGAATATTCCCTCAGTTAGAGATGAAAGTTCGCCTTTAAGGCCAAGACCAAGGTCAGAAAAACCAATCTGGCCCATCCGGTACGGAGAAGAAAGTATCTCTTCCATCCATTCGTGGTTCTGTCGATATCGAGCCAGACTGACTTCTCGAGGGGTCAGGTGATCAAACATGTCGCCGCGAGAGGTGTCTTCCTCATCGTCATAAGCGCTGTCGGGCGGGGGAATAGCAGCCATAGTAGGAGGTACTTGACCCTGTGCAGCCTGGCCAGTCCGGGCGCGTTTCGACGGTGGTCCACCGGCGGTGGGAGGGTGAGGGGGATATGCCATTGCTTGGGGAACTCCACGTTGGGGAGCGAACATCGGTTGCGGTCGTGAAGCTTCTCGAGGCCAACCGATTTGTGGCCAATTGGGTCGGTCGCTGAGGATAAATTCCTTGCGTTGGATTTGTCCGCAGCGTTGAAGATAAGCACGCGTCTCCATAATGGAATTGCTTCGAGGGTCTCGCGGGATAACTTGCTGAGGTATGCGCTCGTTATTCTCAATGGGACCGTAGTGAACTATCCATAAACCAGGATCAACTTGGGGAGCATTCGGGGTGTGGACACTCGGAGGGATAAGACGGAAACGACGTCTAGAGTGCAGTGCGAGCGGCTCTCCTATGGCAAAACCAGCTTTATGGTAGTACATTTCCAGGACCTATAAAGGTTAATAAAATAAATCTAGTTGTCAATTTAGAGGAAGTAGCTAAATAAACATACCACGCCATTGCCTACTTCCTGCTGTAGGTATTGCTCCTGAGGAGGCCAGACATAACCATCGCTGGCAAAGTTCACACCCATTTGCTGCAACGGCTGCCACGTTAAAAAGATATTACCATTCTCGGGACGCTCGAGATAGGTCCAGAAGAAAGGTGCGGTGTCGCGGGCGATTTTGGGAGCTTGCATCAACCAGCCGGTTACCTCAACAGGCTCCACTCGGGCTTTCATAGGATGTCGATAGGTTGAAATGAGATGGACATGCGGGAGCTAGATATATGTTCATTAGTAAATTGCATGTGTCATTAGCAAAGCGCCGGCGTGCGCGAAGATAGAAAAGAAATATCATACCAAGTCCCTATGGATCCCATAACTAGGATCTCCCAACGACATTGTGAATTGAGGAAATGAAAACTAATTATCGCAATCGCCGTACTCAATTAAAAATAAATGGGCATGTGATCGATCGATTGTATCTCTATGGATTACTCGATAGGCGGATTCAATCGCACGGCGCATGGACAGCGGGCGATTTGTAGTGACGAGGCTCGCGCCGAAAGTTTAGAAATTTGGTCGTAATAAAGTCGCGAAGAAAGATGCGCGACGACCCAAGAGCTATCCTTTGGGGAAGCCGCTACGCAAAAAGCTTGGACCAATCATCACGTGGTCCACTTTATAAATCGTTTAACCGATGAAACGTTTATAGAAATGAGCTCTATCCGGATAAGTGGATACTACAATATCCCATCCCGGATCCTTATTATCATCAACCCAACCGCCAGCGACCCCAAGAATTAAGATATCTACTACTCAATATATCCCGAAACACTATTGACAATACATATATGTCCCCATAGTTCCTAGGTACCACATACTTCACTAAATGGCAACACGCAGATCTTTAACAAGAAGTCTATAGAGGTATCTAATGTGTTCTTCCAAAAGGCCCGTCAACATTAAGGTAGGTCAACTATTTCACATTTATTTATTTTCGTTCTTCTAAACCATGCATGTGGCTATGTCATGTTATCCATAGCATGATAATTCAAATAATCCCTTTTTCCTTCTATTGAGAACGGCCTTACCCCTTTGCCAATCTTACAGTTGGCATACATGCTCATATCACTTATATGAACAATTCGTTTTTTACGCTTGGTATGTGGAGGCAGAAACGTTTCCACCCCGGCCGGTCCAGTTAACGTGGTGGTATTCACCCTGGGGGTACTTGGCGTTGGCGTGCTCAGGCTTAATCTGGAAAGTGTGTGCTCCGAAGTAGTCACGTTGGGCCTGGAGGAGGTTGGCGGGTAAATCTTGTGTGCGGTATCCGTCGAACCATGACAGAGCAGTAGAGAAAGCGGGTGTCGGGATTCCGAGCACGGCAGCCTTAGCAACAACATCTCTCCAGCCTGGCTGAGCCTTGTGGATAGCCTTGTTGAAGAAATCGTCAAACAACAAATTCTCAAGGTCGGGGTTGTTTCGGTACGCCGCTGTGATGTCCTTCAAGAAGACGGAGCGGATGATGCAACCACCTCTCCACATGAGGGCAATTGAGGGCTTGTTGAGCTTCCACTTGAATTCTTTTGCGGCCTAGTAACATTATGTTAGAAATCTCCCAGCGAAGTTAAAAAGTATCGGATTATAACAAACCTCTTGCATCAACATGAAACCCTGGGCATAAGAGATAATCTTGGAAGCATATAGAGCTTGCTCAAGGTCATCAAGGAATTGCTCCTTGCTGCCCTCGAACTTGCTCGAGCGACCGACGTACTCTAGCTTCTTGGAGGCCTTAGTTCGCTCGGCCTTAATAGATGACAAGCAACGAGCGAGCACGGCTTCAGCGATAAGAGTGACAGGCATTCCAAGGTCTAAGGCGTTAATAGCGGTCCACTTTCCGGTACCCTTCTGGCCAGCCTGGTCAAGAATCTTCTCGACTAGAGCGGTTCCGTCATCGTCGTTGTAGTACATGATGTCGCGGGTGATCTCGATCAAGAACGAATCTAGGACACCCTTGTTCCACTTCGCGAAGACATCTCCGATCTCCTTGTTAGAGAGACCAAGACCACGCTTCATGATATCGTAGGCCTATTATAATCAGCACAGCTGTAACTTTAATGGCGCTTGATATTATTACAGTAGGAAAGGGATACAAACCTCGCAAATAAGTTGCATGTCACCGTACTCAATACCGTTGTGTACCATCTTAACGTAGTGACCGGCACCCTCGTCACCGACCCATTCACAACACGGCTCGTTGTCACTCTTGGCGGCGATGCTCTGGAAAATATCCTTGACGTAGGGCCATGCCTCTTCGTTACCACCGGGCATCAGGGAAGGACCATATCGGGCACCTTCCTCACCACCGGAAACACCGGAGCCGACGAATCGGATACCCTTGGTGATGAGGTATTGGGTTCGTCGGTTCGAATCGGGGAAGTGAGAGTTACCACCATCAATGATGATATCTCCCTTCTCTAGGAGGGGAAGTAGGGTCTCGATCCAGTCGTCGACAGCCTTGCCAGCTTGTACCAGCAGCATGACACGGCGGGGCTTCTTTAGCTTGGAGATGAACTCCTCGTTGGAGTGAGCACCAACGATAGACTTGCCCTTGGCCTCGTTTGCCAAGAATCGGTCGACCTTGGAGACAGTTCGGTTGTATGCGCAGATAGTGAAGCCATGGTCGGCCATGTTTAGAATCAAGTTCTGACCCCTATAATGAAGGTATGAATATCGAGGGAGAACGAAGGGGGAATTGGGAGTTTGGATGTAACGTACATGACGGCCAAGCCAATGAGGCCCAAATCAGCGCTTTCGGAATCGTTAGCATGACTTCTAATGGATAGCTAAAGAGCGAGTTCGTAGGGAACTAAGTAATGGGTGAAGCTCGCCTTGGGCCTCCTAAAGAACTAGTTATATTTGTAAGACGAGCCCTATAGGGCCCAAGGAGTTTTCTCAGCTATATAGGTCGGGAGACAAGAAGTACAGAATTCGACGGCGGGGTGATCGATGATTAATGGCGGGGTAATCATCATCATCCGATGTAAGAGGAGAGGGATATTTGACTTACACGGCACCAGACATGATTGCGATAATGTTGGTAGCTCGATCGGAAAATAGGAGGGTTGGTTTTCTTTGGGATGGATTGATTGGGGAAATATAGAAAGAAATCAGCACGACCAGCGGATGAAGGCGGGAGAGCGGTTACTTTTCTATGATGAAGGAGTTAAGAAAAGTGGATGGAGGGGTAGATTTTGTTGGTGGGTAGTGCTAAGGAGCGAAAAAAAGGGTAGGAGGGGAGGGGAATTTGTTATTAAAATATACCTTCCCAGCTTCCCACGCCTTCCCCCTCGTCCTCCCAGCAACATTACATACATTCAATTGTACCTATACCTATTACACCTTCCCGACCAACCACGAGGGACTAACCAGGCTAAGGAACTTGCAACCCCATCAATCATCAACCAAAGAATCGCCGGGAAGCACGGGCTTACTCAGGCCCTTTCCTCTTTTCATTATCCGTTACAGACCAATGACCCAATCTAATTCCTCCAATTCCTCTTGATTCGTATAATAATTCTTCCTTGTCTATCACCTACGATCCTCAAACTAGGTCCCAATTGTATATGATAAAAGAGGCCAATTACAAACCAAATACAACTCATTACCAGTACCCATTGAGGAGTATTGATATGCTTCTTGGAACAGAATCACTAATAACGAAATAAACGTCACGCCATTTTTGCCCTTCTCTTACTCAGGGAGATGCCTCACTTCAGTCTTGGTTGATTCAGATAACCCCGTGTCGCCATGATGGCGTTTCGTAAGAACCCACCCACCTACCTAGACCGTGATGTTTGGTAATGGGTTCGGGTCCACATTGGTCTGTAAGTACTGAACTACTAGAACCTATCTAACTACGATTATGCTGGCACCAACGAAGGTAGCAATATAATTATTCGGCAATATGCGTCTATACATATAAAAACCCGTTTATCAGCCTGATTTCTCCGGGTTCAACAAGGTTGTCAAGTTTGTTTTCTATGGGGCGCCGTTGAGCATCGTTCTCGGTGCACGGAGTTAGGAGTAATCCAATTCACTTCAAGAGAGTCCACTATAATGAGTCCTAGGCTCTCTAAAATGATTAGAAGTTGGGGGCTTCCAAAGCGAGATAACCCGCTGACTGCGTACCTAAACAGCTAACCTGAACACCTAGCTTAGGTACTATTAGGTACCTAGGTATTATGAGACATTGGTAACGTCGGAGTACGGAGACATCGGATGAAGATAACCCCAGTCACTTATAGCAAGGGACTAACCCCCATAGTCTATCGTGTTTTATAAGACGCAAGCGAGCATTGCGTGGCTTGTTTAGTTCAGCCATATCAAATTTCCCCCCAATTATTCAAATATAGATCTGACCGGCAAAGGACATCGTGAATGATCCTACTAAGCTCATTTGCTGCAAGCGCCTAAGGGGCGTCCAGTGGGCGGCGTAACAACAGACCGAGCGTGGCTGCGGTGGAACTTTACTTAGGGAATTTGAGTACTTCGCGAGGCTGCTATAAAATGTCTCATGGAGAGAACCGGGCGATAAATTAACAGCCTAGAGCCAATTATGGGGATTTTCGTCGGCCCTTTACACGGATTCGCGGGCCTCGAAACTATTGTTTTAGTGACCTTATGCAGGTGGATTGTCGTCTTGGCAATTCGGACATCTGATCAAACTTCGGGAGATAATGCAAGGGAGAAATTATATCTTCGCAATAGATGATGTTGTAGAGATATAAATCTTCATGATTAACATGATAAGTGCAAAAGAAATAAAAATATTTGTTCCGGTTAGGTATCATTGACGGAGTTGTTACTTCGGAGTAAACCCCCACGTAAGTTATGTAAGCTGTGACGCAGATCTGTCACAAGCCACAATTCAATCTTCATTCATACATGTAACTGTTTGTTTATATGCTCTCTTGGTGGGAGTACAATGCATTTACTATTTCAAAATAGCTAAATTTGAAATACTAGAATATCAAGAAGCTATAGATATAACCTCAATAATTGAGACGAATTGATTGATTTGTATCCCGAGATCGGTGTTTTATCGGAACAAAGTGTACAAAGCCACGGACGAAAAGCTCCACATACTGTGCGCCACAAGACAGTTGGAAGGATCCACTTCCAATGGAATTTTGGGAGACTTCGAATTTAGCTTCGACTTCTAAAGAATCTTGTCGATAACAACTATCGATCAATCACGACCATCACCAACCACGCTCAATTCACAGACCAAAAGCCGTTTGTCTATTGTCTAATAGCACGCGCATACAATCACGAAATACAAACTCACGTTCAAGAGAACGTAATAGTTGCAGACTCTCCAATTCAGAAATTAGGAGAAAACGAGACCTAGCTATCGCAGTCTCATAGGTACGTGTTGCACCCGAAACACACCACAACCATCTTTTCGGGCGCACAGCAAAGTTCATCATGTCCTATCCGCCTCCTCCAGGCTCCTCGTCCCTCCCACCGCGACCGCCACCATCGCGCGTCTCAGGTTTCAAACCAGCCTTCTCCCCAGCCGCGCCGCCGTCCGCAACACACACCCCGAGTCCCGGCGCCGTCAGCGCCCCCCCCTACGCCGCACCCCCGGCCTATTCCAGCGCCCCGAGCTACGCCAGTGCTCCCCAGTATGGTGCCTCGTCGTACCAACCTTACTCGCGCCCGGGCTCCATAGGCGGCGGCAGTTACCAGCAACCCGCGACTTCGTACCAGTACCCAGGGCAGCAGGGAGGTTACCAACAAAACTACTACAGCGGACCGCAGACTACAAGTGTGACTACGGCTACGAGCGCTACGTCTTACGGGGCCCCTCCCCAGATTAGAAATCCCTTTCCCGCACCGGGACAACCGAAGACCAACGATGACTACGATCCGGATATGGCAGCGCAGATTGCGCAATGGCAAAGCGCGTACGTGAAGGATCCCGCAAAAGACAGTGGTGCGCCGACGGGTGCTGGAGCAGGAGCTGGGGCAGGACGGGGTGCAGGATATGGTAACAGCGCGTCGACGACGACGTATTCTGCAGAGCCAAGCACCACTGCAGCCGCAACTGCCGCTGCAGCAGCGAACCCCGAAAAGAAAAAGACGGTCGTGCGAGCAGGCGGTGGACAGAAATGGACCGACGACACCCTCCTAGAATGGGATCCCTCACACTTACGACTCTTCGTGGGTAACCTAGCAGGCGAGACGACAGATGAATCTCTATACAAAGCATTCTCCCAATGGAAGTCTCTACAAAAAGCCCGCGTCATCCGCGACAAAGTCACATCCAAATCGCGCGGCTACGGTTTCGTATCCTTCAGCGACCCCGACGAATTCTTCCAAGCAGCCAAGGAAATGAACGGCAAATACATCCAAAGCCACCCCGTCGTCGTGCGCAAGAGCACCACCGAGATCAAACCCACCACCGCCAAAGATAACCGCAATAACGGCCGATGGAACAAAAACAACAAGAACAAAAATAAGAATCGCGGCGGTAACGGTTCAGGAAACGGAAATGGAAAACGTGAGGGTAGTTTCGAACCTCATTTAGGACCCGTGGGTGGTGGCGTGTATAAGCCGGGTCAAAAGACAAAGGGTGGATTGAAGTTGCTAGGTTAAGATCATGGGTCTAGATTATGGGAGAATGGAGTATATACCCTAAGCATCTTGTTTATACCTACGCGATCCTCGTACTATTGTACTCAACTTGGGTACTAGGCGTCTGGGATATATGTAGATAAGACTGGAAGGCGTCGTCTTAGCATTGCGAAGCATACCATTAATAAATAATAATGGAAGAAAAGCCTTTGATGATTATGAAATGCAACTTGTTATTACATATCCTTCTATACGATAGCCTACTACCTGCCTCCTGTCCGATTTCCTACACAAATGGAAAAACATAAGACATTTTTATAATATACATCACAATTTGATATCACTCATACGCTTTATTCCAAACTGATAGATATAATATCTTTTCTATTTGCAAATTGGGGTATCTTTCTTATTTGTTCTCTTATTCTTTGCTGTCTCGGCCGGAATTCACTGACCTGGCCTATCTCTACTCCTTCTCTCCCGTTTCAAATTCTAGACGCTATGCATCTGGGTTCCTCGCACCATCGGATCGAATTGGTTGTCCTAAGTGGCGGATAAATATGTATGGACCCTCCCTCCTGACCCGAAGTTCCTTTTGCTAATGCTCCTAATGCTGCCTTGGGTTCCTGTCTCGTAGATAACGGGTGGATGATTCGTTCCATTGGCCCCGTTTTCCTTTAAATTCACAGCCTTGCCATAGACACCGACTCTAGGTATGCCGTATTCCATATAGATGTACAAGCCGTGATTCTATCTTTGTTGGCGAATCTTTACAAACGAAAATAAAAACGTGATAATCAGTCTTCCCTAGAACGCTCGGTCCGGTGGGGTTCTGTCGAGCTCGATGGTCTTGGGTTCGGTATCATATCGCCGTCGGTCGTGAGCAGATTATCTTCGGCACCACTTTCATCGTCATGAGCAAGGAGCCCTGTTTCTTCCTCGTCGGAAGAACTTCCACGGTCAACTTCACTCGACGAACCAGACTGCGCCTGTTGATAAGTCCGATTATGAACATCCATCCGAGCATCATTGCGCATCTTAGATAGCTTAATCCAATTGTAAGCAGCAATGGCGCTGATAGTCACCACCAGACCAGAAATATTGATAGGCGTAAGTCTGTCGTCGAAAACTAACGCGGCGGCCGAAATAGTCACGACTTCTTTAAAGATACCAGCAATAGAAAGAGTGACGACGCTGCTTCGCTGTAACAGAGCGAATTCACTAGCCGTCATCAAGAACGCAATGGTTCCCGGGAAGAGAAGGATGAGGGGAGTCTTGACAGCACCCCATTCATTACCCAACTCTTTCAGACCTTCGATTAATTCGAAGAAGCCTTCAACTGGTACCGCAATAACCATCAAAGTGAGGAACATGACCGGTGCCAGGAAGAAAATGCTGGAGAACGGATTCGAAGTAGCGGGGTTACGTAGTAGGAGGATCTGTGTGAGACCCCAACGGAAGCCAGAGAAAAAGGCGGCGGATATGACGAGCACGAAACCTCCCAATTGGAACTCGACTTCGCCCGCAACCATCATCACTACACCTGCCGTCATAGTTGCGATAATAGCCACCAATTTCCATGTGGGGGACTCGAGTCGAAAGAGAAAAGCGAATATTAGCACAAAAGCTAAGGATGAAGATTTACACATTGCTACGGGTATGTTAGCTTGAATTACAACCCACACAAGAGTTTGTTGACCTACTATAAAAAGTAAGCGTAATGAATTTCAAGGACGTGTTTCCTAAACCGATATCCAAACCAGTCGCGGCACCACACGGCCCTATTCTTGTTAAATAAAACATTTTGGTCATAATCGGACGTTCAGGCTCAGCCTCGTGTCTCGATCGGCCCGCATCGGAATTGTGTTGCGAATTGCCAGGCCGTAATGAAGGTATGAAGTATAGTACTAAACCGGCAAGGGAAAATTGCACGAGCATGTGCATGGCGGTGGTGAATAAGGGAAACGCAAAGTTGAGTTGGCCCGCATCGAACATCCATTTATTGTACTGCAAGTTAGAGATACGTTAGCAAGAGAAATCTCGCATAGTCATGATATAGCAGTAAAAAGAGGGAACGGGGTATAAAACTTACTAAAGAAATCGAAAGTGAAAATAGGTACCAAAGCCCAATTAGAACAGCGTTGATAACCAACTTCTTGACTACATTCTGGTCCGCCTCTTTCCGTTCCTCGTCCGTAATTTTGTCGCGTGCGATCCTTTGGTCTAGCCTAGTATTTCGTCGTCGCTTAGCCTGTTTCCTCCGCCTATCCTTTTTCGTCAAACCCGTTTCTTCGTCATCGTGTAGATCCTCTTCTGACAAATCGCCTTCGCTCTTATCATCTGATCTTGACGCGTCCCGACTCTGATCCTCTTCGGATATCTTGGCTTCCAGATCTCCAGGACTCTTAATGCTGGTAGAACGCGGTCGCGAAGTTCGCGAATTGGAGGGTTGAGGTATGTTCGGATTGGCGGTGAGCGTACTTCGACGGCGACGATGACCGGTAGGGGCTATAGAATCCATCTCGATGTCTTCGGGACGGCGGGCTGCGGCGTTGGTAGAAGAAGGGTTGGCACCGTCCGACGACCAGTCTACCTTAAAGCTGGTAGTCGCAGACGATGCCGATGAAGGATTGGATAGATCGATATTCGTAGAATTGGGTACCAAGACGCTATTAACAGATAAAGTGGCGGGACGAGAAGAAGGGGAAGAGAGAGTGGATAAACGTCTTTGGGATGGTGGATAGTTAGACAAAGGAGAAGGCATATTTTTCAAAAAAAGTAATAACAAGTTCAGAGTGGTGTACAGGATAGGGGACTAGATAGAAGTAGTAAAAGCAGGCATCATGTTCGAGCCCCCTGGGGATCGATCCCTAGCCTGACCTTCGATAGCCTAGCTCACTCTACCGACTCTACCTAGCGTCGAGCCAAGTTTGGACACATAAAACTTGAATGGGGCACCCCTATATGATGAAGCCTTGGCGTTGTTGAGCAAATACACGACAATTACCAATATCTAAACGAAGGGTAGCCGAGTTGAAAAAAGTTGACCAGTTTTTAGATGTCAGGATGCAGGATGTAGCAGGTAGCCAGGACGTACAGGACGTACAGGACGTAGCGGGTTTGGCAAGTTGCAGGAAGTGGATCTCCCTTCAATGTTCCTTTTTTACAGTTTACAGTTTAAACCGTCAGACCGTATGCATGCACGTAGTAGGATACATAACAGGATAACTGGGTTAACCGGGATCATTAACCATCAGCAATTAAACAATTAAACTCAGACCCTGCGTTGAGTTATGCACAACAGCCTCGGGATTGCTTGAATTTGAAATATGTGTGGTGGATGGATAATGCCCATGTACCAAGGTACCAGTGCCTAAGTACCGAAATACCGGGCGTATTGCGTATTGATTTCCAAGGTCATTTTCCCAGCTGCATTGTACACGGTGCTTATCACACTATGTGTACTGTTCCCTTGAGGCTTAGATCTTCCCCTCCAACAGAACATTCAAATCTTCAATTGAACATTTACACATCTACATCCTAGACCAAGATATCAATTTCCTTTTTCTCATCCATTTATTGTAATGATGTATGTGTCAATTTTCTTTTCTTATCAAAAAAACGAATCCATTATCGATGCCAGGTAAGATACCTACTACTCATCTGTTTATGTTAATCCTGACTGAAATCAATTAGTTTGACTTCAATATGTCTACACATTCCCTTTAGTATTTCGTGATAGGTGTAGTACCGTTCTATTCGATGACTCCAAAATGGGAGGTTACAGTGCTACAACAGCCAGGAATCCCGTATACTCCGCGATTTCACCAATGAAAATACAATGCAAATACGTCGTACTTCCCATCGATTGCTGTATTAGTGATGACTACTAGTACAGTTTTCTTCTCCTTTAGACTCCGAGCTTTGAATATCATCGTCGATTTTTTTTTTCAGCTCGCAGGAACTTCTCAGAGATGCAACCCCCATCGATTTCTAAAGAGGGGTGACAAAATGCCCCCCACGACGGAATCGTACCATCCCCAAAGGACGGCTCACTGGAGTAGTACACGATGTAGTCAAAGCATGTCGGTCTCTTTCAATCTCACATTTATGGATTGATACTCTATATTATTCAAGACGACACCCAGGATTAGGAACGAGAATCAGCAATGGTTGGCGGCGTGGATTCCTATGCATGCTTAACCGCCTGTGCATGGTCGTCAGAATCATGCATCCAAGGTTTTCTTAACCGGCCTAATATCAGACGAGAGATTTACAGCTCGTATGACTTATAGATCTAACTGAGGAACTCTAGAAGATACTTGCGAATACTATGACAGACTTGGACGCTGGAGCGAGGGCTAGATCGACTTATGGACTTTTTATCCGTCCTGCTCCTGGCACGAATAGACTTTGTTGCGTTGGCGTTGTTTTACTCAAGTCCATCGGGTGGGTTAAGGATCCGTTTATTCAAGGCTGTTCAGAGAAGACGGTCATGCTCATCAAGAGGTCAAGCACATAATCATTTAATACTCTAAAGAACATCGTCGACTCAACTAGAAGCTTGATATCAAAATCTCAGAATCCTATGAACCCCTAAGCCCCTTAGTATGAATAGATTTCCCTCTCGCAAGTCCTAGAAACTCCCCCTTGTCTTCTACCACGCCAAGCGACGATCAGTAAGGGGTCTTCCCAGCTAGCGTCGCTTAGACCTCCAACCTTCTCCTCACCGTCGCGACTTGGAGATCGTGATTTTTCGTACACTTATTTTTTTCAAGTTCGGGGAAAAGAACAACACTTCCCCCTCCCCTACCTTAGCATTTTAGCTACGTGCTTAGAGCTACCTTTCTTGTGGGGGCAGCAAGTGCCAAGCAGATCCGGGGATGTACCAAACCTCCAATCCGCGTAAAGATTCCTAGCCCTTCAGCTGGCAGAAAATCAAAAATCCTGTGCGCACGCACGATCTTGATCGCGAGAAAATCTTGGACAACTATGAACAATCGGGATGAACGCTAAATCCGTGATGCTCCAGAAAACAAGGCATAGATCGCTAATCACAAATTGTGACTTGCATAAGCTACGCATTCCTAATACAATCTTGGAGAGTGTCCTAATGCCTCCCCTTATTTTGGGTCCTGAACTACGTGGTTCGAGGACGATCCATAAAAATGGTCTTCGAACCGGATATTTTGCGATTTACGACTTTTCGTATATTGCGGGTCAACCTCTGACGATGCATTTCTACAAGTCGGTGTAGTGTAGGTGTGTGTATGATACTGGTATCGCTGTGTATTATAGATTCATGCCGCTTATTATACACCGCTAGACAAATTGAACAAACGAAAGTAATTATCCTATGTGCGCCTTGCTCAGTTCACCGAAGTGAGCACCACCTCCAATAAGTGTTTACCCTCTAATAATTCTCGTATGAATACACCAAAAGCCTTTTGAATAACCCATGCCCCCATTAATTTAAGACAATATTTGTAACTCCTCCTTTCTGTCGGGAGCGAAATCGTCCTTGTATCGATCCCACAATTTTTGGAGCTCGGCGACGTATAGATCATGAAGCCGGTTGACTTCTGCTTGGTCCACGACGTTTGCTTGCGCGACCTTAATGGGGGCCCCGACCACGATATTTAACGGCCGACGGTATGGCATGAGGCCTACGTCATAGTTGAAAATGCCCCGCCCGTGTAAGAAGGGTAGGGTGAACTTCCACACTTTCAGGACAAACATCTGGAGCTTGTGTACTATCGGATGCTCCTTAGGATGTAATTGATCGTAGAGGCTGTTCTCGCCGAATGCCAGCACAGGTACAAGATCGGCGCCGGTTCTAACCGCGATCTTGACGAAGCCTTTGCGTTCTTTTAGAATCAGACGCAGCTGCCCAGGTTGCGCCTCCAGGGACTCTCGAGCACCACCAACGACAATGGTAACTCCGCGACCCATACCTTCTCCATTAGGCCCACCTTTGGTCAAGATGTTGACAATAGACTCCTTTGAGACTGACCGCACCCCAGCAGCAAGTACGTATTCGCGATATAGTGGAATACGGAAGTTTGAGTCGAGGGTCAGTAGACTGTTTGTGATACCAGGGAACTTCTCGGAGAATCCTAGAGCATCGGTTGCGAAAGCAGCCCAGGCGCCGTGGGAAATGATACCATGAGGGTGATAACCGAAGATATACTTCCGTGTAGGGGGTAGATCATGGGTTTTGTGAAGCCTGGCTGGGAAGTAGCCTGCAAAGAGATGCCACATATAGCTCTTGCGAAACCATTCCGAGCGATATTTCAGTGACCCGTCGGTGGCCGCCTTGGAGCTCAATACATGTAGGAGATATATGAGCAGTAATGGCCAGGCGAAAGGGTTAGCACACAAAGCAAAAAAGACAGAGACCGTCAAAACTATACACATGCAATGCATCAACACCACAAGTGTTTGCAACCTGCGTTTTAGGGGGACGTTCCATGGAGCCCATCGAATTCTACCGTCCAGGTTTGGCTTGGGGGGTGGATGAACCTCGTCTAGTGTAAGATCGTCCAATTCAGGATATGAGTCATCGTCATCATGTGGATTGGTGCCATTCACGGTGGGCGAGGTATCCGTATCTTGATCATCCAAACCAGACTTAAGAGCAGAGGCGTAACTGATACCATCTGGGCCGGGAGCATCTTCTGTCTTGTCCGTCTCTGCAGTATTCCCTACACCATTGACAGTGACACCGTTACCTCCATCTGTTGGGTCGTTTTTAGATTTGTCGTCATTGTCGGATTGTACCTCAGCCTTGCCATTTAGTCCAGCCTTTGCTGTAATTGGTTCTGTCTCGGTGCTTCCCTTCAAGTCCGACTCCACGCTCGTCGACTTCTCGCTTTCCGGAACGTCGGCCATTTTGGGAACCTCCTTCGGCCTAGAATCTTTCCGTTTGAAAACCTGTCGCGAGGAACTAGTTCTAGAAACTAGAGCCTTAGGAAGATGAGAGGTATTATTCGGGCCGTTGGATGCGACTCGTGCTGCAGTAATTGAATCTCTAAACGGCGAAATCGGGCTATCTTGAGGCGGTGATTGATAGTGATTGTCGCTGTTTGTTCGTGACGTACGCGCTTTTGGGGCTATAGATCTAGGTGTTCGGGGCGTAGTTTGAGGAGCACATAAGTCGCTGCTCTCCTGGTTCACCTTGGATAAGGCCTCAGTTGTTTCGCGTTTGCGGTCGCCGTTGCGCGAAGGACTAAAATCGTGGGTAGGGTTGTACGACAGGCCAATATTTCGGTGACCTGGTTGAGAATCAGGATCAGCTGTTTGCGACTCGTCTTGATGACGTTTCTGTCCCATGCGAGGTAGCTTGGATCCTCGAGGGCTCCCACTCATATTATCGGCCATAGTTGATAAATGTCCAAAATTGATATTTCGTTCCTGATCCTAACTAAACTCGAGATAGAACATACCTAATAATAAAACAACAGAGAGAAATATAAACAAGCCTTCTTCCGCGTCCTTTTAGGGATTGAAGACTAAACTCTATCGTGGCATGTATTTTAGAGTTCTCACTAAGCTTCCCGTATCCGTTCACTAAGATGTTAAGGTTTGCGTTGGTCGTGCCGGCGCGAAGTCTATTATGTCAGGTAGTGTAGATACATGTGTAGGAAGACAAGCCTCGGCAGCCTCGGTATGCGGAATGCGACAAGAAACGAATGAAAGAAAACGGGCCGAGTTTGATGAACTTAGTGGGCAGCATTACAAATTTCTTAGAGAATAGATCCAGTTTAACCCATTTAAAATAAAACAGTTCAAAGTAGGTAGTGTAATGAAAAGGTACTATGTTTGTAAGGCCAAGTCATACAAGACTTCCATCTCGCAAATAGACCAACTAGGCTACTGGATTAGGTGCTGGATGGGAGAAGGAAATCCCAGGAGACCGTAGCTGAATTATTTTGGAGACCTCTTTTTAAGTTGCAGTGGGGCTTACAGCTCATCATTAAAGTATCGGGATGACGTAATACCTGAGCATGTGCTATTCATTGGACAGAATCATTAAATGAGATTTCATAAAGGAATTTAATTGGATACCAGTACATGTATGCATTCAGAATCGAAGATTGGAGACACCAAACAGGCCTCATTTCTAGGGCTATGAATGTAACATCGCGATTTGATCCCAGTTCTTCCCTTTCTTTTCGGGATGTTTCGAGTATCACCATCCTAATGTAGAGATGAGATCATCGGTTTGCTATGGATTATATCCGATACATCCGGGACCAAAATTCGTCGATTTCACGATGCAAGGCATGGAATGATGTAGTACATATACTCAACGAAAGATTTCTTGAGATTAATTTAAATTTTGTGATACCAATACGATTCTATGTTTTCTTTTCAGGAGTCCTTATCAATCAGATCTACTCTACTGATATACCGTATTCTAGTCTGGTGTATCCAAGACAAACCGGAACCATTTATTGCTTCAGCTTTAACCTCGCATTCCAACCCACAATGCATCTAATCAGATCCCAATCACCATCTTGTCCTACCCAATCCGTAACCACAACTCCGGTGCTCCCATCGCCCAGCTTCAACCCAGCTGGCCCCTTACCATCTTCTCCATGCCGTAAACATAGATACTCAATGATAGCCGGGTTTGCCTTCGCCGCTATCTTCTCGGGCCAGCAATTGGTATTGAAAAAATTGCTAGCACTTAAGAAGTTAATGAAGAACGGCTGCGGTGGTGCTCCGTCTTTGTGTCCCTCCGCGCCCGGGAGGATGCACACCGGTTCGGCTGCCCTTTCTAGATGACCACGTGCTAAATCGATTTTCTTCTGAATGTTGTGGCTCTGGTCAATTTCGTAAAAGTCTTGCACGCGGGCAATGCCACTCCCAACTAACCCATCTTCGCAGTTATCCGGCCAGACGCTACCATCAAGCCCCCATCCCCGACCACCCCATTCACTATTCAAACTAGGGTCATTCGCATGTCGGCGCAGCAGCACAATTTTCCCTCGTGCCTCGCCAATCCTCGGAATCCGCGGCTCCGTATACCATCGTCTTCCATCCTCATAATAACGATCCTTTAGAATCTTAGATAATTGGTGATCGGTGCCTTTACCAGTCCCCTCACGTTTTACACTCATAATAAGCGTCTCAGATGGGTTGGCATCTAAGAATGAATAGATAACATCAAGCATATCCTTGAAGTACTTAGTACCCGTGAGCGAGATCGGGAATGCACTGTGCACGAGCGCCAACTCCGAAGAGTCGGAGTTAACATTCACCCGGATGTCGAAAAATCGCACTCCGTTCTCTAATTGCTCTCGCACGTTCACCGCCTGACATCGGACTGAGGGTAGTGCGACATGACATGTTGGGCTGTTGTGTGTGCCAGGTATAGACAGTGCTGATAGGGGATACTCGTCGCGCAGTTCGCGCATCCAGCTTGGTAGGTTGGCGGAGCTGAAAATGCTGAGACAACTACCACTTTGAACGTAGATAGTCGTGTATTCGTTCGGACCATTATCCAGCTTCGTCATGACCGTGCTGCGCTGCGAAGAACTAGGTACGTCGACTTGGTACCGATGCCCCTCGGATTCGAAAGTCAGGCGGATAACCTCCCGGCCGGGATCCGCTGTGCGAACATCGGTACCGCGAGTTTCAAAAGGACCCATGGTAAAGGATACATCGCGACGGTCCCTCGCATCGCCCTGGATGCGGACATTCGGTGCGACAGAGGAAGAGTTGAAAAGCCCGGTGATCTTACCGATGTGACTCCTCGGTGTCGAGCGGCCGGATGTGGGTTGGCCTTCAAACCGTTCCACGAGCTTCAGCTCCAGCGGAGTGGATGTAAGGTTGCGTATGGTAAGATCCGCCATTGTGATAATGAGTTAGGTACGGAACTGTCCTACCGAGGCAATTTAAAAATTACGATGACGACGCCGCCATCTAGGCGTCTTATCACTTATGTAGGGTCATGGCTTGAAACTAGGCGCTGGTCCAAGAGTATTATTGTCTTAGGTGGAGGCAAGGGGCCCATAGCTATTGGACAAGAAGCGGTGGGGGTGGAAGTTAATTCCTTTATGTTTTAAAGGAAAAAGCAATTCTGACATAGACCTTTTTAAAGCTATCTTTGAAACGGCTCGCTTATTTATTTAAATCGATTTCATACCAGGTAATATGTTAAACCAATTAATCACTTACCAATCATATCATTTTTATAGAAATTTGAAAAGAATAAATATGTTGTTGCGAATGTTAAAGAATTATTTTTAGATGAAGGGAACAACCTTGAAATATGATGACGATAGACATCAGCCATGGCTTATCGATATTGATGGCAATCGATTTTGATTGGTCAATACAATAAGATACAATGCGTACAGTGTCCGTCGAGATTATTCAACTTGCATCTCGTAACCACCCAAGTCTTCAGCGTCGTGGGGTTGAACGTCATGAGACCTTACATACCTAGGCGTCATGTTATAGCTAGGAATTTTGGCTTGTTTACAAGACAAATTGGAAACCAAGCTATAGCAACAGAAAAAATCAGTATCGTCTCATCGAGCAAAACTTCAAAAGTGAATACGTCGTACAAACTCTTCTTTAGCGATGGCTAACACCGACGTAGGAATTGGTTATCAAAAATTTAGAAAGGCACCTTGCCGATCGGCCTAAGAAATATGTTCATACGAGTATTTCAGGTCATGGAGCGGCTATATTTGCTTCTCAGGACTTCGCAAGTTGGTTAAGAGATGAAACCTTCATGTCTAATGTTCTCAGAGCTCTCTTCAAATCAAATATCGCCGGGGAAAGTAATTCCCAAGACGTCAATGTCTTATGCGCGGTGACAGATGGACTTGCCCCGAAACGATTATTAGGCCAACCAGAGCCAGGGTTCTCGATTTTATATGGCTCATCGAACGATATTCTTCCTGGACTCTGGGATCAAGACGAATTCGGGTCAAATGTTGACGAGGATAGGGAATCATCCGTTTCATTCCAATCAACCCCCCTACCTGGAGATACCAGACCACTTGAGATTACCTTCCCATTAGCAAATACAGTTTTTCAGAATGGAAGACGATCTACTCTATTTGCCAGCAAATGGCAAGCTAGTCACGATATGTCCATGGTGCACACCTCAATACAAGAGAAACGAACCCAAAGAATACGTGCTCACGCCACGTCTGCGGGTCACACATATCCCTTCCTTCCGCTGCTACCATTAACTCCTCCACGGAAAATTGTCGCTGGCTTGGGGAATATTGTTCGACAAGTCGAAGTTAATGGCTCCACCGCGCCCGCATCAAAAGAACTAGAGGGTCTTATACCGAAGATATTTGATGCTAGATCCCAGAGGAACCCTGATTTTTCGCCTGGTCCTATTGGAGTGTGGTGTTTGGTTATACCTTCCCATGTCGTGGAAAGGTATAATCTCGGTGATATAAAAGTATTCAAGCCAGAATCGTCAGGATCAGAAGCAGAGCTATCTGTCGAAACTATGAATATGTTTTCCGAATTAATGTCCTCCGGATGTCGGTTACACAAGATTCGTAAGTCATGATCTCGTCTAGGATATCTACCTAATCTAACAGATATATCTAGTCAGCGGTGGGGGAGGCTGGGGCCTCAAACAGGGATTACTTTCCCTTGATCCCGAGACGAACTACTCTCTACCAGGCCAGGATGACGTTGAAATGTTCATCAAGGCATTCCATGAACGCAATAGTCCTGATTCCTCTGAAGGTCTCGTGACTCCAGGTTCATATCTTATGTTTTGTATTGAACCGCATTGTACAGAGAAAGAAATAAGGGAAAGCCAACAGATGAATCCAACAACAGTTGTCGGTGTTACCTCAGACAATGACCAAGTTCTTAATTACTCAGGTCCAACAGACCATATCGAGATAATTGACGACCACTTCGGTATCGTATCCAAGGCTGGGGTGTTCCTAAAGGCTACGTCATTACCACATATGGTAGACGTTAGCAACAGGAATACCAAGCAAACCCAGGCATTTACTACGAAAGTGGACTTTCCTAGAGCCTCATTCGTGTTATAGTTAACATAAAACCCGATATATGGCAATAATCAAGACAAGTCCCGAATTTGAAGAGCTTGACTAATAGCGACGAAGAATATGACCCCCACCCAGAAGTGAGACATACGACATTGTATAATTGAAGCACAGTGTGGTTACGAATAAATTTTGGTTTACTTATGACGCTTCGTGGTAATCACCTAAGCCATAAAGTATCCAGCTTTAAGGTTCCGCCAAATGGGAGCTGGCCGATTCAACCCCACCATTCGTGTAACATAGTGCGGGGTAAAACTATTCCTTATCAAGCTCCAAATTTTTGAAGGAAGAAAACCATTTCATTTCCAAAACATGCCCCTCAAAAATATCCCAAGAAGTTGTAGTTTGCTTGATTGGCAGCCTAGATACATATGTACCTACCTGCTTTCATCTTGACTCCCGACGGAAAGGGACTCCTTGATCAGATCAGCAGCCCGCTCCGCCAGCGCATATACCGCAGCACTTGGGTGACCGCTCATCAGATGTGGTATGACCGAAGCATCAACGACCCGCACATTTGTCGTTCCATAGACCTTTAGTGTTGGATCAACAACGCCTCCCAGCTCTCGAGGTAGCATGGCACATGTTCCAATACAGTGGAACGCCGGGACACCTTCACAACATTATCAGCACCAAGCATTTCCAATAATTACGAAGGTAGGTTGTTAGGGGCTCTACGACTCACAAGAGCTAGTTAGAAACTCCGTCCATTCCGCGTCCGTCGCGTTTTCCGGTAGCACTGTATCTCCAGGGACAGTAAGATCGCCCGCAAGCTCGCTCAACGGTTTGGTAGACCACATCCTGCGCGCTATACGGCCGACTTTAAGCGCAGTCTGCGTGTCGAAATCAATAGATAAGAAGTTAGGATCTATTGCTGGGCTATCTGTCTGTCCGGTACCGTCGAGATGAACGCTGCCCCAGGAAAAAGGTAACGTAGGCGAGAAGACGATGCCAGTTACGTTGCCCAACGAGAAGAATTCAAATTCTGTCATGCTAGCTTGCTTGTCGAAGATAACGTCATGCTGAACTCGGAATCTTTTCTCTAACGCATTGGCAGACACACCTCCATTGAGCCTCTTCGCTATCGCTTCCGACCAAGATGCAATTTTCTCCTTGGTAGCAGCGGCCACGGCATCGGTGTCGGCGCCGAATATATCCTGAGCAGTAGCGAAAGCCGCAAAGGGGACGTGACCAGTGAGTTTGGTTGAGGCTTGGAACATAAGTACCCACAGAGGTTGGTCTTGAAAGCCCTCGCCAACTCCCGGAAGGTCAAGCTTGGTCTGGATGTTATTACGGGCCAGAACGCTGGAATATCATGTCAGTACAACATTCTCAAATAGGTAGGTCTCCATCAGTACTTAGGATTGCCAATTCCCGAGGCCTCGAGTATGAGGGGCGACACGTATGTTCCCGCGGATAGGATCACCTCTTTTTTAGCCGTTACGGAGGCCAAGTTATCATTGTCATCCGTGTACTCGACTCCGGTGGCAACGAGTTCGCCGCTCGCACTGCTACTGAGGGTAATCCTCTTCACAGTTCCTTGAATGACATGCAGATTCGGCCTGCTGTCGATCGGTTCATAGTAGGCACGAGCAGCGCTTTCTCGAACATTTGCGTCTCGATCTAGGGTCTGTGGGTATGCACCGAAACCGCGAGTCTCTCCGCTATTCATATCCTGATTAAGGGCGAACCCTAAAGATTCGCAAGTCTCCTTGGCCGACCTGTGGAAAGAGCCATTCTCCACTTGATAAGGGTGTCCGGTCTTGAGGAGACCCTCTTCCCCATGATATCGTGGAATATAACTCATCCCGGCTTTGATTTGAGCGTCCGTTGGGACCGCGAACTTCTCTGAGCGAATGAAGTATGGTAGTAGCGCGTTCCAATTCCATCCTGGGTTACCGAGATGTTCCCAGGCATCGTAATTGTCTCGATCTCCTCGGATGTAGTACATTCCTAGACGGGACGCGTTGGCGACCAAAACTATCGAATTCACAGGTATACATACCATTAATGACTGTGGTGCCGCCGAGAGCCTTGCCCGCGTGATGGTCAATGGCCCTGTTCCCAAGCTGAGATTGGACGGTGGACTTGAAGTTCCAGTCAAGCGTTGGACTGTAAGTGACACCAGCCAAATCTACGTCTAGAACACCGGCATCATCGCGAACGTCTTTGCCGGGTTCAACGACCGCGACCGTGATGCTGGGGTTTTCTGACAACCGGTTAGCAATGACGAGTCCTGCCGTGCCTCCGCCGGCAACAATATAGTCGAAAGCCATTGGTTTGTGAGTTGTACACGCGACGGATGTGGACATGAGCCAAAATACACGTTTCATAGCCTGTGCCGGTGGGTTTATATAGTACCTCAGTGATATAAGGTTGGGTCACAGCAGAGACATGAGAGAAGAAGTAGATGCATAGTTCAGCTCAAGTGGACAAACGGATCTATATATTTTGTGCTTTATTTACGGCGTATTGTGTACTTTGTATATAGGGATGAGGCCAGGTGCCAACAAACCACCAACCAGCTGTTTCAATGATGCAAGGGGCGTTGTGCCCTTTTCTTATTTAGGTGCGCTATAATTACAGGGCATACAACGCTATAACCTTAAGCTAAATATAGGATCGCAGCCCTGGTGATTTTTATACCTTCCACCTAGGTACATAATCCACTTTTATTAGGTAGCTGACTGACAACTGGTCCCACCCGCTAGTATCTCTCAGAGCTAAAGCCGCGCCGCGTCTTTCTTGTCAATACATTGGATGTAACAATTACATACTCTGAACCTACACCTACATCTTTATCCATCCGTAACAAAATCAAGATGGACCGCAGTCTTGACGAGATCGTTGCTGAATCCCAGGTAAGCATTTTAATTGATTTGAATTTGCGCACATTTAAAGATTTATTATCACCTTAACCAGTAATTTGGCTTGAATTGAATACGTACTAACATCGGTTGCAGCAGAGAAAGCGAGGCTCTAGACCTCCTCGCCGAGGAGGTGGTGGAGGACGACCTCGAGAACGCGATTCTTACCCCCGCGACGGTGTTAGAAAGGTATGGATTTATTTCAGTATTTCTTATACAATACACATTGACGAATGAACTCACCATTTTTATTATTATTATCTATAGGTGGATTCTTCCTCTCCCTCGACCACCCCCTTATGCCTCGAGTGATTCGCCAAGTAATCGACTTGCGCTTGATGCCTCGGACTTCGATCGGTGGTGATATATTTGTTTAGTGATTAGCCGCTAACTAGCACTCTCGTTTCTGCGAGACAGTCTGCCAGAGATGACTCCCGAAACTTGGATTCGTAAGTTGACCGCCAACTTCCATCCATACATTGCGACCAAGGCTGACAGTCATTTAGAGAATGGGTTCACGATAAGTTCGATGATTCCAGTTGTAAGCCAAACAATTACACTTTATGAACGAAACAACGGCGATTAACATTGCCACAGCGCGCAACCGTCAACGAGGACCAAGACGGCGACCCTCTCCAGACCGATTCCAGTTCGTGCGACCTTATCCTTCCAAGATGATATCTTTCTAACAGCGATGGCAGAGACAGAGATGCTCGTGGAACCAAGATCAAGGTAGAGAACCTACACTACGAACTCACCGAAGGCGATCTCAACGTAAGAGAAAATATACCTTTTCGCAATGAGGTGAAATTAACCATCTCATAGGGCCTATTCGATAAGATTGCACCGGTTGTTAAGCTCGAGCTGTTGTACGACCGCGCTGGGCGGTCCGAAGGCATTGCTTTCGTCACCTACGAGAGTCGTGACGACGCGCAAGAGGCAATCAGTCAATACGATGGTGCTAATGCTAGAGGTGAGTGTCGAACCTATATGATGTAATAATGCAACAGCACAAATTAACTTTGCTCGTCATAGGCCAACCAATCCGCCTGTCCATCGTGAACTCAGCACCTAGACGCAACCCTTTCGACACAGCTCACATGCCGGGTCGACCTCTAGCTGAGCGTATCACTCGACCCCGCTCTCTGTCACCTCGACGTGATATGGACCGAGACAGGGGTATTGACCGCTACGTCCCAGGAACCCGTAGTCGATCGCGTAGCCCGCGACCTCGTCGACGTGGTGGAAGGCGACCCGGTGCTCGACGCGAGCGTGACCGCGATGACAATACCCCGAATACGAACGGACGAGACAAGGTTGGTCGAGATGGACGACCTAAGAAGACTCAAGAGGAGCTAGATGCTGAGATGGCTGATTATTTCAACCCGAGTGGTGGAAACGATGTCGGAGAGGCGAGTGTTAGTGCTCCTGCTGGCGATGATGTTGATATGATTGAGTAATTTCGGGCCATTGAAAAGGGGATATCTGATACATAGCATCTAGGCATGCATCATAGCTTTTGTTGCTAGATAAAATAGGGCGTTCTTGAGGGCAATAAGAGTGAATTTCGGTCCGAATGGGTTTGTGTTTTTGGTAATATACTGGTGATATGTGAACTTGTCTGCTAGTTTATCCGACTTCCGCAAGTCGAAAGGGGATGAACAGGTAGTTTGGGGCCGAATTTTTTATCCCTTATTGAAGGTTGATCTATTGAGAGAATATGAAACACCATATTGCACCCGAAGTGTATATCTCGTCTTCTTTACGCCAGCACTGTTGAGGGCCACTGCTGACCATCATGCGTTAGCTGTTGGATGATGGAACCTTCGTATCTAGCTCTAATATCTAGATATATGATATATGAACGTGTCTTTATCAACTTCGTAAATGTTATCTTCAATGCTTTAACTTCTAATCATTCTTCTTCCGCTTCGTCTGCATGCCCTCCACCATGGCCGCCGCCACATCATCAACCGTAGTTCCCCTCTTCCTCTTCCCGATCTTCTCCTGTCCTAACGCCGTATCATCCGCTACGGTACGATACACCTTCGCCGCACCCGTAAACGAATCCGGCGCAAACCCGCCTTCTTCCGATAACGTGCTGGCGATTTCTTCCATCTCGCCAACCCACCGGTAGGCTTTTGGTGGCATACCAGTGACGCCCTTCTCGGCGAGCTTGTAGTGCACTGGTAACATCTCCTGCAACTCGGATTTAAGAACAGGGAGAATACCGAGTCGCTGTGCGGTGGTAAAGGATTGAATGGCAAGCGACGTAAACCCCTTGCTAAAACTCGCGAAACACATTTTTAACCCACTAGCCCCGCCGATGTCCGGGGATACATGTCGCATGTTCAGCGTGTCAAAGAGCTTGGGGCCGAAATCTGGGATGTCGGAGAGCTTGTACGGACCCGAGGTTGGGATGCTCGGGAGGTACCATTCACCGTCTGGTTTTGCAGACGGGGGTCCGCCGAGGATGCATCCGTCGATGAAGCGCACGGTTGAGGATAGGGATTTAACGCTACTGAATAGCGAGGCGATGTTCTTTACGCTGGATGGCGCGACGGCGTTTAGGTCTGCGAAGTACAGCGGGGAGTCTGAAGTCCGCCGCAGTGGGCCTGTGAGCGCGTCGACGATGCGTTGAGCGGTGGCGACGGCGTCGCGGGGTGGGACTACGGAGAGGATTACCGAGCATGATTGCGTAAGATCCTCGTCTGATTTTAGGAGCTCGACCCGTGCGCCCTTGGCTCGTTCGATGGTGTCATTGCTATTGATATTTTAAGCAGTATGTTTTGAGTAATACGATACGACGATGAATATCGGACGAATAGGTACGGGGATCTACTCAGGGGAGGGCATGCAAATCTTTAATTTAACTGGTTGACTGACCTGCGCCCCTTGCAGTTGGTCGCAACTGAGAATCCATTGGCGACGAGCAACTTGGCGATGCCCACTCCCATATCTCCGATGGAGATTATACCGATTTTTGCTAACGGTGATGCCATCTTTTTTTCTTATTTGCGGATGGCTTAGCTAAGAGTGTGGAAATGAAGATCTACCTTTGTCCTACATAAAATCATGAAATCTTCCAGTTGTACTCGGAAAGCTGCATGAATACAGAGGGGGCTTTGTGGATGGAAATATGTCGGCGGCTTGCATCGTTACTAATCCGCGGCCAATAAGCGTGTTAAAACAGGAATTTGTCTATTGCTCCCACAAATCGCGTAAGAGGATCTAAAGCAGCCGGGCGTTTGATTGTTTCACTTATACATCTTTTCATAACTTGAAGCTATCTTGGATGGAAATTCAGATGATCTTTTTTTAAAAAGGTTACACTTCATAGAGTGTCTGATATGATGTCTTTATGGGTTTCTATATTTATGTATACGATACTCCATGTGAATAGCCATTCGATGTTGTGATGAAGTACCAGTACTATTTCGAAACTGTTGATAATTGCTGATATTTGATAGGCTCCGAGACCGATACATAGTACATAAATAGCGTACATATAACCGTATATGGCATGCTGGTAGTCAGGTATTTGACGTTGGTGGGGATAAAATGCGAGGGTGCGAATCTCACTAGAGATTTTTATCTGCCACATCTGGGCATCCAATCATAAACATTCCCGTCCTTGGATAGTATCCTTGCTAATGTGTAATATAGAAGGACTTTTCGGCAAACCGGCGGGGCACGGGCACGGGCTTATAAGGACAAGCCAGCCATACAAGCTAGACACATGGTAATGATAGCTTTGAATCAAGCCGAATTGAGCATGGACTTCGTCTTCAATCCCACCGTATCGGGCTATTTGTCTCTAACCCGCGCCGCCACGAACGACTAATCCCTCCGCGCAGATGTAATAAGTTATTCCATCTCATCATATATCTAGCCTGATCAAGCATACAAATCATGATGACAAAGTTAGCGAGTGCGAGGTTGACTTAGATCATCCAATCGACTAATCAAGGATATACTAAATGCCGTCTAGGCCCTTAATCACGCAAATCTCAGCCAGAAAATCTATCCGGCTGTGCATTGTGGGTCTAGCTGGAAGATCCTTCGATCATTATGTACCAGATAGGCTGGCATTTTACGCTTTGCGAAGCCTACGAAACTTCCCGCGTCATAGGTGATGGTTTCTACCATACATAATCCTTCCGATGTTGGCATGACCATAAGAATAAACGAATAGACGAATGAAGATTTTAAATACTGCCGAGGCACCTTACGCGTCCAATGAATATCGACAGTGACCTTGGATCTATCGTATAGAAATTCTCACGTTTCTTTGTCTATTCTTCTAGAAGAGGTCAAGTCGAGTCAAAGGCCCCTGTAAGTTCACCCGCACACATGTATCAGGGACTATTTATGTGGGTGGTGGGTCAAGAGTCCGAACCGTCCTTCGCATTCGCGCCCGGATTCGCTTCATCCCGTTACCCAATAGATCGGATAGATCTTTTACAGTAATCACATCGCTGTCTACCATACTATGAACGTAACTGCACGTAGGTCAAAAGATAAATTGGCCATGTTGGCATTTTCACAGGCTTCGGAGACTTCTAGTTATAGTTCTCTCCGCCCAAGGCTACGAAGTCATGACAACTAGACCTGCTAGACTCAAACGGTCATTTACAAAAACTCCGCACTCCCCGTTGATTCACCATCTGAAACCATACCAGCTGAATTAACCCACTATTTAATTTGTCCAACGTATATACTATACCACAAGAATCGTTATGCTAAAGTCCTATTAGCTTTTTAAATGCCTTCTCTTTTCTTCTCTATTCTTTTATAGTCGATTCCGTGGATCCAAGCCAGTTACCTAAACGGGTATATATCTCGACTATTACCTGAAACATTATCAACCGTGGTTATTCTTTCTAGTTGCGGTTTGGACCCCCCTTGGATCGACTTCGGCAGTGCATGCCTGTCTGGTTCGGCACACTCCTTATCCGTTTCCTCTAATAAGAACCTACAATCTAAAGTTGAACATATCTTGATATATAGCTGCGTCCCGATTCTACCTTTAAAACAACATAGCAACCAAACATTACAACTACATTCAACGATGGCGTACCCTTGGCGATCCATTATCGCCGTATCTCTTGTTTCGGCATTTCTCATCGTATCTCGTTGGCCACAATGGAACAAATCATTACTGAGCACATTTTTCTCTTTATGGAGTTTACAGACTTTTTTCTACGCTGTCTGGGCAGTGATATTATACCCTAAGTTCTTCTCCCCGTTGCGTGGTCTACCAGAACCAACAGGTAACTCTTGGCTTATGGGACAATTGCCTACAATACAAAAATACCCCACAGGCATTCCCCAAAGAAAATGGTAGGTGTCCATACTACGGTATTATCTATTGTCGTCCTGCTAATAGGGTGTTAAAGGATCGCCACTATTCCAAACGATGGCATCATTCGCTATCTGGCTGGCTTCAACGAAGAACGTCTACTTATTACTGGGCCAAAAGCTCTAGCAGAGGTTCTAGTTACGAAGAATTATGAGTTCGTTAAGCCATATTCGATTCGCTTTGGACTTAGCCGTCTTCTGGGTGTAGGAATACTACTAGCCGAGGGCGACGAACATAAATTCCAGCGCAAGGGTCTCATGCCCGCCTTCGCGTTTCGACATGTGAAGGATCTTTATCCCGGGTTTTGGCGAAAGGGTCGTGAGGTCGTCCAGGCTATGTCGAAGCAAATTATCGCCGACACACAAAGTGAAGGATCCGTCCAAGACCCAGAGAAGGCAAACAAGACCGCAGTTATCGACGTCGGGAATTGGGCATCTCGCGTAACGTTAGATATTATTGGATCATCTGGACTTGGGCGGGATTTCGGTGCTATTCAACATCCAGACACCGAGCTTAACCAAACATACAGACGAGTTTTCAAGCCCACCAGACAAGGCCAGATGCTGCAAATGCTGGCTGTATTCCTCCCAGACTGGCTAATTGGTCGAATTCCTGTTCAGCGCAATCATGACATCAACGCCGCGGCACAGACTATTCGAAATATATGTCGGGATCTGATTCGGGAAAAGAAGGACAAGTTATCTCGCAAGGAGTTGACGGACCGTGATATTCTTGCCGTAGCCCTGGAGTCGGGTGTCTTCACGGAAGACAACCTCGTCGATCAACTCATGACTTTCCTAGCCGCCGGCCATGAGACGACTGCCAGCGCAATGACATGGGCGATATACCTACTCAGCAAGTACCCTGATATCCAAAAACGACTACGCGCCGAAATCCGCGAGCGCTTGCCCCCTATTGACTCAGACCAAGAAGTCACGAGTCTAGAAATCGACCACATGCCCTACCTCAACGCCGTCTGTAACGAAGTCCTACGCTACTACGCTCCAGTTCCCCTCACGCGGCGAGAAGCCGCTGTCGACACGGAAATATTAGGGCAGAAAGTACCTAAAGGAACATCGATTATGCTATCTCCATGGGCCACCAACTTCGACCCGAACCTCTGGGGACCCGATGCCCACGAGTTCAACCCCGACCGATGGATGCCCAAGGGTCCCGATGACAAGAGAGGTGCTAGTGGTGGTGCATCAAGTAATTACGCATTCTTGACTTTCCTCCACGGTCCTAGGAGTTGCATCGGTCTAGCTTTTGCAAGAGCAGAATTCGCGTGCCTTCTTGCGACTTGGGCTGGTCGGTTCGAGTTCGCGCTGAAGAATAAGGAAGAGATTGATGAAAGGAAGATTGTTATTAAGGGTGGCATCACTGCTAGACCCCATAACGGTATGCATGTTTACGCGACGATTGTGGATGGATGGTAAGATGTGTATGATGTGTTTGTGGATAATATCTAATGTGTATATGGATTTTTGAGATATATTTGATGACGGGAAATTGTATGATGTCTCCTACTCTTAAATTGTATGTACGGGTTGGGTGGCAAAAGTATCTAGGTAGGTAGATAGGGTCCTATTACTGAAGGAAGATGAATGAAATTTCCAATTAACGATTAGACGCGTTATATACCTGTATTGATGGTCTGATGGACGATGAGCGTTGTTGAATGGTACTCATACCCTAATCAGCTGGATTAGGGCTAAGGGGTGAGGTTGACTTCATTATCACGATTGGTATCCTGCATCCGATTTCATCACAAGCCATTAACGCCGACCTTTAAGAACGCCTTCTCCTCATCGATACGTTTTCTCAGGTCTCCGCTCTTCATCTCATCTACGTCCCAAGCTGCCCACACGAATCGACCGTGTAAAAATGAGGCCTCAGGAGAAGCAGCCCAGACAGCAAAGTGACCTGGGAGGTTAACTGTGGTACGAGGTTATGTTAGCCATGGATGCAAGCAAGGGATTGAACATAGATCTGGGAGGTGTAGCATACTATCATCCCATGGCATAAAATCTTCGGGGTAACCTGCACTCCGTGCAGTGTCTGTGTAATGTCCGCCTGGGTGGAAGAGCAGGACCTGCATCTTCTCAGGCGGGATATCCTCTGCTGCGTGCTGTAATGCTATCGCAAACGCATTCTTGGTCTAATTCAAACAAGCATTTTCGTTAGTATCATATTCCTTCATATATGAAGGCCTCATGGGCTTTCATCGGCACTGATCGAGCCTAAAATGAGGAGAATAGAAAAGCTTGAGTTACGTACTACAAAAATGTCAGTCAGGGATCGATTATGTTAGAAAGGGTTTATGGAACACATACCTATTGTATAACCCGCCGAGGAACTCGCCGCCCAATTATGGATCGATATCGTCGAGACGTGGACGAGATACTGTTATTTTTAAAGGGTTAACGTAGCTTCTTGACCCGCCGTTTGGGTTGTAAAAAGTGGCTTACCTTCGTCTTATCGTGTTCCTGTTTATAAAATCTCTCCGCCATATCTAGCTGCCCGCGCACGTTCATATTATAATCGCTGGACCATAGATGCTCAGTTCCAAGCTCCAGAATGGGTTTTGAGGGAGCTGTGATCGCTGCGTTGAGTACCAATACGTCGACCTTGATGCCCTCTTCCGCAAGTCGTCGCCAAAGCGCCGCGACAGAAGTCGCATTAGACACATCGACCTGAAGCGCGGATATTTCGGCACCGGTGCCTTGGTTCTCTTTCTTGAGTTCCTCCGTTAAAGAAGCAACAGATTCGGCGCCGACATTAGCGCGCCGCGCGAGCATGATAACCTTGCTTGCCCCGGCCACCGCAAAGGCCCGAGAAATAGAATAGCCTATCCCTCTAGTGCCACCGGTGACCAGCACCGTCTTCCCCGCTTGAGAGAGCTCCGGGCGCTGGGGTGAGATGGACGGGTAGGGCGCCTTGTGAAAGGCCTTGGTCATTGTCCAAGCTGCCGACATGATGATATTTTGGTTTCTGATAAAATCTATGAGTCTAGTAATGTCCTTTCTTTCGTCTGGTCGCGTTGATTATGGGAAGGAACGTGAGGGGCTATTATATCAACGCTTAACGATTTGCTGATATGTAGACCTACCCAATAAGCGATAACGGGAGGCGGGGATGCCGCATATGAAGCCATACACTAACCTATATCCGTAACTCGATCCGTACCTTGAGTTTTTGATCATCATTCCCTTCCCCGCTTATCCAAGTTACGTCGGACAGGTGAAGAACACCGAGCCCACCTGGCTAGCTATCCGAATCCTTTATAAAGCCTACTTCACCTCCTTAACTTAGAGATGTTCGCAATTTAAGCAATAGGCACTATAAACTCTAGTAAGCTGTTTCGGCAGTCCTAGAACAGCGACGCTATCGTCTCTTGTGCTTTCTATTGGCTCTTCACCGTAATCTTGCTATATTCGGCGGATGAGTCTCCACATGGCTCCGTATCACGGGCTGGCAAATGAAGAAATCCCTACTGCTCTGCCTTCGCTATATTTCTAAGCTCACCTTGATTGCAAACCTTGATTGCAATGTTCGAGCACGGAGACATTTCTGAGGAAACATCATTAGATATAATGCGGAACCCTCATTGCTCCGAATGGCGAGTTAAATTTCTAGAATTGGTGTTAGAAATTATGTGCATCTCTTTCGCGTAGCCCTATTAGTAATGATACCACGATCTGCTGCTACGGGGGAAATTGTCACGTATTTTTGAATTACAACCCCCTTACTATTCTTAAACTTTTGTGTCTTGGATTTGCAAAGACGAGGTTTTATCGACGATATCTGGAGCCGATAATGATAGTTGGTAACATACGCCGATGTTTAGGATCACTTTAAGGGATATCGTCCTGCGCGTGCGCGTCCTACATTAGATCCATTTACCAAAAATCGTAGGTAACTGCAACGGCGCCTAAGGATATCGGCATCGCTATTCAACAACCAAGAATCGACACCCTAATACCTAAGGTCTTGCATGATAAATAGTTATGTTTCCCTCGAATGATTATTTGATTTCAACGTGAATTTACGTTTTGTTCGGTGGCTCAATCGAAATAGTATTGTATTGAATAGATGCTTTGATGAGGAACAGGGGTTCGCGGAACTATTGCGCACCCTTTTGAACTGTTGATTCGAAAGTTTCGAGGACGTCTAAGGAGGACGTGGTGACCATATTTGCGACAATTTAATTCGTTATTTGGTATATGTAAGCGCGGTTGGGTTGCGCGGATGATTCGTCTAGGAAATGGTGGCGTAGACCATGGGAGAACAACTTCATAGCATCGTCACCTGCTAAATATCATTAAAAAGAGAGGGGAAACGTATCAGGGAAATAGAATTGACAGCGAAGCGCTTCCTTGAGTGGCATTAATGGCTAAAAATCATCAAAATGAACGTATCGCTAAGAGCAGCCACCAGCTTTTTAGATGAACTATTTGTTGGGAAGACTGAACATACGAATATTGATACAATAGAACGGATAGTTGCTTGAGTTTGAAAATTCAACTGCATAGGGCGTAAAGTACCTGTGACGAGCGTGACGGTATTTGAATAAATCACGGTGGCCAGTCTTCTTCATGGCAATGCTGCAAGGCACTGCTCATAACGAAAACAAAAAGGTTTAAATAGCAAAAATTGCGCCTCCTACGATCCACGAGGGATAATAGAAGGGGGTCAACACCGCGCTGTGCAATGCAGGTCTTCCCCCTTCGCGATGCAAATTCTTGAGCTCGCATGCGCGGAAACAAGGTAAGTATGGAGAAGAGAAGGAAAAAAGAAGTCTGAAAGGTGAGGAGAGTGGCCAGGTATTTATGAAAAATTCCCAAGTCCGTGCAAAGCGGTGAAAGGGGCTGGGAATTAGCGGGACGGCAGAATTCTGCTTGGGCAACAGGTTTATGTGGGTCAGAAGGTAGCCACATTGATTACAAACTCATCCACTGTCCAATCATAGCGTAAGACCCCGTATTTGTGGTGAAATCATCCAAACAAAAGATCACATAATGAACAGTGCTCAAGGCTGAGGCATTTTGTATATAGACCCACTTCATTATAGCTGACCAATGAGAGCCCACATTTTTATCCAGCCTTGCATCCGAAACTCTATTTTCCCCAAAGTACGGAGGTACATGCGACCTTATTTTGACTAATCATGTACATGTGTACTCATGCATATGTGTACCCAGGAGCGCAACACAACAGACAGTTGTTTGGAAGGAAAAAAAAAAGGGGAAAAAAAAGGGGGAAAAGAAGAAAATAAAAAGGAAGAGCAAAACAAATACGAGAAAGAAAAAGAGAAAAAGAAAGTGACAAGAGGAAGAGGAAGAAAAGGAAAAGAAAACCAGGTTTGTTAAGGTAATCAATAACATAAAGCATCCTTCCTAGGTCATTGCAACCATTCAGAATATGTAAATACGATTTAGAAGTTAGGCTACTGCCTGGGATCTGTGTATTACGTCCGAGTGATTTGCTACATGGTGAAAGCCTCGGCAAAAAGCAACTCTAACCTCTCAATATAGTCTAATTCGGACCAAATATAGATAGTTCGAACTGAGTCATGGATATAGATCGTTGTAGGTATTGATGAGGCCGTTGGAGTGAGTACAACTTAGGACCTGATTCATAGCATTACCATCTCCTCCTTAACTATTCCAGAGTGATGCCACTGCCTGTATTCTGCATAGGAATTGTGCCTGACAGCATATGTAATGGAGATCAATGGAAATATTCAGCCATGCCTAAGCTTCGAGTCCGAGATTTTCACATTCGAAAAGACCAGCACTTTATCATTCATCCCGATATGAAAATATCGGAGAGCCTAACCCGTCAACACCCGCATTTCTCCTGAGCGCGGAGAATACGTAGATGCGAAGGCTACAATGATAGTGAGTTCCTCGAGGTGATTTGGACGCGGGGTTGGATTTTGGAGTCTAATCCTTCATAATATGAATTCGACTTGAAAAAATCGGTGTTTTAAGCGTAGAAGCACTAGGATGTGTAGGGAAGGGGTCGTAAAGTTGCTTTGTAGTTGGCGATGGCGTAAGCCTAGCTCCAGTCTAGGCGATTATTCTTATAATTGCGATCAGAAACGACTGACTTGGCTGAGAGCTGAGATATCTACGTCATCACGTCGATTTTCACATCTTTATTTGCAAGTCACAGAAAAACACCTAGAAACTAATTTCCTAACTGCATATGAACTTCAAAGAAACTGCCATTTGACGATACTAAAATTAAAAAAAACGCTGTTCTGATAGATGGACGGTTCGAATGAACCCAAAACATATGACCAACCTCCTTCATAATCTCATAGATGAACCACCTAGATACCGAGGATGGCATATAAATACAATTGATTCTTCCCTTTTTAACCAGCAACGCTGAACCCAGTCTCTACTACTTTCAAAAATTCCTCCCAGGCCAATAGGCCTATGGTATTCAAGAAGCACAAATAATATTTGTAAGAATATATTGGTATGAGTGCGAGTTAGAATATCTTGTGATTTGCGGTCGTTTGATTAATAGCTAGATAATTTGATTTACTCGATCTTCTTGCTGTGCTTAATGATGAGCAATAACTCGGGGACGAGAACAGCGACCCAGAGGAGACCAAGGGCAAAGCTAGCGGCGAAGATCTTAGCGTAGAGCTTGACAAGTCGTACCCATGAGGCGCGGGAGAATGACAACCACGCATCCTTAACGGTAACGAAGCCCTTGCCACCAACAATAGCAGGCTCAACCTTGCCCTGGAACGATCGGTCGAAAGGTACGATGGTGTCGTCTTCCTCGGGAAGGAGCGAAGCTTGAACTCGGGTGAGGATAACCTGGGTGGGGATGACGAGGAAGATGTGTAGGACGAATGAGACAACGAGGACTACAACACCCTTCCAGATGTCATTCTTGTCACCCTGGGGAATAGTACCGGGCTGTTCGGGCAGGTTCATGGCCATGCCCCAGGCAAGAAGCTTAGGGACGTAAGAGGCAACCTCGATGGCGAAGAAGTACATGGCGACCGGGAGAGCGGTAGCCTGGAAAGCCTTCTTGAAGGGAGGTAGTCGCTGCCAGAAACGCTTGGAGCTCGGTGTCGAGATGACAATGTGCGTCCATGCTGTGTAGAGTTGCACAAGAGCAAGGGCGGAAAGAGGTCCGGCAATAAGAGCAGGCAAGAACGCAGATAGGATACCGTAGACGAACAGAGTAGAGAAAGTCAAGGAGACATAGCAACCAAGACCTCGGAACAGGGATCGCCAGCCGCTGACGCTGGTAACAGTACGATATGTAGAGCGGATGGACGAGGTAATGAGACGGGCCTCGGAACCGGCACGAGCGGCTTCATCGGCAAGAGGGGCATTTTCTTCGGCGAGAGATTGAGTGTCTTCGTTCAACGAAACGGGCTCGTAGGCCGGAGGAGACGGGTCTTCGACGATAGCGAGGGTAGGGAATAGATGTTGGAAGGAGTAGTTAACCTGAGAAGCGCATTAGTGAATTACTCTCCGATATTGAGAGTCACGGGAGCCATACAAGCAAGACCAAAGGCAAGAAAATCAAGATATCCAACACAACAAAAGCCCATCCCCAACCAGGCATCTCGTAGCCATCCATCGAGTCCTGGCCCCGCCTGTAAACCGCATGGGCGATGTCGCGATACATTTTGGCGTCTATATTTCTCGATCGATAAGGTTTAATAAGACAAGGAAATAAATCAAGGATTGAATGAACTGAGTGTATAAAAATGAATTCAATAGAAAGAATGATAATAATGATGTTCAAAAATGGTATGAAGAAGAGGGGAAGAAGATGTATGAAACACAAGAGAGAAAGCTGAAAAGATTCTCTGACAAATGCGATGGAATGCGCGCGTCCCTAGAGAAGGATCTCAGGTTGGATAAAACTAATACAGTGCGGTAATAGTTTTATACAGTCACTTTCAAGGATTCGGAGTTATTAAATGTTAGTACAAGGGGTATTTAACGCCACTCCGATATGTATCCTTACACCATTATCATGCATCTTAAAGCTACACCTATACTAGCATGCATAACAGCGACCAACCTCGGAACGTCGGCAGTACAGTATTTCTATTTCCGTATTCATACGCTGAATCTAGGCAACCGCCGCCCCAGATCGTAAGGTATTAGGTGTTTGCATTGCACTGCCTCATTTCGTCTAAGTCCTATTGTAACTCGCCTAACTTGCCAAGCGTAACAGTCTACTGTCTCCCAAAACCCGAACACCGCGACCATCGATTCGACCCCGTTAGTTTCTTTATCCATCACACTGTTGGGTCCAGATTTCATCAGAGCCAACAATTATTTGCCTACGATCTTACTAGGACCCAACTTTTGAGCCCCTTGACCCCTGATCGCGCCATTACATCACAGCTCCAGCTTCATTAAAATCCAATACATCAGAGCTATCTAAGCTATTGAATGCGCACACACCAACCAAATCATTCAATCCATATGTCTGCTCCATCAATCCCAAATCTTTTGTCTCTTCGAGGCTCTAGAGGAGGTTCTCGCGGTCGCGGTCGTGGACGAGGAGGACATTCACAGTCTGCAGGCCTCAGCCACGATGCGACTATTCAAGGAACAGATACAGATGCAGCTGTATCACGGATGAGTGCCGTTGATCTCGGGTACCTGCAAGATCCTTTCGCACAATTCTTCGTGCAAAATTCCGTTGGTGGCGCCATACGACGACTGCCAATTATAAATAGAGGTAAGATTGTTTCACGGGCCATTTTTGCCCTAGCGAGTGCTAAGGCTAGAGGTAGGGACTTATACCCGGACTACTGCGCTGGATAAGCTGATATCTTCGTTTTTAACGAGTACCGCATCGCAAGAACGACAAATTATCTCACTTGGTGCCGGAACAGACACAAGGTGTTTCAAGCTATTCTCTGATCCAAATCAGACTGGGCTCATTTATCATGAGATTGATTTTCCAGCAATTGCTACGAAAAAGCTACAGCTCGTGAATGCCAATCCCCAATTAAGATCCATCATATCTAACCCACAGAGCGAGAACGGCGGTTGGAGTAGTGCAAGTCTACAGAATGGTTGCCAATACCGATGCCACGGGTTGGATTTAAGAAACTTAATCAATGATGATGCTAAAACCCTTGCCGGTGTACGGGCGGACATCCCAACCATTTTGATATCGGAATGCTGTCTGTGCTACCTAGAAACCCCGGAAGTTGAAAGGGTGATCAAGCACTTTACTGAAAAGATACCAAACCTTGCCATCATCATCTACGAACCAATTCATCCCAATGATTCTTTCGGCAGGCAAATGGTATCTAACTTGGCTGCTCGACGAATACGTATGCCAACTGTAGAAGTTTATCAAGATGCCGCCAAACAACAGTCTCGACTACAAGAAGCAGGATTCGACTCTGTTAGAAGTCTGACTATAGGAGGAATTTGGCGCAAATGGGTCGTGGAAGAGGAGAAAGAGAGGGTTGATGATTTGGAGGGACTTGATGAGGTCGAAGAGTGGAATCTTCTAGCAGATCATTATATCGTGGCCTGGGGTTGGAGAGGAGATGGCTTTCAGCAATGGGAAACGGTCGCATGATGGGGATGAATGAACAAATATTCATGAGCATAAATGCCTTCTTTTATTGCTCAAAGAACATGTAGCACGCAGAATGAGAGATGTTATTCCCATTTTAAAATCATGCTCTTGTTGACCCAATTCTAGCCCCCTTCAAGCACTTATCATAGTGATGTGAAAACACTTATAACAAATCCATCTCTCAACCCGGACAAGAAGTCATTCTTTTGAATTTAATTAAATGAATATCTAAATGATATCACTTTCACAAATTCTTCTACTCTCATGACCAATGTTACAGTTATGTATACGTCCTATCGCAAGCTTCAACATGCGCTAATCCGATTTGACTCCCCGCTAGAAAATACGCTTAATAGAATTACCGAGGAAGCCTAACCCGATCCCTAACCGTAACCGTAACCGTAACCCTGACCTTATCCCTAACCTTGACCCTAAGAATCTCAACTTTCAATTATATTGTTCAACAATTCACACCCTTTCCATCACCATTTGTGTGCGAAACATCACTCGATCCCCTAGTATCCCTAAAACAAAACCCAATATACTTATTAATACCATATCGAAATAATATTTTGACCGGTCGCTCATTTCTATCCTGCCGGCAACAGTCCGGATCACAGCCTCATTCCTAGGAGTACACCCTACTTATATCAATACCCACTACTTTAGTCAAGATGGGGGACAGTAACAAGCAACACAAGTACCGACAGGAGATCCAGCAGATGATGTACGTCTCTGGTGAGACCGGAGAACCATCTGTTGAAACCACTGCCATGATTGAAGAAATTGTTCGCCAGCAAGTCATCGAAATGTTACGAAATTGTACCGAATTGGCCGCTCGTCGTGGTTCTCGATCTATCACTATTAATGATCTGATCTTTCAAATCCGCGACGATGCGCCTAAGGTATCGCGACTCAGAACATTTTTATCCTGGAAGGATGTTCGAAAAAGTGCCAAGGATTCTGACGACAAGAATGGTGACGCCGATCTTGGTGTCGCTGATGATCCTGCTGGTGCCGTCATGCCTGGTGGCCCTGCAGTAGAAGAAGCTGCTAAGAAGAACAAGAAGGCCAAAGTCAAGCTTCCATGGGAGCCTTCTTCGTACTATAGCCAGGAAGTCCCCGAGCGTGATGACGAGGAAGATGAAGAGGAGGAAGAAATGAATATCATTACTCTACAGCGATTGCGCAAAGCCGATGAGCGCACTAAAGCGATGACAAGGGAAGAATACGTCACATGGTCTGAATACCGACAAGCGTCTTTCACCTACCGAAAGGGCAAGCGGTTCAGGGAGTGGGCCGGATTCGGTATCGTGACCGACAGTAAGCCATCAGATGATATCGTTGATATCCTAGGTTTCTTAACTTTCGAAATGGTACAGACGCTTACAGAAGAGGCACTCAAGATCAAGGAACAGGAGGACCTATGGAAGGAACGTAGTGGTGGTGAAAACCCAGGGAGCAAGAAACGAAAGCTCGCTCAAGGATTATTCGACCCGCCTAACGAGGGTAAAACTCCAGTCGAGTCTCGCCATATTCAGGAAGCTTTCCGAAGACTCCAGACCCGGCCCAAGAAATCAAGAGCAATGCTAAACGGAACGAACTTACAGCAGCGCACCAACTTGAAGTTGTTCTAGGGTTTCGGCGAAATTGATGACGAAGGGGAGTTTGGGCATTGGGTTATGTTTTCGGTTGGATCACTTCACCTCCAGGAGAATTGAGCATTTTGCGACATAGGTTTCTACGACGACAGTCCGCAAAAGATGAAAAGGATTTCAGGGGATACCCAGGATGAGTGGCGTTTAGGAGGAGTTACGGCTTTTTTATACATTAGCTTTTCGACGATTTTGTGTACACCTTAATTGTATACAGATACTTAATGTCGCCTTGGACCATATTAGCAGAAAACAACATTACAAATAAGTGTACCACTATTATCAACTTTACACCGATGGCTACTTAGGTAAATTGTTGCAACATGCCTTCATTCATGGGGCCTATGGTGATGATTTGAGTCAAATCCAACACATTCGCGACGACTGACATTTGTCCAAGCTCTGATTTCTTTCAACTACCTAGGTACTAAGCGAATACTTTTGAGTGAAGAAACAAAGCACACCTAAAGCCATATTGGCGATGTGGAACTAGCCTATTCCCATAATAGAAATGATTATCGGTTATACTTAGACAAAAGTTTGAGTATCTTTTTTAGTGTCTCGCCGCTGTCGGCGGAATCGGCCGGCATCGTCATGGCCAATACAGTGGAGCACGAAGACCCGGAAGAGTTCCGCCGCGGCTTTTAGAGTTTGTTCTTACCTACGGGAGCGGCTTCACTCCTCTATCTACTCTTCATACTATTTTCTTTTCATTCGCATAGACATTAGAGAACCAACCGCTTCTCATAAAACAGCGACAACACGTATACATAGTAGAATAGAACACGTACATAAATCTATTACATCATGGCGCCCAATTCCCGCCTAATCCTAACCCGCCACGCTCAAGCCGAGCACAACGTAGACCTCGACTACAGCAGTAAGTCACATATCTAACAACTCATTCAACAGTAATACTAACAAAACTCAATAGTCCCGGACGCTCCACTCACGCCATTAGGCAAGAAACAAGCAGCGTCCCTACCCCGTCTAATCCCAGACCTGCAACGCGAGGCCGACGTAATCATCTCCTCGCCTCTCCGGCGCACCCTACAAACCAGCTATCTCGGCTACGCCCCCGCCATCGAGCGTTTAGGCGGGTTAAAGAAAGTCGTCCTCCTCCCCCAAGCACAGGAATGCAACGATTTCCCCTGCGACACGGGTTCCTCGCGGGAAGTACTTGAAGCAGATCCCGAGTTCTCGGTTTTTGACTTGGAGCCGCTGACGGCCGATTGGACGTCGAAAAAGGGCTTTTGGGTGCCGAGTGAGGAGGCGTTGACGGAGAGGGCGCGGTGGGTGAGGAAGTTTTTGAGGGATCGACCTGAGGGGAATATTGTGCTTGTGGCGCATGGGGATATTTTGAGGAGGATTACGGCCCGGCCGGGGGAGGGGCCTAGTGAGTACCCCTGGAAGAATGCCGAGGTGCGCATCTTTGAGTTTGATCCGGAGTATGTGGATCGTGAGGAGTGCTACTTGTACCAGAAGGAGGATGTTGCGGCGGCGGGCGGATATGGACTTACGAGTACGGAGTTGGAGATTGAACAGGCCGGAGGGAGGTTGTAGCTCTTGGGAGAAGGGGCTGGCTTGTAGGTTTGGAGCTGGGTGCACCGATTGATAGAATTAGACGATCCTAGTAATAGCACTGCTACTGAACGATAAAATAGAATATTGATTACTTCATGGGATTCATTGCCAATTAATTGAAGTGTTTTCAATGACGAACATCTTGTAAGCTTTCGAGCTAGGAAGTATCTCAAAGTGACATTATGTGAAGCGAGAGAATGGGATATGTGAAGCACTGTTTGCTACTGGCAATGACAGCAAAGGTCAAATAGGTATCTGGTACCATATCAAACCACCGAATCACTCGCGTTTGAATATGCCACTGTACGATGATTTAAATATCTGTGCTGATTGGGATGAGCTAGCTATAGATATTACAACGTGTTTTAGTACATAAATATTGTCTGTATGTACCATTTAACGCTCCGGTCCATAAGATTGCCATAAGCTTTGCTTCAACATCCCACCAATTTACCATCATTTATCTTCAGCTCCATAATCCGAATCAATAAAATGTGTAAACACGAGCTTTCGACCACCAGCCCGGCCCAGGGACCGATCAAAGTGTACGCGACACCAGACGGTACCATCGAGAATTGGACAAACCCGAGGCGCATCCACCTCCACAAGACAACTCCATACGGAACGGTTCAGTGCTGTGACTCCGTCACTGCCGGCGGAATTGTGGAGGATTCGAATGAAAACCTCTACTTCCTGACTTCTGATCAATTCATTCCCGAGGATGCGGATCAGCGCGATCTACATACAAACACCAACGACGCAACCTGCGCTCCTATCGGACATGTCAAGCACACGAGTCGAAACCTTCGCTACACTTTAATTATTGTCAACGACTGCGTGGCAGATGAAGTGACCACCAAGAAAGCATTAGGCTCTTGCGGTATATCAGTCTCGGGACAAATGTCCTTCAAAGCTGCGCTACACCCCCTTCTCATCAAAAAGCGACAGAGGGAGTCTGACATGCTTGTCCTAGCTCGTACCCGCCATAATGAGGTTATTAAGGGAAATATTACATTCTTCCCTCCTGGAAATATTGCGCCGTGGAAACAAGGAGCGGCTAAGCTCATGACAGCACGATTCGACCCGTCCTACCTCCTCGGAAAGCTGGAGGTAGGCGCATGGGTGTACGCTATACGACCGGAGGCTCTCAAGACGAAGAACTGGATCACCTGTGCGCTCAACGACGAGTATTTCGGGCCGTTTGAGGAAGAGAAGATCTTTCAATATTTCCCATTCGATCATCCCCGCCACAATTCACCCGATACTCTTATCCTGGTTGGACACGTTGTAGAGGTTCGTAGTCGTGGTGCGGATAACAGCGAACCAGTCGAGGTAGGAATCCAGGGCGCATACGAGGTGTTGACGGAAATTTTTGTTCATCGAGGAACTTTGAACAACCCGAGTGGCGTGCCGACAGAACGGCCGGCCTTGGGTCCTATGCCTTCCAGTAGTAGAATCGAGGGGGAAACAGAAGCTTGATTATTTCGTGCGGTTGTGTCTATTCGACATAGAAGCATTGGCGACGGCGAATTTGATTATAGAATGGATTGATACTATACCCCTGAGTCCCTGAATAAATAGTCTTCATTGAATACAAATGGCTTCTTCATACATGTTTCCATTATGTGATGAATGTATTTTTGCCTGCATTCCAACATCAGAAAAACTAATTCAGAAGAGTAAACACGAGACAAAATAGGCGTATGAAGCAATAACTATTTCCCCTCTTTATTCTCCATAGCCCTTTTCAAGCCCATCATTTGCTTAACTTCCCACTCCCAAGCACTTAATTCGCTATCTTCACCTCCGCCGCCAATAAGTCTCTTCATGCTCGCGTCGCGTTCGGGTCTCGCTAGGATAGCCACGCTATATCGATCCACGAAGCGTTGCGATCCGGGCGCATATCGAACGCGATGCACATTGCTACGCAGCAATCCACCGGCCCATTGTACCATTGCGTCACCTAGATTCACGATGAAGCAGCCTGGCTGCGGCCGCACCCAGAGCCAGGCATCTCCGTCTAGTGGACTCTTCCCCGGTGCCAGGATTTGTAGTCCGCCAAGTACGTTGGCGAGTAAGGTGACGGTGCCGAAGTCCGTATGGTGTATCATGCTCGTGCGCAAGTCATCTTGCTCTGTGCTTGCGAACGATTTGATGAATCGGACTACTGTGCCTGAGGGCTTGGTCGGCCGCTGGAGCGACGTGAAAGCATCTGGCGCGAGGCCGAGCTGAGTAGCTAGGATAGAGCTTATCAAGGCGATGATACCTTGACCATGTTCGATAAACGACTTTAATAGGGGAAGTTGAGATTGTGCTGGAGATGGAAGCGGCTGCAGCGGCGCATTTCCTACGACGCCGTCCCGACCGATGTTGAACCACTCGAAACGGTCGGGTTCGTTGGTCTCGGTCTTAGCTTCACCACGGGACTTAAATCCGAGGAAACTTCTGGGGATATCTTGAGCATATTTGGTTTTTACCTCTTCTGGGAGGTTCAAGATCTCTGTTCCAATGCTGAATAACTGATCAACTTCCTTGATCACTGTCTCGCCTAGCTCATCTCCTTGTAGGTCGAGCATGAGGAACCCAAGCTCTTGACAAGAGGCTAGTACTCGCTTCGCCGTTGCTTCATCACCCGAGCGTATACTCTCTAACGAAATAGTGTTTATGGATGCGGTAGGCACATCATCCGGAAAACTCGGGATGGCCTCAAAGAGCTTTGCGGATGCCATATCTTATAACGGGTGTCCTTGTTTCACCAAATACGTATATTGTAGGATAAGACTGTCAAATAAAGTAGTTGCCAAAAGTTTTCCATCGCTCACAAGGTAGGCAGAAATATATGTATAATTTCCAGCGATGAGGAGATGTAGAGGCCAAGACACCCTAGATGTGTATGCAAGGGGCACAGCTCGTCAAAGGAGATGTTGTGGAGACATTTGAATAATATGTCAAAGATCAACTAGGAATAAAGAAATCAATTAGTTCGGTTAGACCTTGAGGACGGCTATTAGACAACCAACATCAAAATGCCATTGAAGTTGATACTAGGGACCCCTGGATATCGACTAGCACGTGAACGAGTCGAAGTGGAACACTTATAGTTGAACCAGGTGATGCGATACTACAAGCATGCCCACCGCCACAGAAAACAACGATTATCGTCAACTTTTTTGTACAAAAATCAAAATAGCTGGTGTATGAACAGACGACAACATGATACAGACAAAAAAAAAAAGGCAAAACGTACAACACCGAGGATTCGCCGGTCGTCACCGACCCGACTACTAGATCGGCGATACCCAGTTTATCTATGGGGGAGCGGACGGGACCCCGAGTTTTCTAGGTTCTATGGTCGTACGTGATAGATTAGTCAATTGTCTGGACTTATATACCTTTGTGTCGTGCTGGTTGTGTGGACTAGGGGGCGACTATACCCTCTGGCCCCACCCCCCTCCTAACGGTAGCTAGCTCCCACATAGAAAAGAATGACAATTTGATATATATGTTGATAGGATAGGCTTTGCGAACGGGGGCTTGGTCGGTGTATTTCTAGGTACTTCCGTTATGGCATAGCGGCCTGCGCAGCTATTTCAACCTTGAAATGCTTGCCGACCCTTCTCTTCAGATTCGATCGTCAACTCCCGGGTAAGTAACGACGCGAGAAACCCCACAGCACCAAGGCCTCCCATTATATAAAAAATTGGTCTGAAGGCTTGCGCATAAGCCTCTCGTACATACTCCATAGTCTCAGGCGCTACTTCAACGGTCCGTAGGTACGGGATAAAACTCAAAGCCTCCTGAGGATCATTGAGCATAGCCAGAGCCTCAGGAAGTGGATCAAGAGAAGTAATTGCTTGGCTAAACTGTGTGCTGAGCACAGTAGAAGCTATAGATAGACCAATGAGTGCGCCGAAAAGTCGGAATGAAACTAGGATTCCAACGGCAAGACCTTGGTCTTCAGCCCTTTTTGCACTCGCTTGCATAGGGATAGGAGGTACGGTGAATAATGTTCCAAGACCGATGGCAGCGATAACTTGGAAGCCGACAATTTCAGCCAAGCTGGAACGGCTATCCCAAAGACTGAAAAGGCCCGTGCCGACCGCGGTGAAGACCCAGCCTAGCCAAATCTCCCAAAGATATTTCCTCGTCCACTCGACGCATATAGCAGCGAATCCTGTAAATGCCATAAGGACTGCGCAAAAGGCAACCAACAATACGGAAGCTTGGAGGGGAGCTCGAAGATAGACGGACTGGAATACAAGGGGTAGGTATTGGGCAAGGGTATAGAGAATTAAGCCATGGATGAAACTCCCGACTAGCGTGGCTGAAGCCGTTCGGTTATTGAAGATGCGATACGGAAACATCGGCTCAATCGGCTTGGACTCATACCAAGCGAAGACGCCAAGAAGTATAACGCCAATGACCAGGGGCACGATAGTCTGCGGTGATCTCCACGGGTACATTGATCCTCCCCAACTGAGAGGTAGCGAGAAAAGCGTTGCTCCAGCTGTAAATAGAGCCATTCCAACCCAATCGAGTCTTGCTAGCTGCTCTCGAAAAGTATCCGGCATAGGCTTGAGGTCTAAGCAAAAAACGCACATAGGAAGGCAGATGCCAATCAAAGGAAGATTGATCCACCTCCATGTCACGTACTCACTGAATGCAGCGCCAAGGACGGGACCAAGTATCGTGCCGAGGGCCATGGGGATAGAAATCAGGCCGATATAAAAGGCGCGCTCATTCAGCGTAGTGATATCGGCGATGATGACTTCATTGAGAACATCAAGGCCTCCACCACCTAGAGCTTGAATGACGCGACCTACAATAACGACGGCGAAGACGATCGAGCCGATACCGAATAGGATAAACGCGGTATATAGGGGCAATTTGCGGCCGACAACATCGGAGACACTTGTGTAGATAGGCTGGACAATAACGACAACAAGTGTGAAGGAAAGGTTGGCCCAGAATGCCTCGAGCGTCGTTCCTTGAAGTTCATTGCTTATTGTCTGCGATCAGTTAAATTAGTTTCAAGCGCTTCATGTTGCGTGTTCCAATGTCATAACAATTTGGGCTTTTCTTCCCACCAAAAACACATACTGGTATGGAAACGCCTAGCGCAGTAGCGTCGATTGACACGATGAACAAGATAAGCAGTAGAGACAGGAAGGCGAGGTGAAATTTGATAGGCTTCCTCAGCTTGTCTCGGAGAGTGGACGCTCGTTCTGTGCCGTGATCCGATGGCGTCTGTACGTCTTGCGCCACTTTGTCATCAACGACAACGGATAGGTGGCCATTCGAATTGCTTTTTGGCTCGTTTTCCGGCTTGAAAATTTGGGGGTCTGGCGATCTCCCACTCTCCGCTACTGACACCATTATTTACGATTTCTGGTATTTTCGACTCAGTCGGCGTGTTTATGGTTGAAAATAAAATCGCCATATTGTTGGATTTAAGCCTCGTAGTTAAGTAAGTTTTTTAATGTATATATTGTCGAATATCTCCCTTACACTGAGCTATCCCTTGCGTCCTAGGACTTCAGGCCACACGGGAAACCATAGTCGGGGCTTCTGGTTTGTGTAACCAACCAATCCAGATATTGTACACAATATGTGCTGCAGAGGGCTTGACACGGGTAGCCGCATTTTAGCTCCCGTCGTGTGATTTCGAAAAGTAGCGATCCGCGATTGCTAACCATAGCCTTCGTGGGGGTCAAGAGAAACATCTTAGGACGGCAGGACGGTCGACTAGCGGGATTAAAAAATAACACTCGGGCTTTTGAATCTATAATGAGTCTACTCATAGGTATCGAGACGCGGAAGTGGCAGATAGAGCTTCAACTTCGAGATTACCTAGCTGCCTGGGTAATCTGCTCGAGATGTTGGGACGCAACCTTGGAAATATTGGGGGCTCTGAGAAGCCCATTGCCAAGTACTAAGCGAGGCTGCGAGGTAGGCTCAGGGACATGCCCGTGCGGACATTGGCGACCCTTAAAAAGCAAAATCATTGTATAAAGCAGCAACCTAATCTACCCAGGTACTCTTTGTACTCTTTATGTGGCTGAAATTGTCCTAACATATCCTAGAGAACTGGGATAAAATAAGGAGGGTTTATCTCCCGCGACCGGTCTTTTCCAAACCGTCATCGCAGCCACATATGCAAGTTGCTTACCCAAGCTACAAAGCCCAAGTCTGCGATGGCTTAATTAAAGGCCTCTTGCCTTTAGGATCGTCCGTGTTCCTTCTCTCTCTAGTCGTCTTATCGCACCGCCTACCCTCCATTCGTTTGGTCATTACCCGACGTAGGCTCATTGGTAGATCCTCAGCCACCACATCGTCGCCATTATCCACCGCGGTATCCCCACCATCCCATAGGCCCGTCGATCGGCGTCTCAACCTAGGTACGTCCCCAAGACCCACAGCAGCAGCCGTCCCCGTAGTGCCTTTAGATGGCGTTTTGCCGAGTGTAAATCCTCGCCGCCTACGAATAAAGCTGCCTCCCGATTTACTTTTAATATTTTGTACCTCTTGCTGTTCGGCTTCTGCAGCGGCCGCTGCTGCAGTGCTTCGATCTGATTCGCGCTCCTTAATCTTGCGGACGTATTCGTGAAACTTAGGGCGCTCTAACATTCCGCTACGGAACGCGTTGACGCCGACCAATAACTTTGCAAGATCGACGAGCTCTTCTAGATACTCGATGATTTCCACTATATCATAAGATTAGTAAGTTGGGATAAACAGTGGATAGGATGAAGTGCTCACTCATTCCCGCAGAACTAGCATTCCAAGAAAGGAAGCTTTGGCGAGTCATGGACTTCAAAACATGTGGGTGGAGCGACACAGAATCCCCGTTCGTAGTAGTGGGGGTTTGAGTCCCTGTTTCATACACGGATTTGGCCGCGCGATCAAGTAGGATTTCACGAACTCGGCTAATATATCGCAATTGCGCTACCCTACTAGATGGTAGGAACTGAGGAAGAGGTAATCGTGTTGTTAAAGCCTCGCTGACGGCGAAGAGGGTGAGCATCATGCTAGCCGCTACATTGCGACGGTAAGGTAGAACATCGGCATTAAGTTCTTCGAGAACGCTGCTTCCATAAGCTCTGCGAAGATGCAGCATATTATCCATGCGATCAATGATTTGAAACAACACGTAAATCATTTCGCCATATATCAATGCTTGTCCATTGAAGCTGCCTTTAATCCTCGGTTCCGTCAGGCAAAATGGTAGAAATGTTCGCGCTGCAGAAAGGGCTTGTTCTGCCTTTTCCTTGGCATCCTTGAAGTTCTCGTTGAACGCGTAGGATCTAATATCGATGTTTCGCGGCGAGTCGATACCCACGGCCACTGACCCTTCCATTCGCGATATCTGGTGGATACTCGAAGCTAGAGATTCGACAAGTCTATCCCGAGCCCGAACGGGGAATAGACACATCTCAACTAAGAGTGCTACTGTTCCACCAATGAGGAAACATACCATTCGTTTGACATAAACCTGCCACTCCAGTTCTCCAGCAACTGGTTTCAGGATTGTTGCTAGATGCTTGTTAGATCGTAAATAAGTTAAAGCACAATACTGATGATGGTTTACGTACCTAATCCAACCACAGACATACTGACCAAGGAGATAATACCTGTTTTAACGTACGGTGTACCGAGGTGGATGTACGAAGAGGGTATGATGCCAATCACAAGAATGATTATAGCGACAACGCGATTACCTTGTCCTATCTCGAAGGCGATAAAGCCAACGGTGCAGCCGAATATCACACCAATTACCCTAAGGAAGAATCCCATAAACGAAGTCCCAACCGAGACTTCGAAGACAAGAACTAATTGTAGGGATGCCCAAGATCCACGAACCGAATTGTACCATGCTATACAGGAAATTAGCGATTTCTTCTTTAGGAGGTATTTGGGCGTCCAAATATTACCATTATATTCCAGAACAAATGCCGGCCATGTAATCAGATAAGCAGCAACACACATTTTCAGGGCGAATGCGAGATCGTCCGAATCAGCGAAAAACTCGACCGCATCAGCAGCCAATCCCCGTAGCCACGGAATATAGCTGGTTTCGGATTTCTGGGGGCCTTTCCGTTTTGGAATGCTGCCTTTCTCGGCGAACGTGGGTTGTCTTGTTATACCGTGGCCGGTTTCTTCATCTTTAGTACGTCCCAAGAGTTGTTCATTGCTGTCATCTGTATCATCTTCTTTCCCTCCTGGATCTTCCCTTAGGCCATAACCGGCTCTAGCTTCCTTTCTTGCTTTCTCTGGGAGAGCGTTGATATCATTCTCACCACCGCTGGCTAGCCACTTCTTCCAGCCAATTTTTGGCCAATAGAGTCGACGATGATTGTTTCGCGCTTGCCTTCGTTCAACGAGTGCTCTCGAATGTTTTAACATATCCATAATCTGAGCAGCTGCCTGTCGCACGCTAATTAAGAAGGATGAAATCAGGTGAGTTTCCATCCTAGGCATTATGTCCCCCTATAGCATGATGTCATTAATTGATTCAATCTAAATTTCAGACATAAGGCAATATTGAAGTTCATGACACGAAGAACCTGACTATTTCTAAAGAGATAGAATCAATATAAACCTACCCGTGATTCTGAACCGTATTCTATGGAAGCGGCATGTTCGAGAGCAGCTGCGGAATCCTGATCAAATTGCGACAATGCTTCTGCGAACATGTTAACTCGAAGATCAATTTCTTCTAAGGTGATGCCCTTTGGCGTTGGTGAACCCGAAGGAAGAGATGGCACATCATAGCAATAAGCTAAAGCAGAAATAATGACGTGGACAGCTGCTTGTATATGGCCTTGAAGGGTTTTAATTGGATCTCGTATTTGGCAAAGAATATGTTCAAGTAGTTCAATATCCCCAGATTCGATTTCTCGGATAGGCTTAACAAGCTCTAGATTCTTTGCATATTTAGATTTTCGACGAGATTTTTTCGCTTTGCTTTCAGATTTTTCGTTCTTGTCGCTCTCAGACTCGCTGCTAGAGTCGGAATCCGACTCAGAGTCAGAGTCAGAATCATCGTTATCGGGGGCGGTTCCCTCCGGTGTTTCTTGGTCTTCCTCTCCATATATGTGCCCAGCCAACGCGTATTTACTCTCGCAAGCATTGATCAGACAGATAACGATTTGAACCAGGCGAGACATCAGAGATATACTGACTGGTTTCAATGACCGCGGAGGAAGAACTGCGAACACAAGCTCGAAATTGCATTCCGACTGGGCATTCTTACAACTATCCAGTTGGGCTCTCAATTTCGTTTTCTTCTCAGTCAATGTTATCAACTTAGTTCTTAACACCGTCGCGGCCTCTTTGTTCTTCTCCGGATCCCCTCCTTCTGGTGGTTTAGAATCGGACATGAACCAATCCCCGGACTCTTGAAAGCAATTGGTAGTAGCACATAATGTTTCTATGGTGGATCTTCCAAGGAAACCACTTGAGAACTCGGGGAAGACGGTGATGTTCACAAGTATTATGATACCAATTGCCGTGAGGATCGGGTATGCTGTATTTGTGACAAGAGTAGATGATACGAAAGCGGTAGCACTTGTTAAGATAGTGATGTTAATAAGCAAGAAAAAGAATACGAATAGGAACAGCCTAGGTGCAGAGGATCGAAGAAGGCCATGGAGGAGTAGCGCTAAAGTGAAGAAGACGGCTCGTATACCCCACGATGCTTGGATGTTGGTTTGACGGACAAGACTGGATAAATACAATCCCAGAATACCCCAAGCAATCCCGACGAAGGTTCCAAGGGTGATGAGCATTAAGGATTCAGCCATTTGACCAAACCTCCGTCCGGGATGGCCAAAGACTGAAGCCATAGCTCCGAGATACGTGGATTTTCCATATACAGCGACTACTGCTGGGATGAGGCCGATAATCAAGTTAATTGTGGTGCAGACGGTATTCTTGATTATTTTCTTCCAGAGACCATTTTTCTGAAGATTGGATATGATCGTAGCCAGCCATTCTTGACATCCGCGCTGAAGCTTTCGCTTCCAATGATGGATTATTGCCATGGCCCTTGTGATAATCCCAAATCCAATTCCAGCCGCGATGGATAAATCGGTCGAGTCATGGTAGATGAGATCGAAGTTGCTCTAGCCTGGTGGCCTAGGTATATAGAGAAATGGATTGCGGAATTATTCTCGTAACATGGGGTTGTTACAGCGCATTAGCTGAGCAATTGTACAGCTAGATGGATATAACCTGGATTTTCTGCATATGCTGCCCACCATCACCGGCCGATAGCTTTGAGATCTACCAGCTACTAATGTTTATGTATGTGAATGTAGTGTGAATGTGGGTGCTTTCTCAGCAGCTCCTCAATTCGAATTGTCTTGTTCAGAGCTAAAGATTGACGCCCCACCCTACCCCAACCATCCTATTTTTCTTGGCATTTCACAAATGATATCATCCCGAAGCACGCTAAAACAACCGATCTTGGTTATCGGGTGGTTTGTGTTACTGTTACACCCACATAGAAAGGATTAAGCTCTATTGTAGAAGTATAGATACATGGGAAGGCAGTAGTCTTGAGGTACATTGAGAAGTATCAAAACTTCCCCTCATCGCGGGGTTTATGCATATGATTATCGGCGAAGCGCTGAGGACTCCTCCAACACATTCCGATAAGATTCTTAGCGTTAACCTCCAGTGAATATCTCCAATACTGTCAACAATCAAATCTTCAATACTGTTACTGCCAATTACTTGCGAAGACTTTCTTGCTAGCCTTCGGGCTACGTACCATCAAAATGCCTCCATCGGCTACTGTGGTTGTAAGATAATCCTATAACTTACCAACATGAGGCTGCGAGGCCTGTAGTGTACCGTACTTAGGCAGCTAATTTATCACTCGAATTTATAGACGAAGCTGAAGGTTCAGCTGAAGCTTTCGATCGCACGACTACGTATGGTACAACAGCGCGATGAAGCGATGGGCAAGACGCAACGAAGAGCAATGGCTCAATTATTGGAGGTTGGTAAGATTGATTCGGCTAGGATAAGAGTAGAAAATATTATTCGGTCGGACATCACCACGGAGCTCCACGAGATCCTCGAATTATACTGCGAATTGCTACTCGCCCGAGCTGGTCTCCTGGAAGGACATACCTGCGACCCTGGATTGGAGGAAGCAGTGAAAAGTATCATATATGCCGCTCCTAAGACAGAAATAAAGGAGTTGCAGCAAGTGCGTGCACTTCTCGCAGAGAAGTTTGGGAAGGAGTTTGTCTTAGCTGCTATGGAAAATTCGGACCAGAAGGTCTCTGAAAAAGTTGTCAAGAAACTTAGTGTAGCGCCGCCTCGAGAAGAACTCGTTCAAGGTTATCTGGAGGAAATTGCAAGAGCATATGGGGTCGATTGGCCGAAACGGCCTAAGGATTTGGGCAAACCGCCAGATTTCGTGGATGATATGGATGATAATCCGAGTGAGGGCCAAGCGCAGAAGGTTGCCGAACCACCCCTACCTACCGACAGCAAAGCGGCACAAGAAAGAGAGGCCCTAAGTCGCGAGACACCTCCTCGGTCTTTAGGACCAAACACACCTTTACATATAAATCCGCCAAGTCCCTCTACGGATAATCCTCGTCCTAAGGTCACGTTGAACTCGGTGGAACTGAAACCTAGCCAGAGAATGGTCGATGTTGGTATAGCGAAGAGTGATGATGCGAAAGGCGGGAATGGAACAAGTATTGACGAATTAACAGCTCGTTTTGCTGCCTTGAAGCGGTAATTGGTCGGGTTGATCATAGTATTGAGAATGCTATAGCTATGAGAAATGTCCTCATGGATTTGGTCAGCGTTTTTTTATGTACCGATTTTCAATATTCTCACCCAAGGGTATCCAATGGGTGACTGTTAATTCAGTCGTCCCTATATCTAGAAATATTTTCACCGAGATCGACATTGTCATTATACTGAGCAGATCCGGTTAATTGGTGTTTTTTTTTCTTTCTTCAGCTTAAAATATTTAAGGGGCGTTACGCATTACGGGCCTGTATCTCGTGTGTAATTGCTTCTATTGCTTCGTTCATGTTGAGCACATGAGAGGGCGGGCACTGTGGCTAGTTTGAGGAGTTTGGAAAGAACTAAAAAGGTGCTGAAGGGCTGAAATCGCCTATATGACACATGTACTTTCCTCGAAATACTCGACTATTGGCATACCAAACCGGCAAGAGGACATTGGGAAGCTACGACTGGGCCTGGACCGGCGTACATTTATGTACATGTATGTATCTATCTACATGAAGGCGGGCACTAACGTACCTACATGATACTTGAAACATTACAATTGAAAGTTGTTTACATGTACCTGGGTTGGTCCCGCGCTTCGACAACTACCATTGAGAATAACCAATTTGTAAGGAACATCTCCCCTAACTCAAAGTGTCTATTCCCGTTCTCCTTCCTCTCAACCCATTAGGAATTCACATCTATCCCCCGGTACTCGCCCGTTTGGAGTGGGCTACTTTTTCTTCTTTCAACTCCATTCACTAAAATACCTGTCATATCCCTAAACGTTCACCAACACCACACACCAAAATACTCCTACTCACGACAATCATCTAAAAGCCTTCGTTCATCTCCCCAAATTTTTCCTTCAACTGGAATTTTACTTGGGGTGGTATACAATTTTCTAAGATCTAGAGACTCTGCGTCATCGAGGTCTGCAGTTTGAGTGCATTTTAATGCACAAACGAGAACCATTACAAGACCAGTCCATACCTCGTACCATTTCCCCTTGTTGTCTTGATAGCCCTGACGTCAAAATCCTACATTCATATTTTACTGCCCCTCTACGAAACGTTCGTATCAACCCATCTGTTTCTTCGCAGCTTGACTCATCGCTCGTTCTGACCATGGATCACCGCCCTCTTTTAGAAGCCCTCGGGGCAGATACCTTAGCTCATCTTACATTGGAAGGGCTTGAGGATAAGATCATTCATATTCCATCTGACTCGCTATCTAGGGAACACGTACTCCATACCTTCATGGGATGGCTCCATGAACAGATCACCAGGGATATCCAACAGAAGTCTTTGCTATCAGACTTCGTGAATTTGTTGCTGAAGGGAGGAAAGCTGCAACTAGGACCATTCAGCAAAATCGAAGTGGAGGCGGCTTTCAAGGAATGGCAGAGAAGGGACGCTGAGCGAGGCCCCGAAAACTTGCGTAGATACCAGATGGTCGAAATGGATCTCAAGAGGTTATTTGATCCGGACTCAAACCCCGACTACCATATTGAGGATGATATTGATAACGAACCACGCGGAAAGGGAAGACAGCAGACGGGTTCTAACACGCTTCCGCTAGGGCAAAGAAAAGCCCCACGAGAGAACATCCACCAGAAGATCCTTAGGATCAAGGAGGACAACATAAAGAAAGGGTTGGATAAGGTGCCGGTAAAAGATGAAGTACTCGTCCAGCGATCATCGAACTTGAGTTTGGGCCACAAGAGCCCAAAAGTCGTCAGCCCAACAAAATCCCAATCGAAAGCACCGAGTGCTGCTCAGCAGTTGGCCGGCCCTGTCCCGCGAGGCTATATTTGCAAACGCTGTGGCTCGTCAGGTAAGAGACCCAACATGGAAAATCGGCAGACTTACTAACATATAATTCAGGACATTGGGTACAATTTTGCCCTACCAACTTAGACGAAAGATTTGATAAACCACCTGCGCCTAGTTACCAATGTCGTCTCTGCAGGGCTTACGGTCAGCATTTCGCAACCTTGTGTCCTCGAAACGAGAACAAGGTTTCATTAACGCAACAACGCAAGCATTATGAAGTACTCCTCGAAGCACGACCTCAAACCCGATCGCAAGATGTAGCTCTACCTTATCGAGAGCGAGGATCTCCCCCTCTGCCCACTCGTCGTCGTTCTCGAAGTCCTATGCGAAGTCCTACCCGAACCCCTTTCAGTCCAGTAGACCCTCCTCGTAATCGGAGACGTGACACCTATGGATCAGACGATAGCTCACGAACTTGGTCCCGCGACTATGATACACGACATAAGCGAGACGTTGATCGCAGCAGCATCTCGCCCTGGGCAGCTCGTGAGCGTATGACACGAGAGCGATTTGGGGCCGAAAAGGATTCTCATCAATTAGGTACAAGTAGCTATTATCGTCCGGAACCTGGTGCGCCTTCACTTCGCGAGCGTCGGCTTCATCGAGATACTAGGTCCCGTTCACCTCCTCGGTTTCCTTCTCGAGGACGATTCTGCCCTATTGTAGAATCGAAGCGTGAAGATAAGGCGAATGAGGGAAGACTTGCATACGATAATGACGTGTTCGTGGATTTTGATACTTCTCCGGAAACGCCTAAGGACCTTACCTCCTCCACATCAGAGGCAGTCAGCACAGATAGGAACAAAAATGAGACAATCCGAGATACAGCGGGAGATGCCAATGGCACCGCCGAGGAGACGGAACGAATCAAAAAGGAAGTAGATGAATTCCTAGATGCCCTCGCGATTGAGATGTTCGGATCCGGCCTCGCTCCGGAAGCAAGCGTCAACAAGGATGCTGCTACTGGACACCCGGATTATAATATGAATGTCGACGAGGAGGAGGACGGCAACATTGGTGGCGATGACGTCGCATCTGTACCTATGGAGACCACCAATCAGCCCGTCCAAGCGCCACATTTTAGCCCCGAAGTTGTTGCGCTTTTTAAAAACCGTCCAAACCTCATCATTAATAAAAAGCCCAACCGAAGGACAGCACTGGAGATGATGATCCAGAAACACCAACCCGAACATATCTTACAGGTCCTCGAGCAAGAACGGCCCGCCCAGGTCGCGAAGCAGCTCTGATGCATTACCCTTCATTTCTATCATGATATCCACGGATGATACCCGTCGCAAATATTGAAACTTGGCGACAAAACCCTTCTGGCAATGCTCGGAAATGAACGCGGCAAGGGCTGCATCTGGCAAACAGAGCTGACGCCGTGAATGCCTGTACGAGTCTCGAGTTTATTTGTTTTTATTTTGCTTTTCCTATTTCCGGTTTCGTCGCGGAACCAATATATTGCGCATGATTTACGGGAAGACTGCAGTTGAGCCTACCTCCAATACACCTGGTTGTTCCTCGATGCCGTTTCCGCGTCGGAACAAATTGCTCTCGGTGAAGTTATCACCACATTTGATTCTGGGAGGCGGGTCAATGATGAGTTCGTCACAATTAGATCAGAAGCTCAAGCATCTATTAGGATGGTTGCTGGTACTCAAGACATGGGCGAGATAGTTAGACGCGCGATGCATTTTATGAAATGGTAGTTATGATAATCAACGACCACAATATTGACATCTAAAATCATTACCTAGAAGCCATGGCAAGTGACGGTAGTGATGTACCCTAATAGTCGTAGATTATCTCGGCAATCATCGAGAATAGAAAATGATGACTACCTAGGTAGCCAATAGCCATAATGATTAATGACCATTATCTCGGCAACGGGAATAGCTACGTCTTCATCGATATTGCGATTGAAATCTGTTGGAAATGTTAACATAGTCTAAACAATATGATATCGATTAATAGGAGCTGCATGATCGAATTTCAAGTCTTAACCATCATAGGGCTTAAAAGACTCCTGCAGATGGATTATCGTAGCTTTGTGCTCTCATAATGCAACATTCATGCAAATACCAATTTTGACCCCTAAAACGCCAGACACCTCCGCCTAGAAGTGTAAACCATCGCAATTACCGAGGTACTTTATATACCCTTGAGACACATATACATTTAATTCCATGCTCTTCCCTGATCTGGCATATCCATATTCTTTATTCTTTCTTCGGCCGTATAATTCGGCCGCCAATCTTACTCGAGTTTATCGAGGTGCTCGAGGCGCGTAAGAACGACCTGTTTACTCGTCTCCTCGATCTCGCCGGCTAGGAAGACCTCATCGAGAATAGCGTAGACTTTGTAAAAGTTGAAGACCAAGTCTAGTTCGCAAACGTTGCCGAAAAAGGCATCGAGGACTTCGACGAAGAAGTGGATAGCTTCGAGGTACGCGAGCTCGTTATCGTTGGTGTCGACGCAGGCGCAGAAGAATAAACCTGCGTACCGTCGGTATACGATCTTGTAGTTGCGGAATTCGACGAAGTTGGATTGGTATTTTTGGTCCCGCGGTGCGACGAGTCGGTGCACTTCGCCTTTTAATTTGATCTTTTCTTCGTCGCTGTATGGGACGTACCACTTCGCGAGGCGCGTTTTGCCTCTAGATATTTATGCGGTTAGCTTACCGCTCAGGCATTATAGCAAGAGGGATTGGCATATCAGAGTAGTAGTAGGTACTTACTGTCGGTTTTGTATTAATATGAAGGACAACATTTTAGACCTGCGCAAGCGATTCGGTATCGCGAGTCCGAGGTTGTGGATGGTAAAGGTGAAGGTCTTTAGGGGTTCTTTTAGTGTAATTGTTAGTGGGGTAGATTGGAAATACAGTATGTCAGTACAGTAAAGCTACTGGTTTATGCACAGTGTGGCTTGTAGGAGTGTTAGAAACTCCGGACCGAAAGTTACAGTTCACAATTCATTCACGAACAACTCTTAGAATTTCCATAATGGCAAACAAAAATGATTTCAATTCAATGAGAGGCGATTCATCCTAAATAAAACTGCATACCATATCCCCTAGAGATCATTGGCGGTGCTAACACTTAGATATCGAACTTCTCTCCGACCAACTCCTCGCTTAGCTTCCACAGCTTCTCCGCGAGCTCCGGGTCCGTTGCCCATTCCTTGATCCACTTCGGGTCAGTGACCAACACCGTATCGTGCATGTAGATACCTTCCTCCTTGACTAGGTCAGGATCAAGAGCAGCACGAATCGTGGTTCCACACCCTGCCTGAAGGGTCTTCCACGGCTCGGCTTCGCGCTGTTCGGCAAGCGATCTACCCATAACCCTTTCCGAAACATCGTCCATTACCTTCGCCACTCGTGCGGGGTCCAAAGCCTTGACATGGTCTTGAAGATTGGTTGAGATACCACCGGGGTGAAGAGTAAAGACGCGGATACCGTGTGAGGCGAGACGCTTGTTCAATGCGACAGCGTATAAAATCACGGCTGTCTTGGATTGTCCGTAGGCCCCGAACTCGTGGTATGAGTCAGGCTCGGTGAAGTTCGGATCCTCGAATCGCACACCTGTGTATCGATGGCCAGAGCTAGTCACGAAAACCAATCGAGCACCAGATCCTGCCGCAATGATTTTGGGTAGGAGCTTGTTAGTCAGGAGGAAGTGGCCTAGATGATTGGCCTGCAGCTGGTGCTCAATTCCATCCTCCGTGATCTTGAAAGGGGTCGCCATTACACCCGCATTGTTGATCAACACGTCGATCTTGGGGATCTCGGCGTCGTCGAGGATAGCTTGCGCTGCCTTGCGTACGGTCTTGAATGAGCAGAGGTCGGCTTCAAAGAACTTGACCTTGACGTCGGCGTTGACCTTCCCGATAGTGTCAATGGTGGGCTGGGCCTTTTCCAGAGAGCGGCCGATAAGAATGATCGTCGCCGGGGCCTCTGCGGCAAGGGAAATAACTGTCTCGGCTCCAATTCCACCGGGGGTTGGGCCGGTTAGGAGGACTGTGTATTGTCAATTTGTGCCAGCCACAAAAATTTTATGAGCGAACTCACAGGTTCTCCCCTTGACTTGGTCGGCAAACTTGTGTACGAGAGGGAGGCCCTCAGTGTTTCTGTCGTAAGTAATAGACATTGTCACTAACTAAGTATTGCCCTTTAATATGATGTATGGAAGGAAACTGAGTAGCTCCTAATTCAGGTAGGGATAGGTAGGTAAGATTCGTGTCTTGGATTTTTCTTGATGCTGATACTAAGCTACTCTACTTCATCGTCGGCCTCGTCTCCGTGTCTTTATAGACAAACAAATTCAAAATCATGACAACGAAGCTGACGCCAGCGACAGAGTTGTAGATGTCACTTTTCGTAGAATCATCATAGAATCATAAGAGGTTTCTGCAATTATCGGTCTTAGCTAGAATAACGCCGGGACTGTTTTAAATTTTGCATAAACAAGATACTACAATCCGCTCGGGAGTTGATGTCACGATAGTCACTTGGGAGTTACACAGCCTTTCTAATAGGCAGTATCGTACTACGAAACATTTCGGAATTGGAAAGTAGTTAATAGGCAGCCATTGGTAGCGTCATTGTGAGGCTATCCCGAGCGTAAACGGGGGCCGCGTTAGTGGAGAGAAGCCTTGTCTTGGCTCCGTTAACTCCAAACGCCGAGGATACACATATAGTTACATGATTGGCAATGGTGATTAGGAACATCATTAGATATCTTGAATGAATAATGTGTGTTTCATAAAAGAGAATTGAAATATCCAGTTATGATCATATAATCAGATAGAGCCATCTGGAAATTCATCGCTAGCAATACACCAGATAATGACAGATAATGACAGATAATGACAGGTAAGGAAGAATCATGCATGTGGCTCTTTCAGTTGACGATAAATACCGGCCTTTAGAAGGTAATGCGTAAGCCACATTTCCATACGCAGCCATGGAAGTCTGATCCGCACTGTAGCAGCGTAACTACTCATCTGTGGCGTCTGTAACTACCTAGTTGTGGCGTAACTACTCTATGCAACCGCTTTACTGTGGCGCGGTAACTTCTCTACTGTGGCGATAACTACTGTACCTCGATTTGACTAATTCAATGCTCAACACTACAAGGCTTTCGCATCTTGCTTCCACACAAAAAAAAAAGTCAAGCTCACGACAACTACATCTAAGTCCCTCAAGACAACGACTGATATGATTATCATATAAGTCGACAATCCCAATTCATGAATACTAGTCTTCACCTCGGTAGATACTGTCCAAAGTCTCATTTTCCTAGCAAGTTCACCAACTTCGCCGTCCCAAATTTATGGGGTGTGGGTTGGGTGCTGGGTGTTGTCGTGTCGGAATGTCTCTCCGCAATTATAACCGACGACTGTAATCAACGGCTACCATTACCGGGACGATACTATTTCTCCATGTGCACAAGGCTTTCCTAAATTCACACAACTATCTTAAAACTTGAATGTTGATGTCTGCCTACCTAGGTACCTAATATTCACCATCCTCCTTTTTCTTTTAGGCCCGTGGACTTAGCCACCTGCAATATTCACCCCATATGCATTTCTTTCTTCCGCATATTATAGGTGGCAAGTCATTCCTTCTCTAGTCCCTATCCTCTGGTCTCGGACTACTGTTCTTAAAACACTCATACGTTTCTACTTCTCCCTCACTCTTCCCTCTCCTCTTCCTTCCTCCCGTATTATTCCCCTCTTCTCCCTCAACCACAAACCTCTCCCTTCAAAATGAGCGACCCCCCAGCCGCCATCAACTTTGGCACCAATGTGTGCCTCTTCCGCTGTCTACGGAGTGATGGGGAGAAGTTCCCAGAGGAGCGTTACAGAGATTGCGAGTGGGCGAGACCAGAAAAAGTAGAGGATTGGCTCACTAAGCTTGGAAAATTTGCGCGCCATCAATTCTATCCCCTCGAAGCTAATTTCCCATCAGGTTAGTTGAGGGCCAACGCTGTAATGCATCATGCTGACAATCCTCAGATCGAGAATTTGCCTTTGAATCGTTCCCGAAGAACTACGAATTGCGAACCAGGAAGAAATCTACCGATGGTGCTCCATACTGTTATTTATTTGGACATCCGGAGAGAGAAGACGCCAATAAAGCCTTTTTGCCGCCGGTTTTCAGATCCCCGGCCGAATTTTTCCCTCACCTCTTATGGCTCGTAACTGATGAGAACCTGGACCGGGCAACTTGTCAATGTCGATGTTGCATCGAACAGCTGCAACTTCCCAAGACACAGAATGCAAAAGGCTCATCCCTAGCCAGTTCTGGCCCTCCCCCTGACCCATCTGCTGGCTCTGGAGGTCCTCCTGGACCTACCACTCGCCCTAGCAAACCCTCTTCTCGTAGCTCAGCGAAGAAGGGCGGGTCTACCGCATCATCAGCAAACAAGCCAACTTCCAAGTCCACGACAGTTGATGTACAACCCCAAATCGACGAGTCATTTCTCTTTAGAGAAGGGGAAGTCGTTTGGTTTAGAAAGATCCAGGAGGCATTTCGCCTCGGGATCATTCTTCGGAATTTCCCCGGAGATCCAGCTAGTTCGACTCCTCCTAAAAGTAGAATCCAACCGCTTTCTCATCATCAAAGAGTCATTGAAGATGTCGAACGAGCCGAGGTCGATATGCGACCATTTTTGACGTTTAGTGTTCCGGCCATCAACCCCATGCTTCATGCTATAGCCGACCAGCCTATGCAAAGTGTTGCATGGGACTTAGTAGAAGCCCAATTGCCTAACGAGAACATGAAGGGCGAGATGCTAAGTCTTGATGCATCTAAAATCGCTGCTAGCCAAATTGACCATTCTTACTCTTTATTCAACGCCATTGCGAATCCCCACGCTCCGCCTAACCAAGTGAACTTCGGTGGTGTGTTCCTCGGTTGCGAAAAACTCGGCGTATTCGAAGCAGTCCGGGTCCGCGTTGAGCTACACGAACACCCGGACGCGAATAATCTCGAGCTCACCTTTGCCATGGTCCTGAAGAGCATTGTTCTCGAGAAAACCGACAAGGCTGAACTACTCTACTTCCAAGGTGACATCTGGCTCCTACAGGAAACTTCATCACCTCAGCACGTCCAGAATCTGGATCAGCTTCCTCTTGCTATGCGCCGCGAGAAGGCGTTCCGAGATAACGTGAAGAGGGCCCACGGTACACATTTCGATTGGGTCCCCGTGTTGATGAATATTATAAAGCCAGAACAGTCCATTCGAGGTCGTTTCTACGAATCCGAGAGACTTGGCCCTATGCTTAATCCCCAATGGGGTCAGTACTTACAAACTGGTGTCGTTCTGAATATCCAGAAGTCCTTGAACAACCGCTTCGATTCGAGAGGCAATTACATTGGAAGGAAGAAGTCGCGTCTTGCTGCGATCATTGGTGCGGTTCCCCCGAATACTACGCTGTCCCTTGGACCTGGTGTTGTGGAGTGGTCTTGAGGAATTGGATGCGTTCCTTGACCATGATTTGGTGGATTAGGAGTGGTCACACTGCGATACTGAGATTGGCAATTTGATAATCTGATGAAGGAGAATTCAGTGGTTGTATGGTGCCTGGCTGAGCACTAAATCTAGCCGCCTACGATAGTAGGATTGAAGACGGATACTTACGCCAGCTACGTCTACTGGGGCTTCGTCCCCTAAGAGAAGAATAGCTCTGGGGAAGAACAGAATGCACGTTAATTGAGACAGATAGGGAGGACGATAGGGCTTTGACTTGATGTAAAATAGTCATTTCCCACTGTTAGAGGCGGTTTAGTCAAGTCTGACTGATAATAATGACACCAATGTCTTTGTAAACACTGCAAAACTAATGCGACTAAATGGGTACCTGTGCTATTAAGACCCTGATAATGGCTGCATTCTATGCATTGAAAACTTGCTGTCTTCACCGCTTCTTGCTACGAATGCTCGATTTCAATACGGAGCGTATTCGGACATCGACCAAAGTATTTCCACGATATCAGTTTAGTGAGTCTGAGGGGAGGCCATTTTGCTCCAAATTATAAAAATTTAACTTAGCTTTTGAAGTTCCTTTGAATAAGAGATGCTATTCCGAATAGCATATCGTATCATGTTCCAAGACCACCGATTCTATGCATGTAGTCACTTGATCTTTAGGGGACCAATTTTATCGCCATTCTCTACCAATAACGTCTATTCCACACCACAGTAGGACAAGGCACATAGTACTTCCACATTAGCGTCTAGTGTCGTCTATATGCTATATGTACTATACGTATAACGTCCTATTATACGCGTAACTTTGGGTCGAGACACGCGTACAGGGCCAAGTTATGTAGTGTACCTGCAGAAGCCTACCGTCCGAAGGTAGGACGTGTTTTGCCATGTGAAAGGGTCGTCTTGCAGATTATAGTGACGTAGATTATATGTGTGCTGTGCGTGTGCGTATGCATATACATATATGTGCAGACGAACCCGACCCGATGTGTCGGGTTTGGTGTTGTTTAACGACTTCACATCACCACAACATATGGGTATACTACTAGATACGGCTATTCTAACACAATTTAAACTAAACAATGATACCTGGTCGATTGCTTCAATTGGGAAATACGCACACGTGCGAATACCATGCAAAATACACGCGAAGCCAAGAATGCTAGATGTCTGTTCTACCATGTGGCCGATTCAACGGCTATGTACGATGGACACATACCTTGTGATCGCTCCCGTTGAAAAACGGCCTGTGTTTATATCCATGGTCCTGATAACTTACCTAATTGGAATTAATCTCGTTCTTTATGGACATATTAGGAATCGGCTTGCTATGGGGCATGTCAAACAGGGGGGAAATTTTAGTGTGGTCAGTGTGGTTGAATTTCGATGAGCTTACCCGCCCCTCGATTTTCATCATCGCTCCTTGTTGTCTTGGAAGAAGTGGGATGCTGCGAACCGTGGTTGACGATGAGGCTGTAACTGGGTAGTGTATTACGTCGCAAGCGAGGTCGGGAGATGCGCGTAGGGGAGGGCGAAAACTCGACATATTAGCATCTGCGAGATGTCGTGCCGGCGAGCCGTAAAGACTGGAATGATACCCCGGGTCCGCCCATCACTATCTCCATAGTGCTAAGCCCAATAATATATCATTTCTGATATACGGTGTAGCTTAAGTCATTTTGGCGTCGAAACTTAAGACCTGTTTTTAGGTATCTTTCGGATCGTGCTCGTGCTCCCGTCCGACTCGACCGTGGTGTGCTCGCGCCTGGTACTCTAAGTAGTGGTATCCGCCGTATTCTGGAGCGATCATGATGGCAGTGGTGTGTGGATCCCCTCCTCGGTGTGACAGGAGCAGAGTAGGTAACTTCGCAGGACTCCTTAATAACGCGTGGCATATAGTACAACCACGTGGGACAGGTCTGGGATATAATGGATGGTAGGACCTTCTCGCATTACTTATGTAGCGTGTATATATCGTGGGTTCGCTCGGACATTGGGGGTCATGGCACACGGATGTCTTGTATTTTTGGACCGGGTAAAAAGGGACCCTGATGATCGCACAAAGTGAGGAGACAGTATTAAGTCTTTGTGCCCTTCTCATTTTCCCAAGGTGGAATTGTAATTCGAGATATATAAGGACGAAGAATATTTTGTGTCTTGAAGATCCACGTCTTGCCACCCCCAGACCCCGTATGGTTCATCTCCACCATCGTATACTCCGTATTACCTGCCATGTGTCATGACGGATTGACGGGGTAATAATACATATTCCTATATGTACTATTTAACATGTACCCACGGCGGAACGATGCGGAATATGTAGCGATGGTATTCAGGGGGGTGACGTTTCAAGGTCAAGGGGTATTAACACGGATGATTCCGTTGTCGTCTCTTATCATTGTTAATGTGGCTTTTATGATCGACGCAGTTTTGAGATGCTAAAGTGAAATCGAGCGGTTCGATGGTAATGTTGGTTTGAATGTCAGAAGTGGTCGGCGACCTCGAAAATCATGTCTATTCTGTATCAATTGCCTTGTCCGTGTATATAATATTTGCATGTATGATGTATGATGAGCAGCAGGATGAGGCTGTCAGGCTGTTCGTAATTGAATCATGTTGGAAGAGTAAGAAAGATGACATAGCTGACAAGTCCCGTCGCAATTGGATATCTTGATTGGGAAATGTACCCATAATATTTCATTCACGCTAGACCGTCTTAAGCCTTCGGTACCAAATATACAAAAGTACTTTATTCCATTTTAGGTGTGGCTCGGAAGGATTACTAAGTGAGAATTTCCGAAGTAACTCGCTAAGCTAATCTGGGACTAGCTTATCCAGACTCTCGGGTCAGTCTTCAAAATACTTGTCTCGGCCGTGTCCGGGGTCTCTACCGTTCGCTTCTTCCCATCCTTCTTCGTCGCGGCGGCGCGGGTAGGAGAGGGAAGCTTGTTGCAGATCTACATCACGTGAAACCCGGTAATCCATGGCCTAATGCTCTAATGCTAGTGTAATGCAACAATGCATTCGGTAGCGGCGGAGCAAACTGCTATATTTGTTCGATTATTTACCCACTTGAAGTTCGTCTAAACCTGGGTTGGCAGTCTAGGTTATCCCAAAAAAGGTATCTTTCCCCTTCTAGCCCTGGTAGTTAGGCAATCCTGTCAAGGCTCCAGTTAGGGGTCTTTCTTGTTCAACGGTGTTATCCGTTCCCATTCGTGAATGTACGTTTCGATGTACATTAGTCGCCGACTTCCAGGATTTAAATAGCAAGGGGGGGGGGGGGCGGTTAGGCGGGTTTGAGCATTTTCTTGATAGAGCTTAGCCCCGAGCATAACTTGTATGGCGGAACAGCTACGGATAGTCTAGTGAGCTTATGTAAAATACACCATTGATTACATATACATAAAAAGTTATACATTGGCTAGAGTTATACAAAATACTTGTACATTTACGAAATAACAAAATGTACAATATGGTACATCGATGGGTTAACTGAATCTGTGTAACCCTTAAGAATATTTATACGAGTTTTAATGAATGTATTGTCTCACATAAAGCCATCTGACCCGAACTCTTGGTATGTATTTAGGTAGGTTGAATGGAACACTTTTGCTTTTTTCTATGCACAATTACAAGACCCAAACCAAATAGTAAGGGTAAGCGCCGCATTCATACCCAGTACCCGGGAGCCTGGGAAGCAGCCACAATTTCTCCATCACCATTAATACTCCAAATACTTTAATACTTCCAAGTACATACTATACCTAATCAATTAGCAAATCCCGAGCCTTATCTCGGCGATTGCAGTGCCGCCCTCAGAAGGAAGCGAGAAGAGCGGTTTCTATAAGCCAAAATCCGAGAGGATTATTCGGCTTGTAAGTTGTGACCGAAATACTAATTAAATTAACGAAAGTACAATGAAGTGGCGGCACACCGCTCGATCGCCTACAGCGTATTGCGTATGCCAACATTCAATTTTTCAATCAGATAAGGTATGGTTCCGGCAGCCCGGTGCCGACGTCGGGCTGTCTGTGTATTCAATTTATTGATGCATGCATGCAAGCATTTCCCAGGGTATAGGACATAGGACATAAGGAAGAGGAAAAAAGGAAGGTGTCGGCTCAGTGTGAACTCGACCTAAGGATTGCGTCACAGCATTACATCTATAGGTAGTTCGAATTACGGGTCCATCAGAAATCGCCGCATCCCCTTCCCTCGGAATTCTACAGGGTATTTATTATTGTGTGTATTATTCCTTTTCTTGTCACTTGGGTTATGCGAGTGATCGGAGTAACATGCTGTGCGACCAACCATAAGCATGTTCCCGAATTCTCTAGTCATCATCGACGGTAGTTGGATTCTTGGGTGGGAGCGGGGAATAAAGGGTAAGGTGAATTTATTTGGGATTAGGGATTACAATGTCAGCTAAAGTCAGCCTTTGCAATTTCGAATTGCCCAATACGATGTCACGATATATTGGTGCTACACCCGACAATGCCGGACCAACACCCGTCACATTTTGGATCACACCGAAGGTTGACAGCCTTATATCAAATGTGAAATATGTAATTTGTACAAAACAAAATAATCATTGTATGTAGGTAGAGTAATACTAGTAAGAGGTAGAGTAGTAGTAGTATGTAGCAATAATAGTATTACACATAGGAAGAGAATGACATTTTAACTACCTAAGGTATATGTGATGATATATGATATATGATGATATAAACGTGCTATCTCCGGGTCCGGTATTTTTGTAGAGGAAAAAAGGAGGCGAGTTTGACATGATCGGGTTTGTATTAGCTTGCCAATTTGCAACATCTGGGCGGCAAACAACTTAGGTCCACTTAGTACCAAGCCGCCTTGCGTGCCTATCTGACTCGCTCATAGCTAATGTAGTATCCAAGTCTCCAATTCGACACCGTCTAGTCAATCTTCGTGGGATGATGAGAAAGTAGAAATCGCAATAAGTTCAGTTCAAATGGCAATGCAGGCTGAAAGATGGTATAATGCGGCTCATATCGTAATTTCGTTGCACATAATATTTCCATCGGCCGAGTCCGATATATACAATTCTGCTCGAATGCGAAAGGGGGGGCTTTTTATTGATCTGGGGGACACAGTCGTCTGGCCAAGGTTCGCGCTGCAAGGCAATTGCCAACTCGTAGATAGAATTCGTGCAGGTTTTTGAGGGTCGCGCCGGGCTGTATTAAGGCTAGGGTGAGATGTAAATAATAGTATTCAATGTTAGGTATCTGCCGTCTTTAAGGCGGCTAAACGAAGCCGTAATGCTTCCATTATTTCGGGATCGGGTTCGGGGTCCACTTTCTTCGGTTTGACTCGCGGGCAATCAGGACATTTCTTGTGCGAGCAGACTCGACATTCTGCTCCATCTTCCGTATTTGGCGGGAATTTCCGTTTACATTCATGACAGGCGTAAACTCCCTTGAATACCACACCAGGTTCATCGTTAGGATATCCATATGGATACTTTTTCTTGTCGCTTCTGTATAAAAGTTAGACATTAGCTGTTATAGATATTAGTATCAAATGAACTTACGGTTCTCTTGGGCAGTCACCACAACGCCTGTGACCGCAATTGTCGCAAACCCTCGCCTCTCTCGCATTCGATGTGATAAGGGTTTCGCACACATGACAGTGTCTTCTAATTCGCATGCGAGGTTTGCCTTTGTAAACAAGATCCTGTCCAGTTTTCCTGGGCTTCTTCAGGATGATCTTTTCTGAGTAATCGTAGCTCGGAATGATGGGGGCGTTGAACTGGTTCTTCTGAACCTGGATGGCCCTCTTTTCTCGAAGAGCCTGTCTCTCCTCCTCGGTGCGCTTAGGTGGGGTTCGGGTGCACCTCTTGCAGCGCCTATGTTGACAGTTAGGACATTCATTGCCAGCGCCGAAGGCCGAGTGGCAGCGGTGGCATTCGCGGTGAATTCGCATGCGAACATCCTTCTCCACACGGTAGACGTCGCCCTCCGACGAATGCCATTCACTTGGCTTAATCTCCAACCCGAATCTTGCACCAAGTTTCTTCGCGCGCTCCTCATGAATCTGTATCCGAGGAATCTTGGTAGCATTCTCCAGCTCAGGCCTAATCTTGGGTTTCGGAGAGGCGGCTGGTGCAGCCGTTGGTTCGCTCAACAATTGTTAATATCAAACGACATAATATGGGAAATGTAGAATTTACCTGACAACTGCAGTGGGCGCAGTCGATTCTTCAGCTTCAGCGCCCTTCTTGGGACGACCACCCCTCTTGAAAACGGTCTTCACTCGGTACAAGACCTTGCCAACACCCTTCCTCTTCTTCTCATCTTGCGGTGCAGACCCCGTCGGGGGAGTAGCAGTGGCGGCGGCAGTCGAACTCATGATTTCTCTTTTCCTTCGATTCCTTAAATACTAATATAGACCAAATTGTCTCGGGTGTTGATGAGACAATTGCTTTTCGTGGGGGTGACGAGTTAATAAATCCGATATGCGAAGCTTCAAATTGTTGAATCCTACTCGGTTCAAGCCGCGCCGCCGTATTTACACTTGAGACGACAATGACGAGGCTAGGAGAGGTGCCGGCCCCTTTCCCCAGCAAATACCAGTTATCGGTCGTGAGATAGAAGAATAAGTAGCCTGTAAGGCGAATGTTATGAGGGGGGAAAGGTGGGAGTTGTTCCTGAATTCCGATATAAAATCCCAAGACTATGACTTAGATATTAAAGCCATTGAAAAGCTTAGAGCCGCGTAGTCTTGCAGGAACCACTAGTTAGAAAAGATGACAAAAAGAATTTCACAATGGACAACAAAACAAATAGGGACAACAATTATGTGGACGCAATTAAGGAAGCAAGACACCAATTGATGCTGCTTTTTCGGAAGCTAGAGTCAAAACGAACACGATAAGAGTGCGAGGCGAAGGGAAGGGAAGGGGAGAGAGAGAAAAGACAAAGAGAAGACGGAGAAATGTGGGAATGGGCAGGTTGGTCTTAGTTAGTATGGGATTGGTGCAGGCATGGTACGGTACGGGCTCAGGTTCGGGTTGGTACCAGCAGTACCAGCAAGCACCAGCAGTTTGTCCCGGCGCTAGGTCACCCCCAGGTCAAGAAGCATCTGCTGGGGTCGGCCGTGGCCCAATTGATAATGAGGAAACAGAGGATGTGGGACAGCTTGGTCAAAGTAGCAGCAACCCAGCAAAGAACCAAGAACCCAGGCAAGAACTGTAGTACCCAGCGAAAGCCAGGCGGGACCAACAGGAGACAGAACCAACAGACAAGGTGCTCCGTACCGGTGGGTATTCGCCTTTTCTTGGCGGTTTCCACAGCAGACATGTGGGTAGCAGTTTCGGCGGGGAGGGTAGGTACCTTACTTGACCTTACGTATTGTACACATAATATGAGAGGTACAACCCATGACCATACTGACAATACGGGTTTAACTCATAAAAATAGGTACCTCTTTATGCTACATGGCAGGCATTCCGGTATACTGTATGTAGGCATGTCCTATCGTACGGTAGGTACCTACATACATATATACGGTCCCCTACCTTGCTAGCAAAAGAGATATCCATGCATTTTCTACCAAACAATAAGAGGGCTCGGCTACAAGTGGACAGACCATTGAATAAATTGCCCGTACATACATTCAATAATAGGTATAAAGTATGGGTATGGTATGGTCTAGATGGGGAAGAAAAACCAAACAAATAAAAATAAAAGAAAGCGAGAATTAAGGAAATGGAGAAAGATTATCGTTTATCCAACCAACTTTTATTTATTATCTTTCGTTATGTCATCAATTGGGATAATGGTAATAGACTTCTGTGTGGTGTTGTGTGTTGCTATAAGTATTACATGATAGACGTGTCATTTAACCTGCCCCCTTAAAGGTTAGAAGGTAATACGAATGACACCCTAAGGAGACAGGACAACCCAAGAACCCAAGGGACACTCGGTAGCGTTTCTTTCGGGTTGTTACTTCAACCCTAACTCCAACTGTACGGTCGCTAACAAGTTTTGGGGTCTTTTCCAAGTTTAGGCATGTAAGTGCGGTAAATCACATTCATACCTTACGTCCAGCCCCATCCAGTAAGAATAGCAGCTACTGGTGCCGGTGTGTAGTAGATATGACCTGTATCTTACCACATAAATTAAAAAGGCGTGAGAAAAATGAGGGTTGACCACTATAAAAACATGCTTATTCTGCCGCTTCTCCTCCCGCGCTAATGTCTGCAAAGCATTTATTGGGAATCCAATCAACTATCACAGCTGTTCCAGTACCACGCGCCAAAAACGGGCGGCGCGGGAATAGGGATCTGACATGTATATGACGGCTTATTGGCGAGTCAGGTCGTCCGACTTGCTGGATTGGGGAGGGGGAAAAGGCGGGGAGAGGAGGAAGAAAAAAAAATCAACAGACATGAAGAGTTTAATACAACGTTCCTTTAGATGTATGTAGGTGTTTTCATCAAGATGCAGCATACATATACATGATGTATATGTATATACAACACACATAGACATACGTACATACATATGCTAGGTATCTAGGGTATTTACAATACTCTGTCATGTCTTCAGGTACATTACTTGGGTGCGTGTACACTATAGATAAAAGTTGGATCGAATTGAATGTATACCCACTATAATACTAGACCCTATACTAGGTAGTATACTATAGACTATCGTGTCATTCAGATTCTATAGTTTATGTAGCATGTTTTCGACAATTAAGGTATGTGCAAGTAACATCGAATACAACACCTACGCTAGGAAATCGCAAAGTTGGGAGGCACTTTACCTCCGGGTGGCGGTGGACCTGAATTCCCGAGCAGCTGGACATTGGATGTTGCGTGGTGCGAGTGTCCACTATAGAGCCCACTAATCCATTAAAACCCACTGCTGAACGGCGCGTTGCGTTGTACATACATTCAATCATTCATGCATATACTTAGGTACGTAGCACAGCGGGTAGTAGCTTCCCATGATGTACCCGGATATTGTACATCTGGTAAGGAAGGTACGTACAAATTAGACACAGATGAGGATTAGTGCGATGGGTCCCAGCTACATGGAACGGAACCAAGTTGTCGTTTCTTAACTTCCTTCGGTCATCTCTTTTTCTCTTTTTTTCTCCACAATAGTTTCAATATCGATTCTCCCGCTCGCAACCCTTTCAATTTTGATTGACTCTTCTCCTCATCAGCTCATGTCTACTACCTATTGTCCTAACGTATCTTTTTTTCTCTTTCGCTCCAAATGTCTACTGCAACCAAACCCGACTTGGACATTTATGCAGAAGCGTCATGCTTCTAGTTTAACATGTGGTCCCTTCAACGTGATCCATCTTCGAATCATCATTAGTTGCTCATCTATCTCAATATGTCCTCGGTGGAGATCTCGCGAGCTGGCTCGCCAACGGACAGCTAGTAACCCAGCCAGCCTCCCCCCTTCACTTAACCCCTGGACAGCGCATTGCATAGTACACTACGAACCCGCTTCTTGGTTGAGCAATCAACAAATTGGGAATCGCAACCGAACTTTCTCTCTCTTCTCCCCCAAGTACTAAACTAGGATACAGCACTCTTACATAGTACATACCCCAGTTAACCGCCTAGACATGTACCTACAACTCAGAGATGACAGGCTACATAATACGCCCTAAACCACTGAAAACAACATTTACATAATACACATAAGCATACCGGTTCGGTAGAAGGCATCCCCGGGAGTGGATGCGATTTCCACATCACCCGCTCCCGCAAAGCTACGTTCCGTGCAGCAGACCAAGTTTTCAGCTGCGTTTTCTTGATTACCTGGTAATTAGGTTGTTCCCGGCTGCTTGGGGAGTGAGCGGGAGATGGGCATAGTCTTAGTCTTAGCGGCCGTGACACGTCGCTTGACACAACGTGTTTTCCTCGCGGCTTTCGAGATTAAAGAATCAGCCGATACGTTCGCTAAACCCCTATGCTACCTATGTTACCTGCTATCTTATGTATACCACTCTATACTACTCTACACTGCCTACATATGCGCTTAACCTCACATCCAAACAATTCAAGATTTCCCGAGGAAGGTTAAACATTCCTAGCCCCTTCTCATGCACTATCGTTGTCGCCGACAGATATCCCCCCTCTCCACCACCGCATTTGGAAAGATAGGTAATAATTCGACAGTTCTGCAGCGCTGAGCCCCGCACACCATGTAACCCTCCTGCTTTACTCTGCTTCCAACTTTCGCAGGTATCGAGAAGCCTGAAGGTCATACGGCTTATCGCAACCCGCGGAGGAGTGAAGAGAAAAATTCTCTAGACTTTGAATTTCATCCTCCATCCTCCGTGTTTCGACACCCGCGAAAGGAATGCGTATGCTTCATTTCTTTCTTCCTTCAACCGGCTTATCTAGGTCATCATTCGGAGTTCGGAGGCGAACTGTGAAACTTCGTCATATCATAAAGGTCGTCCCAAGATCAGCCTGTTCTTAGCAGAATGGAACACCCGAGGTATCAGTCGGCAAACATTGATTTGCGGTTTGCATCGACTCTTACGTCCAAGACATCGTGGCAAAGCCTCTGAAGATTCAACAAATTAGATTCTCGGGCCGTTGATATGGGACCACTCATGCTTTGGCATAATCCCAATGCACTGGAACGCATGATCCCGGCTGGCCGTGAAACCACACTGTACGACTACTACACTCTACTTATGCAACCTCAAGTCTTAGGAGTCAGCCATTACGCCGTCATGCGTATGTGTCATCAAATGCGTTTAATTTTCTTTCTCGTTCTCTCGTCAGTCCCGGCTGTTCGGCGCAACAACGCCGCAGGCTCGCATCCACCTTCTTCTTACCTCCTGCTATTCTTGTGAGGACCCAGCCGTCTGGGACACTTTTCCCTCACTGGTCGAATTTTCTTCTTTCTTCACCGCTCCTCCTATCTTCTGACAAGCCCGGGCTAGTGGCTTTTTTCTACTGTAGCCATACGCACAGTAATCCAATTTGCAAGGGCACGTTCTGTCGGGTCCTTTCCACACTTTACTATAGTTGTAAAGTTACGGGTGACTATGTACGAGTATCCCGATCGGGTTGAAAACTGCAGCACATGCATCAACACATTGTTTACTATATAGTAATTTCTATAAACGAATCTGATAGGCCGAAGCAATGACGTGCAGATGAGCATGGCTAGATCGGAAGTATCCCGACAGTCAACCGACCCAAGTTGCCAAGTCACCCAACCGCCGTTACCTGATGAGTCTCGGTTGAGTTGAGATGCCTCCAAATCCATCCAGGGGGTATTCGATGCAGCATAATCGTACCATTCGGGTTTTCCTTGCTACGTCATGTTTTTTTTCTTCTTCCCTCCGTCACATCGAGAGATATCTATCTGTGTGTGCTTGCATTCCAACTCAGAACCACATGCCTGACTCAAACAAGATCGCCCTCCGTGCAAAAAACGTAGATCTGCACACCGGCTAATCCTCTACATAGCCGTCTTGGCAGCCACCTTTCCCAAATGCCTCATCATTGAATCGTCGAATTTCAAAAAAGACCTTACATTACATTAGGTTCCCATCTGTCGGTACCAGGAAGCTAATGAGTTCCAGTAGCAGATCAATGCATTTTGTGACGAGCTGTTACGTCTGGTCACGGATCGGAAAAGACGAAAAAAGATTCAATCCCTATCTACGTTACACTGCCTGAGAATTGATACTATCATCCTGAAATCCTTTCCTCAAGCCTCACCGAAATCCGGTAAACTCTCACGAAGGTACGGGTTACATACTGGAAATGGCTTGGATACGGAACCTATCGTTAGAAGACGTGTCTTTACTTCAGGGGTCAGCCATTGACTATTCACATATTCAAGGATTCCTGCAGTTTACTTCCGTCCGTTTTCTAAGGTCCGAGCTCCTCGGCTTTCCGTTTATCAATCCCGTTCTTACTATACCACATATGGGGCTCTCATGAGGGACCCAGTCGCGCACTTCCATTCACATTAACTTACGATCCAGTTCAGTGGCACCCGAATGCCTTTGAATCCAACCGATAATTATAACTTGGCTTGAAGGAGATATCATGTGCAACTTTCGAGTCAGCTAGCCTAAAGCCTTGATAAGCATGGCTGGCAGGCAAAGCTGGAGAACGGAACGATCCGATTTGATACAATCATTGTCATTTCCTCTAATCAGCATGCCTACACTAACTTGTTATGCGATGGTGATGATTCCTACGATGCACTATCGTGGGGCTTACACCCAACCGGCCCGGGTAATCATGGCGACATCCCCGGATCTGCCGACAACAGCTTCCAAGGCTCATGTGCTTTTAGGACCCTGTGTCGGCACACCGGATTCCTTCCGGTGAGCCTCCGCTTTGGACTACTTGGTAGTCTACCCCATATCCCACAAAGCTTTTCTAGTCTCGGATAGTGGATACTTCCCGATATTCTGCAGTACCCGTCCCCAGATGCCGTAATCTTCAGCAGCGTCCCCGAGATCGGAAATTACGAGTTGCTATAATGCAGGCCAGCGTGGCGATTCACAACGCCTGCATATGAGACAGGATGAGACAGCTGCTTACTAGGAGACCCAAAATTATCTCGAAGATATCGCCATATATACTGTACCTGAACGGGCCGTCTTCCCAGGCAAAAACAATTCGAATTCTAATACTATCACGTTCGCCTTTTCTTTTGCATGCGCTCCGCAGCGAAGTGGAATGCTTTCGAAAGTACAAACTCCGTGGTTGAAGGAGCGTGCATAAATGCATATTATCACTTCACAGGAAATATTAAGGCTTTTAGGTGAGTTTAATCAAAATTGGCAATCCATTGGAAGTTTTCATCGTTTGTAAGATGTTGCCTTCTCCCTTGCGAATTGACAAATGTTATTGCTGATCGACGACGCTCCCATACTATTTCATCTACTGCGAAGTTTTGTTCAGGGGTCCCTATTGAAGCTGTCACCAGTGTAGCTATATTAAAGGTATAGCTAGAGCTGCAGGAACAGTCAGTGGTTCCACGGAATTGTCAACCCGAAAGGTCCACAAATTTCGGACATGCTGGCGAATTCCGCAATACGTAATAGTAGGGTTCCCTGATACTTCTTCCCTATTTTCTTCATCTATTATGATGTGTAATTCTTTTGTCTGTATGTCTTAATTGTTTAGGTCGATAATTAAAACTGGATGCTATCTTACTCTCTTCTGTATTCATGAAGAAAATGGAAATAACTGCTTAGTATTGCCTGAAGCGATTGATAAATGGCCGTAGGGTCCACAGATCGAGACCTAAATTGGGGACGGGAGACCCCGCGGCGGCGGGTGCGATAGATCTCGGCAACCCACCCCTAGTGCCGAGAAGCGGAGCACGGATGCGGAGTTAGTGCGATCCCATCGAACTATATGGTGATAGTTGAGTCACGCCGGCGCTATGACAGTTCTTTAGCTTCTACAACAATCTAAAGAGCATCGTTAGATAACGGCAATCCGCAACACTACATATTCAACACACGATCCAATGTACCTAGATTTTTAGTCTACGTTATACATTTAATTCTTCATTTTTTTATTCCTAACCAGATTGATATTCCTACCGATAGAAGATACAAAGCGCTGCTTACGTCATAGTATTAGCATAGAAGCTATCTTAGCGTTAAACGTCAACATGCCGAACATTGTGGTCATTGGGTGAGTTATAATACCCAGGATCCCCATCATCGAATCTGCTAACACTAACGTTGGTCGATAGCGCTGGTGTATCCGGTATCACGTCGGCCTATCTGCTGTCGCAGCAAAAAGATAATGTCATAACGGTTGTAGCGAGGCACATGCCGGGCGATTATGATATCGAATATGCATCGCCGTGGGCTGGTGCTAATGTCTTGCCGATGGCGACGAAGAAGAATAGCTGGTGGGAGCGCCGCACGTGGCCGGAGATGAAGAGGCTTGCTACTGAAGTACCTGAGGCTGGGATACACCTGCAGAGTGAGTGTACCAATCGCGATGAAAGATCAACGAGGACTAAGTGATCAGTGTAGAATCTCGCGTGTACCGCCGACAGAAAGATATCGAAAAGTTAAGGAAAGGGGGATACAGCTTCGACGGCCTCTTCGAGGAAAACCCATGGTATAGTTCCCTCTTCGACGACTTCCGGGAGTTATCTAAAGACGAGCTCCCCGAGGGCATGGCATCGGGTTGTGAGTTTGGATCTGTTTGTATAAACGTCATGCTGTACCTACCTTGGCTCCTTGGGAAGTGCAGGGCGAATGGTGTTGTCTTCCGTCGTGGCCACTTGAAGCATGTTTCTGAAGCTGCTTCTTTGAGTCATACTGGTGGGAAGGTGGATGTTGTGATTAATACGACGGGGCTCATGGCTTCGAAGCTGGGGGGAGTGATGGATAGTAATGTTGTACCGGTGCGTGGGCAGGTGGTTGTTGTGCGGAATGAGGCTCCGTATATGGTTACGAAATCCGGCACTGAGGATGCGGATGACGAGGTTTGTTATATCATGATGCGGGCCGCGGGTGGAGGGACGATACTCGGTGGTACATACCAGAAGGGAAACTGGGAAAGCCAGCCGGACCCGAATTACGCGATGCGGATTATGAGGCGGGCGATTGAGATGATGCCTGAGCTTACGAACGGGAAGGGGGTTAAAGGGTTGGATATTGTGCGCCATGGAGTTGGCCTACGCCCGTATAGGAATGGGGGTGTGAGGATTGAGAAGGAGAAGATTGATGGTGTTTGGGTGGTGCATAATTATGGTCATGCGGGTTGGGGATACCAGGGCTCGTATGGGTGTGCGGAGGATGTGGTTAAGCTGGTGGATGAGGTTTTGAACCGTCCTAAGCTATGATCTCGAGAGATCTAGATGAAATGACTTTATAATCATAAGACCTATCACTCTGAAGAATTATTTTCATACTAGATGTCTTCTAATATCGTCTCCTTTTGTTGCCTACTCCCAATGCATTACTATAGGCCTTGGTCTCTAATAGACTCATATGTTTTACGGTGGAGGTACATGTATACCTCCAATGGCCTTTGTATTTTCATAGCAAGTACTAACTATTCATACCTTGAACATTGTCGCAAGTGAGATAGAAAAGGGGTGCTGCCGGGAATCTATTATGCAGCTATGCGTTCATGCATTTAGGCATATTGAGTTATGGGTTCCACTTTGCGTAACGTGTCTCGGTGTCCTGGAGTTTCCTTCAGCGCGTAATAGAGCTAGCATCAATCACCGACACTGAGAAAACAACGCCGACAAGCCAAAATGGCGAGCAAAGACGCCGGGCTCGTATCGCAGGCCGTGAAGTTCGTCTTTGACGTCGCCAATGGTCGCAATCCTCTCTCTAAACTCATTGCGCCATGCTTGTTCCTTTTCGATGCGGTGCTTTGCGCACTTATCATATGGAAGATTCCCTGTAAGCAAGCCCCTCCAGCCTCGTCATTGTACCCTGAAATACCCTACACATGCTGACAATATCGATGTATCTACAGACACCGAGATCGATTGGAAGGCGTACATGGAACAGGTAGCACAATACGTATCGGGCGAACATGATTATACCCTCATCAAGGGAGGTACCGGACCTCTAGTTTACCCGGCAGCCCACGTCTACACGTACACCGCACTATACTATTTGACAGATGAGGGCAAGAATATACTTCTAGCGCAACAGACCTTTGCAGGATTATATATGGCAACTCTAGCGCTAGTAATGGCTTGTTACTCGAAGGCAAAGGTAGATTTTGATTGCTCATTTCTCTTATAGTGGGTTATCTACTAATTTATGACATCGCGAATAGGTCCCGCCATATGTCTTTCCTCTATTGATTCTCTCGAAGCGACTCCACAGCGTATTCGTGTTACGCTGTTTCAACGATTGTTTCGCTGCGTTCTTCTTATGGCTCGCTATATTCCTATTCCAAAGACGACAATGGACTGCTGCTAGTCTTGCATATTCGTGGGGTTTAGGGATTAAGATGTCATTATTGCTAGTACTTCCTGCGGTCGGAATTGTCCTACTCCTAGGCCGAGGATTTGCAGGTGCTTTGAGATGTGCCATGATTATGCTTAATCTTCAGATTGCCATCGCTACTCCGTTCCTACAAACAAACGCAAAAGGCTATGCTAGCAAAGCTTTTGAACTAACTCGACAATTCTTTTTCAAGTGGACTGTCAACTGGCGTTTTGTCGGAGAGGAGACATTCCTCAGTCGGCCATTCTCTTTAACCCTTCTCGCCATGCATGCTTTGGTTCTGACTGGGTTTGTTGCCAATAAGTGGTTGAAGCCAACTAGGAAACCTCTCTCGGCGATAATCACGCCAATTCTACAATTCACTTCACCCTTCAGTCCCCAAGAGGAATCTATAGTCGCATCGCGTGTGACCCCGGACTATGTGATGACTTCAATTCTCTCGGCGAATGCCATTGGACTCCTCTTTGCACGCACGCTACACTACCAATTCTACTCCTATCTCGCATGGTCCACCCCATACCTCCTCTGGCGAAGTGGAGCTCATCCCGTTATTCAATATGGGCTCTGGGCCCTTCAGGAGTGGGCTTGGAATGTCTTCCCGAGCACCCCTATCAGCTCAGGTGTTGTTGTAGGTGTACTCGCTATCACTATAGCCTTGGCAGCCATTCAGAAGGATGAAAATACTGCACCGACATCTCACTCCGCACGCGAACACAAAGACGCTTGAATTCAATAGGGTGCGTTAATGTGCTCTCAATCTTCGTCCTCCGAATCTGACGGCGGCATCCTGCCTACTGTTGATTCCTCATCATCCTCGTCCTCGTGATTGGATCGAGGGAATTCTTTTGGCCTAAACACCACGTCAGCTTCACAATCCCGATAAGAATAGCAGGTGATAGGATGAACCGACCAATAACTCTGTTTTCGCCATTCCTTCTCGTCCCGGACAACATTCACAATCTCACCCTCGACTTTACCCTTTTGGTCTTCGGGAGGTGTCAGCTCCACTAGGACATATCCTCCGCGTTTGATCCAAATGGTGTTGCGGAAACGGGCAGCGAGCTCGACGAGCACGGTGCGTTTGCTGGGTAGAAAACACGCGTAGAGGCTATTGCCCTCAGCCTTGATCACTCTAGCAAGCGATTGAGCTTGTGTGAGTTGGTCGGGAGGTGTTGTGGATTCCTCGGCAGCTGCCCGGATATCACGCTTTGGCCGACCCATGGATGTTTTATTTGCTGAGAATTGTGCCGTGGCTGGATTTTTATGCCGATGAATTATGAATTTAGGTTTGTTCCTCCAATTCAAGAACAAATTCTCCCAAATGAAAATATAGTGGGGCTAATGCAGTTTCCCTTCTAGAGTTATCCGTAGTTACCCCGACAGCGTCTAAGTTCTGTCGTAAAACTTAATATCGTTAGGTAGATGCAGGAACAAAGTTTATCTCTCGAGTGAAGTTGATAGGATAGATAGGTATTAGTCATATCTCATGCCTGTGTTTGTGTTTGTTCATCGAAGAAATCAGATCACAACACAAACGTCATTTAACGTTGTCCGAATGGTATTTCTTTTCCCTGTACTGCCTCGGATAAGTCGTGTAATGCGACTCGTTGAAATGAGTCAGCAGCCTTCAAGCGTCCGAAGTGCGATATCCTCGATTCATACGAAGAATCATGGCAACCCTAGACGGATTGGCCAACGAGGTCTTGCTCACGATTGCCGATGCCCTTGAGTGTATGGCCACTCATAACTCCGGTATTGACTACACCGATTTCGGAAACGGACCCGTGGATTTGCATTTGTTTCTACGCCTAGACAAGCGCACTCACATGTATAAAATTCAACGCACCTTTGTGTCGCTAGCCCTTGCCAACAAGCGATTGAACGACCTATTCACTCCCCTTCTTTGGCGCTTCAATCGCGAATATGGAGATTTGAATGAACTCTACGAAGAATCAGGCGTCACATCTGCTGTTGCCTGGGCCACAGAAAATAACAGAATCGATATTCTAGAGAAGGCGTTCAAATACCAATTGCCATTTTATCCAATCCGTTCTCGTTCTAATCGTCACGAGCAACCCATCTACTTAGCTTCTAGCATCGGACATGACGCAGTTTTGTCTTGGCTTCTTGACCACGGTGCATCGATAAATTTACTGTGCGAACAAGGAGGCGAAGAATGTACTGAAGTTTCCACATACTACAGGCAATATGATAGGTATAGGGACGGATACAGAGACGGGAGTGAAGACGAGAGTCGATACGGCAGAGAACCAGATATACGCCGTATCATCCTAATTCCTCCAAGAAGCGCTCTCCGTCATGAAAGCGCCCTCTCTGACTATTTCAACTTTTCATGCTTCACTAAATCACCACTATGGGCGGCATTCCAATCGAGACATGAATCCACGGCTATACTTTTACTGTCGCGTGGTGCTAGGTATACCTTCAGGGGTCCCCCTCAATTTTCGGGCTCAATATCGTCGGCTTTACAGGTAGCCGCTTCACTCGGACTGAAAGGAGTTGTAGAGTATATGGTTAAGACGATGAGAGTGAGGGTCGACGGCGATCGAGGAACCATTCCGCCCCTATATTACGCGGCATGGAGAGGGGATAACGGCGAGACCATCCAAAGTCTCCTGAAGCTCGGTGCTGACGTAAATGGCCCAGGCCTATTCAAGTCCCCCTCGGTGTCGCTATTATATGTGGCAATTTTGGAAACGCAATCGTGTTACTGGATGCTGGAGCAAGGATTCACCGGCGTGCATCGTGCGGGGCTAGTTCTCTGCTAAATATTTGCACATGGGAGCACCATAATCCTAAGGAGTTGCCTGCACAAGAAGAAGTAATCCGTAGGTTGATTGCAAACGGCGCCTGCGTGGATGGGTCTCTTGAATGCGAGACTCCGCTTTGCTCTGCTATCGAGAAAGGTACAGTCTTGGCTGTCTTTAACCTACTCAGAGCAGGAGCCGATATACATAAGCCCAGAAAACGCGACAATAAGACGCCCCTAGAACTACTATGGGCAGAACGTTCCTCCGTGGCGAAGATCATTAGCAAGGCATGTCTTTTAGTTGCCGCGGGCGCTTGTCTGGACGGCCCGTACCGTTCCGAGGGCAGGACACTGTTAGAATATGCCATCATCATTGGTGGGGCTAAAGGGCTTGAGAAGCTCCTCGAAGTAGCAACGCACCGAAACGTGCCCGACGAGTATCTCGATAAATCCTTAGAGGATTTCCTATCACGCGAAGACCTCGAGTATTTTGATTGCGCCAAGGTCCTGGCCTACCATGGCGCGATTTCTGACACAGCGAGGAATCTGTTCTACGGTTGGGCATTGGATTTTATTAAGGGGAAAAAACGTGATAAGGGACACGAAAGATTTTCTGCTTGTCTAAATTATCTCCGAAACGACCAACTCGAGGACCTCTTTAATCGCGCACTAGATACTGGGAGTATGGAGCGATGTCAAATACTCATTGAATGCCGCGTTCAGCCACCTTTCGAAAGGGTCGGACCGTGGCTACACCTAGCTGCTCGCTGTGGTAGTATTCCACATGTTCGTCGCTTTGGTAGAGACGGCATAGATGTTAACACTCTAGACGAGCAGTCTAGGACACCCATGATGGTCGCTCTCACAGCCGGACACACGGACGTAGCTGAGCTCCTTTTCCGGTTCGGAACGGACCCATTTCACCCTCGGCCAAACGCAGAATGCCGACAACTACCAAACAAATTCACAAAAATTATATCCCCCTTCGAGTTTGCTATTCGTAACAACTACCTCCCACAAATAAGGAGATGGTGGATGGAAATACCACCAGAATCTCGGCCAACGGAGCAATTCGACATCCCACGTGTATTGGTTCGAGGGCCATGGCATTGCGATGACCTAACATTCTTACGCAGCCAACCCAACATCAATATCTCAAGGGTCAATGATGAAGAGCTCCCGCAATGGGGATTGGAGGACGGCGCGCTGGTATTCGATGACGGCACAGAGAGGAGATGCATACTGGAAAGGACGATGGCGCGAATATCAGCCGAGGGTTGGGATGAGCTTTGAATTCCGAGGGAGATCGAACACTCGAATCACGACCAACTCTAGCAACAGCGGGTTTCCAGTGAAACACCCTTTCCCTATTCACTAACAATACCCATAGTTTCAAGTTGGCGCCCAGCATTATTTAAATCGCCATACGCTTTCATCGACACATCTCTAAAGTATCTGACTATCACTAGCGGGCATGCTTAAGGGTTACATATGGTTTATCATGTCAACATTCATTTTGCTTCAAGCTAGCATTCTAACTAGGTCTATATTTCCGTAGCCCTCGCCCTCCAAATTAGCTTAGCTTATATTAAGATGACATTACGAGATACTTCATATGAGAACAACAATGATCGATAGGACGAATAGTCATTATCGCGAAGGCCTTTAACTGAAATTCTCATAACGATACGATTGAATGCTCAAATAATTTCCTCGTACGCCATCTAACTTGGGGAACCCATTAATCCGTTGATGCAGCCATCAATACTACGTCTCACGAGTTGGTAGACGTACCGGAGGGGGTCTCGAAAATATCCAAAGTATTAGAATTTCTGAGGTCCAAGTGTCGCCTATACATCATGTATGTACCTAGGTATGTACGTATATACCTGTATGTACATTGAGGATTTGACTAAGGCAAGCACGTTTCTCGCGCCTATCTTGCTGCCCATGTTTACAACCCATACCTGCCTCAACTTTATAGACGCCTTAAAAGATTATGCAGCCGCCACCCTCGATTAAAACATACTTAAGTTAAATTATTCTGGTGTGATTTCCAACAACAGAACAACACGCCATGGTCAAGTGGTATAACGCATTGAATTACATTAAAGCTAACCCAATCTATAGAGCCCACGAGCGGCAAAGGAGCGATTCTCGATATCCTCCCGTCTGCTTAGAATTAAGTATTCGGGAGATCGGGGAGAAACCGAGGGGGGATTTTCTGGTAAGTTGATGATATTCCTACTATTTCCTTCCATGTTGATCACGGTTGTTGTTCTGCTCTGTACCTTCATCTTCCTCCTTGAAGTCTCAAGGGCGATCTCATACACCTATAAACTCGAACCGATCACCACGATGGTTCAACTCCTTTTCATGAAATATTTTTTCCTACATCTTATTCTTTGGGTACCATCATTATAATCACTCCCCCACTGTGAATATGCCGTATCAATAGATTCAACAATTTTTTCATCTACAATAAAATTTATTACGACTCCTATTTATTAATACGATAGCTCCTGGTTGGCTAATCAAGGCAGTACTTGCGTACCTGCTCTAGCTTGGTGTAGCTGGAGCTAATTTCCTATTCTGGCATCCTATCGACGTCATCGACTAGAGCTCGTCCACATTGCGTCACGGCGTGAAAGAACTTCCTATGTATCGTTCCTCATAAAAGAATTTACCAGTAATTATTCTTTATGATTTAAGTCATCGAAAACTCACAACTCAATTCTTTATTGGTAATCAAATCTTTAGTAGTATCACTTACCAACTCTTAAAATGGATCCCTCAGCACCATCCCAACCCTCTAAAGCTACAGCCTACGAAACGCAAGGGAACCCAGCGTCCTCGAACCCATCCGAGCAGCGTAGCGAGCAACGTCATAGTCATGACCATGGGCGCGTAGTCGATGAGCGCTCGCCCTCGGGTCAAGCCGCGGGGCTTAAAGAAGCTGTACCTTCGAGTCTGGGCTATGGTATTCGTGGTGCGCCCGCGGGGGAAGAACAGTTTGGTCGCACGCATGAACAGGTTGGGAGGAATAGGGAGTTGGAGGGGGAGCAGATGAGGGCACCCGGTGAGGGTGATGTGGCGGATGTGGTGCAGAGGAAGCCGGGTGCTGGGGGCGAGCAGCCGGATTTGGCGGGGGATCTTGATCGGTATGTTGAATTATAGTGAGTTGTAACAGTGTGAGTTTACTAACTGATGAGTGAAATAGGAAAAAGCGCGAGCAGGCTGGTAAGAGGGAGGCGATTAAGGAGGAGAGGAGACATGGTCGAGCGCCTGATGAGGGGGATGTTAGGGCTGGTGTTGCGACTTGAGACGAAAATGTATCCAAGGGTGACGGTCGAACAAATAAGGATGTATGATATTTAGTGTGTATGTTCTCTCATATCTCCAAGTGTACGGACATGGTGGTGTGTATGGACATGAGTGTATCTCCTTTGGGGGGTCACCCGGGTATATACAACTCTAAAGGCCTTGATTATAATCGAGGAGAAAAGTAACCGTCATATTCGTTAGAATGCTTCAACACATAGGCATCGTATGAGGCGTCCAAATATAAAAGCGAAATTATTCACGCGGCACTTCAGAGATGTTGAAAGGTTATGGTGAACATTTTGAGGGTTCAATCGTATGCTAGATCCAGCTGAAGTCGAGTTTTTGTAAGACAACGGTATTCCTGGTGCAGAAACTGAGAGTGTTCAATCATACTATGTAGGCGGTGAGAAGGGTTTTCGCTTTTCCCTCCGACACATCTCGTAGGTCGGAAGATGAAGCACTTTTTGGTCTGCCTGTGTTAAGGAGAGCGCACCATAAGACCTGATGGGGTAAATAATCACATGTGATTTTCTTGGCTTTCGGATAGTTTTGCTTCTAAGCCTATGGTAGCATCGCATAAGGCAGAAGGGATTCGGAACAGTTTGCGGGGAACCCCTGGATAAGTATAGTCATAGTGCCATTAGGTACGTCTAATTTTTGCTATTAGTTTCTGCTAATCAGCTTCACAATATATGCCCACGACGGATCTTTTCAGCCATCCATGGAGTATGGGTTAGTCATTACTGATGTGTAATTGGTAGGTGGTGAGGAGACTAACCATATGAAAACGTACGTTCTATTACGCTTCGAGTATTGGGATACATCATGAGAGGGTTGCATTTAGTCGCTAGCTTCGAGGATAGGCGCCGTCATTACCAAGAATTGATCGTCGGCTGACACTTGTGAACGAATCTCACATAGCCGAATTGTGTAAAAAGGTTGCCTGCCGACTCAATGTTCTCCCTAACAATTGTCGGTCCCCTCTTGTGACGTCCTTCTATAAGGGATGTTAGGAACCAACCCCTCAAACACTGAACGTATTTGCAAAACATAAGGACAAATTATATCATGATGCTGGCCCAGATATCATTCGTTCATATCGTCGCTGCTAGCGGATTGGCGCTTGCTGGTGCCTTGGCCTACTATTTGGTTTTAGATAGGAGGCATGAACTTCGAATCAGAAAGATAGGCGGAGTGCGCGCACCTCGCCTAGCAAGCAATCCTCTAACGGGTAAGCCAAGTCTTGAAGAATCGTGCGGAGGATGTCGCGATATTTGCCAATTTGATGACTATTCTGACTCGTTGAGTGGTAAAAAGCAACGAGATGGTTCTTCGACACAGCCAAAGCTTTGATGAAAAATGAATTTTTGGAACAGTATAATAAGTTCTTTGAACTGGTAACTCCAGAATGTCCAAATTGCACCGAGATTCAATTTTTCCCTCAAGAACGATACCTATTCACCAAAGATCCGGAACATATCAAGACAATATTGACGACTCAATTTTCGGATTTCGGAAAGGGGCCTCGGTTTCACGAAATTTGGAGACCTTTTCTTGGTGATAGCATCTTCACAACTGACGACCAACTCTGGCATGATAGTCGCAGTTTGATCCGACCGATGTTTATCAAGGACAGGGTCAGCGACCTGGCGACGTTTGAGAAATGGGTATCAACACTCATCACCAAGCTCCCACCATCGGGTCGGACTGTAGATATTATGGGCCTTTTCTATCGGATGACTCTGGATGTCACCACCGATTTTCTCCTTGGTGCGAGTATTAATAGCTTGGGCAAGTATGTTTTCCTCCCTCGAGTTATATGCCAATTATGCTGCTAGAATTGCGCTAATTTGTGTATCGTGAAGTCCCCAGAACGAATTCGCCAAAGCTTTCAACGATGTCCAAATGATTCAAATGATGCTAACCGCCGTTGGGTAATGAAATTTCGAATTTGAACTGATACCATCCCAGATGGCTTGCTAACTCGTCGATGTAGGCCATTTGATTTCCTCGTCCCTCGTCGTCGATATAATGACGGGATCCAAGTATTGGACCGATTCATCATGCCATACATCGAGCAAGCCTTGGCGCTACCACAGGAAGAATTAGAGAAACTCTCTAACTCTGACAAACATTTCACTTTCCTTCATAGCATCGTGCGGTATACTCGCAACCGTCAAGTGCTTCGCGACCAGATCATTGCGGTGCTACTAGCCGGACGTGACACAACCGCCGCCACGCTTTCATGGGCATTTTACGAGTTATCCCACTACCCCGAGAAGTTCAACAGATTGCGCGAAGAAATCATCAGCTCCGTTGGCCGGACCCGTACTCCCACATACGAGGATCTGAAGAACATGATATATTTACGACACACTTTGAACGAGACGCTGAGGCTGTACCCCGCCGTGCCGTATAACCTGCGCGGAGCGTTGCAGGATACGACACTCCCGACAATACCAGGCCAACCGCCTATCTCGGTGGTTAAGGGGGATATCGTGTTTTATAGTACGCTCGCGATGCAAAGGCGCAAGGAATTGTATCCGCCAGTTTCGGAGAAGTTTGAGAACCCGGCGATCTTCTCGCCGGAGAGGTGGGAAAGTTGGACTCCGAAGCCTTGGCAGTACGTGCCGTTTAATGGCGGACCGCGGATTTGTGTAGGGCAGAATTTCGCTATGACTGAGATGGCTTATTGTAGTAAGTGGTTCCTTTCGTGGATATTGGGAAAGGGGTAAAGGAGGATATGCTAATGATAGTTGGGTTTAGTGGTCAAGATTCTTCAGAAATACGATTATATCGAATACCGTGGAGATTGGTATGCACAGAAACACCAAGCAGAGGTGGTGGGAAAGCCGAGCGAAGGGGTTAAGATCGCATTGTATGAAGAATCTGCGAAAGTAGTTGGAGATACGAACCCCTTAGGAGCGTAGATATACCTTCGTTTATGAAGTTTGTAATATTGATATTATAGGTACACGTATGGGGGGATATTGATGGAAAGTAGGGGAACCTCACGATGTTCTCCTAATTCATGTCCATGCCAATCGTTTCGGGCTGAATAGCGTACTCTAGCTTTTAGCAGCGATTATTAAAACAATAGATGCGATAAAGATAGCGACGCATTATGAAGTCATATATGAGTTAGAGAACTTAAAATTCGGGGCAATTGAATAATTAATTGATGCGACGATAATGCTTTGTCTAGGGGCTGATTAGGTAAGGTTAGAAGCTAAATGAGTTTACCCCGGTCTAAATCAACTGATAATAGGCACCCTAGCTGCCCAGATGCTTTTAAGGCCCCACTATAGCGCGTAAATTACCAAAGGCGCGTCGCGTTTCACTGGGGTCCTCCACCGTCAGGGGCCATAATTTTTATTTGCTAGTGCCCTATTCACTAATAGTTAGGTACCTCTTAAAGATCTCCAAGCAGGGGCCAACATTGTGTCAACCATCCCATCTTCAACTACGAACTTGCGAACTTTACTGATTTATTGTACGTTTGTTTAACTTCTGGAGTATAAATAATATTCATGGACCAAATCCTAAATATATACTTGTCGTCGATCACAATATGACGACTCCTATCTCTGGTCGAAGAAAGCGACCTCTTCCCGACGACGACCCAGATTCGTCGCCCGCCGTTACACCAACATTGAACGCCACTGTTAAGAGACGCCGCCTTAACACTCTTACAAATCCGTCCCCATCTACACCCAAGGGCTTCTCTGCTATAACTTCTGCTATCAGCGGCGCACTTGGATTCGGTCGAAAAAAGAACGCGAGTACCGCCGCTGCTGCTACCAACCCGAAAACTTCAACCAATGATGCCACATACGATGTACCCGAATCCCCAGAGGACAAGAAATCTACCGAATACCTACAAAGCCTCCCATTGAAACATAATAAAATTAGTATTAAGTCGCCGAACAAGAAGTCCCGTCCTCGAGCCAATGTCTACGAAGTACCAGATTCCGACGAGGAGGTCAGTCATGACCCAGGACCAGCGGATACAAGTCATGACGAGCTCCAATCCACGCCACCTAGGAAGAGGGGCGCCAATGGCGTGTCGAGTACATCGTCGAAGAAGAGTGTAAGCGCGCGATTGTTGGAATCTCGCAAAAAGAAACCAGCCATTGCGCAAGAAGAAAGCAACCTAGAAGCTACACCGAAACGAAAGGGGAGACCAGCTAGATCAGAGAGCAAACCCAGTACATCCGCGTCTAAACCTAGTATAAAGCCAAAAAGGACGATACCTCTCAAGAGCAATATAGATGCATCGCCCGCGATCAAGTTGCCAGCCATCAAGGGAATATTAACCCCCCAAAAGAAGAAACCCGGCCGACCGCGGAAGAATGTGGCATTCAATGATGGAGATAGTGGGAAAGAGAACGAAATATTCTTCAAGGACATTCAATTGACCACTTCGAGGTCGAAGCCGCAAGAAAAGGCCGCAGCTGTTATAACCGACACGGAGACACCCGCCGGAGATGAAGAAAACGAAACACGTGAGAGCGAGGATGACGAAGTATGTGCGATATGTTCGAAACCAGATTCGGAACCGCCGAACGAGATTATATTTTGCGAGAATTGTGACATGGCGGTTCACCAAAAATGCTACGGTGTACCTGTCATTCCGGAAGGCGACTGGATATGTAGGAATTGTTCACAGGACGATGCTCTACCGGAGGCGAAGGTGACCCCTCAGAAACGAATACGCGTTACTAAGTCATCGGAAGTGCCTAAAATTCCAAATTTGGAACAACACCTACGACAGATGCAACGCGTACTGTTAGATCGATGCTCTGGAAATCGCCGTATTAAGCTCTGTGGTCAGACGGAAGCTTATGATAAGGCCTTTCAACTAGCAGAACAGACTGTCTTGGCCGGTGAGGGTAATTCGATGATGGTTATTGGTGCGAGAGGTTGCGGCAAGACTACGGTATGGTTCATATCACCTCCTATTGAGTATAACTAATTGCTTTATAGTTGATGGAAGAGATCATCTCAAATCTCAGAGCGGAACACCAAGAGGAATTCCATGTGGTTCGTCTTAACGGTTTTATTCACACTGACGACAAGCTAGCTTTGAAGGAGATTTGGCGCCAGCTCGGTAAGGAGATGGATCTCGAAGATGACCTCATAAATAAGGTAGGGCAGTTTCTATATACCTAAAGTTCCACAGGGGCTAACATCGACTAGACGAACAACTATGCCGACACGATGGCTTCGCTCTTAGCTCTTTTATCCCACCCCGCAGAAATTACAGGAGCCGATGATGGTGTAACATCCAAGTCGGTCGTCTTTATTATTGACGAGTTCGACTTATTTGCGACACACGCTCGACAAACGCTATTGTACAATTTGTTTGATATTGCTCAAGCGAGGAAGGCACCAATTGCAGTGCTGGGATTGACTACAAGAATCGACGTTGTAGAAAGTCTAGAAAAGAGAGTAAAGAGTCGATTCAGCCATCGATATGTTTACATGTCTCTTCCGAAAACTCTAGGTGCTTATTGGGAAGCCTGCAAACAAGGGCTTTCTGTCGATGAGGAAGACCTCGCCCAGGAAGGCTTCGATACTAGTCTCGAAGGGCTATACGAGTTCCGAGACTATTGGGACAACAAGATCGAGGTAATACGCGATAATTACGGTTCACGTTTTGCGCAAATTTTGCTAATGTTTTATAGGCCCTTCATAAAACCTCAAGTTTCGAAGACCATCTAGAATATCATTACTATACGACGAAATCCATACCAGCTTTCCTCACTACATGCATTCTACCTCTGTCAACAATTTCAACCTCCTCACTAGATATACAAATACCCTCATCTTCTACGGGATGCATCTCTCTAGAGCCTTCGGAATCCAAATTACATCTTTTAGGAACGTTATCAGATCTCGAATTAGCGCTACTTATTTCAGCGGCTCGTCTAGATATCGTTGCTCATACGGACACAGTCAATTTTGCTATGGCGTATGATGAATATAGCTCACAAATGGGCAAGCAAAGAGTTCAGTCGGCTTCTTCCGGTATGTTAGCTCTAGGAGCAGGCGCAAGGACTTGGGGGCGAGGCATCGCCGCGGTAGCCTGGGAACGTTTAGTATCCCTCGGTATACTCATCCCGGCCGGCATTGGCGGCCGGAGTAACGCTGCACATGGCGGTCTAGAGGGGAAAATGTGGAAACTCGACATTATACTGGATGAGGTTCCTGCGGCGTGCGAACTACCGGGATTTCTTTCCCGGTGGTGCAGCCAGATTTAACCCATTACGGATATCTCTCGGCCGCGGTATTTGAATGCAGATATATAAATACACCAACTTTTAAGCCAATCTCGACTCAGCCAGCCGGGTTAGAAACGGTCCGCGAACCATAAGGAATTAACAAAGTCATAAAGAGTCATAAAAGGATAAAAATACTCTCATACTAATTACTGACTGACTGTGCTGCTCCTGCAACATCGGTAAGACACAATTTGTTCCTTTTCCATTACCTACATAGGCCTAATTTTGATGGATTACGAGCTAGCCAACCAGTGGTGTCCTACCAAGGAGTAGCGCATCCAATATCTCATAAGCTGTTCTATTTTAGGGGTCTGGGTACCTGGGTCGAGCCCAAAAAATCGATACCACAGCCTCCTCATGCAGGGAGAGGTGGCCGGAAACGCCAACAACGCATGCATCCCCCCCGTTGATCACCCGAGCGCGGCACCAATCATCTCACCTCGTTCGTGATCCTTGTTTCGTCTTTATTTCGACCTTACAAGTGTAAATGCGATTTCTACCTACTCCATGAAACATTCCTACAATGAGAAAATTATAGGACACCTAGGTAGTATTATTTCTATACACCGCTACGTGGTCAGCTACTTGGTTGTTGACCTTTCGTAGGACTTAATTTTTTTCTTTTTTTTCTCTTCTCCGTCAACATTGTGTGCGACTGTAGATTCAGCTACAGTTATTCTGCATTCGTGCGAAGCGGTCGAGCTTGGTTCAACAAAACTAAAATCCGTACCGTGTCTCCATTAGTGCGCATTGCTTACTCGTTCGTCCGGTCTCGTCTTTGTTCCTCTCTCATAACCTATTACGAAGCCTGTTATTTCTCTGCAAGTCATTTTCGCCCGAAGGTAGTTCAAGGCAAGGCAAGGCAGGGTCTTTGTTCCTTTTCTTGGCACCTCAGCCTCACCTTGGGTGTTGGTCTATATTCATAAATATTAATTCAATACTCGATCCTGTCGGAGTAGGTGGAATTAATCCGCGCGCTTGTCATGGCCATGACGAAGCGCACGACGTTTACGACGATCTCGCCGTTGCCTGCGGGCATCTCACGCGAGTTTGTCGTCGGCTTTCTGCACAACCATGCCGGGATGATCGACCTGAATCCGCTTATCATCGAACGGCATAAGATTGATCCGCCACCACATGCTGCGGAAGAAGAGCGTCGGTGTGTATGGTGGAGCATGACGGATAAGATTTCGTATCTTCCCGGTGGAATGGTGACCGGTGAGGTTACGTACACCGCCGCTTTCAATGACTTGCCGACCGGCATCCAGACCCATAGCTACGCCGCTATGGGGACGGATATTTTAGGCCGTTGGACGGTAAACGGATCCCTGCCCGGTGAACCACCGGAGCCTGTTGAGCTTGGTATTGGTGCGCCGAGGCAGGGACTCTACTTGCGCGAGGTAAGCACTATCGTTCTACCAATTAAGTATCTAAACTAACCTATGCAACAGGACGTCGAGTTAAGATGTAACTTCATGATGACATCCTTCATCAAGAAAACCCTAAAGAAAGCCCACGGCACACTCGTCGACAAACTTCTAGAAAAAGCCGAAGCGGCCGGTCCCGGCGCTGCCCAAGGAATAAGTCACCATCGCCAACACACTGCGTCGAGTGTGCACAGTGGTAGTATACACTCCAACCACTCCGGTAACCAAGCCACATATCCCGCACCCAGCGCGTTCCAACAACAAGCTCCGTTATACCACCAACACCGCCCGCAATCTAGACCAGGGTCCGCGACGAATTCGTTTGGTCGTGCAACGCCGCCGCCGAGGACGGCTAGTCCGTATCATAGACATAGTCCTGCGCCGAGTAATGGGAGCAATCATAATAATAGTATTATGCCGGAGCCGCTGCGTGTTAATAAGAATAGAACGCCGCCTGGGCAGACTATGGGGATTGGGATCGGATCGGGCATGGGTGTGCAGAGTATGGCTTGGTCGAATGGGAGGGCGGCGTCGGGACAGGGGCAGTTTCGCGTGCCTAGGGCGGATGATGGGGGGTTTCGCGCTGAGTTGGAGTGATGGTAGTACAAGGAGTTATGGTGTCTTTTGGCGTTTGGGAGGTTGGCTTGGGGTTTGGAGGATTGCATTTATGTTTTGTAATGAGGAGATCGTTGAAAAGCTTTCATATAGGGGAGAGAAAGTGGAAAGGGGTGAATTCAGCAAGTTCCGAGACAGCTGTGGTAGTGTGAGAAAGATTGATACCCCAGGTAGTGGTAGACGAGAATATAGGCTCGGGCTGGTTTGGCTTGCGTTGTGATTGTGTGATCTGGTGAGAGGCTCTGGTAGCCCCTAGTGAGGAAGATCATGCATTGTGGCTATGGCGACGGCATTCTATGAGCAAGTCAGGCAATTTTGATCTAGTAACATAACGTTCGTTGCATAGTGATGTATGCAAAGACATTTCGGTTTACAATTGCAAGTAGTGGTGTATGAAACTTGTTGGTACGATGCTCGTCTATTTCTCCTTTTAGGGAGTTTTCGGCTAATATTTCTCGTAGCGGTAGCTACGGGGTTGAGTTTATACCGCTCTTCTGAGGAGTCCATTCGTTTAGATGATAGGAACACTACTCCATCGTCAAGCTGGACGCAAAGATGCACCTACGAGCAATTACCCTCGAGTTTGGAGGTTAGGATTATAACGGTATGATTGAGGCATCATTGTAACACAAGCTTCCGGCCTCTTCACCAATATCAACCCACGAAACTAATGTGGATAATGCGGACGTCAAACCCTCAAATTAGGCAAAGCTAACTCATGATAATCAAACTTGTTATCCTTACGATCTTACCACGTTGAGCATAAGAATACCCGCTTCGTTATCCTCATGGGAGCTGAAATGGGAAGAGGAAGACAATCAGGACAAATAGGACAACTTGCTTATCTTCTCAGCGCAGACCGCCCTATATATCTACGGATAATGAATATTCTAAATTGACGATATCTATCTATAATATGTATTCAAAAGTCCAGCTACATATTCCAAATCTCCGCAGCTCACTTCATATGGACCCTCTCACACATGGATATGTACCCTAAACCCAATCAACACCGTGATGTCAGATGAAGTGATACGAAACCTTCGGGTATAGCAACATGTCCCATATGCCGTCCGAAGGGCTTTTTGTATCTGTTATATGCACGAAGACGAACGTGGAAACGTTCCAGTGCAGATCCCATAGCTTGGGGGCTAGCACTACACAAGTATGCTAGGGAGCGGGAGGTCTGCGAACTGTTAGACCAAGGTTAGACATACAGAGTCAGCTTAGCATATCTCTGCCTGCTTCGACGTATAGGATCGAGTGCCCCTGGATCACAACTCTTGGGCAGGATTCGTGTGGTGTTGTACAAGTTACCCCTGGCATCTGTGCTACCCATCGTTACAAATACTACATCGTGTGTTCACCGCCGTGATTCTCGTCTCACAAAATCATGACCAACGTGGAGATATATCCGTCTGTAGATAAAGGGAGGTGATCAATTTCTTGCTAATTTTGATTAATCTCAAGCATGATTTAGGTGCGTAAGTGTGTGGAAGCACAACATCTAGAAGCTTCATATTACAAACCCGGATAACCAAATAGCCTCCATGGGTATCTGGGAAAGCACTTGAAGATGATTCTAACAGGGATACAAGTGAATGAAGCTCTGTATTCGCTATGATGTACCTAGTTTGGCTACCTAAAATTCAGCTTTAGGCACCTACCTAAGACATATTTTCGATGCTACGCCAGCGAAATATAGCTGAACTCCACAAGAGACAAGCATGTGTACTCATCGCCTTCAACCCGATCTGTAGCTGTAATCTGTTTCGGGAAATATTAAGACGTACCTCATATGTATAGTACTTGTGCCACGTGTTCGTACCAAATAAAGTATGGCAGACATCCAACTCGGGGATTGCCATGTGCCAGACGAGCGAAAGTTCAGAGCAAGAAAATAGACAACGGATATTCTACGTGGCCGAACTCTAGAAAATGCGTGGAATATCCCAAAAAGCGGTATGGCGAACAGGGTGACACCCAGAACGGACGAACCCAATTACTGTTATCCTCACTCTTAGGGTTAGCTATCCGGCCAATTTCGTCGCCCGTCCGAACTCTGACCACTCGGGTAGTCGAAGCTTTATCATCTTCAGTTGGCGGTGACAAATCCCTAAAGAAGTGTGTGCGGAACCGTCCCGAACGTCGACCCTATAGCGTACCAAGTTATTTGTCGCAAGATCCTGCCTTCTAGAATATTTCCAAATACGTAGTCCAAGCTCTTTTGAAAAATTTCCGACACGAGATCTGTAACGACAGAAAACTTGGTTTCTTTTATTATGCTTTCGGAACACGGCTGACCTCCTCGTGAGCCGTGCTTTTTTAAATGACAGCTCATGCTTAGAAGATCAGTGGAGAGAAAAGGAGATCCATCGTCGGCGACCCCGGCGCTGACTTTGGGCGAGCCGCGAAACTGTATGCAGACTAGGCAACGGCTGTTGGAAAAGGGCGAACTGGGTTGGTAGCTTTTTTAGCCTCGTAGAAGTTCGGGTAGGGCCCATGGATGGCAACGCAAGGGATCTCCTTGTCGAACGTGGTGAGCTTCCGAGACCCTGAGCGACCCGGCAAAGGGGAGCATTGTCTAGGTAGGTATATTGAAGTTCTAGATGTTGGCCAAGATTAGCACTGGATAATAAGTTTCCCGAGGCAAGGAGAGACACAAAGTTGTCTCATCGAATCCAGCATCTTGGTAACTTGCACACCCACAAGACCCTAGTCCAGGGAGAATAAGTAGCAAACAGTAAAACTGCGCAAGGGAGACGTGAGTTCCACCACATAGGATAGCTATCCGTTCGAATTGTTCAGCCGCAGCGCAAGACAGGGCGGTATGGTAAATTCAGGCTAAGAAATCATAAAACAGTAAACAGCCGTATGCTCGGATTCGGATGGGACGTGCTTATTGTCCACGTTCTTGTTCATACTCCACGGTGGGCCGGCATCCTACGAGGCTAGAGAAAGCCGAGAGCCTTAATCAATGATGCCTTGGGAGTAGAAACTTGTTCCCGAAAAGTGATTCATTGATTATATAATAAGGGCCTGCCTAAAGATAAGACTAGGTACAACTATTAGAATACTAACGGCGGCTTATGATAATGATATTCAAGGGTCTTTACTTAAACCACATTGAGAAATATTAACGATGTACCCGTGGCGTATGTACATTACGGAATCTATGTACATACACATACGCCGCTCACACACGTACATACTGTAGATATGCACGTATTTCAATAGTACAGTAATCCATTTCGTGCAGTTGGAGTACCGAGAGGTTGGGGTCCTCGGGAACGAGTCAAGACAATCTCCCGTGTCTTGCTTGCCTGCCACGTGTGAGTGAGATCGCCTCGGATGTTTGATATTTTTTCTCTTTTTCTTTTTTTCTTGCTTGGACTTGTTTGAGAACTACGCCTAGGCGGGTTCTACTGCTAGCGTGGCAGCGTGGGCGAATCTCTTGCTAGCTAACGATATTTATCCGCCGTAAAGAAGTATTCCAAAAGCTTGGTGGTGGCTGGGTGCCCTGGTTCGGCTTAAGCATGAATGAGGTACTTGCTCTAATGGCGGTGTGATGAAGAATGATGTACCATTGACGCTAGGTGCCGTATACCGCCGGGATGATAGTACATATATATGCACGTACATACAGATGTATGATACATGCAGCTCAAGAGGTACTTACCATCGGTACTTACATACCTATTTGAGGTACTTGATGGGAAACGTGAAACAAGCCGTCGACAATATCTATGCCCCCTAAATATCCACTGACTGCTTTAACTAACTGCCTAGGGTATAGTAAATCAGGCTGTGTCACAGAAACACATGTCTCTGTCTCCTCTTACTGATTGATAGGATAAGGAAATAAGAAATGATTTATGATGAATGATGAATGATGTGGGGTCCCACGATGTTTGGCCGTGGTTTTTTAATTACAATGACGATGACAAGAGTGATAATAATGGAAATGATGACCCTATATTGCGCATGACACATGAGAAATAAAAGACCAAACAACTTCTACCGTGCAGTAGAATATGCAGTGCAATTACTTAATCCAGATAGATAGCGGTACGTAATGACTAAGATGCAGCATCATGTTTCGGGGCCGAATCGGTGGATGTCTATGGTGGATCCAACTCTTCGATTTCGTATACCCAAAAGTCCATCTTGCTAATACGAACTTATCAAGATATAAGAGAAGAGCAACTCACAGAGGCATAGGTAGGTAAAGATAGGCCTTGTGAATACTCAGCTCAAGTCTTATTAGTGCCGTGTATAAGTGACCCCATACGATATGACTGGGCACGAATAGGGCTAAATTATCGTAGGAGCTAGTGACAAGAACAGAAAAGAGTGATGATGAACAGCTTCTGATATCAATGGTCCCCGAAAGCTGCTGCGAAGTGAAAGCCGGCTCGGGAACTAGCGCCGGCATCCCGTTCAAGTCCAGGTTGAGAGGATTACGTCTAAACCCGAATACTGCAATATTCGACGCAGGGATAATTGTATGCTGTCGTCGCAACTCGTTAAGGAAAGCGCATGGTCCCACTTGATAGTCCGTGATAGTTGAGATGTATCGTGAATAGACACTCGGACTACGGCTTGCGCAAGGATTCAGTTGTCCTTGGTTATCGGTTGTCAGGATGGATTGTCAACTAAGCAGCCAAGCCCTTCCTTTTCAGCACTAAACATCCATATGCGATGGAAAAATCGCTTGGCAATGGGGACACCTCGCCACTGGCTAGGTATTTTCGAACTTCTTTCATTGGAAAATTCTCGCGATGAGAAGTCTGCGACAGATATTGGAGATTTATCCTGAGAATGAGCGAGAGCGAGTCCAGAGCAAGGTACTTTGAGGGATAGCTGAAGCTGAGCTAATCTCGCAAGTTCTAGCAATCTGTATGCTCCTTTCGTATTAGATCCAGGAATTTATAATATGAGCCGAAGCTGACCAATAGCTTTCTAGCCAAATTTAGAAACTACTACAAGGTAGCGATCCATTAGGAGTAAGGCTCATCTGTCGACGACGTTTTAACTCTAACGTCTACCTGAAGGGAATCCGTGTGCTCGCTAGTCTGGGATTGCAGTATAGACGCATCGCAGCCCTTGTCTTGACATCGACTTCGCTAGCGGGTAACAAGCGCACAAGGAATCGATACCTTGTGTGGCAGAACTTTCAGCTCTCCCCACTCTGCCGTCGCCAATTGTGGCATGATCATTGGGTCGTAAGGGCTTTTTGTACAATGCGGCCGTAACCATGGGTTTAGAAACTAATGTCGGTATGTTTTGAGCCACTATGTCTTGGGGGACTTATGTAGGTAGTCTCGTGACATGCAAGGTCCATCAGAAGGACTATAACGATGAGATTTATGCTCTCCTCAGATAGGCGGTCTTACTAAATCCGGTCATGGTAAGCGTTGCAATAGACTGAGATTTTGAAGGCCCGTACATAAGGCCGTACCTCTTTTTGTGCTTTTGTGCTTTTATGCGAAGTCACACGCCCCCTACTGTAGCGTATTTGAAGAGGCGAATTCGAACTCATTGCGAGTGGACAGACAGGGGGCAAAGCCCGGCAGGGAGACTGCATACCGAACACGCGACTCCCTAGTGATGTTGCACCACTGTATTGACCATTGCCGATGAATGTGAATACCGATATTCTATTCCGGGCTCCTGGGTCGTCAACAAGCACACGGTGAGTCTGATGCATCTAGCCGCGCCTACAGATTCGGTGAGACAGCCTGATGCGACGGGGTTCAATGCGAGAAAAGAATTGTTCCAGAATCGACAGGGTGAACCCAGCCACCTAACAGCCTGGTCACCTTGCCATGTGGCCTAGCTGCAACATCGGGGATTTGATCCTTTAAGAGACGGGGGGATCGTGAATCTTCGGGCATAAGAAGGGGTTCAAGTTGGAATCGGGCTTTGACAAGTATGAGGTTGGGAGGCCCGAGAGGCACAAGTAGGCACAGGGGAGGTGACATAAGGCGGGCTACGATGACAATCTTACACGCATCCTTCTCGGCCTTGTCAAAATACATTTATGGGGGTGGAACCTTTTGAAATTCTTTTTGATGTTGTATGTTGTAAGAGAAGAAGAGAAATTGACCTTACACTATTAATATTTAGTCGGAATACTTTAATCTTGTTCTTATGTACTAAGTAGTTAAATAGGCAGTTGTTATGAGATGATGATTAGACTCAAAGTTGGCAATTGAGGTTGTAGAAAGCGAAAGAGCGTTCAATTGACTGTATTGTACCAAATTTGTACACGGACCACCCCGAAAGTGTTCAGTTACAGCAGCCGCGTTTTAGATCTGCAAAGCAAAAATACCTGATAGGGTCCGTAATATCTACGGCACGCGAATTTGCCCCATTTTTGAGTTAGTGGCTTCTTCTTTCCACGTGGCGGATCCACCCCATAAACGTGGGCTGGTTTCGGCAAAGATTTTTATCGTATATTTAGCGATGTACCGATACAACTACCAGTACATGGACTAGATTTCCTTGCTTCCTGTCACTTTTTTCTTTTTCCTTCTAGCAAGGCTCTCTTTCCTTTTTTGTAAAACATCCGGTTATTACGTCGTGATGCATATTCTATCATTAAATACCAGACCGGGTTTTACATCGACTATCCCATGTAATTAAAGAGTGGCGCTGGATATTGCGGGAAAGTCGCAATTGAATGCACTTGGTTGTTCAGCTACCAAGGTGTTCACAATCTTGGCATGTTCAATAAAATATATGCATAGGCAGTGTTATAAGAAGTATCACGAATAAAAAACGGCGCGTAGTAAGCATCATGTGGCGGCTAAAGTGCGGCCAACAAACTCCGAAAGGGGGTGCTTCTGAGGGGACTGAGGGGTGAAGTTGATGAGACATAATGTTACCCACTTCGGCCATGGCTTGTTGCTTGTCTTGATATCAAAATACTTCTTGCTGCAAACCGGGCATGAGGATGATGCATTTTTGTCTCTTCGGGTGAACCATTGCGATATGCGACCCGGAAAAAGCTTGTTGGCTTCTCATATCTATGGTACCTTATAGCAGCATGCTAAGGGAATTACGAGTATATTAATTCACCCCCATCCAATAATACTGTTGGTTCGGGTGAGGCGAAACGCATATTCGGATTATAGTTGCGAAACGCCTCTTTTCCTCGGGGATTATTGTCGTAAACGTATTCTTCGAGAAGGATACCTAGGTAAGGGTTTTGTATGCACGTGAGTCCCCTGCCTTGTTTCGTTATATTAGTTATGGTGCGAAAGTTGGGATCACCATCGCTAAACACGACCAGTCAGCTAAGAAACGTGTTTTGGTAGATCCCTGTGGAGACCTTTGCATATGAAGCAATGTGGGAAATCGAACATCTTCCTGACATGTTACTTAAGAATTGATGAATGACACTGTTACTCCATTTTGCGAGGCAGCATTTTCCTAAAAAGTATTAGTTGATTGTATTTGGCAATCGTCACAAATCCTACGGGGATGTTAGGGCTTAATTTCCCGACTTTGTATTTCTACTAGCCAGGATCGAAATACACTATCAAACGACGAGGACTAGGGCCGTAAGGCGATCGATATGTCAACGATCCCTTGTATGTATGCGTATACGGACCAGTAATAACCGTTTTCAGGGACCGATGCTGTCTTCGTGATTCTATTCTAGAAGCGTTAGAAGCAGTGGAGAGAACTCGCATCGGTTTGGGAGGATTTGGGATCCTTAACTCTGGGAAATTGTAGTATGGCATAGTATAGAATAGTGTATGGCGGTGACCCCGTACTATGGATCGTGGGTTTGATTTCCTGGGTAAGACATCATAACACATACGTTTGCTGCAATCATAATTTAGATATACGAGATCCCTGAACCGTAAGGGCGTTACAGTTACCGAGTGATTGGGGCTGACCATTATGTTGACCGAACCAATCATGTAAACATGATTGCAGTATACAATATCAAATTAGGAAATGGAAAATGAAGTATACTTATGATGCTTTTGTTATGTGTAGTATACCTATTATACTTGTTCGGCGTGTCCTGCTCACGCTCACTTACATATACGCGTCCATATGCTACTGATTTTCACTCCTCAGTGAGGCGTTCTGTGCATAGCCACTCGTCGGGTTTCGTACACCGGAGATTCCGGATAGGTGGGATTTTGATGATATCTTAATTAAGTTGTAAAGCATTGTAACGGCCTTTTTAAAGGATTCCTTTGATTATTTTTTTGGAAATATTAAATCCTATCTTTCGCATGATGGAGGAATTTTCTTTTATTCTTGTTACTCATAGAAGGGGTTTGGAGGCAAATCCCGTAGGTCTTATGGCAGAGTCCTACGCCAATTCCGAGCGTACATGGAAATAAGCCGGGAATAATTAAATGTGAGCATATCAAATTTTTGCGCGATGTTCGGACATAAAGACGTATGGATAGAGATGGTAAACTGTAGCACCTTACTAACTTACTGGGTGTATTACACAACGCGTACGTAGAATATTGAATTTAATTGGTATCGTTGGCTCGAATATCAATCGGGATGCCGCAACGAATGTAAAAGTACCGCTATAGGTACTTGCGTATGCAGTGGCCTATGTAATATGTCGATAGATTAAGTTGCATACACTTGGGTCTTAGAAGAGTCTCCAACTCGCTGACATTACTGTAGTTGTGTAGCCGTGTAGGTTATACAATATCCTGAATCGACCTCGTGCGGCCTTACATCCAGCCATGCAGCGCACTGCCGTGGCCATGCAGCAATATGAACGAGCAGCAAATGGCGCTGTTCCGTTTTGGCACCAGAGTCAATGAACCACATGGCGATCGCACGTGGAACCGGAGCTTATTGGTGCTAGTTTAATGTCTTAACATGCTATGCAGTATCGCACATCGATAGTGGATTTTTTGTGCGAATTGTTACGAATATCCAGCACGGACATCTTGGTGTCATCGATATCGTGGTGCTTCCGTATTAGGTAGGTGTGGGCCTTCGGATCTGGGTTCTATATCTAGTTCATTATACTGTGAGTAAATCTGATACTTGAACTGTCCTAGAGCATTAAATTTCGATGCTTGTGGCGCACCAGGTATGCTAGTACGATCTTATGGAGAAACGAAGTCATGCCATGTTCGTCGAGGTCGGTCTAAGGAGTATAGAATATACTGGGAGTCATCAACTCGGAATCCGTAGGGCGACTCGGAGATCCTGTTAAGTGCCGAGCTCGTCAGCTGCATTTGTACGTTAGTAGTGATATAGGTATATAGATTTATTGTAGCACGAACGCATGGCTCTCTATTACTAGTAAGAGAGCCTGCAGATGAAGCACACAGTGTTCAAGAGATCTACTTTTGAACTGTCTGCATCAAGTCATGCGAAGCCGAAAATGGGTTGGATCGACAATCATACCTGACTCTAGCAGAACTGTAGAACCAGTAAAGTGAAGAGGAGTGTGGCCCTCTTGCAGAAAAGTTCACTATACCAGATCAAGGATAAACGCTTGGTGGTTGGTGAAAGCCATCCCTGACAGCACGTGCAGATCTGTCGGTCTGCCAAATGTGTTGGACAAATCGGGCCACCTGGAGAAAAAACATGCCTGGCATGATTTGAGAGCGGAGTAGAGCTACACTAAAGTGGAGGCGGAAAAGGACCCTGGCCATTGACGAATGTCTGTGGCCGCAAGGGTTTATCTTACTGGGGTGTCATCAAGGAGGGCCGGTGGGCGTCGCTTTTGGCGGAGATGGGGATTTGGGAGAAATGGGGGGTGGTAGCGGGATAGGGAGAAGAAAATAAGGAGAAAAAAATGGGACATATCAACATACATCTCTTCTAACCTACCAGTCTACCTTACCAATACCTACATACATACATATACGTATGTACATCATTCGGGCTCTATTGCCAATTCAGAATTCTTCATACAACTTCCTGCTTTGTCACCGCATACATATGTATCCTACCCTAGTAGCTTAGAAACCCGCTAGGGAAACGAGAGAGCCTATGACGAGGCTGTCTTCCCGCTGTATATGATAAATATCGGGCTCGGCCCTCTCAATTGACTCGATGAGACTAGAAAAGCTCCTTGGATGCGACTAAAGGACGCGAATTATCGGGAATAGAGGATAACCGAAAGTACGTACGCGCAAGTTGGCAAGAACTCATCTTACCCTCGATGTTACCACCGGCATGAGGTAGAAGAATCATTCATTTCCGGACCGCAGCACGTTTTCAGGAGAAAGTATCCGCTTGGTAGTGCGTTACGGCGATGTAGTTTCGCTGCGATACGCATGTTTTACCTGTCTGTGTCTTCTCTGCCAGTTCGTGTAACTCAGATCAGGTGCTTGTTCGTGTTTTGAACGCTGCGGTGTTATGGTTGCTTTCGTTGCTGTTCCTGTTCGACGATCCCCCTTTCAGGTCCTACATTCCATGCAATTTTGGTGGGTGAATGTGTCGTGAGAATATTACATCGAATAGATTGTTGTTGTTGGTTTAGAGAAAGATATTGATGATATATGACAAGTGAGAACTATAATACTCAAATTAAAACCACTATGACTAACTGCCACGTGATAAAATCAATTAAATGACATGTATAGAAGTTACACTATCTATAATAGGGAATAAGGTTTGGAACTTGTACCGAACTAGTGCAAATCCCTACTCTCAATTGAAGGTATTGTAGTACATATGTATGTACTGTATAAAGAGTACTGTACAAAGGTGGCTGGAGAAGAGAGACAATGTATGTGTTCTCGCTAACATTTACAAAATAGGTATGTTAATATATGGATACATTAAATAAAATCATAAACTTGGATTTGTGCGACTCTTTTTTTTTTTTTTCTCTTGTTCTTTTGAGGGGTTTGATGACCCCATTTCCGGTTGAAAACGGTACTTATAGTATCTTGATCAGCTTATGGTATGACTGCAAGTTGTTACCTGCCTAGGCACCCAGGTCATGTACTTGGTGCCCAGCACACGTAAGTTACGGTTATCTACGGAGCCTGAATATACAACCCCTGCTGCATTTACTTAAAAGGGCGGAATTATGAAATCTTCGGACCGGGGGTCTGCTAAGTTGCCTCGTGGCCGCCCCGGCAGTGTAACTAATAACCGTGGTGGTAGTACTAGGTTCAATGCTAGGCCAGGTAGTGTGCTTTAAAATGCATTGGTCGTGTGGATGCAGTGGTACCTACTTCAAATGTTCTTGTGTAGATACATCCATCAGTACTGCTTCATCCCCCCCAATCAGCGTACTGGGTATCGCTAGGTACTGGACCATTTTCAAACGAACGTGCTTCTTCCTTTACGCGCACATGGCAAGCCACGAATTACGGGGGTTCCAACCTCCAACGGCAGGTGGCAGCCCACTTTAGCAGATGCGCTAATATGGAACATCCACTTCAATTGATTCCATCCCAAAATTCTTCACTGGCTTTTTATTACCTACGCTCAGAAACTCAGATCCGAAAGCGGGCATTCCACGTTTGGATTTGTGTTATGTTAGGAAGAGGAGGCATTCCAAATGGGTAGGGCAGACCAAGAATGAGGATATTCTGAGTCACCCGGGGATTTCGAGAAAGGATCGGGGGGTTTTATTTTAGAATATTAATACCTAAACACATATAATCCTTTTTTTTTTTTTTTCACTTATATTAGGTAATTCATAAGGTCTTACACTAGAAGACTTAGAAGACTCTATAGTATTTTCTAGGCCCTAATGGTACGGCAGACTAAATATCACCAATCTAAGAAAATTTCTCTACCTATAACTACGTACATGTATTTCTGTACGTATTCACTCTGTCTACCATATGGCCTCCATATGGTGTCAGGGGTTTTTTAATCTACCTAATCGTGCGCCTAGCCCCTCACAGCGTGGGAACCTAGAATGTACCTGTACCGTCGCGTGTACTGGCCTGTAAGTAAGCCGAACATAGCGGGGCGCGCATGTGGCATCCGCCTACATAGGCAATACCCACTCGTATTATAAGTACTGGAGAAGTATTTATGCAGTTTCGAAATACATGTTCCCACGAGGAAAAGGTACCTCTCCATATTTACGACCCACCTTTTATATACATTTAGGAGTAAGATCTACTAGGCCCTCTAGAACGTTCAACGTTGATGACTGGATTTTTTAGTACAACATGGAATAATCTGTTTTCGTACTCGGTACTTCGTGTTCTAGCGGTAACCCTATACATTTGTAATGTTTTCTCTACTCGTCAGGGATGGGCTGGGTATCTAATGCATGCACCCATCCCGTCAGGCAAATGACTAGAGAGTAAGTACCTGCCCAGGCTGTTCATAGGCGTCGCAGGTACAATAGACTGAATAGGGCATGTACCTTGTTTGACTTTGAGGGCACATCCACGTATGTATATATGTACATATGTACTTTCAAGGGTACATGGTATACATTGGTATTCTTTCTTCGTTCAACCCCCCCGTCCCGCTTCTTAATTGTTTCCATTCTATGCCTTCACATTGGAAACTCCACTCCCTCTCTTCTAGTTCTCTGCATTCTGCACACTCTACTCGACTTTTTTCTTGTCTCCTCTGCCTTATTTCCAAGTTTTTCTTCTAACTAGAAATCGATCAATTATATGATCCCCTAATGTTTTTACTTGGCTTGCCTGTGCCATCCTAGACCAAAACGAAGACTCGTATGTTTCTCACTCTTAAATGGTAGTTTGATGGCTGCAATCTCTCAACCCTCTCAAACAGCATCGCTACCTCACCACGACCACGAGCCTCATAAGCTGTCATCCCACCCAAACCCGAGTAGTAACGCCGAGGTGCATGCAAAATCCCCAAATCAAAATCAAAATCAAACCCCAAACCCAAACCAAAACCCTTCTACCGCCTCTATTAGAAGAGTGACCTATTCCAACAATATTGCTGAATCTACCGCTGCTGATATCTCGATTGTGTCTTCCAACACTTCCCGTCAGCAACCACCAACCTCCTCTACCGGCTCTGCTCCTATCGCTACCACTACTAAGAACCCCAAATCCGGAGGGCTCTTCGCTTTTGCTGCCGCTGCCATTGACAAGATATCTGAGCCTACTATTCGCAGTCGCGCTTCTACGTCTGCTTTAAGTCGCTTGTCGGTTGTGTTAGATTCGCCCACCAGCAGCGAGAATTCCAATTCCGACAGGTCTTCGAAAATTCGTAGCCTCTCAAGCAATTCGTCTTCGCCTTCGACGCCTACCGTTTTGAGTCCTCTGTCTGACGGAAAACGGTCGAGTCAGTTGTCGCTGAAGGACCCCATCTCCAAGCCATACTCTGAGACAGACGCCAGCCGGCCGCCTCCAATTCTGTTGACAGGCTTGGAGAACAAAATGCATCAAACTTCCTCGAGGTTGCTCCGCATGACGGATGACGACCGTCCATTCACTAAGGTGAGTTATAGAAGGTCCCCCTCGTTTCATGCAACGCCGTTTGGTACTTGGGAGCGACTATTCACTTGTATTCATATCTACTCGCAAAAGTTTATAAGTCTATTCTACCACCTAATCGTGTTGCTAATACCATCTCAAAGGACTTTAAGGATTTATTTTCGACTTTGATCGTTAGCTTGCTTCCGCTATCCGCTCACCGAGTGCGATTAACACGAATTGAGCACACATTCTTGTCGGAAGATGCTATTAACAACTTGGGTTCGTTGAAATTCTCCCAGTCGAACCGTATGCCCGACCCAAAGGATCCGTCGCGCATCGTAACGACCACTACAACGACGACATTCTCCATGGCAAAGGATATGGCTAGGTCGATATGTCAACGATTTTTGGATGCTAGGTTCATCGAATCGGCTGATGGTAAAATGCAACAAGTTTACACGATGAAGGGCTCAGTATGGCAATTAACGCCGAAGGGAGTTTGCGTCTTGGACCGCTTCTGCTCAAGAAATGGTATCCAGCAAAGGCAAATCAGTGACCTCATTGCTTTGGGGATGAGTTATCTGTGCATCTTAGAAAGAGACAGTCAAACCGATAAGCTAGTGATGGAGCGAGGGACAATGGAAGTCATTTTTAGGAGAATGATTGGTTCCAATGGTCTTAACATCAAGTCGAGCGTAAGCGCGGCTGACTCGGATTCGTTGAGCGATTATCGTGATGGTCTGACGGGTGTAAAAATGGCCAGCGAGCGCAAGATTGGCGGCAGGACATATAAAGATACGTTCACTGGTAAGGCTTGCTCAGACTGGTTGATGGATTGTTGCACTACCGTGGATCGCCGCGAGACCTACGAGATGGGCACACTATTCGTTCAATACGAGCTCATGGAACCGGTTCAGCACGACCGAATATTTATGGCCAATTCACCCAGCGCCGTCTCATTCCAACCTACCAAAAATGCTATCTACCAATTGACAGCTAAGGGTAGAGATATAATCAGTGGTGGCGCAGGAAGAGGACGCACGTCGGAGAGTGAAGGGATCGTCTCGGCGCGTACTGGAATTGCTAGGGACTCCAATACACAGCGTCTTGATAAGATCCTGAACGACGCCGCGTTACGATTATTATTTCGAGAGAACCTGCGAGAGACGCATTGCGAGGAGAATCTATCCTTTTATTTAGATGTGGATGACTTCGTACACGGTTGCCGCCAAGCGATCAAACAGGCCCAGAAAACTCCTACCTCAACATCGATGGATGGAATCAAGGAGATCATGGCGCAAGCATATGGCATCTACAACGCATTCCTGGCACCGGGCTCGCCTTGCGAGCTGAACATTGACCACCAGCTACGTAACAACCTTGCGACTCGTATGACCAAGGCAGTCGGGCAAGATGTAGCTATGATCGACACGCTGCATGAGGTCACTACTCTTTTCGAAGATGCTCAAAACGCCGTTTTCAAATTAATGGCTAGTGTAAGTTACAGTAGAAGGAAATTAGTTATATTGCGTTGATGGCTGACTTATTCTATAGGACTCCGTCCCGAAATTCTTGCGCAACGCAAAGTATGAACATACTCTGAAGAACTACGACTTCGATGCCATCGTTATAGGTAATCGTGGGCCAGAACGAAGTCAAAGTCAATCCAACCGAAAGTGAAGGAGACGATCGATTGATCGATATTGCTAAACGAGACCTTATGCCTTGACCGAATGCTGTAGTAGACTGCGACCGAGATGGTAGACTCATATTTTTCGGTATCGATTACCGACGATTTATTACCTTTTTTGGCCCCTCGTGACGACGATGCTTCCTAATCGCATCGTTTGTATGCCCAAGCTTAATAACAATCTTTCCGACATATCTTTTTCGACTAAGACTTTCTTTGTTTAACCGGACGGCGTTAAAAGGATAAACCAGCATAGACACCCATCGGCGTTTGAAACCGCACTTCATTGAGTGGCTCATCTGAATTTTTTTACCGTGAACTGCAAATGGATGGAGGCAGCCAGCGTGCATGTTGAGGGTTTCGGCTCAAGATATGGGCCGGTCATACAAGATGATCCCCCCCCCCCCCTTCGATAACGCGAACGTGACGGAAAACTCGGGACGCATCAATAAGCGATCGTTGCCACTAGAGAAACTGGGGTCGGCAATGCTTGGAGGTATTGCGTTGGGAATCTACAGCCTTATAATGATCATGGTGTTTTTCTAGGGAGATAGAGGGCGGGCTCGCGTGGTGACGACCGTGCATCGCCAAAGCATTGCAATCAACAAAGTGTGGATAGGTAGCGATAGAACAGCGGAAGGGTACGTTCGGTCAAACTGTCGGTAACCTGTACATATGATCGGCTGTGTTGAACTAGCCTACTGTCCGCAAAGGTTCTTGAAAATGGAAATCAAAATTTTGAACCAGAGATCCCTTCTGGCCGTAGTACTGATTGGAACGTTGATCTTCTATGTGTTGTGAATCATCCTCGGTTGCAAGCCGCTGTACGAATCTAGAGCCATGGAGTGGAATGAGGAGTCAATGTGGCTTGTAAATGACCTTCTGATGCATTCCAAGACACGAGGGAGGCAATATCAACGGTGTTTTTGTTTTGGATGTCTCTGCATCTGCAACAAACCTATTGGTGGCTGTTGGGTATTGCCTGTCTTATTACAGATTCTCCTGAATTCAGTCAACGCCCTTTGCCCCCTTCTCCCCTTGTGTTCTTTTTAAGACGACTTCATTCCCTCTTTCCGGCCACTTCGTTTTCTTCCTACTGTCTACATACATTCACTTCAATTCCTCGTCGCTCGTTAACCTGTGCCAGTTAATTCCTCGAAAAGATCTTGTCGAGAAACTTTTATCCCCCACATCTTCACTAAAAATTCAAACACCAACACAACATCTACGAAAATGTACACTACATCCGCTGTAGTCGCAACCCTTGCCGCCGTCTCTGGCGTCATGGCTAACAACGTGGCCCCAAGCGCCGGATACCTTGCCTACCCGGCTAAGAACATGACGGCTCCTACTCCCGTCTGGCAATACTACAACATGTCGGTCCCGACGACTGTCGTTGTGCCCGAGTTTACTACCGTCTGCCCTGAGGCCACTACCATGACATGGGGCGGCGTACACTACTCCGCTACTAAGGGACAGACTATCACTGTCACGGACTGCCCTTGCACTATTACCAAGGTAAGCTCTCTTTTGCAGCGATTTATACTGGGGTTTTGGAGAGGAAAACTTATTGACATCCACATAGGCCGTTCAAGTCATGACCTCTTCCCTCTGCGCACCAGGCACCCAACCCACCGGTGCCGCCCCCGCACCTCCGGCCGGCCACCCTAAGGGAGTCCCTGCACCACCCGCGGGTAGCGTCCCAGTCCCTCCGGGTGCAGCTCCCGCCGTTCCTGGCTCGCCTTCTCCCGCAACTCCCAACACGCCCGCGGCTAGCGGTAGCGGTGTTTACCCCGCCCACCCGACAGGTGTCCAAGTCGCAGGCGCTGTCAGGAGTGAATCCGGCATCGCCGCAGCGCTTTTCGCCGCCGTTATGGGTGTTCTAGCTTTGTAAGCAGTCCACCATCAACGTGAGACCTCCATCATCCAGGGAATTTGAACATCCGCTTTTTTGGCACACAAGAAAAATTGAAAAGAAAAGCATAATGTTTATTTAGTTCCATATGTCCAGTTTTCCTTGCGTCATATCATTTTCTGCTGTTCAGTATTTAGAGTTGTTTTGGGAATCGATGTATAACGGGTTGGGTGAGGTTTGGAGGGCATGAGGTTTGGAACGGGCGTTATTGTTGCTATGTTTGAATAAAAAAAATACAATTTTCGGCTGTCCCTGTTTTCTTCGTGCCTGTGCTTGAATCAATGGATTCCTACCTGTGGTTAAGAGGCTCCTTCGTTTGTATCCCTTTTTAAAAGTTTAGCATCTATGTCATATGCTACGCCATGATTTGTTTCGATTGCGACCGTAGAATGCCATTGCCTCGCTTGCTAGGGGTTTTTGCTCCCTGACGAACTCGCTCAGGCCCTGGTTCAGATGCTCTACCCTAATAGTATACATCTGCCTCTCATTCGATGTATTTGCTCATAATTAGCACGCCCATTTTTAACAGCACACTTTATTAGTATGTTCATGGTATCATTTTCGGAGGCTCCATGAGCCCTAGGCTATTAAGACCCTGTTCTATCCAGGGAGACAAGCCTTTTTCGCGCCCTTCCAATAAACGTAAACGCCGTTCGGTGAACCTTTCCTGAGCCAGCTAAATGTGCTAGACGAGCAGACTAAGTAATGCGGACCTTTTGGCCTCTAGTGATACATGTATAGGAATTACAACATCGACACCCAGGTAGGCATATGGAATCATGCTTCATATCGACGAGGGAGCCTGGTCTCGTCTCCAGCCCTTGCTTCTCATGTTGCTCTCAATGGTCTTCCATATTTGCTCGACAATCTCACGGTCTCTCCATCGGCTCGAATCTATCGGGTTATGAGTCGATTCCTTCCAGGGATCAATTCCGACACTTAGAACCCTGTGTCCCCAGTTGCGTACAGCTTCGGGTGGCTGATCGTTTCGCCAACCAACGTAGATACCAGGAATGTGCTTGAAGAGCTCGCCGGGGTTACTCCACTTGTAGTTCTTGAATTGCCAGCTCTGACCCGTCGTGAAAACGGCAACTACACGACTCCAATACTCCGGCTTGAATTGCTCGGGACCTTCGACGAGGACAAACCTCATAGGTCGGTTCGGGTCGATGTCCTTCATTAGGCGGTTGATGTGTAACATACTTGCACCCGTGCTGGAACTAGCAGATAACGAGTTGGAAGGTACAAATTGACCGCCCTCGAGGAAGGACTTGATGTTCGTCATGCGAAGGAGGGAAGAAGCGGAGGGCGAGAGTAGGATAATCGGGTCGGGTCGTCGCGGTTTCTTGTGTGACGGTAATGTGGTATTAGTGGGTGCAGTCGAAGCTGGCGCCTGAGATGACTTTTTAGACATAAATGGTGCTGCGAATTTACGGACGTGGGAAAAGTCCTGCAATTAGATGAGTTAGTTCCCCTCTGGCGAAAATAGAGTCAATAGACCTACCGTAGGTTTAATTCCTCGGAGCACGCTGTTTCGGTCGCCCATCTTGCGCTCGCTATTGTAGATAACCGCCAATCTAGGGTCTAGCGTACCCTTCCCAGATCTTCCTAACTTCGCGCCGATGGCGGGAGCAGCTGCACCTTTCGACGCCAACGCAGCGGCCGCAGTAGACGTCGAGCCATCTTTGTCGCCGGCGAGAGGTTTTATGTACTCGCATTCTTCACTAGCACCTTCCAACCAAGTAATCAAATCAAGTCGCTCGACAAAGGCAAGCATCCTAACCTGGCCCTTGTCTCCGAGTTCCTCGTTGAGCTGCGATACCGAGGTATTGTACTCGGGAATCGCGACCTCGCGTTTCAACCAGGCGAAGTAAATACTTCGCAAGTCGACGGGTGTGTCATTGGATGTGAACCGGGTCTGTGTGTCAATCGGGAGGGCGAAATGAGAGGGTGTCGAGAAGGTAAGATGTGTCGCTTGCGATAGAGGAACGGTTCCAGCTGAACTGTCGCTGGACGCGGTGGGCGAGATTGCGCCGCCAGACGCGATGGACTGACGAAGCAGAAGAAGAGGATCTTGCTCTGCGGACGCCATTGTAATGAGCGTCTAATCCGGACGAACTACCGTTAATAAAGTGTCTTCGGGATGACGGAAGTTGTTGAATTGACGCCGAGAGTAAATTAGGATAAGAAGCTGAGAAAATAATCGAAGAAGCTTCGCAGCCTTAGAGCTCTGAATTAAACTCGGGCGGCGTTGGTAGGTACAATCAAGGCCCCTGCTTGTATCTACGCTAGTGCATACTGAGACTAGTCTACTTAGTACCGTGGTTATCTCCTTAACGAGTGTATTACTATGCAGATATCGGTATTTTGAATTGTTCATGCAGGTATCCGTATTTCACTCCCTGGGTCTCAGGTAGGTGCCTTTGAGATAAATTAACATTGTACATGATAATACTTGTATTGAAAGATCAAAACATGGTGAGTTTGCAGGACCATTCTGATTAAGTATCTATCACCTGCTTAACCTCTATTCAAGGTGTTTCCACTACCTCGAGGATTAGCCTCCTTAAATTCATCCCACTCCCTAGCTTTCATCGTCTCAGCATCTGCTTTCTCCATATCATCTTCATCCGGTTCTGGTCGCCTGAAACTGGCCTCTCCTCCGCCCTCGATGATACCTCCACGTCTTCGCTCCTCCTCTAGATATTCGTCGATGGACATGGTCGGAAGATTGTGGCCAGGACGGAATACACCATTTCGAAGATCTTGGCGGTTAGATGTAAGTGTGAATGGTCGTAAAGGCTTTCCTTCTCTACTAAGAAGTGGACCATTGGTTCGTGACATTAAACTATTCAGGGGCGCGTCCAGCCTATCTGAGTAGCCGTCTGATCCAGATGGTCCCCTGCGTCGCCGCTCATCGTCTTCAACCGTTGTCGCCTGTGGCATCAAGGGGATTGGGGCCTGAGCTAATATTTCCATCTCTCGATTGATACCCTCTAGGCCTTGAAATGCCATGTGTGTGCAGAAGGAAATATTTGTGAGATATAGCTCACGAACAGCTTCTTCATCTCCTCCGTCTTCTAGGTAGCGCGGGGAGCTTCGCATGTACTCCAGCTTGTTCTTCAACTCCTTTTCCGCCTTGAAGTTAGCAATTTTAGCATTCCGTCGAGCTGCTGGATCTGTTGTGGATATAGTAGAGAAGGTAGCGGGATCCTCATTGTATTCAGTAAAAAGCTTGCTGTCTGACGCCGACAATATTGAATAATTGTCGAGAAGATGAAGAAATTTCTCATAAACTTCCCGAGTGGTATTTAGCGCGGTTTTCCTTTCTAGAGGTGACTTTGTTGAGACCTTCTGAAGCAACTCAGCCATGCGGTAGCTGACTAGTAAATAAGGGAGGTCTGATGTAGAAATATCCTCGACACTCTCATTAGGACTAAACAGGGCGACCTTGTTGATGATTTGGGTGCATTCCTGGTAAAGCTCTAGCGCCTCGGCTAGATCCTCACGATAGGTAGGTGAGTTCGCCTCGTAAGTACCTTCTAATGCTAATCGCTTGAGCTCAGCGGCTTGGAATACTGCTTTCAACGTTCTCGGTTCCTCACTCATTGTGACGATATCATCAGTAGCGAGACAAACGGTATAAGGCGCACCTGAAAGTTGATAGATGATGGGTTTATCGAAATAAAGTGTGAAAGGGCGAGAAATCGTGTATGACAGAATAAAGTGCCTGTTGAAAAGGTTACCTAGGAGGTACTAAGTAGACTCTAGGCCTGGAGATTAGGTATCGCACCTTCTATATTTCAGGCGTGGATGCAGAGAGGGACGTACTAGTGAGATCATAGCAGGGGCGCACCAGTAACCCGGAAAAGCATTGCTAATCCTGAAGTGGGGCTTCCATACCTTATATACGCATGCTACCCTAAAATCAATACCGAATTCGTATATCCGATTATTGCAAAGTTGAAATAATAGAAAACAGCTTGGAAACACCAGGTTTTGCTCACGAACTTCTTCGTCTCTAAAATCATTTTTATACGATAATGCTATGATTCTACGTTTTTTTTTTTTTTTTTTTTTTTTTTTTTTCGCCAGAAATGATAATTCGTATTATAATTCGTATCGACTTCAAAATCTTTGCCTAAGTATATTCATGCTAAACCAACTCCTCCATGTTCTATTTTGCGATGCGAAAATTTGTCGCCATGGATGGATATTCAAGTATTGGCTCGCTCGAGTCGGGATCGAACGTGTACCATCATAAGATTGGTCGGCCTTTGGAATACAGCAAGCATAACTTAAAATTATACCTCTGTATTGCAGCACGCGCTTTCCTTTACATTCGGATGATGATTGCCTTAACCAAATATCTGGATTGGATGGTTGAAGTTGCGGAAGGTGCAAACACCGCGACTGCTTCAAAATACCGCCGAACCAACTAAGTTCTTCGACTTCTCGCACCTTGATCTAAAAATCTAAAATATTAACGGCTACACCATAACAAATTAATCAATGGATCATAATCTCCTCTTCACCGTACATTTGACTCTTTGTAGCTTCCTCAACTCCAAAGCTTTTAGACTGGGCATCCATCTGCCTGCTGTAACCTTCATCTCACTTCTATCTCTCATTTATCGCTCCTAGTAGCGGTGTAGACATAGTCTCCTATGCATACGGTCGTCCGTGGGCAATAATCCAATATGTCGTCGACGATTATTTTTAAAAGTGTCCAATTTGAACCTAATGCACCTCATACAGATCCCGAAGAGCCGTCAGATGCTGACAATGATTCCGACACAGACAACGATGACTCTCCTAAGGAGCTCATTCAACCCCAAGGAACGGCACGAAAAGTGATTGACAATACGCAGTTTACGCAATTCATGAAAGATCACCAACAAAAAATATTCGGCTCCATCCCGGCCATGAAGGATGAAGCAAAGTCTATGCATTTTCTTGTACGGGAGGCGGAAAGTGAGAATATCATCTCAAGCCCGAGAGAATACCAAACCGAATTATTTGAAAGAGCTAAACAAAAAAATATCATCGCCGTCCTAGATACTGGTTCGTTACCCCGAATATGACTGGTGCCGGTTGGGCTTGGAGCTTACATGGAAACAATTTAGGAACTGGCAAGACGCTTATTGCCGCTCTTCTACTCCGTCATACCATTGAGCAGGAGCTTGAAGACAGGAGTGCTGGCAAACCACCTAGAATTTCCTTCTTTCTGGTTTCTAGTCTCTCATCACACTATTATTGTTGCGGGTACTAACGCGTGCGTAGGTCGATAAAGTTGCATTAGTTCTTCAACAATATGAAGTCCTAAAAGCTAATCTTGATCATCCTGTCAAACGGTTTCATGGCGATGCTGGAGGGTTTTCCCTCGGCTATGATGACTGGCAGCAAAGGATAGAAGAAAACATGGTTATTGTTTGTACGGCAGATATTCTCCTTTCATGCCTCCACCATTCGTTCATCAAGATGGAACGTATCAACCTCCTAGTCTTCGATGAAGCTCACCACACCAAGAAGAATCACCCATACGCCAGAATCATCAAAGACTTTTACGCAATATTAGAGGAAGGCGATCACATACGACCCAGGATTCTAGGCATGACCGCGTCCCCCGTAGACGCCAAAACAGATGTGACTTCCGCCGCCGCCAAGCTTGAGGGACTTTTACATAGCGAAATAGCTACCGTGGCAGATTTCTCGGTCTTCGCCAAGTCATCCATCAACAGGCCAACAGAAAGTGTGATTAAATACAGCATGCCACAGGAGCCCTTTGAAACTCCTCTCTGGCATAGGTTATACAAAATGGTCGGCCAAAACGAGGTCTTTAAAAGGCTGTTTACCTACTCTAGAAATTGTACTACAGAGATGGGTCGGTGGTGTGCAGACCGACTCTGGAAATTATGCTTAACAGAGCAAGAAACCCATAAATTAGAGGCGAAAACCGAGAGAAACTTCATGGATAGAAGAGTGCAGGCACCTATTGCTGCTCTTGATGTGGAGAGGTTTGCGGTTCGGGAGGCATGCCGAATGGTAGCCAACCATATATTACCTGAGCCCCGGAAAGATCCTCTCTACTTGTCCAACAAAGTTGAATCACTCATTGAGACACTGCAGGAGCACTTTGACCCATCTAGCGACAAGTGCATCATATTCGTGGAACAACGCCTTACTGCGTTGTTGCTCGCTGACCTTCTCAAACATCCGAGTATTGATATGCCTTATATGAAGGTTGGCATGTTGGTGAGCAGTCTCAAGTTAGGTAAAAACTGTACCATTGCTAACGAAGAAGCAGTTAGGGGTGGGTAACGACTCTGGAGAAATTGGCATGAGTTTGAAAGACCAATTTGTGGTTATGCACCGGTTTCGAAACCGCGATCTAAACTGCATCTTCGCCACCAGCGTTGGCGAAGAAGGTATCGATATCCCCGACTGCAATATCATCATTCGTTTTGATCCTTGCAAAACCATGATCCAATACATTCAGTCGAGGGGTCGGGCACGGCGCAAAGACTCTAAGTTTTTCCACATGATTGAACGCTCTAATCAAGGACAGCTCCAGTCTGTCTTTGACAACGAAGATAGCGAAGCGCGACTTCGTAAGTTTTATAATACGTTATCGGAAGACCGACTCCTTACTGGTAGCGATTACAACATGGACTACTTCCTATCTCGGGAGAAGAGCCATCGCACATACATTGTACCTTCGACGGGCGCGAAATTGACTTATAAAATCAGCCTTGTGATCCTGGCCAACTTTGTCTCCACTCTACCACGACCATTAGATGCCATCTATACTCCAGATTACATAGTGAGGACCATTGGACGAGAATTTCAGTGTGAAGTTCTTCTTCCAGACTCCTCCCCTATCAAAAGTGCTATTGGGCAACGTGCTGACTCCAAACAAGTCGCTAGGTGCTCGGCCGCTTTTGAGATGTGCCTCCTATTGAAAAAGAAGAAATACTTAGACGATTATTTACAGTCGACGTTCACTAAAAAGCTTCCTACTATGCGCAATGCACATTTGGCTATTAGCTCGAAGAAGCGAGCTGAATATCCCATGCGCACCAAGCCTCGGATATGGGAGAACCGAGGTATGCCGACAAGGTTATTTATAACAGCATTGAGGATGGTTTCCCCAGAAGCCATGGGGAGAGCTTCAAGGCCGCTGGCTATTCTCACCCGGGAACCTCTCCCACAGATAGCAAGGTTCCCTCTATTTTTCGATGACCAGCGTTCCTCGGATGTGGAATGTGTGTCCTTGACCTGTGCCTTCGAAACAACGCCAGAACAAATTGAGCAGCTCACTCATTTCATGCTCAGGATATTTGATGATGTATTCAGTAAGGAGTATCGTTCGGAGCCAGAGAAGATGCCTTACTTCATCGCGCCCCTTATACATGGCCACAAATTTGACTTCGCTCGTATTAGTGAGAATACCCACAGTTTAATCGACTGGGAGTGTCTCTCAGCGATTCAAAATTCTCCAAGGTCTCTTGATTGGGAAAATCAGCCTGATGAATTCTTCGAAAGGAGGTATGTTGTCGACCCCCACGACGGCTCACGTAAATTCTATACAACTCGCCGCCGTAAGGACCTCAAACCGACCGACCCGGAGCTCCCTGGGGTTCCCAAGAAACAGGGGAATAGGAGAGTTACACGGGAGTCATCAAAGGACATTTGGAACTTCAGTATCAGTTTATGGTCGAAGTCGCGCGCTAAATTGGTGATGCGTGATGACTTACCCGTCGTGGAAGCTGAATATATTCCACTCCGACGAAATCTCCTAGACGAGCTCGACAAGCCCGTGGATGTGCAAAGAAGATGTTTCATAATCTTCGAGACTTTGAAGTTGTCCGCAGTAAGTTATCCATATTGCCGTTTGCTGGGATTCTGAGACTAATAGACTTAGTTACCTGTAGATATAGTCGCTATGGCGTACAATTTACCGGCCACGATATATCGAATAGAGACCAGCCTTATCGTACTAGAAGCTTGCGAGTCTCTGTCTCTAAACATTCGACCTGATCTTGCCCTTGAGGCGATGACTAAGGATAGCGACAACACTGAAGAACACTCAGAAGAGCAGGTCAATATCCAACGAGGCATGGGGGAGAACTATGAGCGTCTTGAATTCCTCGGCGACTCATTTTTGAAGATGAGCACGACAATTGGTCTATTTTCCCAGATTCCAGATAGCAACGAGTTCGAGTACCACGTCAACCGCATGGTACTCATTTGCAACAAGAACCTTTTTAATAATGCGCTCGAACTAAAACTCGAGGAATCAATCCGTTCTAAGGGATTTAACCGACGAACGTGGTATCCAGACGGTCTTGATCTACTCAGAGGCAAGCAGAATACTAGCATTCAGGGGAAGAAGGGTGCTGGTCGAGGAGTTCACAACCTGGCAGATAAGTCAATTGCTGACGTCTGTGAGGCACTCATTGGGGCATCTTATTTAACAACGTATGAACAGGGTAGTTTTGACTTGGCTATCCAGGCCGTGACGAAATTCGTCAACCATAAAAACCACAAGATGATGGAATATGGGGACTACTACGCGGCGTATGAAGTTCCGGAATGGCAAAGCGCTGAACCTACAGCCGTTCAGCGGGATGTAGCCAAGCAGATCGAAGCAAAACTTGGTTACAAGTTCACTTATCCACGTCTGCTACGTAGCGCCTTCATGCACCCATCATATGGCACAATTTACGAGCGCATCCCAAACTATCAAAGGCTGGAGTTTCTCGGCGATTCATTGCTCGATATGGTTTGCGTCGACTTCCTGTTTCACCGATATCCGGGTGCAGATCCGCAGTGGCTGACTGAACACAAAATGGCCATGGTGTCGAATCAATTTTTAGGTTGCCTTTGCGTCTCCCTCGGTCTGCAAAAACACATGCTTTCTATGACCACTAGTCTACAAAATGAAATTACAGAATACGTGATCGTGATAACGGAGGCTCGTCAAAAGGCGGAAGAAGACGCCGAGTCTGCTAATCTCGGACGTGCAGCATACGCGAAAAACTTTTGGGTCGAAGTGCAAAAACCACCTAAAGCGCTCCCCGATCTCGTGGAGTCGTACATCGGCGCCCTCTTCGTCGACAGTAAATTCAACTATGGCCAAGTCCAGCGCTTCTTTGAAACGCATATTCAACCATATTTTGAGGACATGCATCTTTACGATACGTTCGCCAACCGACACCCGGTTACGTTCTTGGCGAATATGCTATCGCTGCATTTCCGCTGTGCAAACTGGCGTCTCATGATCCAGGAAATCGGCATGGAGGATGCACCAATAGGCCATTCGCAAGTGCTTTGTGGCGTTATGATCCATGGTCAGGTCCGCGAACACGCTACCGCTAGTAGTGGTCGATCGGCCAAGATTGCGGCTGCGAAGAAGATCATGAAGAGGTTGGCGGAGATAAGTGTGGAGGAATATAAGAAGGAACACGGATGTACCTGCTTGCCCAAGGATGTTGAGAATTCGGATCTCCTGGAACATGCTACGGCTATCTAAGGAGGAGGACACCGGAGGATATACCCACAAAGGTGCATATTGACGCTTTTAAAAGCTTACGTGTAATGATAATGTAGCCGTAAATAACCACGAAATGCGAAGATTTTAAGGAAAAAGAAGGCGTAGAAATGTCTTTCGTGACGCAATCGTACTACTAGTACCCCGCGCCTGCGATAGACCGGTCTCCGAGCGTCCCTAGAATAGAGGGATTTAAACAGCGACATGTATGTCTCACATTTAATCGTCATCTCCTAGAAGTACGCGGCCTACATCATGATAACATGATAATGGGAAGTAGTGTGAATGTAGATTAATATAGTAAATGACTTATCCGTAAGTAGATGACCGAAATTGTAATCAGATTACCGCCACCCTTCATAATCAAGGCATGACCCCATCATGCCTCACTACCTAATAATCCTGTCCACAGCGTCGGGGTATAAAACGCACTCGAGCCTCGCCGGGCCTGGAGTGAACCTAGTTCCATACGCCAAACGTGTCAAACCATAACAAAAATCATTAAAATCATACGCGTACTCTGAGGAGAGATGCTTTCGCAGGGTAATAGGGGGATAGAGGTGCTGTGAAAACCTCTTAACATGTGGGTGTGCGACACAAGCTGCTGTGCTACTTCATCGGTGTTTTCAATGATTTCTCATCATATCATGACTCCACATCCGCATAACTGAATGGGTCATCCAACCCAATTCTTGGGTAACGGATGTCAGCCGCCCTTCCTTTACCTTTTGCCTTGCGCGGTAGTACGCCACTCGCACGCTGCTTTGCCTTGGCTTCCCTACGAAGCACGGCAACCCTACCGGCATCAGGATACTCCGAGCCACCTTCTCTAATAGGCTCGGCGACGTCTTCATACCGCCGTCTACCGCTATAAGAATCGTGCTGAGATGCACCCGAGCGTTTCAAAGGAATGTCGAAATTTAGATCCTCTTCGGAGTCGTATTCTAACTCTGAGGTATCGTCATCCTCTGAATCGGTATAGTTCAAGATTGGCTTTCGAAAACGAGATGATCTTGGCAGAGATGTATACGGCAGGGACCGGCTCGAGTACTGGTATTCTCTGGTGTGAGGTAGCTCCTCAAGGCTAGGAGTGCTGAAGCTAGCTAAGTTATAAGAGCCTCTAAATGCAGAGAGCGTCTTTGTTCGCTCGGATGGAGAAGACTCTGTTTTCGGTAATGCTGCATCGAATAGTCCAGGAAGTCCTGGTAGTTGCGAACCCTCAAATCCGTAACCATGGAAAAGCAGATCCTTCTCGAATTCGCACTCGGGACGTTGAGGGGCTTCAAAGGAATCAACCGACAACGCGTCTTCCTCCAAAGTCAAATCTGTGGAACGCCTTCGCCGACCGGAATTAGCAAGAGATCCTGCTAATGTATCGGGGTCGACTTCTTGGTACGGTGACTCGTCAATTTCAAGTTCCGACTGACTTTCCGTTTCCATGCGTTCGTCCCCAGGCGATAAAGGCGCCTGGCCTGAATCCATAGTTTTTGACAGTAGTACATGAGGTGCAAGGTCCACTGAAGTGTTTGTAGTATGTCCGGATTGCGGCCTAAAGGGATTCGAGCTCATTGTTGAACCCGCCGTCTCGGAGGTCAATGACCAGCGGCGAATGCTACTACCCCTTTCTGGAACAGTGTCTGTAATCCCAGAGCGCTTGCTACTCTTCGCGGACATGGAAGCAATGCTTCGATTATGATCACGATGCATTAATTCGTCTTTACTATTAGGACGACTCCGATTCGACTTCAGCTCTATAAAGCTTGTCAGTAAAGAAAGCATCCGACGATGAAACTGAGGCCACATACTGTAAGTTTCTATGGGTTGTAGCGGTGGCAATTCGTAGAATGCATCGCGAATACCGGGGACCGTCCCATGGTGGCGCCTCATAGAATTGCGATCATTTTCCCCTCGTAAGCTCTCTTCTGCGCTAGGTAGACCAATTTCAGAAACCGGCTCCCTGCGACTGGAAGATGGAAGAGTTTGTATGCTCCCTCTCTTTAATGGCTGGTTGGTGCTAGTTGGAGAAATATTTGAGAGGGTCCTGCGCCGAGAGGGATCCTTTGGCGATTGATACTGAGGCTCTCGCTTCGAAGGGACATAATTAGGATCGGCGTGTGTATGGTACGAACTGTCGCTGTCTATTTCCTGCTCATACCCCGAGGTTGGGTGGGTTTTCCTCGGCGATTGAACTGGCTTAGTTTCCGTAGATAAACTGTATTCGTGATCTCCCCTAGCCATAGAATGCGTCCCTTTTCGGGGAGAGTTAGGGAGGTAGTCAGAATTTACACCTTTATTGTCCTTCCTTATAGGAACATTTGGTATGTCCGAGGAGGAAGGGGGAACAAATGAATGCAACGATTTCCGACGGGGAGCTCTCTGCGTTGGTTTCACAGTGTCGCGAGGTAATTGCAGTGGCACCATCCTAGGGAATGCTTCATCATTTTTAAAAGAGGCCGGCTTACTCTGCGACGCAGATATCATAGTATGCCTTTTCCTTGACGATCGCGGTCCATCGACGACTTCGTCGGCGTCTCGAAGGTCAATAGTGGGAACCTCGGCATGAGATTCTTGGGCTTGCACAGAGCCGAAAGCAAACCCGTTCTCGCGAATATTACGATCCGCGACATCTTCATCATAGTCTTTGGTGCCAGTGGCTCTGACACGACCATAGAAGTTGGCTGGCTTGATTGACGATTGAGCATCTAAGAGGTCGACAAACCTCCTCGTTGAGCCGGAATCGCCACTAAATATCGAAGAGTTACGGTCGCGATTAAATTTTGGAGAAGGTGCAGTATAAATCAGATTATTATTCAAGATATCGTCGTTGCGTTCATCTGATATCTTCGAAGGCAGTTTGTAAGGACCATGTCGCTTTTTGGGAGGTTCTCGCAGTCGTGGTTTTGTTATGGTACTTGATTGGGATTTAGGTCGAGCCGATCCTTGGTTGGTAGGCGCTGTACTTGGACGATCGGCCAGTCGGGGGACCACAGGAGGCGGTGCGGAAACATCATTCAGATGGTTGAGATGAGTTTCTCTCAAATGTGGATGAGATTTTTGGAACTTCTCCAATATGCTGGGTCCATTGCCGGCTACCGGATAGGTGCCTTGAGTGAAATATGTCAGTTCGGAGATTTACCAGATTACTGGGTGGGAAAGCTCGGTTCATACCACAAATGGGAGGACTGGCGGCTATCGTCTCGTCGTACGCTTGTGCTTTGAGATCATCACCCAGATCATTGACGGGGGACTTCTTTGACAAAAAACTCAACCAGCCCATCTTGAGAATTCAAGTATCCATATGCGATATAATAAATTCCGGGCCCATAGAATCTCTTTGTAAATAGTTATCCCTTACTTCTCTTGTTTCTGTACTTGTTTTACGTGAACGCGGGGTTTCATTGGTCGGATAAATAGAATATGTCTGTAGTTACATGTAATAGATGGTAAAATGATAAAACTAGAAATGAAAAATAGATTACGAATTATAAGAAAATATAGTCAAATTTAGGTGAGCAATGGCATGGGATAGCAAAGAGAAGGGAAAGAAAAAGAGTAAAGGCGATAGGAACAATGAACGTGGTGGAGGACTAAAAAAGGGTTGGAAGAGAGAGAAGAAGAGGTTTTGAGCAACATAAAAACGAAAAGCAAGAGTCGGAAGTAGAGAGGTGCCAGGGTACCTTGGTAACTTTAAGGCTGAATGAAAGAGACTTTATTAGGTGATATGGATATTCGTGTACTACATGGATTCAAGGATTTAGTTTAATCAACTGGCATAGGCACTGTAGTAAACTTCGTTGATTAAGGTAGTAACTACGGAGTAGACTTCAAAATCTGCAGCTAACATAACTCTGCAGGTCGTACCTTGCGTTTGTATTTTGATTCCTTTTTTTTTCTTCTTCGATAGCCCGCGATAGTCCCACTCTACCCCCTTGTAAGACCCCACACACCTCCCCTGATTGTCTTCTTGAATTCTCATTGGTTGTTAAAACGTACTCGGTTGCGAAACCATGGAACGACGCCCAGCATCTATCCCTGCCGCCATGAGCCGGTGCAGCTAGCCGTCATCACTCCGAGTACATGTGTCGTTTACAAGTTGTTTATGTGTTTATGAAGGAGATTCGGACTGGAAACTTTCAGTGCGTCATATTCATTATTGTTTGCAGCGAGGCTATGCAGTCCCTCTCTTACTAGGTCGATATCTAAGGCTTCAACGAATAGTTAAATAGAAGCGCCACTATAAACCCAATTTAAGAAGTACTTCCATGTATTACAGGACCCGGTTTCGATAGTTCCACACATGTAAAGTACACCTAAGCGTCTAACCGAATGCTTCAGTGGGGTACATACCTGTATATACGGCCGAAGACTCTGAAGCTACGGGGGTTTTTAACAGAGCTTAAAAGATGTAATGACAGAATAATAATAATAATAGAATAAGTGCCCCCTAATGCGTGTGTATCAACTTCGTACTTCTTTAAGCCAACCTCCTTGAAGTCTTAGATGTACATGGATTCTCTCATACTAAGCAAACATATGATGATACTCCCTAGGTGTGTCGCATTAGGATCTTAATACGTTTCTGCTATTATTCCGGGACGAGGGATTCCCCCTGCGCAAACATGTTCCCACGGTAGTTAATAAAGATAGCCGATCATCAAAGGATAACTAGCTTTGACCAATCAGATATTTATTATGTTTAAACTTATTGATTCCCTCGGATCCTTTTATCCCACCCTTCTTTTTAAAGGGTAGCCGGAGTTGTCGCAGAAAGACGATGTTTTTGAGGGCACATGTAAGAGCTAAGAATCGTTAGAGAAATTTGAGTTTGACGCGACGGCGAAGGGCTTACCTACATGTAGTATGACATCAAGCTCTAGGACCTACAGTACATATGTACTATCTAGTACCCATACCGCTAGAATGGAGATTGAAAAAAGGGGGAATCGGTAGCGTCACCATCCCTGAAAGCTCACCCGTGTACATCCACCCTAGGTACTCTAACTAACGTACCGTAGAACGTAAAAAAGAAGCAAGTACTTAAACTCATTTGCCTACATCTGGTTAGTTACCCGACGAGGCTTTTCGGGGCTTTTATTCGTCACCTTGGTTGGCTTAGCCCGTCCAAATATTTGGAGAAGCTCAAAAACAAACGATGAAATATACCGTCTATTATCAGATCATAAGTTACGTTGCCAGCACTAGTATCGTCTAGCTCGATGTTGTCGTTTCCTCTTTCTTTTTCGACGCGGTCTGTTGCCAGTCGATTGGGAGTGGATTGTTTAATAGTAAGAGGCAACATGCACCATGACCTAATCCCTCTCGACTCGGAGGCACCGGAGTTTGTAATACGGCTTCCAGCATAGAATGACGAACTATCTACACGTACATTAGATACTTCACTTACTAGTCTGATTTAGTGAAGACGGCTGAAGCTTAGGTCCACTAGGCTTATACTACTACTATACAACATAGTAAATCTAAGCGACAATATACAGTTATTAACAAAAGGTCAACTTGGCAAAGCCTACCAAGTAGATACTAAGTTGGTGGACATCGATAACCCCAGAATCGAATTAAGATCAAATTCTCATGTACCGTTTTCCTGGGTCGGTCTACCAGGGGGCTGTTCCGAGTGGCTGCTGACTAGGCGTTGCTCTGGAAAATTCCAAGGTTCTAACAGATTTCCAGCTGTCTCAGTACCCGTACGCAAGGCTGTTTTCTTTACCCATTGTCTCACGCAGATGACATTGGGCAACCGTTAATAGATCTTCTATTTACAATCACAATAAACAGAAACTCAGCTAAAAGTTATTAGTGAAGGGTTGTCTCAAAGATGCGATGTATATCTAAAATCAAATCAGTCGAGCGAACCTACCATGACCGCGAAGTTGCTCTCGTTCATTAAAACTCTAGGTTGCTTGAGATCTATCTTCTACCACGTGGACCGCGACGTTTAGCACTTTGTGCACTTGCAGCGCGTAACCACCCCATCATTACTGTCTTAGACTAGGGGCGCTCTGTGTGTGATCCGAGTCCTTACTTGACACACACCATTTAATTGCGACGGTCTCATTCTAACAACGGGCTAGATTCTTAGCGTCACCGTCGATTGAGTCTAGGAGGCCGCCATGCAGTAAGTGGCCCCAGAATGTGGTACAAACATGACAGTAGTCCCATATATCCTCGTTTCCATCACGAAGAGAATGCGTATATATCGCACGAGCTTGTCAGTTTGTTTGATAACGCCTTGACAATACGCTAGTTGAAATATTTCTGTCTTTTTCCTCCGATGTCTCCAAGATCTCGGTAACAAACAACCTAGAATTAGATCGGTCACATCGTTTGGCGAACAGACCATTCAGTGGACATTGCGCGTTTTCATAAAAATCTGAGATATCCCGTCTCACGATGTAACCGCGTTCTGGCCCCCCAAAGGAATCAGATCCACAGAAACAGATTTAGAATATTGAATGCAGGCGCGAGGCCTCGATGGTATCAACTCGGGCAATATATCCCTTCTAAGATGTGCGGACAATTATACAATATTGGTGAAGTAATATAATAAATCCTTAGGTATCTGCTCAGGATGAATTACAGGGAGCCTTTGTCGAGTACGAAGTGTAACAAATGTGACTAAATATACCTGATAATCGGACCTATCTAGGTGGATAGGAGGCGTGTTATTGGTTTTAATAGCACACCCAAAATGAATATTTAATAGCGAGCCCGTCTATAGGAATATTAAGTTTGTGATTTTATTTCTCACATACCTAGGTATAAATGTTGCGCATCAACGTATTCAAGTAGATTTATATTGTTTCGCTTCAATGGAAAGGAGTATCGATTGAGGGGATATGTTAGAAGTAATACCTGGCTATGAACCCTTGTGTCGCTGTTACTCAATCTTCTTCGTGCGCACCTTCTAAGGAAGATATCTAGGAAGTCGCAACAAGCTACCTTATCCTTCCTCGTAGAAGTAATGGAATATACATTAAATCAAATTGATCAACCGAAAGTGGGAACCGTCCTTACAACCAAGACGTTCTCTCACCTAAATACCATTCCATCACCCCCGTTCATATTCTTCACGACTATCAAAACAATCCCTAGACACATAAAACCTATACAAAATACTTAATGCAAAATCCCCTTGTGGGACAATGACCAAATCGCCCATCTCTGGGCCGAATTCACTCCTTCTAGAAGAACCCACTGTAGGAGACACTTCTCTCTTTCCGTTTGGCCTAGAAGGACACAATATGTGCGAAACGAAGAAGACCGATACGAAATCCAAAGCTGCCGACACTTGCAGCTGGCAAGGTGATAGTCCAGAATCCGAATTGGACGACCTTGCACACGACCATAATCGTCAGCCTGCTGAGACCTGTAGCTGGCATGGTGATTCTCCCGAGCCCGAGATAGACGACCTTGCGCATGACTCAAGACCTCGAGCTACTTCGCATACAGAACCAAAGGTGGTGGTCATCGTACCAGTACCTTCAGACACCCCCATTGAGACTGAGAAGCCGAAGAAACCAGAGGACCGCAAGAAGACTTCAAAGACACCACCGAAGGGTTAGTTGTCGTTTTCCCGACGCAGCCCCCAATGACTAACTAACACTTCACAGAAAAGCCTCGCCATTCTCCTCCTGCTAGTTAGTCACACTGAGCCTCTATGATTCCCGAGCTAACATTGGATACTCCAGGCGCTGAGCCTTCCTGTCAGCACGTCCAAGAGAAACCACCGACAGATAAGGATAAGAACGCCAATGAAACTTTGCAAGAAGACGTTTCTAGCGGAGTCCATAAGGCGTTCGATCTCATTCGAAGCGCTATCAGCCCTCAGTCCGCTTCTAATGAACCAGACGAAGTAGGACCAAAGGAAGATGGGAAGCCGTCCGGTAAAGAGAACCATGTTCCCCTAGAACCTCCTGAAATTTTAGCCGTCCTTACCATAAGTGAACCTCAGATACCCAAGGGTAAAAAGTCCAAAGAAGAAAAAGAGAAGGCCAAGAAAGAGAAGGGAGAGGCCAAGAAGGCTGAGAAGGAGCGGAAAGCCAAAGAAAAGGAGGAAAAGAAAAGACTCAAAAAGGAGAAGGAAATCGAGCGGAAGGAAAAGCGCCGTGCCGACAAAGGCAAGAAGGAAGTCAAAGTGGAAGAGGTTGAACACCATCCTCATCACCATCCTCATCCTCCTCTCGGATCAGAACCCCCGGCTGATGTGGAAAGTTTCACTGTTACCGAGACTCTCCACCATCCTGGATGTCACATCTGCGAACATCCACAAGAGCAGGGGACGATAAACTTCTTGAAAGAATCATTGGACAGTTGGCAAGGCTGGCCTTCATTCTACGACTTAACTGTAGCCGCGAAGAAATTGCTTGGCACGGGAAGTCCAGACGAACCCCACAATACACACCAGTCCGACAAGACTCCTACTCTAGGCGAACAAGATCTGATCGAGCATATTGCGGCACACATTGATAGGCATATACACGAGCACTTTGATATCCAACCACACGAGGGTGGGACCCATGTAGCCAGCAAGGCTCTCCATCCAGCCCACCAGCATAATGGTGAGCAAGAGGGTCGCGAAGATGGTAATCCCGCGAATCATGGCTTAGATGGCAATAAAGACGCGCCCATGACTATTATTCCGGGTCATATCCTCCGCAGCTTAGAACCGGCTTCCGCCCCTGAAATCGGTACCTGCCAGTCTCCTTCTCGAGACTGTTCACCTTATCGCGGCCCGACGAGTCGTTGCGTTTCCCCATGGTGTGAGCAGCTCGGTTTCAAAATGGCTGATTCGCCAAAGCGTAACCCAGCGTGGATGCGAAGAGGGTAAGTGATCGATCTGTTTGCCATGACTTAGCCCTGTATCGTTACATATGTAGTGTCGACGATACGTACTAATTTGTTTGCCGTTAGATTCAATTCAAGTCCGAGTCGGATGAGAGGTTTTGTCACTACCCCTTACCTCCGCGGGCCCCTTTGCTTGCACAGATGCTTTCACGAACATCCCTTGTACACCTGCGTTCCCGTGTCGTTGGTACCGGCTTTATGTCTTGAATCAACTTGCTGTGGACACCATAGCTGTCAATATGCGGAGCCTCCTATGAGCCCTGTATCGCTTCCACATACTCCTTACCCCTCGTATAACTTCGAACCTCTTGGGGTGGTTGAAACAATACCTCCCAGTACCCCTCGTAGAAGCTTTTCGATGAACGAGGCGCCAATAGTGCTATGATATAGTGCTATGATGTAGTGCTATGATGTTTGTCGTGCAATTCATACAACTCTATTATATGACGTGATTGGGGTGTCGGCTAGAAGATTGTGAGCCTAGAAAGGTGGAGTTAGGGGCAAGACGATTGAATGAGCTTGGTAGCCGGTTTTGAAATTGCTAAAAAGGGATTCTTCCGGGGATGTTTTCAAGGTGTTAATAATGAGTATTGCGAGTTGGTATCATTAGATTGTTAGTATTACCCACGCTTTTGTTTATAGGACCTGAACTTGAAAAGTAGATCAACCGTTCCATAGAATTATTGTACTCCTATTTCACCTCCTCTAAGGGGCCTATTGGTTTGGATGTCCATTAACGCATCCCAGTCCTTCCGAATACAACGCCATGATGCGTATAGCACGCTCCGATTTAACGACTCTATTATATTCTTTTCCTGGGGAATAGAAATCTACTCCAACGAACCCGCCAGCGCAACACAGCTAAACCGCATATCGCCGCCTCCACGCTCGAGGAACTTCAACGGGCCCCAGAGCAATGCCTTCTCGGACAAAACATCCTCGTTCTCTGCTAACTTGCCGCGGGCGATGGGGCCCTTCCGTCGACCATCGAGTTCCCAGAGTGTACCACCGTCATGCTCGGTTTTTACGAAACACACGTAGTGTAAATCAACGTCGTCGCGCGCGTCAGGTGCTGTGGTGTTGCCTTGGCTCGCGGCTTCTTGGTGCGCGGAGGCGAGCTCGGGGGTGCGTTCGAGGAGGGCGGCGCGCTCGGCGGGTGGGAGGGGTGTTGAGGCTGCGATTAGGCGGGAGAGGGGGGTATCTGATTCTATAGAGGCGAGGGGTGTAAGCGGATTCAGTCCAGTTTAAAAATTAGATTGATAGTACTCAGTAAGGAGGACTTACCAACGAAACCCTTCGCAGGCCCATTAGAAACAGCGTGCAAAAGACCCATTAACCCACAGGCGTTGCGGATTGTCTGCTTGAACCAGAGAACGGGCTCGCCCTCTCCCTTACCCGCGTATTCTTCTGCGCCGGCGTCTTCGGCTAGACGTGCTGACTCGTAGGTCGCGGATACGGGGAAGACTAAGAGGAGTGCTAGTGCGGGTCGCGGGACGAAGGCTAGGAGTTCCGGCTCAGTGATGGAGTATACGTCGTGGACTTGTAGGGCTTTGCTTAGACCGAGTTTGTGTAGGAGGGTGGTCATGAGCTCGGGGTTCGCTTCGAGCGGGATGAAAGCTAGTGGGCCCGGTGCTGGGTCTGGGTTCGTTGTTGTGGACATTGTTGCTGTTGTGAATGGGGAATGGGGAATGGAGGGGTTTGGATTACGATGTATGAAGGTCGATCGACTAATCTGATGATGAATTTCCCACCTCTAAATGGATGATAGGTTATGACAAGTATTCCAGCGTTTGCACCCGTTTTTTATTAACGAAAGTGTCTACCCTCTTTTAATAAGATAGATGGATTTACTGTGAATGTTTTACTCTATTAAATGTTCTTGGAAACGGACAAAATATATAGTGCCCCGCTATGACAGGGGTACCTGAAGGCAGCTATTCTAGGTAGCAGTATGACGACACGCCTAAGCTGTAGCTATAGTGGATCGCTATCGATAAGACTGTGCATCCTTTTCGGTTCTAGGGATTGCGGAGTTTAATCTCTTTGTTCACAACAAGATTCTAAACGTATAAGATGGGCGAATTTCCTAGTAAAACATAAGATATAAATTGCTTCTCTTCCTTATCATGACATCCCGAAAATCAGGATTCTCTTCTTGTTTATCCCATATTCTTACAGTCGTTAGGCGCTTGCGTCTAACCTCTCCAGTTTCCCCCTTACGCCAAACTCCGAGCGAGCTTTTCCCCAGACCGATTCATAAATAAGATCGATCGTCATATATCGTTCGCAACCGTAGAACCCCCAAAAGACTGCCAAATCAAGAATCCGAGTTCTTCTTCCGGCCCTTACGAGCCTTCTTCAATCCATCGATGCCATCCTGCACCATGTTACCCGCATCACTGACAGCGCTCTGCGACCGCTCCTTAACTTGGTGCTTCTCCGCCTCATCTTGAATATCCTCGACAACATCCTTCCCTACGCTCGTACCGCTAGCCCAATCTAGCAGTCCCCAAGCGCCGAAATTCCCACGTCCTCGACCCGCGTAGTGTGCCGCTGTACGTCGGGCGATGCCACCCATGATAATGCCTGGTACGATGCTGTAGCCAGACATCGAGAGCATTTCCTCCAGTGTTGTTAAGATCGTGAATAAAAAATAGGTGAGTAGGTGTGGCTGGATGGCCATTGCTGGTAGGTACACGGGTAGGGTTCGGTTGAGGAGGAGGGGCAGCGGATGGTCCGTATACACCATGAGTGCGTACGGCGCGCCGCTTTTACGAGCATGTGCATATGCGCCATGAAGTTTCGCTATCCTACCACCCGAGTGAAGGATATACCGGTGGATATGATATGTCAAGACCTCGCGCGCGGTGTAGAGCATCAGGATATGTTTCGCAATTTGCCATGGGAGTGGTAGCGCCGTGCTCGTCTTGAAAAGAGGGTGATGTAGAAATGTTCCCGCACCTATCGAGATGCCGGCTTGCACGGCGGTGCTGAGCGCAAGATTGAAGATGGCAAGTAACACCTGCCGAAGCAACGAGGCTGCATTGCGCTGCGGTAGAGATATAGAGCCATAGAGCTTTATGGGTGCCGCTAAGCTAGGAACTAACGTATCGAATAATAGGAAGAAAAGCGACGGAACTAGCCAGAATACTATGCGCACAGCTAATGTACCGACTAACTCTATCTTCAAGGGCGAATGCGATAGAACGAGGGTTGTCCAGGTCATGTAAAAGAACAATAAGTTCATTGATCCCGACCACGAGGTTAACATCGGCCCGCCGAAGTATGAAACTATCGGAAGTGATAGAAGAAGATCCATATTGTCGGCGTTTTGATATATTAAGTAGACGGGATATTATGACTATAGGTGGCGTTTGCTTTCTGCTTGGTAAGTACGTTTCTTGATATTGTGATGTACGTGACTCTTAAGATAATATTCCAGAAGATGATCGCTCAACTAAACCTAAAGTTACTCAAGGATATACGAAGCAGAAGAACATTTACGGGACGCTGGACTCATCATCTAAAGATTCCTCAGTTTGGGCCTCACCTTGTGTCTTACATCCTTGATTTGCTGTGCACCCTTTTGCTTGAACAACTCAATGACGTATGCTGTGCTGTCATTTGGTAACCAGGCATTTTATTGGTTGCGCGCATAAGGTGAGCTTACCGTCAAGGCGGGAACGGGAAATCTTTGGCCGACATAGAGTCCTGGTTTGACTGCCAAGAAATACATGCAGTAAAGTTGTGGAACGGCCTCGACTGCGGGGCAACTATCCGCTTACGTAGTGTCTAATTGTCTAGGACCAGGGGTGCAGTGGCATCGGAAATACGTAACCATTTTGTAGATTGAATAATTAGCTGCTTAGAAGCGAAATCTAACGAGCAATTCATAAATCAGTCGTGACTGTGACAAGCACCTATCTACATGTCAGCATATATCTAAAGCCATATTGTCTATATTCAGACGAGTAGTTAAGTGAAACTGGATTTTTCATTTTACAAAGTAGGGAAATCATCAACACCACGTGGAAATGCTACCCAAGATTTATAACAGCTGTCTCAGGATGATGCCCTGCAGATGACGAATCATCGTGGAAGTCCGTCCCGGTCTGGTTGCGACGTTATCATCTCGCAAAAAATGTGACAGCGCAATTCTGACTTGGAACCTTCATATGGCTCTAAAATATCAAGTACGCGACGTGGTGACTTTATTCACTTTCTGTGTTTTTGTTTATCAGCCTTCCGAAATGTCAGCTAAAGGACAGACCGTTGAAAAAGTTCCGCAAAATCGCTACATTCCGAACGAAGCTTCATGGGGATTCCTTGTCCTAGGGCGAAAACACTTAGCGTGGCTGATATTGGACCAGGTTAAGGACCATAGCCTCAGGACGAGGCCACGAATTCATTGGTAGGAATCATGGTATCGATAGTAGGCCGTCTTCGAATCTTGTCAAGTCTGTCATTCACGTGGTGTTCGCAGCCTGTCATTCCTCTCGGCGCATAAATACGTCGAAATTGAAAGCTCTGTGCGGCTCTCCGGCGCTGACGATATAATCTAGGGGAAGACCCGGGACTAGGTCATTCACACCAATAATTTCCGGACCTTTGCTGATCGTATTTGATCGTATTGGTCGGTATAAACAAAATAAGGTGTTGTATTGAAAGTTAATCGCGAAAAATACCATACTGTTGATTCTTCGCGGATAAACCCGGCGAAATTGTCGGGCGAGAGTTCTCAAAATGGGAAGCTTTTCGTACGCGATAATTGAAAGATTGACATATCATATCATAGAATCCTATTTTGCATATTGTACGCCTGTCTTTTTACCCATGATATCCATACCTATATGTAGGTGATTAGTATTAGGCAGGTTGAAGCGAGGAATCCGAACTTGAATGAGAGGTTAGGAAAGAATATTCATATATGCTCCTTCAACGATATAATAAGTTGTATCATTATTTCCAGTTTTTAACCATTTGGCTCCCTTGCCGAAGGTTTATTCATGAGCTAAGAGATAAGTCACATTGAATAAGCACAAGCGGAGACATCGTTCGAACTTAAATAATTGAAGTGTTCCCAGCAATTGATTAGCAGCGATCATAGAATAGTCTTCTTCCAATAAGAGGGACCAATTCTTCTATAACTCTCCACTGTAACCCCACGGTCACTAAATTCAGGGCAATTGATCTTCACTAACATTAAACCAGGGGAACAGCTGAGATACTCATTCATCAATAATAATTTCTTGTGCATACCTAGCATATACTTGAAATACTATATGTATGTTGTCTTTTCGCTTTCTCGGACACGCAGCAATTAATCGTCTCACGCCACATATTTCCTGTAAAAGCAACCGGAATAGTACAACCAATTTCTAGCCTTTCGGCTTACTACCAAAGAGCGAGTATACAATTGGTACAAATAACCGTTGAACGTTACGAATGCAACCTACTTCTGATCCAGTACTACTTGACACATATTCTGAAACAATGCCGCATACTCCCATATCAAATATTCGTATCCAATGTTTCGATATAGGTACGCAAGGTTACCTCCCGTCTGGCCATCGAGTCCTCCAATCCTTCGGGACTCTACCTATGTAGGTAGCGGACGAAAGAAAAAGACAATTTCCTCAGGGGCATGCGTGCTAGCTCCAATGATTGGAAGCCCCAAGACTTACGTTAATCTCAATTAGGCTCAGCCTCTTAGGGATTTCCACACTGACACTTTCCCTATTCTCATCCAGTGGAGCAAATAGCGCGGCAACGGGAAATGTCGATCTGAAAGTAGATTCAGACCAATCAAACAAACATAAAAGATGTATTAGCATCTGTGACATGACATACCTGTGATTGTATTACTATGGAAGGAATAGAGGATCAATACGAGCATTGAAAGGACACTTCACGATAGACTTTGAAGTTGCGTATAGTTCGATGTAAGTACTGAGTTAAATCCCTACAATACATTTACAGGTATCACCTGCAGAAATCGGCAGGCACATGCATCATTTACTAGGGTTCCCTTACCGGGTGCACTTACAGGACGTATCGCCGCTATTATGCATTACACTACTAAGTTTGGACAGAGGGGACCCGTACCTGACTGGGCATAACAAGCACAGACTTTCCCGATCAAATGTAAACCTCCAATACATATTATGTACACGAGGCTGTTATCGTGCAATTTAGTACCTAATTGGCCCCTACCTTCTTTACAAAGTACCTGCCTATCCAATAATAATATTATGGTCTAATAATTCGATCGCCCGAAGAAGAGTCCACTCTCCAATTTTCCCCTGAGTCGATTCAAGGGTTTTCTTCTTCTTTTCTTTTTGGGAATTGTAAGACACGCTATGGTCCCGAAAACCGTTATTTTCCATTAATGCGAGCTACGACAATTTTTTTTTCTTCTCCTTTGCTCTTTAGCCAATGTTTCTGCCCACCCTCCTTTGCACTTTTTTGATTTAACCTGCATTTCCCTGTATATACATACATAATCTATACTCTTATACATATGTAACGGTCTCAGATACATTAGTTACATAGATCTACGAGAAAGAGAGGAGACATCCCGCTCCCTCTAGGTACTCGAGTACTCTAGTTGTGTTGGGCAGGTACAGACGAGACCCCGGTCTAAGCGCCTGCTCATAATTCTGGGACCTGCAGCAAGTCCGTCTCGGTATTGACCCAACTTCCTGCAGCATCTGCATTCCGCATTCCATTCGAGTCTGACCTTCCCTTCCCTTTCCTTGACCCTCCTCCACACCTATTGCATCTGCTGCACCTACTGCACCTGCCGCACCCGTCGCATCCTATACCTGTATCAAGTAGGAGCGGGTGTAGCGAGTCCAGGTCGTGCGTACACCGCTCCTGCCGGCTGCAGCAAACAGAGACAAGTAGGTGAGACCAGGCGCAATTAGGCAAAACATCTTTCAGCCCTAGCCTCGATCGCTCTGGTTCATTCCTCTCCTCTCCTTGCTTCCCGCCATGGATTACGCCGCGGGCTCTAAACAGCAGCCAACCGCTACCTCTACCGGACAGCTGCCCCCTATTCCCCGTCAAACTCGTCAATCATCCCGGAGGAAGGCCATTGATCCTTCCATGCACCTGCATTTGCGTAATGACGACAAAGACCGCGCCGGAATAGCTCCAGCCTCTCCCGAAGTAATATCGTCCTTAATCACTAGTCTATCCGTCATCTCGAAGCCCGCGAACAAACATTTCGAGGGCCAGAGCTTGTCTTTACCAAACTCTCCACGACAGGGCAGTTTTGGCGTCGAATACGGCGCCTACTCCGCATCTAAGCTCGGCCGATTGCAGGAAGAAATCGATCTCGACGAATTAGCCGCGAGCCCTCCTACAATTCGAACAGCGAAACCCCCCTCCGGCTTCTCTCCCTTAACTGCCCCTAAATCACCACGTCGCGAGTCGTCGGGGGGATTGAAATCTCTTCTGCGCAATTCATCTAGGCCGTCGTCGAAGGGTTCTGTCTCGTCGCACGATGATACACGTAGTATCGGGAATCTATCAGTCGAACGTGGGGTACCGCCTACCCCTGAACTACGCAAACAACGATCGCATGACAGCTGGGGAAAGAAGCAAGCTCGTAGCCAAAAGGGTTTGATGTACATGAGCTCAAAAGAAAGATTGCGTGCTAGTGAATCCGAGAGAAAACGGGCGAGCTCGGGATCAATTGGTCAATCTAACAGCTTAAATGGTTTGTCGCCTAGACCAGATACAATACTTGCAGAGACGCCGATTCGCGAGGAGCCAAGTGATTCGCCGACAAAAGAAACAATGCCGGACTTGAGCCCATCCGTTGATTCTAGTGGCTTTCAGCGCCCAATTCCGGCCCGCGACTCCTCCCTGCGCAAAACGGGAACTAATGCAAAGAGATCTTCGCATAGATCGTCTCGAACGAAAAGGGATAGCGAAGGTGGTCTTAACGATACAATCCTGGAAGGCTTCGAACATAATCGATCAAGCGAGACGACGCAATCAAGGCGACGGCATTCAAGTCGTGCCAATTCCGAAATCGACACAAGGAAGAGACGAGACGATAGTCTTCCTGCCGAAATGCCACACTCTGCAAGAGTCGGTACATCATCTACCAGGAGAACCCATGAAAGTAATAATAATACGCATGAGCATTCGAGATCGTATTCGAACGATGCAAATGGACTCGAGGACGGCGCCCCGTTCCCGGCGGTATCTCAAGGTAGAAGACGCAGTGCGCATAGTGCCGACCGCAGGAGATCAGGGCGCGCGACTCCTGATCCAGTTGACGTGATTAAACCAAAGCGAAGTAGTTCACGGTTGAAGCGCCTTTCGGCAGGACCCAAGAGTCCAGAGCCAACTGACAGGATGAGGGAATCTGCAACTCCCGAACCAATGGTCGGCTATGAGCGACCTATGAGTGCGGATTCCATCGACGACGCTGTGGAGTCCTACTTATGTTCTCCAAGGCTGTCGCAGAAAATTCGACACCCTCAGACTGGTCGAGTCATTTCGTTTTCCGAGGTTGGCGATGCGGAGGGATCGGCAGTATTTTGCTGTGTCGGTATGGGGCTTACTAGATATATCACAGCGTTTTATGACGAGTTGGCGTTGACGCTCAAACTGCGACTTATCACCCCCGATCGTCCTGGTGTGGGTGACAGTGAGGCTTATGCTGATGGGACAGCAACACCCCTAAGTTGGCCTGGTATGACCACCCCATTCTATTTAATAATACATTTTGCGTAAATACTAACAAAACTTAAAGATGATGTCTATGCGATCTGCCAGGCGCTGAAAATCACGAAATTTTCAATTCTTGCGCATTCTGCGGGAGCAATTTACGCTCTCGCTACAGCACTCCGCATGCCACAGCATATTCGTGGACGTATTCACCTTTTAGCTCCTTGGATTCCGCCATCACAAATGAACGTCTTCGGTACATCACAAGCTTTACCCCCTACTAATGCAATTCCTACGTCTCAACGAATTCTTCGGGCTTTGCCAACTCCCTTCCTTAAGGCGGCAAATAGCTCCTTTATGTCAGCCACAAGCAGTTCTATTACCAGCTCATTACCGAAGACCAGCCCTCGCCGCGGTAAACGGAAGTCATCCGCTCCCGTCGGTCGCGATGCCCCGTCCAATAATCGCCGGGATATTACACCCAATTTAGATAAGGAGAACATAGCTCAGGAAGCCCCAGAAGGGAAGGCTATGCCGCCTTCCGCTACCGAAAATATGGATCGATGTCGACCCGCAGACGATGAATTCAACCCCCAGAATGCTATTATCGCAGCCGCCGCGGACGCTATGGCGGATAAGGAACGGCAAATGACATATGATATGCGACTCACTCACGCGATCTGGGAGCTTGCCACCACAGGGGCCAACCCCGCCGTGGATTTGTTGGTGTGCCTAGAGCGACGACACACAATTGGTTTCCGTTACGTGGATATTACCCGCCCTGTTATCATTCACCACGGTAGCAGGGATACACGCGTCCCTGTTGAGAATGCCAAGTGGCTCGGGAAAACCATGCGACGCTGTGAAGTTCGCGTGCTCGAGGGTGAAGGACACGGTTTGATGGCTAGTGCGACGGTCATGGGCTCCGTATTAATGGAAATAAGCAAAGAATGGGAGGATTGGATGATGCTAACAAATTCTAAACGAACTGACGAGCGAGGCAGAAGCGTACGAGCAAGTGCTCGATAAACAAAAATTAATTATCTACCTATATACGTGGAAACCTACTTTTGAGGGAAGTAGCAGGCCTCATCGACCACAACTTTGGATTATACCCGGCGCCTCGGATTCTTATTTATTTAACGGACTTATTCTGTCATGAACCTAATGGTTATAGGGGGAAAGGGAAGAAAAGGGGATTTTCGCCTTGCCGAAGGAATAATGGTTTCCCTATGCTTTATATCCCTATATTTATCTACTACGCCAAGAATGGCGATGCTTCTATGTTTCAGCGAAGCTCTTAGAAAACCTAGGGTCTATGGGACCATAGCGAGGCAAAGCGTTGCGAGTTTGAGGGTATCAGCTTTTTCTATAACTGAAAAAGCGAGGATACCTAGTGTACAACTAGTCTTAAGTCGAAAAATGGCTTCGTCGATAGTAGCCTGTATAGTACGTAATGTCTAACCCGAATCTTGCTTGAAATAAGCTTACAACGAGGTTCCATGGTTGTGATTGTAATAGTGCTTGTAGGGAGTCATTTTTTCATCATTGTAGGGGAGATGTCCCAGAGTCATAAGCTGCTTTAAGTATTTGCCTAATACGATGTAAGAAGTTACTTTGAACTCCCTCATAGTTTTCACGTATTGATCGCCTTCGATTCGAATGAAGCATATACCCATATATAGAAATATATTTACTATACCCCGATACCTAGGTAACCATGTGCTTAGGTAACGCAGCTGCATTATTACGTGAGAATGTTGTGTGAGTTTCGGCTGCCCCACGTGATTTTCTTCTCTTGGAAGGGTTAGCTTAGGTAATGTTTTAAGGACATGGAGCCCTTGGAAATTTTACTAGACGCGTTTCGTTGCGACAAGAAAGACAAACGGATCGTCAAGCTATCAATGCAAGGCATAACCATCATTTCTTTAATTCTGCCGGTTCCATTCCAACCACCGACATTGCGCAAGACACTCACCGTGTAAACTATTTTTTTTTCTTCTTCTTTTCCACCTCGACATACTGGAAAGCCCTTATTTTGTCTTACTAGTATTCAATTACCCATCCAATTGTCGTCTCGAATCACATCTACCTAACCTCCCCGGATTTTTCACTCCGTAGGTATCGTTTGGCGCGTTACCCATTTTTCAATCTTCCACTTCAACTGCCTACCAGAATGAGATAACGTATACGGCCTAATATCGATACAACATGGAGAAGAAAGTAACTCCTCAGGCGGCGACGTCTTCCTATGCGCCGCGACTGCGCGTATACAACAATTCACTTCTCACCCCCGTTATCCATTCTACTGCACCTACCAACCTCGTATCGCGAACGACGAAACGTGGCACTACCGTAATTAACTACGCCGAAGATGGTTACGATTACGATGATGACGAGGACGATGATTCTCGCAGACGACCTACGGGCCTGCGCAGCCTCAGGCGCGAGGACAGCGCATCTCGAGTAGATCCGAGCGACAAATTCGGAAAAGAAACAAACGCACCAGTTCAACTTCAGGGCATTTGGAGGGATTGGATGATTAAGACTAAGAACCGAGCAGACATAAACTCCCAGGCCCAGGCTGCGATGCCCGTTACTCTCATCCCTATTCGTATCGATGTCGATATACCCGCCTTCATACCCGCGCAGCCCTACCCTCTTCCTCGAGGGCTAGCCCAACCACCTCCTCATATGGACCCTGCGCTATATAGGTCGGGAGAAATGACTGTTCCATACAAGCTACGAGATATTTTCTTGTGGAACTTGCATGAGACAATGATCACTACTGATCAGTTCGCGATGAACCTCGTCCAAGATTTGGATCTTCCTAACCAAGGCGCCATAGCCACCGAGATTAGCAAGCAGATCCGAACCCAACTAGAAGAGTATGCGGGCGTTGCGCTTCACCCGCTTTTCCACTCCGAAGATAAGGCGCCTACAAATGGCTCTTTCCTAGCCCCCCAGTCAAGCTTCCGCGATACCCCCGCCACGCCTACACCTATACCTAGCTCACTACGCGGCCCCGAAACACCGTTCCGAAATGGCCCTGATACTGGCGCTGATACTCCGACGAAAGGCGGCCGCTCTCAAGTACCCGAAATTACGGCTAGTGCCACACCTATCCCAGCCGACTCAGACGACCTTAATCACGATGATACCTACCGATGCATAATACAGTTGAACGTGAACCTATCTTCGCAACTATACACAGACAAATTCGAATGGTCGTTGCTTCACCCTCCCGGAACCGCTGAGGCGTTTGCCAAAGTCACCTGTGCTGATTTAGGTCTCTCTGGTGAATGGGTCCCCGCTCTCACTCACGCGATTTATGAGGCCGTGTTACGCCGAAAGAAGGAGGCTTGTGAGGCGGGTGGCCTTGTGGCCGGCTGGGGTGCGATGGGTGCTGAATTACCCAACGATGCCGCCCACAGCAAGGAGGCAGGTTGGCGATACGAGCCCGAACACCTTGCGGACGACTGGGAGCCTAAGGTAGAGGTCTTGTCGAAGGAGGAGATTGAGAAACGAGAAGTCGACAGAGAACGACAAGTCCGTCGACTCCGCCGAGAAACGGCGAGATTCAGCAGCAATGCCGGTATGATAGGTGGTGTACCCGGCTTAGGCTTTGAAGTCGAAGAGGAACGAATGGGACGTGGAGAACGATCGAAGAAGAAGCGGAGGTTTAGAAGCCTGAGTCCGCTTGGACGATCTGGTACTCCGGGCGGTAGAAATACGCCAGATGTGGGTTACGGCGGAGGTGGTGGTGGAACCCTCAGCGATCAAGAGAGACTGAATTGGCGTTGTTTCCACTGCCGTATCTGGGGTACAAGTGTTTGGGCGGTCAGAGATGGGCCAGCAGGTCCTAGAGTAAGCATACGCTGGTTCTCGACGGTATGGAATATCTGCTAACAAGTCTTCTAGTCCCTCTGTGCCAACTGTGGTCAATTGTATGAGCAGACGAAAAAGCTACCTCGATGGACCAAGAACCTCCATGCGGCGGATTTGCGACCATTTTAGTCTAATGAGTCCGAATGCCCGGCTAAACAGCCCAACAAAAGAAGGAGAAAAGCGAACGGGACAGAGCCGAAAGACGGCTATGTATCGGGAGTTTCATTACGAGAATAAGGCGTTTCTGGACGGATATATCATAGGCGTTCTTTTCCCTCTCATCGTCTGCCAGGAGTCGTTGGTTACGGTTTATACCATTGACAAATCCGCGCGCGGAATCGTGGATAGGGTAATCTAGAGGACTTTGTTTTGCCACGCAGGGGCATTTTCAGAGTCGGCATAGCATGCTTCATTTACTATTTCTTCTTCGCCGTGTTAGCTACGTAGGTAGCTATGCCGCTGCTCTTTGTATACTAGACTACAGGCGCAGATGCTGAGACATGAGATTTGTCGATGGCTCGTTTACGTAAAGTTGAGAAAATACCCAATACCTAATATCAAAGCAGAAACAAGTTACTGTTGCTTATACCCGAATGAAGTTCTATCGAAAATACAAACATGCATGTGATCCTATTTAAAGAGAGCTATTTTTTACATTTCCGGATAGATAGTAGCAACCACCCTAGTAGATCCCCGGGATAATCTTATACGGCACGTCCTTCTTAAACTGCACCCACTGCGCACCATACCTGTTTGAACAGTACTCATCCAACACGCTCACGGCGCGCGAACTTAGATCCCACATCTGTCCAAGGCCAACGATCAACCCGGCTGTCCAGCCAGCTCCTACCATAGCATATCCACCTCGCCACAAAGAGTAGCCGAAGTAATTGATATGGCGCGCCCAGCTCCAGACACCAACTTTGCATACCTTGCCCTGATTCTCGGGACGGTTTTTGAAGGCTTTTCGCTGGCGCTCGGCGGTTGTTTCGAGGGTTAGGCCGGTTATGTAGAGGATGGTTCCGACGACGGTGCTTAGTGGTAATGTGATTGTGGAGTTCGGGGTTGAGAGGAAGGGGAGGGGGATAGTGAGGGTGGGGGACGAGCGGAGGGAGGTTGTGGTGAAGGTTAGGAAGAGGAATGTGTTCACGCTGTTTACGAACGTGTTGTATACGGATACGGCGCTAGCGGCGGATACCGGGAAGGATTCGAAGGATAGGGATGTTTGCCAGTATATTTGTTTTAGGGTTGAGCCGCAGGCCACTAAGGGTAATGTCAGTATAATCCGGCGAGTATAGCTCCTAATTTGGTTGGGGTTTAGATAATTACTCACTTAAGAAGAGGATGACGTTGGAGGGGTGGCCTAGGGAGTCGATTAAGGGGAGACCGGTCCGCAAGACGGAGACGGCGACGGGGAGGGCGGGGGTGAGACCGACCCGAGAGAGAAGAGACGTGCCGAGACCGCCGGGCCGTAGGAGCGCATGCTGTAGTGGAAGATCGAGGGCGCGGAGACCAATGAAGGTTACGGTCCCCCAAGGTGTAGGCGTCCTCTCTCCACGCTTGATCAAATCAAACTTCTTTTGGTTCTTATTGGGGTCGGTCATTTTGGCGAGTTACTGTAGCTTGATATGAATACAGTTGGTTGCTGTTGCTGTCGTGCAGATAGATCTTGATATTCACCACGAAGATAAAAGGAAGTTGTAATGATGATGTCTTAAGATAGTCATAAGTTACAGATATACACTACTTTACATTGTATCACACAGTAGTAACTTATAGAGATTGGTCATGATTCCTGTTGATTATAAAGATCTCAAGACTGTGTTACACTACGGCGAGATCGTAGACCGGTCGTGTACCCCTTATTTCCCTTTTGGGTATAATGTTTACGCCGATATCCCTTCGTAGACTAATTATATGAGAGGAAAGAGCTGTCGGGGCCGAGAACTTATAGGCTTGGCGAGAACTTTTGTTCAATGACGACATTCCGAAATGACTTGCTGAATAATTGTACCGGTGGTACGGACTCTATTGTCACCGGGTAATGCCACGCTATAGGGGTGGTTATATACACTTATTAACCCGATCTAGCTATTCGCGGGCACTAATCGTATTTGAGGATAACCCTGTTCTTCGCATCAATTCTATCTTATCCCGTCCTTGTTTTGTGACTAAGATCGTGGCGTAAAATCATATAATTCATCCGACTTTCATCCCACTTCGATGCTTCGACGTACGCAAAACGAATAAGAACGTCGAGACCAGCTAGCAACGCCGCTTCTTTAGTGTATGCGGTAACAATATTACGAATCCTTCTAGTCATACTATATCAGCTATGCACCATCTCAGGGTAACAACCAGCGATCAACCACAGAGACGCAGAAATGCCCATTAACTCGTTAGTCGTCTTAGTCAGACTTACATACTCTACAGACGATTCAAGACAAGTCGAATGCCTACATATGTAGGTATTCGGATGCCAAGGTAAGATATTAACTACTTAGAGGTAAGCTAGATAGATGGTGTTGTTTTCCAAAGCCCAGGACGATAACCCGTTGGTATCCCTTCAGCGTCAAATCCGACTTTTCAGGATACTTCTGGCTGATATAACATGTGATTTCCATGGAAGACGTTCTGCGGACTTTCCATAAGCTTTCTAACATGGGACGATCCTTTCTGAAGCCGTATGATATAATCTATAAGTCTGGACCTAACTGCTTACAACAATGGTTTCTCTGCGCCGGATCCTACAGCCGGACCCCTGAAGGCTAGGGAAACGGCGCATTCAGCTGCTATTGGAAGCGAATGCGACGCCGTGGGGCAGCGGGTTAACATATTCGACCGTTGACTCACTTACATCGATTATATAAGACCTAAGCAACAAGTCTCCGTCTATTATAAGCAGATCTAGTTGCTAGCACTTAGGCTCACCAACTAGTTCACTCCCCACATCTCACACTCAAAAAAGCTCATCCATCATGGCTGAAGTTCCGGTGGTCCAAATCCTCAATAAGAAGGAATACTTCAAGCAGGCCTTAGTATCTCTTCCTAATGAGACTCTGCCTCCTCTAGCAGACTCGTCCCTGCGCATCCGGACGGAGATATTATGCGTGACTTCCAACAATTTCTCGTACTGCAAGGTCGGTGAATTATTCCACTGGTGGGATATCCACCGAATTCCCGCCTCAACTCCAGCGCCATACAATGATACCTCCGTCTACGGGCGCATTAACTGCTGGGGATATGCCAAGGTGATAGATTCCACGTTCGCCGATGTGCCTAAGGGCAGCTATCTGTACGGGTACTTGCCCATCGGCACGCTACCCCTCGACTTCCAAGTCAAGGCGGGCAATGTGCCGAACCAAGTCATAGTCACGGAGCCGTACCGGCAACAGCAGCTCCCGGTGTACAACCGGTACTTCGTGCATCCACCATCGCTGTCCCAGGCCATTGAAGCCAAGAACGATGCTCTAGGATACGACTCCCTGCTGCGCCCCATGTACCTAACCGCACACTTGATGTCCGGATTCATGTTCCCACCAGACCCAACCCAATCCGTGCAGCTCACACCCGAGCAAGCCTCTCTCTCCGGCGCCGCCGTCATAGTCTTCGCGCCCGGCTCCAAAGTCGGGTTAGCATTCACACACCGTCTCCGCGCCCAATCCCGACCCCAATCAAAACCCGCCGCCATAATCGGCGTCGCATCGCAGTACTCCCGGTCCTTCGTCCAAAGCACCGGCCTCTACGACGGTACCGTGGCCTCAACCACCGACGATCCTCTCACGATCCTCTCCTCCGCAGGCGCCAGCAAAGAGCACAAAGTAACCATATTCGACTTCGGCGGACGCGGTGGCGCAGCTTGGAAATGGGCTGGTGCGATTGTAGCCCAGTACCCAAAGACGCAATTCGTCGTTATCGGCGGTGAAGTCTCGGAACCGTCGGCGGATTGGTCGCCTTCGAAACCACCTGCTGGCGTAGATGTCGCGGCCGTTATGGCGGATACGTTGCTCACGGCTGCTATTAATAAGGTCGGGGAGAAGGAGTACTTTGATGATTACGAGGCAACGTGGGCGGTGCTGCGGAAGGAGGGATTCCGTGGGTTTAAGGTCAATTGGGGTGAGGGTATGGAAGCTGTTAAGGAAGGTTGGGATAAGTTTGCGAAGAACGAGGCCAAAGCCGATGAGGGGCTAGTTTTTAAGATTTAAGAAGCGATAAAGGGAGAGATTGGCGTAAATGATTGGTGTACATGATCTAATCCTGATGCCTTCTATCCGACACTGGGTAATATGTACCAAACCTCTACAATAGTGCAACACATGTCGTGAAACAAGAGTACCAAAATCTTCAAAACAATGAAGTAATTGAACGTAAATCATTTAAATTCATCTAAATTTCAAGTCGCGAGGCGCATCATAACTTCGCAAATACCCCTAATTTGCCTACCATATAAATATCCAAATCCAGATGCCATGATACTCATGGATTATCTTAAACGCCATTACAATGCAAAGTGTTCCCGGCTTCATTCCTTTAAATCCAAAACACCGGCCGAGGGAAAGCCTAGGCTCTAGGCCCGCTGATATAAAATGGTAGTGGTCATGCTGTATCGTCTCCTAAAAAATATCGTAAATGATCACTATATAGTTAAGTGAGTTGTGGTATTCGTCTGCCATGCAGCATTAGTAGCTTCATGACAGGTACCTATCTAGGTACCGAATAGATAAATGCTGATGTAGAGAAGATGAAATGTTAAAAGGGGGTAAGTTGGAAAGGAGGGTCTCAACCCCTTGAAGACGAAGTGGAAGTGAATGATGAATGTTGAAACTTTGGTGGAATAAATGCCAAGAGCTGAGATTTGTGAGTGTCATGTATGAATTGAAGCTTTGCGCCTCAATTGTGCTTTCGGAACGCGAAGCGAACCAACTTGCAGGGAATCCCGAGGCCGGTTACATGCGAATTCCTGTGAGCTCATTAATCAAATTTAGCGCCTCTCGATCCGCCCGAGCTCCCTCTCATCAGAGCTTGGACGTCGACACCAACCCACTTCATTTCCCTCGGCATCGGAGGTGAGACATTTTGGGGAGGAGGGGGTGGTGGTGGCGATTGTTGTTTAATTTGCTTCCTCAGCCGAAGGCGATCGAATAATTCGCTCGAGATCATCTCGAAGCTCATTTTGAGAGACGCACAGGTCTCCCATCGTTCGCCATACCTAGCTAGTGTCCGCATGGTCTTTTCTAAACATGCTAGACTCCTCTCTAGGTTGTCTGCCCCAGGACCACCAGGGCGTGGCGGAAGAGGGGGTGGCGGCGCCTTGCCAAGTTCGACGAGTGGTAATGGCGGGGTGACACCAGCAAGAAGCAAATCTTCGGCATCACGAAGGACCGCGACGAACTGACTAGCCATGAAGAAGACACGTAAGGCATCGTGATAGGTATAAAAGGCGGTTTTCATCCCGCTATGGGAAATTTCGAATATGCGATCGAGGTACGCAATGGCATGCTCGAAGATGAGTAATCGGCCATAATCTGTCATATGAGGAGCCCTAGCTGAAGGAGCAATGCAATAAACATAACTGTACCGCAACTCAAGGTCAAATAACTCCCTCATACCAACGGGCAATGAGGTAGGGAGCGCCTCGGCCCATTCTCTCATATCTTGGCACATCTGCCAGATAAATGAAGTTGAGTCGTGCAGTGGGGTTGGTTCCGCTTGGAATAATGCTTGGTACCAATGTGACTGGGCTCGTCGTAGTTGAAAAAGTAAAAATGCTGGCTCGGATCCTGAAAGGATTTTACCAGTGATTGACGCTCGGCGACTGAAGGATGAAGGTCTTGGCCAAGCGACATTTGTAGAAGCATCAGTAAAGGAAAAGGCTCGTGCATGAACCATACTTATGGATCTTGATGAAAAAATTAGCACTTCTGAAACCACAAAGGGTAATTCATTTGCATACCTGTCTAAGGAATAAACACAGTAGAAAGTCTTCCGTCTCATGTCCAACACCGCTTTATCTGATAGTTGCTCAGGTGGAGGGTCCTGGTGGAACCCTAGGTCAATCACTGCCCTGGAGGTGAATCCTATTAAATGCCAACTGTCGAAATGGGTAGGGTCAAGCATCGAGTACTCCGTGAGAAGAATTAATGATTGGATTTGTGTCGTATACCCAGGCATCAATGCTCTATCGGCATATCGCAAGGCTTGTGAAACAAAGCGCAACCCATTATTATAGTGTTCGTCGTTCTTTACCCGACTCTGGGAGGTGGACGCTATGGCCAACACCATAAATACAAGCCAATAGTCGGAATCCTTGATTGTGCGATCTTGGAACGAATACATTTGCTCTAGTACGGTATAGAGAGTTGTCTCGGGGAATGCAGGATATAGCGAGTAAATATTCGCCATATAGTGTTGAACCAGAGCGATAGCATCTTGCCTAGAAGGTAGGTTCCAATCCACGATGTGCGGAAGAGGGTCATTAGAAGCCGCAGCTAGTACAAGGCGTGCGAACGTCATGTTGCCCATTGAGGGCTCAAAATCCCTTGTGGTAGCATTGATTGATCTATTTTCCATATTAGTGTTTTGTGTGATACGGAAGTTTAAGACTTCAATGACTCACAAGAAGCCAAAATCAGACATCAAAGAATTGACATCTGACATCTCTCGTTTCCGTGCGGCTTTTCGATATATAGCGGCTTTAATGGTTGCGAGCGAATCCTTCCGATCGGGCTCCAGTTGCGCTGGTGGCACCTCAGATTCATGTTGAGCGACTGAGGCCTTTCTCGACCGAGCGTAATCCAATCGCTTTTCTAGTTTTTCTATGCGAAGTTCGAGTGCGGCGACATAGCTAAGAGCGTTTTGTAAGTATACAATAAGGGGTATTAGATAATGAGTGAAAAATGAGGGGCCTCACCTCCGTTCCTTGCCTCTCGCGAATTGATCGTTAGCAGCCGAGCACTCATTCTCGCGACCAGCCTTTTCGCAGGCCGTGCATGCCGGGAGCTTCCCATCGCACTGGAAGCCTTGTCATTAGTATATGGTGTTATATTGTATTATGTAATAATCATTATAATAGGGCTGGTTGTCTACCTTGACTTTAGCTGCTCGACCTGTTCCTCATAGTTTAGCTTTAACATTCTGAGGTGATTTGTATGTAATATGTATGAGAGGACTAACATCTTGAACAGGCTGATACCGGTCGTGATACGCGCAACAACGGATTATCCGAAAAACTTGATCGAGGCATATTGCCCGTTGTGAAGTGAGGGCTCGAGCGGTATAGCTTCTCAGTTGTGGTTCCCCGTTATTCTAGGGTCTCGGCTGTTCTCTTTTAAAGTATAATATAGCGCGGCTTCAAGTGGAGATATAGTGTCCACAACAGCGGTAGTTATTCTAGCGTGATGAAGTATTAAAATCTGTGTGAGCGCGGCTCTTGGTAAGATGCGGTGGACTTAGATGATGACGTTTAGATAGGCATATTGAGTCGTTAATGTTATAGAATGAAAATAAGATATTGTGCGGCAAAACAGGGAAACGAAAGGGGAAAGTTGTTAGTAATAGGAGATATGAAGACTGTATTAAGAGTAATAAAAGTAATAATAGTTTGTTGTAGGATTAAGATTCTGAGGTATGCACGTGGATATACCGCCTTCTAAGCCTTGAATGTTGGGGTTCAAGGTTCAAGTGTACTGGTAGTAGAAACAAGGCGGGCTGATTATTTCGGATTGCCGTTATTAATACGGTCAACCAAGATGGGCTTATTTTCGCTATGGACAGTAATATCTGGCGTAGCCTGCAGCGTCCCGAGATGTGGGTCAGACCGTCTGTCCTACCATCTAAAACAAAGTAGAGGTGTAGAAGGTGCGGTGCGCGAGATATTGATAGCGGATAGCGGTAGACTGCGGAAGCTGGACGTATGTACAAACTACGTACCACGCTAACTGTGGGGGGGTTTGCGCCGGTTTGCGAACGATTTGAAGTTGCCCTTGTCGTAATTGTTTAGTGTTTAAGGTTACTTTCCTTACGTTCTTTCCCTGATGTCGAATTGATTATCTCACTATACATGGGTATAATGTACAATACATGGGTTCAACTTCGTCGGCTCCTTTCTAAGAAAGCTTAATAAAGCACAAGTTAAAAAGGAGAATCAGGCGACAGAAGTCTATTGTCTAACTGATGACTCGCGGGGTTTCTTTCTTCTCCGACCGCCAAAGGAATGCAGTGTGAAGACACTTGTTTAATTTTTGCTATTTCTGTCCTAAACTACCCCGGTCGTCAAACAATATCTACTCCGAGTAAGTGGGATCTTGCTGATGATGGGTACTTAACATAGATTACCGTATAGATCTCGCGCGCGTAATATCTACGCTAAGCGTAGGTGTGCCGGTACCTAACCGGGAGCTGAGCTCCTCCTTACGTCGGGGGAGGAATACCAACCCGGCTCATTCCCCCAGTTGAACCCAGTACCAGATTGGCGACCGGATGGGCGAACCTGCACAAAAACGTCAAACTTATGAAATCATTCCCGTTCCTTTTTGGGTACATTGGCGTCTCATTTAGGTCTCTCGGCCGATTATCAGAACAGATTCAGGAATCAACAGACCCGGTTGCTACGCCCCCATCCCACTTTGACAAGAAGATTCCATGCGCAATGCTGTAGACTTTCTGCTCCTTGTTGGTGGAATAGCTCTCACGGAATTTCCATATAGAGATATATAGTTGGTTGTCCAGCCCGCCACATGTCGCCTGATAGAACTGCCTCGCAAGGCAGTGTGACGGGCAGCCTCGATAAGGAGAAGTTCAACTCTGTTCTGTCAGGTTTGCAGTTTCGCGGTCGTCTCAAACGTGCATAGATGGATTGTGCACATGTTGGTTTGACATTTTATTAACCAACCGAGAAAAGTGAAGTTTGCGTGGGTACCTAGGTTATTGACATGTAGGTGCTTGTCTCTTCCACTAACTACGTAAATCACCACCCTATAAACATTGTAAGACGTAGTATAGATATTTGTAGTCATGTTAGTGGATCCTTAAAAGCGATGTGACAGTTGCAAAAAGGACTCAATTTGGAAGTGTCTCCAATATAATAAGTACCGTAGACAGAAGATGTATTCCAAGAATAGAAACGGAAATTTGTCGTTAGACTAGGGGAAAATCCATCCTGGGGCGAGTTTCGCCGCACGCGTGGGCTAAGTGGTATCGAACGAATCTGGCGGGACTTTGTAAATCCAGAGAGTTGCAAGTCGGAACTGAGATGCATAAAAATCAACAAAAACAGAATGAAACCGTAGCTGCACTGCTAATCAATTTCGATATCAAGCTTCGTGGCGAAGTCAATTGAAGGGATCAAAAAATGAAACGGTTGACTAAAGAAGGAATTACGAGCGAACCCTTCAAGGGGTTACATATCAGCAGAAGACCTACATAACCGTACACTAAGTAGCAAAGCCTGCGTACATATGTAGCTTAGGGCTGTTTCGTTGCCTATATACGTATTATGTTACGATAACTCTCACGATGATTACATAGATACATAGATAGATCGGAAAGAGTCCCGCGCCGTATCTAATCGGTGCTCTAATTTCCCGAGTACCTAAGTACCTAGGTAGTCTCATAGATATAAGTCTAAATCTAATATATCCTCATGGGTTGCGATATCCCCGTGCTTCATATATATACTTGGTGCTCTACGGCCGCTTCCTCTTTCCCGCACTTAATGCCCTGTTAGACTTGTAACTAAAAGTGTAAATTCGTTACATAAGGTACTTACGTACTGTAAGTACTTTACTAAGCAGAACCTATCTTGTGGTACGTCTGACTAAGTACAATCCTTAGGCTAACGGACGGGTAGCCCAGGCTAGTGCAGGTACATTACATAAGTTAAACACGCATACTAACGTTCGCATAATAGGTACATTAGAATACATTATATACGTATATACAATACACCGTTCATACGTAAAGGATGTACTCTAAAACCGAGAATGGATATTACAACCTCGACGGCGACGATTCTCCCTTCTTCAGCCGAATTTACGAGACTTTCTTCTCCGACGTCCCCAAAATTCAAATCCAAAACCATGATAAAGTAAAATTCAATCACCAACAACCTCCCACTCTCAAACGCGAACAAGAAGACAGTTGGCTTTCCCAGCTCCCTCCCCACCCCGCTTTCATTCCCGAGACCACGAGCCCACGAAGTTGTGTGCGACCAACGAATGATTTTCTCCGCGTCCCGGGATCCCAGGTGAAAAGGCACAAGCCGCTGTCTCACGACTCAAGAGATCAAAGGCCCTTGGAAACGATTCCCGAACCTCCCATGGATGCCTCTAGTGTTTTCCGCCAAGTCCAAGGCTTTGGGGCGTACAACCCGAGACCGCCGCAAGGCCCCCAGCAGAAGAAGACTGTTAAAGTGGAAGATCACGGCGACAACGACGGTGAAAACTCTCACCGAATAGCCCACACACTTACGGCTTGCTGCCGATGCCGCCAGGTGAGTACCTGTCCTGCGAGCTCTAGTGGAAGGATATTTGCCTGACTTAATTCAATTATTAGAGGAAAACACGTTGCGATCCCACACTGCCTCGCTGCCTACCATGCGAGCGGTCAGGCTCCACCTGCGAATACTTCGATACGGCAAAGAACAAGAGAATTAGTCGGTATTATGTTGTCAAGCTCCAGGAAAAGGTGCGGGCACTCGAGGCCGAGCTTGGTCAATTCACCGACGAAGATGACTTCCCAAAGAACCACGAAGATTTCATCCGGCCGGGCGGTCTGGTTCGATTGAATGAGACGGATGAGACACCTCGTTATCTCGGCCCTTCTAGTGGTATTGCCATGACGCGCATACTGATGGAAGAAGCAAAGCGGTATACAGATTCGAAACGTATATCAGAGCTAATACCGGATGTTCGGGGACGGCGCCAAACCGCCGCGCCTGGCACACGCATGCCTGGGACACGGTCGCAGTCTTTTGCCATGCCGCCGTCTCTATCAGCGAGGAAGAAGAGTTATCCTATAATCAGTGGCGTCGCTGCACAGAATCTCCCAAGCAGAGCAATCGCTGATAAACTGGTAGAAGTGTTTCATCAGCGGGGTGAGTTGATTTCTTTAACTGATGGGGGGACATCTCAACTAACTGGTTATCATAGCACAAGTGTTTACTCCGACTTTCCACGAGAAAGCATTGGAAGTGACAGTTGATGAGGTCTACGCTGGAAGTACAGATCCATATCAGAACTTTGTCGTTCGATTGGTTATGGCGACAAGTATGCAGAAACTAGATGCTACGTACGCGGGTCTTGCCGATAGCTACTACCTAGCTGCCATGCGATATTTTGAAGATGTCATCCGACCTAAGGATCTCAAGACTCTTCAATGCCTTATCTTAATTGGCCAGTATTCACTACTGACGCCTACTCGGACGGCTGTATACTACGTTATCGGCTTAGCGACGAGGATCTGCCAGCAGCTGGGTTTTGCCGACGAGAAGACCATTTCCGTAGGTGTAAATGACCCTTTGACTTTAGATATGCGACGTCGGTTGAGCTGGATCGTTACTAGCATGGAGCTTGGCCTTGCCTATAGTATGGGTCGTCCAAATGGATTCGCCAAAAGTGACGATATAAACGACGTCAAGTTCTTCGAGACCGTGAGCGACGCGAATATTCGCGAGACTGGAATTATTCCCGGACCTCCAGACGAGAAGAAACTAGTTGCTATACACTTTTGCAAGATGCGAATGCTTCAAGCAGAGATCCGCCGTACGTTATATGAAAAGAAGTATGCGGAGCCCAAGGATGACCGTAATCCATGGTTTGCGGATGTAGAGTCTCGGATGAACCAATGGTATAAGGAGTGTCCTGAGAACCCTCAGTGGTGTAAGCCTTGGTATGTATTGAATGTCAACCGACAACATCTGCCCCGTCGCGCTTGACTTAATTTTACTAACATTATTGTAGGTTTTCGGGACGATTCCACACTATGATAATATCACTTTACCGGCCATCGCCTCAGGTGCCTAAACCATCCATCCACGCGGCTACAAAATGTTTTGAGTCGGCTTCTTTCGTTATTGATATCTCGAGTAAACAGATGATGGCTGCCGCTGTTGATATTACCTGGGTGTTCATATTAACTCTCTACATGTCACTTAACACCCTTTTATGGAGTGTCACGTACCCCGAAGTTCGTGCACTACGTTCACGAGATGAAGTGCAAGAGTTGGTCAACATAGCTTTGGATATTGTTGACCAATGCGTTGAAAGATGGCCGGGTACCGCGGCGGCATCCCAATTATACTCAACCTTCGCCAAGGCCTGCCTTCAAAGTTACGATTCAAACGAGACTCCTGCGTTAACGAACTCGAGTTCGTTCAACACACCGGCATCTCAAACAGACACAAGTTCGCCTCCGCCATCTGAATTCTCAAATGCGACTACTATGTCTGCGGGCGGACCTCCTTTCCAGCCGCCACAGTTCGGTTATGTTTTTGGCTCGGGTCCAGAAGAGGTGAACGGTTATAAGGTCGAAAGCTTCCCCCCGCAGCCTACGTTTAGATCCAATTCTATTTTCCTCAATCCGGCCTCTAATGACAATACTGGACGTCGCTTCAGCTATTTCCCTCCCGACTTTACCCAGTCAGGAGATTTGCCGCTTATGGAGGAGTCGAGTCCTCCAGAAACTGATGCGACTGTGTCTCCACCTTATATATCTTCTACACAACATCTCCCGACGCCTCCTGAGTCAATGACTGCGGGTACTGCCTCTACACCAGCCATGGGAACCCCACTACTTGCCACACCAATGCTTTCAACTGCCAGTCTGGCCCAGACTCCCTCTGATATATCAACGCCCGGTACATTACCGCCGCAACAACACACAGCTGCATCAACCTTCAATATTCCAACATCTCAACAGCAGTCACAGGGGCAACGCCCTCTGCCTGAGGTCACGGACTGGTTGAACCCACCACCGCCGTTTATGTCGCCTTATGCTTTCGGTAGCGGATTAGGCGGTAACTTCTGGGCTGACTCCGGCGCAAATGGTTTTGGCGATATTGGCATGGACGATGTGCCGTTCTCCAATGGGTTCATGGCAGAACGACAAGGAAGCCTAAGCCAGGCGCAGCAGATCGAGCTTATGGATGTCCTAGAATCTGAAGGAATGACAGACATAGACACGTATCTAAACATGGGAATGGGATTTTCAAACAATCTTATGGGTAACGGGGAAATAAACTGGGGCGGACGCTCGTAAACTAAAAGGTTACTATTTAGGAGGCATATTCGCATTGTCGATCTATACGATTAGGAGGGGTTCATCCTTTTCACAATTTTCATTTTACTTAGGTTGATCTGGGAAGGTATATGTGGGGATACTTGCTGGTAGATACCATTTTCTGGCGTTTAGATAGTATGGGGCGAACGACTGTATGTTTGAATGAATGATTGAATTGCTATTTTGTCAAAATTTCTGGTTGAAGTTTGGTTATGTACCTACCTAGGGTATGTGATGAGTTGTGTCCAGTAGCCTGATCCTAATTCGATATCGCTGACGCCGTTGGGACGAATCTAATAATTTACTCGTGCAGGCCCGAGCATGTGGTAAGCCTCGACGCGTCGGCTCTCGCTAAGAGCGCCGTGGAGGTTGGGGATGGAATAACTATAAGTGGTGGAATTTCAACTATGGGGGATTTCTCCGCAACTAGTTATTCTCACTATACTAGTTCCAATGATACCCCGGACCCAGCGCCCGGGGTAGCGTCGTTGCCCCATCATCTCATCCCCAGAGACGGGAATCTGGCCCAGCAGTTTGGGTGAGTACTATATATCCAAAAATCAAGCACTCGGGTAGTAGATTAAGTCGTAGATCCTCGTAATTGGTGGATAGGATGTGCGTCCCGATAGCTTGGATAGATTTCCCCACCGAGCTGAGCTGCTGACTAGAAGCTATCGTGTTAAGCATTCGATCAAAATGGGAGGCGGGGTAGTCGCTTATAGACGAAGCGAAGGTATACCCTGGCCGATGGAGTGCACTCTAGCGAGGCTAGCTATTCTCAGCTGATTGAGTCTTTATAGCTCGATGTATATATACGAAAGAATTTCCTCCATTCCTAACTATATCCTCTCTTCCTTGGCCAGTTACCGTTATATCACGATTTGAAGCTTGGCTTCGCTATTAAGATGGCGAGTTCAAAGAGACTCTACAACTGGTAAGTTTTACGTATTTGTATCTAATTGGGAATGCGAGGCTAAGATTCAACAGGTACATTGCCCTTGTGGCAGCAATGTGTATGGTATTGTATGGTTACGATGCCTCGGTCTTCAACGCTGCCCAAGGTTCGGATAATTGGCTCGAGTGGTTTGACCTTGATACGGTATGTACCCCCACCCCCGAAAGGATGGTTTGAGTCTAGCTAACATATATGGCTTGTAGAAAAAAGACGCGAATTTGATCGGATTAGTAAATACGGCTTATACCATCGGCGCTATTGTTGCCGGTTGGTTCTTCGGCGGCCCGACTGTAAGTTTCGGCCGTGCGTTTGGTGTATGAATTAACGCTGACAACCCACAGGCGGATTACTTCGGTCGACGAGTCGGCATGGCTGCGGGCTGTGTACTGACCATCGCCGCTACCTTCATGCAAGCCTTCGCTCCGTGGCATAATCTCGGATGCTTCATCGGCGGACGTGTACTAATTGGTATTGGCCAGGGAATGGCTCTTAGTGCGCGAAATCCCTCATACCTACCTTTTTTATAATATCGGGTTGACTAACACTCAACTAGCCGCCGGACCAATTTACATTGGCGAGGTCTCGCCACCCGAAATCCGTGGTCAAATCATGACCTTCTGGCAAATGTTCTACAGCGTCGGTTCCTTCATCGCATACTGGATCGCCTACGCCTGCAACGCCAACAAGGAGAAGCTCGGTCATTGGGATTGGCGTATGGTCGTCATTTTCCAAATGCTCGTACCTATTATAATTATCGTTCTCCTACCCTTCCAGCCGGAATCCCCACGATGGTGGATCAAGCGCCACAACAACATCGAGGAAGCTAAGAAGGCCCTTCGAAAAATCCGCGAAACGGAACAGGATGTCGAGTTCGAGGTTCTTGCTATCCGCGAAGCTATTGAGTTCGAGAATGAGGCCGTAAGCGGATCATACCTTGCCTTGTTCAAGGATCCATCTGTTCGCAAGCGTCTATATCTCGCCTTTATTCTGAATGTCGGACAACAACTTTCCGGCCAAGGCACGCTGAACTCATACTCGAGCGCCATCTATAAGACAATATGGACCTCTTCCCAGACTATCAATTTGATCAACGCGCTAAATGCGACATGCGGAATCCTCTTTACTCTCAACGCCGTATGGACTGCTGACAGATTCGGTCGACGATGGCTATTTATCGTCGGCGCCATCGGAATGGGAATTTGCATGATGATCGTACCGGTCGTTGGAATGACGACACCCAATGTGATCGGAGCTAAGGGCGTGGCGACAAAAACACAACCCGTAGGAATTGCCATTGTATTCCTATTATTCCTCTTCATCTTTTTCTACAAGCCGTCCTGGGGCGCGACGACTTGGATCTGGACCTCCGAAGTATTCAGTATGAATGTTCGAGCCCAAGCCGTAGGCATGTGCTCTCAGATGCAAAATGTCGCGAACACCATCTTCCAACAATTCTTCCCCATTTTCTTGGCCAACACGGGGTTGAAGTGCCTGTTCTTCTTTATGGCAATGAATTTTGTCCTCGCAGTTTTTGTGTGGTTCTGCATCCCCGAGACTATGAAAGTTCCGCTCGAGGAGATCGATGCGCTTTTTGGTGGTCAAAACCACGTAGAGAAGGGTGGACAAATCCTAAATGCCACCGAGGCGCACCACGGGAATGACGAAAAGAACAGCGTTGAGATCCAGCAGAATGAATCTCCGAGGAGGGTTGATGTTTAATATGATATGGCTTAATTATATTTGAAGCGAGGAAATATAGCGACTCCATACCCAAATCTAGTTTTTGAAAACTAATAGTTGTATTCTTGATCCAAGCGAATCTAACCGGTGATTACAATGCGTATCGAAACATAACCTACTCCAAATTAGATCTGGAATGCCCCAATGAAGGGTAGTGAACTTACATTATTTTTATCAGTTACATCCTCGAAACCTTGGAGATTGCTCTGCCTTTTCATCTCGGCAATTTCTTCCTCCGATTTGCCCTCTAAACCCTTGTCTCTTCTCTTGTTTTCAAGGACGTGAAGTATGCGTAAGACTTGGTTCAAGACCAGGTTTAAAATAAAACCGCAGAGCATAGCCACGATGCCACTATGATAAGCGGGCGCTTCTGTGCTTTTGAAAAATTGGGGTCCTGCAATCTGGCCGACGCAGTAACAGACAAAGACCCAGCCCGAAGCCACTGACCTCTTAGTGCTACCTGCAATATTGGTTGAAAGTAGGCCGAGGATTATCATGAATCCAACGGGATACGTGCCCTTCATCACATATATTAGACTGGAATGAAAGAAAGAAGACCCGTAGAAGAGGGCGATTGTAACTCACCAGCAACCAGACCCCTACAAGTCGGCCCCACCTACTTGTAGGCTGAAGCTGGTTGATCAATACCGTGCCTACAATCTTTAATCATTATTAAAATTAATGCGTCAATTCAGGGTCGAGGTGTACATACTGGAGGTATCATGGCAAGAGATCCGATATGCAGACGAGAATTACGTAATCGAGCAGCCAAAAGACCTGAACCAAGTTGTGCCACTGCTTGAACGGCGGATAGAGGCAAGTTTAACAGAGTAGTCTGCAATGGAGTAAATCCAAAACCTTGAATAATCAAAGAGCCAAACGAGAGGCCACCGGATGCGATAGCGTTGACAAAAGAGATAAGGCCTATAACGATGACTTTGGGGTCGGTAGCCGCTTCTATAACCTGTGCATTCACAAAACGGCGAGACTTGGTGCCGGTTTTGTTTTCGATTACTCGTTGAATAGCGACGACTTTTTCGTCCTCATCTAACCACTTGACGCTTGTTGGGCTGTCTGGCACGAAAAGTGTAAATGCGACTCCCCATATGATAGTAAGAGCTCCCAAAATAAGGTAGATGTACTTCCTGCAGCAGTGTTAGCATTAGGAGTTATTGGGTAGGTATTAACTCCAGTGTAAGAGAAAAACATCTTGTTGGAAGCGGTATATAATAGATTTCATACCAATTAGACAAAGCGCCTTGAATATGGCCAATCCCATAAGCCAGCAAGGTTCCGACGAAACTGCCAACGCCAAGGAAAGAGATCCAAAGAGCTGAGCGACCAGCTTGTTCTTGTCTAGTCCACCATATGCCTGTGACGGCAACGAATCCAGGCGAGATAGTCGCTTCAACAACACCTAACATGAACCGTACGGTAGCAAGTCCGGCGAAAGATGAGCATGCTGCTGTTGTCATAAGAATCGCGCCCCATAGAATTATATTGACACCAAGAAATTTGGCTACTGGAAACCTCTGAATGATCGCAATGCCGGGATATTCAGCGACGAGATAACCTATAGCTCTTAGTATATACTATCAATAAGTAGGTGCGGTAAGTCCCCACCAAAGTAGAAAATAGAACTGGCCCATGAATAATCTTGGCCCTGGAGTTTATTGTCCGGAATGATGCCGTAAACTGATGAATAACCCAAAGACGTTTTGTCGATAAATTGTAGAGCATAAGTAATGCAGAGAAACGGTAAAATTCTGTAATCAATCTTCCTTCGGACTTTACGCGATGTTTCCTCGTCTGCCGCGACGCTTGTTAAAGCCTTGACGGCTAAGCCTCCTGCTTCATCCTTAATATCCAATTTCAACGCTTCAGTATCATGAACACTCGATGAGGCGGCGAAGTCCTTTTGTTCTATGGGCTCCGAAGTCATCTTGGTTATGTCTGGGCCTCGGTATTATGATGTACCGAATTCACTCTTTTTACCAACGGAAGCTGTCTCGAGTCAAAGTCATACGCCTATATCGGTTAACTAGTAAATGGAAACTATCCATACTTAAGTATTTATATATCAATTAAATATTCTCATATCTCGTATCTTGTAGCAGTTCCGACGGCCAAGTCCGATGAAAGTAGACCATAACAATGAACTCCAATTTTAGGTAATCGGATAGACAAATCGGCAAGTGCCTATTATCTTCAAGACTAAAAGCGATCTCCTTGAAATGCGACTAACTGACGTGCGTATCGCCCTAGCCATGTGCTTCCCTGGTAGGTAACTACCCTAAAGGGGAAGTCTCAGGCAATCGTCGCAGAGCTCGCAGACACTAAACGTGTGGGGTAGATAGGTACCCGATTAGGGAGTTGCAATGCCTCGGGACCTCAGTGTCAGGGTAATAGATAGGCTAATTGCAACTTGAACCTCGAAAGTCTTGGGAAGTCATCAAGGTTCACGCAATCACGTGTTTAATGTTCTTCTCTTCTTGAATCCTTGGATAAAGAAAATATTCCTTACCTTTTATTTCATCTTGGTATTTTGATGTTGAAGCCGGAAGTTACCAATAGTCGAAACTATCGCAATGGACAACCAATTCGACGACTTCGTCTTTATCACACATGAAGATGCTGACTTAGCTCAATCTAAGCCGGGGTACCTTAGCGAGATCGGAGATTTCATTAACAGCATAGCCGATGATTTATGGCCTGTCAATAAGAAGATTCACGACAACCCAGAGCTCGGTTACGAGGAGTTTATCGCCCATGAGACCTTGACGAAATTCATGGCTAGTAGGCCAGGATGGAAAGTCACACCATCTGCCTATGGATTGGCCACGGCTTGGGTTGCTGTCTTCGATAGTGGGAAGAAGGGTCCGGTCGTGTCTTTCAATGTAGAAATGGGTATGTCATGATGGGACCCATTAGTAACGTATTCTAATCGAAGGGTTCAGATGCATTGGATGGCATTGGGCATGCCTGTGGTCATAATCTTATTGCTACAGCTTCTGTAGCTGGTGGATTGGCGACAGCGGAGATAATGAAAAAGCATGGATTGAAGGGTAAAGTTGTCATGTTCGGAACTCCCGCAGAAGAAGGTAATGTTTTTCGTTTTTGTCCCGTGAATGATATCGCCCTGGCTGAGATCATTGGAATTAATGCTATTTTGTGAAGGATGTGTTCTGACTTATTACAGGCGGAGGCGGCAAAATCAAACTCTTGGAAGCCGGGGCGTATAGAGATCATAATGTTGATATCAACTTGATCTCTCATCCTGGAATCACTAAAGATACTGCTCTAATGCGAACGTCTGCGTACACTGCGTTCAAGGTTGAATATTTTGGTCGGGAGGCCCGTAAGTGACCTGAAATGCCTAAATTTTAGGGGTGGAATGCTCATCCCGGGTGTGTAGATGCTGCAGCGAGCCCTTGGCTGGGTATTAACGCGCTAGATGCGTTAATTACAGCGTATAATGCGCTATCTGTTCTCCGCCAACAGACGATGCCAGGGGATGTTATACAGGGCAATATCACAGATGGCGGGGTTCGACCTAACGTAATCCACGCATACACGGCCGGCAACTTTGTGACCCGCGCAAACACCCAAGAGAGGGTGAAGGAGTTGAAAAAGAAAGTTGACGCTTGCTTTGAAGCAGGATCAACAGCGACAGGCGCAAAATTTCAGATGACTCCGGTGCAGTCTTATGCAGACCATGTTCCTAATCGAGTGCTAGGTGCTTCTTATCGAAAGTATTTCAATGCGCTTTCGCCTCCTCAGCCGATTCCGGGAAATGATGACCTTGGAGAGATTGAGGGTCGGACAATGGCTAGTACTGATCAAGGAGATATAAGCTATGCAATGCCCAGCTTGAGCGCAGGATTTGCGATTCAACCAGGTCCAGGAGGGAATGGACCTCACAATCCAGAGTTTGCTGGGGCAGCTGGAACCAGGGATGCATTTGAGAGGTGTTTGAGAGTAGGGAAAGCGCTTGCAGGTACAGCTACAGATGTTTTGACGGAAGATGGTCTTCTAGCGAAAGTGAAGAAGGAATGGCAGAGGGATATTAAACGAAATTAACGCCGAAAACTGGGGGTTTGTATAGGGAGCGTCTTTACTTATGAGACCAACAAGAAATCATTTGGTATCAATTGGCCAGCAAACCAATGAAATCGCGGAGTAAATAATTGGGAAATCTGAAGGTTTTCATGTTGGCCAATAGTCCTTCCTGATTAAGAGTAAAGTATATATGTATGTGATCGCTACTTCGATTATTGTGATTGTAAGGTGCGAACGTTGCTCAGCTTGGTTGGAATTGGGAGTAATGAGGTAGTAGCTCTGGAACAGCTGCTGGAATTCAAAATACAAGGGAGGATCGACTAAATTACAGCGCTAATAAAGAAGGAAGAACCGCTGTCACGTGGCGATAGAGGGGACGTAATGGACTTTTTAGTATAGCGATAAGAAAATAATCTAAAGAGAATAACCGCCACACCGAGTCACCGACGACGACGCAATTGATTTATTTTCTACGGACAGCTTTGGCTTCCTCTTAAGAGCGACGAATAGTAGCTATCGCCAGTATTTCGCGAATCGCATGAATACATTTTAGTTGGCAATTCGCATCCTTTCGTACCATCAATCGAACCACCTATCATCATACCTACAATACCTAACTAAATACATCTAACGTCATTTCTCGAGAGCGACTCTACCACCAATGCGCGATGGCCAAAAAGAATAAGAAGCCCGCAGTGGCCGATTCTCCCCCTATGGAGCCACAGAACACCGCAGAACCCTCGACAGCATCTTCGACGAATAAGAAGAAGACTCCTTCACCTGCACCTCAATCCGCGTCGTCCTCATCTTCTGCGCTTGTCATTTGCCGAAACAAGTGAGTTAAAACTCGCGTCGCATTCTTCTAATAGGACTGCATAGAACTTATATGTAACTTACTATTATAGGCATTGGCGCTACATATCCTCCTTCCATGGCCCCTGGTTACAATTGCCTCTCGAGGTTCTCGAGATGCTCGCCAATGCCAATTACTACATGCCCTTACCACGACCTGTTGACCCAGCAGTGTTCTACGATTTAGTCAAGATCAGACAGCTCGTCGATAATGCTACGGACTTGGCCGTTAGAGCCGCTAATGGAGTCACGTCTTCAGCCTTGTCCAATTCCTTAGCCGGGGGAGCTGCGCATCATATGCAAGCATTAGGTCTCGGGTTTGGAAACAACGGCGGCGCAAAATTGAGTCCTGAACGCAGGTTTCGGATGAGGGAGCAAGCCACCCAGAAATTGTCTCGCGCCTATCATCTTGATGAAATCGCGTCAAGTGTCGCTACCATGCAGTCTACTTCGACTCTAGAGAATGTTGCTGGCCTTGTTTTGCAGAGAGCACCCGATGACCCTGATGCTAACTATGTTCACTTTTTCCATGAAAAGATACCGTCCAGGCAACTGGCCGAATGCACGGACTTCCGCGCACTCGATCTTATTATTGGAATGCGACCATCTGACTGTGAACCCCTAAGGACTCGTGCCATTGTTCGGATGTTTAAGGAGGATTTTGAAGGTGCTGTTCAGGATCTTACGTCTGCCCTTGGTGTATACCGTCTTCAGCAGCCGCGACACAAACCCGAAGTGGATGAGTCGATGCAACTAGAACAGAAGACACGACGGCGGCGAGACTTACCCCCTCTTGATGAGAGGGACCAACCGAGCAGTACTGAAGTACAACTTCTATTTCAACGAGCCGGTTGCTATCTTACTTTAGCTTGCGACCATGTTCCATTTGCACTTCCTGATTCGTTTGTGGAGCCGAATAGTAATTCGCAAAACGGTACGAATGGTACGAATGGTTCTAGCAACGGCGTTTCTAATGGTACCACCAATGGCATCGCCGATAGTGACGCAGTGCTACAAGAGGCAGAAGGCGACTCGGAGGATAAAGGTCCAACGAAGAGGCAGCTCGAAATGCGCAAAATAGTGCGGGTCTATGCCAAGCGTGCGCTACGAGATTACATGGAGTATTTCAAACACTTTCATTATTCACCTAACCTACCTATTGAAGTATCAGATGACTTTAGTCGCCAAGTAAATCAAGCAACACATCGCAATAGGAAGTATTACGGTCAATCTCGTTACACGTCCCAAGATCCAGGTAGTCCTACAGGTGCCTCACCCAGCCATACAGTATATGAGCTATCGGCGCTGTTCTCAGCTACGCCACCAGCGGATTTACCACCGTATCCCTCCACAGAACTCGTATCACCCGCTTCCGCGGTTATGGAGTTGGTTGAGACAACCACTGAAGTTGTCACCTACCATCCCTTGCTAACCGATGCGTTGCATTCGCTTTTATTGTGCCACACGCTCATTCAGACGTCGGCCAAGGAATTGCAACGCCATGCACATATGGTAGCTCGACTTGCCCGGCTTGCCGATGGCTATCCGGTATTTCAGGCTAGTAGATCTCCTGCTCGAGCAGATTGGATTGAGGTTCTCCGTAGGGCGGATAATTGGATCGAGCTCTCTGCAAGTTGGGAAGCACTTTGCGCTCCAGCGCCACTCCCAACTCCTATGTCGGCTTCCGGCGTATCGGCCACAACAGCTAGCATGAATGCTATGTCCATCACTGGAGGCAGCCCTACTGAATCGGAGGACCAACGTAAGGAGCGCATGCGGCAGCAAGCCATAATCGAAGCGCTCGAGGATGAGCGTGTCAACGATGAGGCGAGTTTTAAAGCCGCGATCCTTGCGCGTCAACGCCGGGCCGAAGCGGACCACGCAAGCTCTAGCAATGGCGGCGTCCCTAGTCCGAATGCTGGTCCCAAGAGATGGGCTGTAGACGATGGTAGAGAGTACCCTATCCTAACTGAGCGCGCGGAAGCGGTCGCAAGGTGGATACGTGAGGCTCCGACGGGATCTGGCGCTGGTAGCAACAAGCGCAAGAAGAAGCCGAGAGCTGCGAAGAAAACTACCGAACCTGACAAGTCGGATACCCCGGAAGTGATCTGAGCTCGCTAGTTATAGTGGCCCGCCTCTTCAACATAGCTATTAGCGTATTGAATAGCTCTACTTCGTAGTATATATGTAAAGCGCGAAGCTTTAATGTTGCCGTCTTCTCCCAACAGACGGCGTGTCAAGTGTAATAACCATGTATTATGTTGGCCTTTAATTGTGAGGGGGTTTCCACGTTGTCTTATAAGTCGAGTGGATCGTTCCACGTCGCATTATGACAGCGTGTCTATTAGAACGCCGCCATCGCCGACGACCGTGCTTTATGACGTCATTGAAGCTCGTGCATTTAGGTGGACTATCACGAAAGTAAGTAAGCCCTTTTGTTACCTCTCAATCCCCCAGCTAGCCACAAGAGTCATTGAGGAATTAAAATAATGCCACATGTTCTCGTAAACCTCTTTGACCTCGAAGCCTCATTATCGTCAGATAAACTGTTGTTTTAATGTGGTTTTCGGTAGATGCCGGTATGGTGTTATGTAAAGTTCGCGACTAGATTCTCGTTTATGTGAATAAAGTGAAACCGGAGCTTATGGTCCTTGCCTCGTTTGTTGCATGATTGGACAATGCCTTCCATAGTTCTTGCGGGGACAACCCGGTTGTCCTTTTCCAAATCCCATCTTCCAACTAACATAATTCCGATGATACCAATTTACCCTTATTTTCTCTTCTTTTCCCATTTCTAAATGAAAGATAATTTTAAGGGGCTTCGCAATGCCTCTTAACAGCGGGCATTCTTATTTCTTCAATCTCCCTTTAGAGATCCAATGGTGGATACTACGATATCTTGGCCCGTGTGACCAGGCCTCATTCCTACAGACATGCACCAGAGCTCGGGATATCGTAGAGCCATTACTTTACACCAAGGTGTATACGAAGATTGGCACTTACAATGACAGTACCGGGCTGGTCGACCTTTTGTTCCGGCGACCTCATATTATTCGCTCCATACACATTCTTATCCTAGATGAATTCCACCCGGTCGCTTACAGACAACTTATGGCTATTGAGTTCCCTAATCTCGAAAGCATTATTATGCACCACGAAGGGGAACCCCTAAGTATTGATGATGAGAGGAGGCGTTCCATGAATGAATTTGTTAAAGAACAGCCCAACTTGACAAATCGTAGGTCTCACATAGTTGAACTGAACATAAACCAGTTGCTAAATAATCATAGTGACATTCGCGATTGAGCCAGAAAACCCGTCCACAGTTTTACTCGAGCAGGATGATGCCATATTGTTTCGCCATAGAAAGCTTCGGCGTATACGGATCTCTCACGTCGACTTCTCTGCGTTTGGTGGGCTAGACGCGGACTACTTCCCCCATTCGGATTTGAAGAGACTCCTAGTCGATTCATGTTGGTACACCTATGGCGCATTAGCGCAGCTATTATCCCCAACAACTAAGTTAATTAGTCTCCTGCTGGGCCATAACGCGCAACTACCCTTCTCGGAGAGGCTTTATCCTGCACTATTGGGTCCGGTTCGGGAGACTTTACGAATATTGGACCTCACATGGCGACACAAGATACCCCTCGGAAACGAAGGAATGGATTTCACGCGATTCCCGAACCTTCACTTTCTTCGGGTGCCCCCTATTTACCTACTAGGAACTGCTTATACGGATAATGCGGACCTGGAAGGCCTTATTCGTTCAAGATTCCCACCAAATCTCAAGATGCTTCTCTTGGAGAATATCGTGCCTCGTTCTATCAGGGTCATGGATGAACAAGGAGTCGTGTTCCCCGGATACCCACGCCCAGGCTTCACTCTTGAGCTAACACTTCTTCCGCATGACTATCACTTGATTCGATTCTTAACCACAGAAAAGGACCATGTACTACCGCTACTGAAGTACGTCCTCATGTATTATATGGAGTTCTTACAAGACCCTGCAGGCATTTTTTCGTTGGCTAAAGACCATGGTATCATGCTTAGTCATCTATCGGGTTCCGATCACATAAATCATTTATTAGAATGGTTAGATGAAATGTGAAGTGCGAAGGACTCCGAACTCAAGACTGTTACGGTTAAATCAGCATGAGATACATAGCGAGGGAGTTCGACTTATTACGGATGTTTATACCAAGGTTGTCTGTACTTAGCGCCTATTCTGAGCTGTATTTTATTAGCTAACATTAGCACCCTCCCCTATAATAAGACATAGTTGAGCTGATTCTGCCCCAATGTGATCCTAACGACCCACAAGTATGCAGATGTCGGAAGATATAGGGCAATAGGATTCAAACTACCATTACCCCCATTTCCAAGTTGGCAATGACTTCGAGCTACCCATGGTCGGACCTGAGAAATAGATAGCACTTGTCGGACCATACTTAGGTAAAGTAGCACGAACGGGTCCAAAATAGATTGGCCAATGGTGTCTGTTCCACAGCGCCACCTGTCGCATCGTCAATCGGACGTCCGGGATGGATAGCCAGGGAAAGTACCCCTCCCAACGCTGTCGTCGCCGACCATCTTCTTTAAATAATTTTATGGCGTAACTCCATGTGATGAAGAAAGCCCCTGTCCACTTTCTCTCTTATTCGTATCCACATGCCAACCTATTAAGAACATTCAATTGGGACCTTTCCACTCTTATACCCTTTATCATCGTCTCTCCTAAGCCCCGCAATCCTACAAGTTTACCTCACCAATCCAAAAATTCCCAGGAGTCAATAGTAGAGCAACAACCACGCGAACCACACAAACAATGGCACCAGTAACAGAACTAATCCTCCTTCCCCTCTCCCCCAACGCCTCTCCCGAAACCATATCCTCCGTAATCGCAACCAACACAGCAACCCTCCTAGCGCAACCCGGTTGTCGCCGAGTCCGCGCATCGCGCGTTCATGAAGATGCTTCCAAGCAGCGCTTGTTCGTCGACTGGGATAGTCTAGAACAACACCGCGCCTTCGGCTCCAACGACGAGGAATACGGTCCTTTCCGCGCGCGCATGGCGGGGATCGTGGATACGAGTGCGGGACCCAGGAAGCCGCCTTATCATGTGGAATTCGCGCCTGCGCCGCCGAGTGTGCTTGATGGGAGTGGTAGAGCTAAAGCTCCTGTGGCGGAGGTGTTGCATGCGTATTTCCCGAGTGATGTAAATGAGCAGGCTAGAGCGCGCATCGCGGGTACGGTGCATGAATTCGTAGCTGAGTTGGCGAAGTTTGCGGAAGGGTATACGAGGGAGTATGCTGTAGGCTGGACGGTGGAGAATGATCTTGAGTTCAAGGGGGAGAAGACTCGCGCCCTGCTACTCGTGGTTGGGTGGACTAGTGTTGAGGCGCATTTCAAGGGGCGTGAGGACGAGGGTTTCGCGAAGATTATCCCGATGATTAGGGGGCTTGAGGGGCTTAAGGGGTTGGAAATGTGTCATGTTGCTAACACGACGACGGAGAAGAGTGCTTAGACTGCGTTGAGATGATGCGGTATTTCTTAAGTTATCTACTGGGGGTATTCGGCGGAAACAGGAGACTGGGGGTGGTTACTGGGCAAACTCTCACTTATCATTAGATTAACCCATGCCATCCATAGCTTAATAGGGCCAACAAACACTATATTCATACGATATTCTTTGTATTCAGTCCTCGCCTATGATCGTAGAGCCCACAGCCATGCTCTCGATATTTTCGGAATGCAATGAGCTCTTATGGCGATGTTATCCCAATTCTATACCCGGGCACTATTCGCCGTTAATATCTACGCAATATCTCATTTTTATATTCTCTGTTCCCCCTCGCCTCCGATATCTTCCTGGATTTTGCTGTTTTTTGCTCGTTTCTTGCATCTCCTGCTGGCCTGATTAATAAGCAAGCCCCCTTTCTATAGATTAGCTAATCCACCACTCACGTAAGCAGACAAAGGAAAAGGAGTTGGAAGTTATCCAAATATTAATACTCTAACTATATACTACCGCGTCTATTCCAGTTCCTTGAATCGCTTATGCTAATCCACCATAACGTATTGGGTATCTGTCTAATCCCTGAGATGTCCCAAGAAAAGAAAAACCAACTATCCAAAGCTTCAACCGCTGAAAGGCTACCTAAGTCAAAACTAAATATGTACGTATAAGATATGTCGATCCAAAAAACGCCAGCAGTATGCTCCCGCCTCACAGGACCTTAGCCACATCATCCGGGTCAATAATGTCCTGTTCCCCGTCATCAAGCTCGTCCTCCTCCATACATGTTCTCCGTAGTCGCTCGCGTATAACCGGGTCCTGTTCCAATTCCTGCCAGACCTCCAAACCCCACTCTTCTAAACTGTCCTCGAGACTCCTTCGCTTCCATGGTGGCCATTTCCATGTACCCGCGATAATCATGTTACGTTTTATCGTCTTGTATACGAGTTCGATGGAGATGAGCGCGAGGACGATAACGAAGACTATTGCCCACCATAGCGGGTCCGTACCAAAATTGTCCGTGAACCCTTTTCGGCCTGGATAAGGACTTGATTGTAAAGGATATACCCCAGAGAGAAACGCGTTCCAAGCCCACCAACCGGTAAAGGTCACACCAAAAGCTCCTAGCACAATGGCTGTCTTGTGATGTGTTTCGAGGATACTATGTAATCGTAAGTAGACTGTCGGTTAATGTGGACTTTGACACACTCACAAGATCTTCCAATTGATCCATATAACCCCGACGGTGAATACCAAGTCGCCCAAAGCAAAAAGCGAATCGTCGCGAGCTTGACCAAATACGCTGTACGCAGCCCATACACCAAGCCAAACCAAAGTACCCTCCGTGGCAGCCGCGGCTATCCAAAATACGAATCTTGTTATGTTTAGTTCCCTATTTCTCTGCCCATGTACGTATAATTCAGGAACAGCTAGGAGCGTTTCCGCGCTAAGATCCTGTTCCCATATACCCAAGCATATCACACAAAGACTTGTGAACAGAGCGTTGAATACAGTCAAACTCCAATTTTCGTAGAGACTGGTTCCCGTATATCCGTTGTAGCGCTGGTACATAGCCGTAGGTAGGTAGAAGAACATTTCCTTCCAGAATGTAGTTAAAATGAATTTCGCTGTCCGAACGTAGTTCCAACGGCCGTGAACGAGAAGCAAGCGTTGCAAAAAGCGGAATTGTGCGATGGCATAATCCGCCACACGGGCTGCCTGCAAACCCTCTTTTCCCGAAATTCCAACTCCTACATGGGAAGCAGATATCATTGCCAGATCGTTTGCACCATCACCAATGGCAAGGGTCAGAGCTTTAGGTACTCGTTGCCGTATCGCTTTGACAATCATGGATTTCTGGGCAGGTGATGCACGGCAACAAATAACAGAGTCAATCGAAGGGATTAGGGTGTAGAAGAGGTCTGTAAGATGTACTGATTGTTCGATAACAGCGAGAGTCTGGCCATCGATAACGACCACGCTGTGAGCACATCCTGTTGCGATGTCCTCAGATATATCGGTGATCTGTGTCTCTACTGAGCCTTTTGACGAGTCCAGGATGAATATGTCAGAACCAGGGCGGCATATCCGCGCTGAATGAGCAATATTGATAGCTGTTTCACGTTTGTCGCCTGTAAGCATCCAGATTTTGATGTTCGCACGACGGAGTTTGTCGATAGTTTCGGGCACACCAGTTTGGAGCTTATCCTCAATTGCTGTCGCTCCAACGAGATCAAACGATTGTTCAATTAATTCACCAGCTGCTTCGATCATATCCTGTCGATTCACCAAGCTTGTAGTTGCGTCATTATATATCTTCTTCCATGCTCCATACTCGCTCTCTGTTATAAATTTTCGCGCGAACACAAGGGTTCGTAAGCCTTCAGTAGCAAAATCGTCCAGGTGTTTAAAGCATCGGCTGAAAACCGTTGATTCGTCGTAAAGGGAAGGATCATCGAGAAAACTAAACTTGTCGGGGGTTGGTCTAGGCGATGGCGGACCTAAAGTGGATAGCGTCTTCGTGACATCGAGAGATGTGGTTCGCACAACAGACGGTGGACGAGATCTGTCATCGGAGAGACGCGTCCTGAACCCTTCCGCAGATTTGCTCCTTACTATCGCCGGAATTTGGAGGGAGGTTGGAGATTGCGCGGGTGCTAGGCTATTTCGATTTAATGCAATACTCCGCCGTAAAGTCATGCTTGGACGACCGCCAAAACTATTTCTCACTTCCAGCTGTTCGCTTCTGCGGAGCAATTCGCGTTCGACTTCAACGCTTTTACGAACCTCCGTTGCTTTTTGCAACGCCATGTCAGCCAACTTGAGTCGGGGCAAGATCATTGAATCAGCACCCTTGCAAAAAATACATATTCTCCCATCAGGAAAGCGGACGATAATCGACATGCGCTTTCTCTTGCTGCTAAACTCGATGACATCCAAGATATCATACACCTCTGTCTTCTGTTCGCCGTCCCCAATATCAATCCGTAAGGTTACGATTTGAGACGATCGATGAGCAACTAAATATCCTAGTTCATGGGCAGCGCGGACAAGTGCCAATTCATCTGGCGACGAAGCCTGAAAATCGACAACTCCATCTTTGACCTCTGGCAAGCATGTGTGACAAAGGGCCATGCATAAGATGTAATCCTTGGCTTGCTTTGCAAAACGTGACGTCGGCCTAAGCGTAATATATTCCAATAGATCTTTCGTTGTGACGTCAGGTTGCGGCAGATCCGGACGGCCGGGCGACCTCCACTGTGATGACGACCTTCGCTCAGATCGAGGAGTGAAAACTGACGATGGTGAGGAAAGGGGATATAGCTCGATGTCCTCATGGATGATGCTAGCAACCTCTCTGGACTTTCGTGGCGCTACGAGGGCGTCGTCGGCGTTAAGATCAATTTCCGCTGTTGTCGCCACGGCTTCGGACTGAATATCCATTTCGTGTAACCACGATGTCCCCGCAATACTCATCTTACGGAATTTCATAACATTTTCCGTCAGCGTACCAGTCTTATCAGAGAAGATATAGCTGACTTGACCAAGATTCTCTAAGATGGTATTGGTATTGCAACGAGCTGGTGTATCAGTTGCCTCATGGTACATTTCCACATCGTTGTTCAACAGAAGCATCTGTCCGATTCTCGTAATCTCTAGGGTGATATAGAGCGCGAGAGGGATAACGTTGTTAAACATGATAGCATAACCAATGATGATCTGCTTAAACTCAACAGTAGCCATAGATATATACCAAGAAAATTGTTCGGTGGACCCTCTCCAGATAATATACCCCATGGAACATCCAACAGTCAAAATAATAACATAAAGTGCGAGGGAGATAACAATCTTGTTGGCGATAAATTCCAAGGCAGGCTTTTTCGCGTCGGGATGTTGATTCGCATTCATTCGACTCTTGGACTCCTCTCCTGTGTTAATCGCAAGGCCGATGGCGCACGCGGTATTCCGGAGTGTACTGCCACGATATATTACTTCACTAGATGTCAAGGGAAGCGTTCGCCCGTGGACTGTAACACGCCCATCAAATCGGTATAGATCGGGATTCGGGTCCTCGAGAACAAATTCAGCCTGGCACCTGCGCAGACCCGCGATAGTATTAGTTTCCTTGAAATCGGGAAGAGACTCTCTACTTTTGAGGCTGGTCTCTCCATCTAGGTCCATGGTGTCGATAAATGCTAACCCATTCTCCCCCGTTGCATTTAAAAGAACCAAATCCGCGGGCACAGCCTCATCGCGGACCAATTTGACAATATCACCAACTTTGATATCCTCCCATTTAACTTTTTCCCACTCATACTCCGGGTCAGCTTCGTCGTCTAACTCCTCGACGTCCGTTTCCGTAATCTTGTCCCCACCCATAAACCATCTTCGACTTCTTAGGGACGGTTTTGATTCTAAAGATCTTCGCCTTAGGACTCTCGCAGCATTGGCGTTTTCAAGATTATCTAGTCGATGCCTCTTATAATCATCATACCCCTCCTTGACCATTGTCAGAAGAACGAAGAATATCAAAGGCAAAATAGTGGTATAACTTCCGGTGGTACTTAATCCTGGTATCGCTTGAGGAATTCCTACGCACAGGAAGTAAAAGTTGGCCAAGCGAGTAAATTGGAATATCAATTGCTTCGGTATGAAATCAATTAGAGTATATCGCGAGGTTCGAATCGTATTCGATATATATGGATGGCCGCGTCGCTCATCAATGAGGGCCTGCTCGTGTTCGACTCGTAATGGAATGTGACGTCCATCTTTCGAAGATTCCAAGGGCTTTTGTCGCAATATTATTTCCAAGAAATACTTCTTGTACCATTGCGTAGCGTATTCTTGCGTCGTTCCTCCGAACTTTTCCAATCGCTTCCGAGCCTTCCACGCAACGGTCGAGACGGTATCTACATCTTGCTTCTCTTGCTTCTTTCCAACATCAGAGTCTACATGAGAAGCCATTCGAGGCATTATGCACAGATTGAAGCGAATGAAGCTGCATTGCAAAGCCTTTCGCGAGCACCGATGAAAGGGTGGTCTTCGTGGGAGAATTCTCTCGTAGGAAAATACGCGCCCGCGATGCTAAGAGACGTAATTTCCGAGATGCCGAGCGAGGTGGAAACGGGAAACGAATGTGTGAAACAGGTTGGAACGAGTGTTAGGTTGTGAAAGAATCAACTTTCAAAACCAAATGAACCTTGAACCACCTTCTATAGCCCGTATCGGCTCTCCAACCTCGAATGGGGTTTTGTATTTGCAGCGGTTCGTAGTGGTTGCGTAAATGGTCGGGCAAGATGATGGGCCATTGTTAGACTTTTGTTAGCTATTGGTTAGCCATTTGTGTCGTACTTCCCTGTTTACAATGCCGGAAAAGCCCCGTATTAGCGGCCGCTGCTCCCGTTATGGGGGCTTGGCGTCAATCCTAAACAAGTACCATTTGTCATAGTTTTATGAGGGTTTATACATAAATGTACACAGCACTTGCCCCAAGTGCGTGCATAACGTTGTACAACGTCGGATGACGTTCGGCCAATCCTATTCATTGCCTCGCCCACGAAAGTTCATACCAACCACTCTGTACATGTATAGAGGAGATATTCAAGCCAGCACGCTAATGCACGTGTGGAACTTGATTTGATACGAAGATTCTAGCTCTCATGGAAAAAGATCTATACCCAAATACCTAGGTACTTCCAGGTTAGATTGAATAGATGTATGCAAGATTCAGGTCGAATTTCATGAATGAGTCTCCGAAACACTCTTCGTTAAATTTGGCAACCCAGAGGAAGTGATAAGAGATAGCTGACCTTCTTCATTGAACCAATCATGCGGGACAAGTTTGAGAGGGCTACGTAATGGTCACACAGATGAGTAGTGTGGTCAAGAAAGGAAGGACTTCAATCGTGCAGGTCATGCGCCCAAGTAGAGCAAATACTAAGTCAACCTATTTTAGAGACCGTATTAGTTTAGGTAATTAGAAATAGTAGTTAATGCTCATTACCTATATGACATATAGCCAGATGAATGTTGGATTTTCTGTAAGAAATACGTAGGTACTGAGGTACTTACTAAAGCTGTCCCGCATTAAGTCAGCCATCGACGGGCATTAATTGGAGAAACCTTATGCATGCATGCATGCGCTACTCGAGTTTCACGCGTTTCGAGGAAAGCGATAGCGATAAACTAGGCAATCGCCCTAACAAATATATCCTTGGATATCTAAGTATTAAGCGTATCTAAACTTATCGTTAATACATCCTACTCCACCACTAGAGAAAGATCACCACTCCCTATCACGCGAGCGTCTCGAGCTTTCATGCATGCCTTCTTTTGAACAACCCCTACAAGAGTCCGCAAGTCCTCTTGTTCGATCAGAGGTTGCCATCACGTCCGACCATGACCCCGCCATGAGTGATCAAAAACCCGCGGATCCGCTACCTACTTCACCGACCGTCACAACTGTCTCGTCGGACTTAGAACATGTCGAGGCTTCGAGGAAACAAAAAGATGACGAGACCGACGCAGGCGTACCAGGGCCAAGCGCCTTGGACGGTCAGCCGGCTCAGAGTCAAGATCAGAACATCCTAATAGACCTTCCCAAAGACAAGGTTCCAACAGATCGAAGAACCAACAAAGGAAAGAATACAGAGGTGGAAGATGGGCTAATTAATAATATACACCAAGAAGCGACGCCTGATGTCCCAGTCGACCCTATGGAATCCTCTGTCGCAACTATCAAGCCTGCGAAACCGCAATACCTAACAATTACACCAGTTCCTTACGTCGACCCGACTCCTCCAACTCCAGAAGGGTCCCAACCCCCATCGAGAACCAACTCCGCCCATAGATCGAGGGGACACGGGTTAGAACCATCGCCGACTCGATCCGATGCTGGCTACGACGAGAGGCGTTATCCGAGCGAAGATGAACAGGAGGGGACCTCTCGTTCAGAAATTCAAAGTATTATGGAGCAATTTCCTGAAGATGGCGGTGGCCCGGGAGAAGCCGAAGTGATGAGTCCACGACTGGAAATTACTTCACCGCTTTTAGGTAGCCCTTCGATACAACACCCACCACGAAAGTCCAGCCTCGAGCCCCTTGCTCCGAGTATTGCTCAGCAGTTGCAAGAGATGCAAGGCTTAAGACTCTCAAATACGTCTCCGACCAGCACACGATCAAAGGATAAGTTGATTGAAATCGATGATCAAGGCCCGCCCGTCCCTCCGAAAGATGGTCCGTCGGACGAGAGAGGCTTCCCTGCGGATTCACAGGCTTCATCCGCAGCACCACTACATCGACCACCGCCGCCCGAACCCGAGCCCGAACCAGTGCTTCCGTTTGATTTCCATCGATTTTTAGAGCAGTTGAAACATAAAAAAGCTGATCCCGTAGCGAGATATCTCAAGTCGTTCCTATCGGAATTCGCGAAACGTCAGTGGATGGTTCACGAGCAAGTCAAGATCATCAGTGATTTCCTTGCCTTCATCGCCAATAAAATGGCCCAATGTGAGGTATGGAGCGAAGTATCAGACGCGGAGTTTGATAACGCCAGAGAAGGAATGGAGAAGCTTGTTATGAATAGACTTTATACGCAGACCTTTTCACCCGCAATACCTCCTCCCCAACCTATCCCCGGCGCGAAACCGAAGCGCCGCGGAGGAGATCGACCGATGGGACCAGGACGACGTGGACAGCACCAAGAAGACGTAGAGAGAGATGAAATCCTAGCACAGAAAATCGGCATATATGGTTGGGTTCGAGAGGAACATCTAGATATTCCGCCCTCCAGCGATAGCGGCAAAAGATTTCTCGCTCTGGCTCAGCAGGGTTCGTCTCCAAAAAGTATGGGAATATGAGTGAAGGCTAACACATCCAGAACTTCTTAAAATTAAGTCCTACCGAGCACCGCGAGATAAAATCATCTGTGTTCTCAATTGTTGCAAAGTCATATTCGGTATGAATGAATATATATGCCGCTTATCATATAATACTAACGAATTTGACAGGACTCCTCAAACATAATAAGTCGGACTCTTCCGCCGACTCCTTCATGCCGCTTTTGATCTATGTTGTATTACGGTCCAATCCTGACCACCTAGTTTCTAATGTTCACTACATCCTGCGATTTCGGAACCAGGAAAAACTCGGGGGAGAAGCTGGATATTATCTATCATCCCTTGTATGCTTATATCCGATATCCGTTTTGAATGTCCAAATACTAATCATGTGACTAGATGGGTGCCATCCAGTTCATTGAGAATATGGACCGTACCACTCTAACCATATCAGATGAAGAATTCGACAAGAACGTAGAGGCAGCCGTATCTGCCATCGCAGAGAAGCATCGAGCAGAGGAGCCACCCGTATCACCCCAACCACAACAGTCGGAAAAATCCGGGCTATATCCTCCAGGGACGTCTTCCGCGCGCCCATCTCTCGACCTGGATGGATCGAGCGCGTCGCGTAGATCCACCTCGTCCAATGAAGGCAACGATTCGAGTGAAGAAGGCCCGGCAATCTCTGGACTACTCCGTTCAATACAGAAGCCCCTGTCGTCCATCGGCCGCATATTTTCAGAAGATACTAGTGGTGCCGGTCCCAGTTCTCCCAACCGTTTACCTCCACAGGATACTTCCTCGCGACTTAGCCCGCGACCCAGCATCGAGACTCGACATTCAATGGACGTGCGCCAGCGTCTCTCCGCCGAAGAAGCCGCCGCAAGACAGGCGAGTGCTGAAGTTGCTGAAGCTCAGAGGATACACCGAGCAGAACACAACACCGTCGTGGAGACCCTTGCTGGAATGTTCCCGGATTTAGACCGAGATATTATTAGTGATGTTGTTTATCAGAAAGAGGGAAGGTTAGCTTGTTCATTATATCCCTTAGTATCCCTAGCATACTGACTTATTTGTTCTATAGGGTTGGTCTCGCAGTCGATGCATGTCTTGCCTTAAGCGCATGATTATGATATAAAGAACGGTGAAATAGGACTCCATAGAGCGACGATGAATTGAAATGGAGCAGGAACGTAAATTAGATATCTTCAAATAGTCGAAATGGGCATATGAGGTGTTAACGTCATCGTCCTCATATGTCGCCTTCAACTCGGTGATACTCGCATTTTAGGTGCTACCCCTATCCAAAAGACTTAATCGTGAATGAAGGTATACCCCGCAGTAACATCTACTAAGTACCTAGGTATACTCGATCAAGTAATCCTACCCCTATAACCATTTTTAAGATACTAGTCGAATAGTCGGGTAGAGGGAGTTGCCCGTTACGACATTGTGCGCATTTCTATCCTCCTAAGATATAATATAATTTGTCTCAGCATACGGCATCTACTACACTGCGAATTATAAACTAGTTTTGTAGTCTTTGATTACCTAATCCTGTGTTGCCGGAAGCATTCGAGTCTCTTCATACAGCATGTCCCCAAGTGCCGACCTACTGACAGAATTAAATATAAGAACATCACGATACATATTATAATCTATTAATAACTAAGAGAGATCCGACCGAAACCGTCCCGAGATCACTTCCTCTCCCCGAAGAGCAAGACGCATATAGTAAAGGAGTTGCTCGTCAATGAGCCCGATTAACTCTTACGTATTAGGGCACTATTCTTCAGTTAAGAATATTCGCCTAATATCATCCTCACCCCTGCTATTCTTGGTAACTTTTAACTTCACAAACTAAGAAGCACAATTCATCAAACTCACAGGTTAATTAACATACCATAATTATAGTAAAACTTAGCTATTAAAACACCTAGATTCATGTGACCACCGTATGTGTCCTTTCTCAGGCATTCAACACCGATATGTTTTAAGAAAAGTTAGTTTACCTAGCTATCTTATACACGAAGCAATCCACTCTTCTTTCTGATTATTCGGAAGATACATGTTATATAACCACTGTTAACTGTCATATTAGATGTACCTAGTTTGAAGCGCTATGTCGTGGCTATCCGTGAGACGATAGGAGATGGGCTATAATCCCCTGCAATAATCCTGTCGAAATCTCAGTTGTGTATGTAAAGCCAAACAAAAATCTATGCAGCGTCGTTCGCATACGTCGAGGTAGAATATTACACTGTGTAGGTTTTTTATTTTTTCTTCTTTTTCTTCTTCTTTCTGCCTTTTTTTTTTTCTTCATCCCTTTTTAAGCAAAGTATTGAACACTGTGCGTGTGGTTACGTAAGCACCCCTTACCCCTTTTCAAAACCCAACTTACACATTGGACTGACCACGACTCCTATGGTCACTTCACATTTAGAAGTCAACCCGAGCAGGTATATCAAGTGTAGACACGTGTTGGCAAATTTTCTGTATTGAGTCACTTTGTTTGTAAATTGTAGGAAAGCGTTTTTCCTAATTTATTTATTATGTGGAAATTTCTCCTTGGCTTCGAGCACCATCACCCCTTTTGTGGGCAAACATACTGTATGTATCATAAAAATAAAGGAAGAAGTAGACAGTGTGAAAATGAACCATTAGTACCCCCTCATAGGCCATAGGAGATAGCACATCAAACAATTCTTCAAGTACAAAATAACACTCGGGGCAACTACTCTGAATAGTATGTTGAAAATTCGTGCTACTAAATGAAATAAAATTGCGTACGGACTTACAAGAAAACGGAAAATAGAGGAAAAACATAATAAGATATACTGTACAAACATAAGAACGAGGAAAATTTTAGTAGGAGAAAGCTAGTAATTATGGTATCTAATGGATCACTTATACCTCTCAGACCACATAGTAGAAATGATTCAATAGAAACTTCATACAAACACTGAGAAAATACGACCATATCTAGCCTCAATGGCTGTGGAAAAGTGCGTGTATAGTGCAAACATATATTTGCCCTCATCCGTTGTGTTCATGGAAACATAATTTTCTTTGGAAGTCCTTTCTATAAATGTGTGGGATATGAGAAGATCCATCCTCCCTTATTCACTCATCTACAGACCACTCTATACTCTCCAGATCACTGCTCTTCTCAGTATTCTTCGCTACTTTTCTCTTCAGTACTTTCTTCTTTGCATCTATTCCCTTTCAACTACACGTCGTGACTTGCGAGATCACCTTACCTACCGATCCTAGTCACTCAAGCTTTGATCCTAGAATCTAGATTCATTATGCCGCCCAGCAAGCAACACCACTGTCCCCTTCACGAAAAGGGACAAGGTAATTGTCGCCGAGGCTACGCTCACGGTGTGGCTCACTGCAAGAAACACCAGTGGGTTTGTAAAGATCATCTTACTTACCAGCTTCTCCAAGAAACCTGCAACTGCTGCGGAAATAATCCGGCCAATCAAGGAGACGGAACCGACAGCGACTGCGAGAGCAAGAAAATCGAGGACAACAAGAAGATCCAGGACAGCAACAAGGGAAAGAAAGGGAAATCCGGCAGTAAGAAGAAGGGCGCCAAATAGAACGCCAGCCAAGAGGTACGTCTTAATCTTTGAAGTTTGGATTTTAATATGCAATGACCTCTCCTTTATGTTATAAGAGCATTACATCATTTCATTTCCCTTGAAAACTACTTATTATTGTCATTTTTGATGGTCAAACGTTTCTAGGCTAACTCGATTTTCAGGGGTAAGTACCTGGCTAAGGTACGTACCCTAAGGGGCACCGTGTGGGCCCGGCTACAGTGCAGCAACCAGTTTGCACCATACAAATACACGCCTATCTATTTGTTTCCTCGTTTGCCTCTGACTCCCAATTCTTTATCTACGACTATACTCCGACAACCTTTTCCCGACAACCTTTTTCTTTCTACCGATTCTTTCCCTTTACGAACTTTTCCTTTTGCGACTTTTTATCCTTCTACGACTGCTTTCTCATCACGGCTTCTTTTTCTTCCTATTTTCACAATCAAATCACGCCGCCACGGAGACTCCAGGATCACACCCTACGACTTATAAATCAGCCGTCTCCGTCACGGGAACATCGTCTCGTCTTGTAATTCTTTCATCTACCTCGACCCAAGTAGTAAAAATGCCGGCCCTACGCTACAATACACAGTCCACCAATCCTTCGTACGACGATCCGGAAGATGATCGCGATGGCATATTCTATGTTGGCACCATATCCAACGATGGTGACACCAAGTCAAAAGGAGAGATGCTATCAGAGAAGTGGCTACCCAAAGCAGTGGCCCTGTGCAAACATCTGTGGCCATCTGCGAAGCACGACACTCTTCCAGTAAAATATCTCGCCCACGGAAGCAACAACCTTGTTTTCAGTTTTACGATGATGATCATAGACGATGAGTCGGTTGACTATATCCTACGAATTCCCGAGGCTGAGGATGCCATTCGCCGCTCAGTCGCTATTCTCGAGTAATTGACCAACTTTCCCGAGCTTAACGCACCTAAGGTCATCACATGGGATGCTGCCTTCAATAACCCATTAAATAATGGCTTCATCGTATTGTCGCGCTTACCTGGCAAAAGCCTTGATGCAGTCTTCGACGGACTTTCCCATGATCAAAGGTTACTACTTGCAAAGCAATTGGCTCAATTACACAAACGAATCGAGTCAATCACAAACCCGGTCGCTGGTACAATCAATGTCCATGAGACCAATTTCCAGCCTGGCGATGACCCCGGTCCTCGAACATTCCTGGATCTTCCAGGAAGCGAGATATGCCCCAATTCATGTAACCCGGTCGACTGGTCTCATAGTGAGAACGAGTTCATATCCCTCGATAGACTACGACGCGACATTATGCTGGCAATCATCCAGCGCCGCAGATATCAGGCAAAGTACCGGAAAATGCCGTGGCTTTTCAGGTATAAGATCTATCGTAGATGCCAGAAAATGGTTGAGAGTATGACAAATTTTGGGCTCTTTAAACCACAGAATGACATAATATCCCTCGTCCACCCGAATCTCTGGCCTCGCAACATTATGGTCGACTTCACTCCGGATATTGTCATCACTGGAACGCTGGACTGGGATGAAGCCATGTTCGCGCCCAGATTTGTCAGTCGAATTCCTCCGCGATGGCTATGGTGTTCGTGTTCCGAGGATGAGGACTCGTCTAGATACACCGGATTTCAGATGGAACCTTTGGATCCGAAAGAGAATAACCCAGACTCACCGGAGAATGCAGAAATCAAACGAGTATTTGATGATGCTATGGGGAAGAGTTGGGTATCAGAGGCGACGGGAAATGGTTACGCGATCGCGAGGCAGCTTTACATGTTTAGCTTACGGACAGCTTTCCAACAGGGCTGCTGTATTCCTCGTATGTTTAGGACAATCAAGATATGGAACCGCCTACATACTGCTATAACAAGCGGATCAGATCATTCCTTAGAAGCTATATACCAGGAAAGTTATAGCGACACGGACGAGGAGAATCACTCAGAGAATGAGTATTCGGATAACGAGTATTCAGACGACGATGATTCGGAGCACGATGATTCTGAGGAAGGAAACCTAGACCACCCCGAATACGACTAAACAAATATTTAATCAAGCACGAGATGAGGTTTTCTCATTGGGGAGGGGCCATTTTCGGGCCACTCATAACTCAGGGCATTTCTGGCGAAATACTGTCATGGACGGCGCATAGAGAGGGACGACTCAACGGCTTTAGGGAGGGGTGGAGGGATATTTGCGCACTTTTCCTTTGCTTTCTTTGCTTTTACATCTTTTCCTTTTCCGGTCATATAAAGGAGTTACGAGTCAACTGGCTAGCTTGGAGATGCCATGGAGAAAACGATCGACAGGGAGGGAGGGATGGAAAATACGACGGTCTACAGTTTTTCTAGCTCAGAGCATACTTCTGATATCTAGATCACCTCCGCGATAGACCGCGTTTCGCTTATACTACTATATTTGCCCATCTTTGTACGATACGAAACCGTGCCAAACCACTGTGCATTAATGGTAGCACCCAGTAGAAGCCAATACAGGCACGTGAAACCCAGTAACTTAAGAAGTTGAGTCAGCTCTAGCAATTATGGCCGCTCTACTAATTTGTGCTGCAGTAAAATTCCTCTTAGTACCCTTACATAATGCAGCTGGTTTGGACCATAGGTTGGCATTATCTTCATAGAACGACGAGCCATTACTAAGTCGTTCCTCCCAGCACGGAGCAGACTACCGAGCTAGCACGACTTACTAGAACACATTCAATTTGTAAAGAAATTAAGAAATTTGAGTGTAATTTGTTTTATTGACAATGACGAGGAATCAGACCTAAACTATCCTTTTATAATAGTTCTATTTAGGCCTTACTTGTCGAGCAATACACAACCTGGCCGCCCAAGAGGAGCATAGCAAACGCCAGGCTAGGCTTCTCGCAATCTAGAATCCCCATCTCAAGAGCATTCTTGACGCTCTCCGTCAATCGCTCCAATGCCTCAGGAGTTTCGACAGGAACACACTTACAATAGCAAGTATAGTCAAGGTCAACGGGCGCTATGCCTGAGCCTAACCGAACAGAGCATCCAGTGTCGGGCCTATAGACAATAGGGGCCTTCTGTGCCTCGGGAATAACTTCACGGGTGGTGACGGCCATTTCTACTGAGTATGCTTCGGTTTGTAATTAAATAAATGTTTTCCTCTTGTTCCCTTGAGTTGGTGAGATGCTTGGTGATGAATCTACGGAATCTGGGCTACTTGGCCGGGGTTTATAAGTACTGCACTCAACAATAATCGTTAGCGGAGAGTTCCTTCAGTGTATAGAATAAAGGCATTGTTGACATGATTATGTACAAGGTGAAGGGCCATGAAATAACTATTGTGTGCTCCACTGTTGTTCAAAACATTTCCCTTGTGTTGTTGTTGGATACGTGATTGTATTCATTAGTCCCCCCTTTTGATATTCTTTGTGTCAGCCACCCATACTAGAACAAAGACACGGACATGCCGGTAATTCTAGCACTCATTTCGTCTGATCTAGTGCTAAACTACCATGACCCGGTATTTTACGACGGCGTCTCATTAGAGAAAGCCTAGATCTTCTTGGCAGTCGTTAATTTTAAGTAGTCCGGCCCGTAACCTTCATTGAAATTACAAGAGCACCGGATACATCATGTCAGCTCGATTGAAAATGTTTTTTTTCATCCAGAGGTCTAATAACAATCGATTTAACTATAGTATTCTACCCCCAACTCCCCAAGCTCAACGCGTCTAACTTATGCCGTGAACTTCATCGGCATCTTCTGCCCCGGTAGCTCTGATAGCCATCCTTCTGTATCTTCCATAACAGTGTTCTGTACAGAGCACTTGTTCATGTCAGCAACAGTCTGGGTCTTCAAAACTCCTTGTACGCCCGGGCTTCCACATTTGTGGAACATGCAAGAATCGTTCATAGCGCGCTGTAGGGAATCACCCTTCCAGCCGAAGACGTAGTCCGCGTGGGTTCCATATCCTTTGCTGTCTGAGTATGACCAGACAAAGGGTTGCTCGCCGTTCTTTGGCCACATGTTGTTGAAACCCGTCGTATTCCACATGGTCTCGTAGGCCAACTGGGGCATGCGAACTGGGTGAGATGCAGGGCAAGGACCTGCTTCTTGGAATGCGCCCTTGACCGTGTTGTACATGTGGGACTGGTGATCGGGGCTGTCAAGATTCTTTCCATCCCAGCATGATGGGAAGTGGAAAATGGCCATAATTCCTGCGGGGCAAGGCTTCTTGGGGAAGTCAGGAGTCTCGCTGCCTCGAGTAAGGATGTCCTGCAGACAAGTGTATCGAAGGCCCGGTGTCGTGCCGTCGAGGGTGGTAACGGTAGGACTACCGACTGTCATGCGGAAGCCCTAAGGAAATATTAGTCTACTCCGGCTCTACGACTGACTCCGAGAGAGATCTAAACATCTAGTATTTAACTTACAGGTTGGAAAGCAGTAATGTGTTTGTCGCCATTACCACCGAAGTCCTTTTGGGTGTAGTAGATAGTCATACCGCCTTTAATTTCTGGTGCATCACGACCCTCGGTACCCAGTTGAGCATTTGGGTAGATTGGGACTCGCTTGTAGGACCCATTCTCGTGTTTAAAGTAAAGAGCTGCTGTCCAGTAATTCGAAAAGTCCTCAGTGTAAGCACACGTCGTGCATGTACCCTTCTCTCCGATGTCCCCTTCCATAGTCGCGTTGAATGCATTTCCGCCAACAATTTGGTGTACGTGAGCTGAAGGAATATTACCGGGCTCAACAAGCGGGTCTAGGCGCTGGATAGACACTGTTGAACATCCGAATCGGAGACCAGCCTGGGATAACCCAGCTTGAAGTAATAGGAGATACCACTTCATTTTGAACGTGGATTGTTAGTCAACGTAGCCTATCTTGGTGAACTTGATGTCAAAAACATATATCAGGTAAATGGTACTCCTTGACTTATGTTTAAAATTGGCAACTACTCTACCACTTGTTTATTGAAAGTGTAGGGCCTGGACATTTAGCCTTATATATAGGTAGGCAGATCTTTTTACAGATAGACCGCAGTCATTTAATCAAGAATGATATTAATTAGCCTATCCCCTTTCAGAAAATTTGAAATACATAAATCCGGGTAATTTATATTCAGAAAAATACAACTGCCGAAATGCCAAGGCGTTCTGTTTATATATTGAATATAGTTTACGATTTCCTATATCTTCTTCTGATGGAAAAGTATTTCAATAGACAATCTTTCACCAGAGCCGATGCTTGGGATATTCTTTGTAATCATCGCTAGGCATATGGGCCGCGCGATAACTCGATTGTTTAAGATTCCGGTGATATTAATGTGAGGGTTTGACCTACAAAAAAGGCCCGATAAGTTAAGAAGTGCCTATCAGTAAGAGAGATGTGAAGATATGAAAACTTGATAAGATATCTAAACCCGCTAGCTTCGAGATTTATTTTGGAAAAAGCAAGTCAATAGTTCGTTATCGAGATATATACGAATCAAGATATACGAGACTTCTTGTTAATATCTAGATGGTGGTATATTTAAGACACAACAGTAGAGTTAGTACTCATAATCATATCATGAAGGTTTCTGTCAAATCCAATGGCTACATTCCGAAATCTTATCCTACCCCTTTTACCCCTTTTTCATTGCCATTAATGTTAGCGCCATAGACAGGATCCTATTATGTAAGAGTACGGAGCATTGATTCAAAGATTCAGAAAGTGCAAAGAGAATTATCTCATATTAATATCGAAGTGAGAGAGCGATACGTACATTACTTATAGTTGTATTGATTCAGCCCCTTAACCCCTATTCTTACCTAATACAATGATTATATAATGATATCTTTATCTAATACCTTCATTACATAACGCGCTTGTTACCTAATCTTCCAACCTTATTACCTAATTTAAAAGTTGACTAAGCGGAAAGATTACCTAAGATCAATATTAGATAATAGCAAAAGTGTTAGGTAATGATAAAAATCAGGCTTGAATGTGCTTACATAAAGTCTTGTCCTTGAATATTGATGTTAGATAGGGTAACAAGATGCATGTGTCCACTAGATGCTTTTCAAAGAATGGGATCATCTGTGATGATATTCCAGAGATGGGAGCTCCTTCTTTCATTCTTGGGCATTCTTAAGCAATTGAGAGAACGATTTAGGAATCCATTTATGATCCAAAGAAGATTAGATCCGCTGACATAATATGCTGACATAATGTCTTCTTATACAACACCGAAGCCTATACTTGTTACGTAATGATATTCATGACGTAGATGATCGTCTGTTCCCCCATCTTCTCCAGAGCCAAGCGAATAGCCGTACCCGCTGCGATTCCCCGCATTCTGTATCCAATAACCGAACTACTGGACCTAGAGCCCCGGTTGTGACCCCGTACCTGAGAACCACATGCTATGAGCAATTCCTTGGAAACGGGGGTGATGAAGAAGCGGTCTGGTGGAGTAGCCGTTAGATGTTGATTGTCAAGCAAACCATTTGTACCAGATTAACCAGGATCTTCTTATGCTTCCCCACATCACCAACCTCGTTCTGCACAAAGCAGTACAAACTTCCCGGAGCTTACCTAGGTAAATTCGATTGAACCGACAGCTAATGTCTTTGTCCCTCAGGTGCCTGGATTTCTAACCCTTGCAGCTTTGTTTTCGGAGCTATAAAACATCAAGCCCCAAGCTACAAGTGACGCCAAGGCATTAGAGACAAGAACATTGGCAAGATGGCGTCCCTTTTGCTTCTAGCTGTTTTAGCGCCATGTGTGGTTCAAACTTATAGCGTTAACCATGAACAACTATCTAAGCGCGAAGTTCCAGATCAAGCTCAGATTATTAGCTGGAAGTCGTTCAATGTCTTACCCAACGTTCTCCCACCAACACTATCCAACGCTTCTACGGTGAGACACCAGCGTTTCTTCTGAGACATTTAGCTATTAATTCCAAGAAGATCATTTCAACTAATTTTTGGGAAGCTTTTCATACCACCTGGATATGACTTAGAATCGCTGACGGATAAACCATTCCACATCTACGACGATGAATTCTACGATGTCATTGGGACAAACCCCACCTTGACACTCATCGCCAATGCAGGAACAAATCCCTTATTCCACGAAGCTACCGTATGGTATGTTAGAAAGACTCGAGTATAACCACGAGTCCAGCAAGCCTAATGTCCTATTTTAGGTACCCGCCTACGGATGACATGTTCTTCGCGCAAAACGCAGGAGTTCCGGCAGCTGGAACTGGCTTAAACAAATCCAACATCATCATGAAAATATCTGTTCCCGAAGCTGCTGCTGTCTCACACCTTCGTAACGCAACAGGGTCTGTGAAAATCCAAACAGTTGACGCACCTGCGATAAAGAATACGAACGGTGGTACAAATTTCCAAGGTCAGATCCTGTTCCTAGCAGAGGGACAGGGTGACAACGAGACTTCAAACCTCGTCCTCATGAATCCAAGAGAGCCTTATAACACCACTGTGGTTCTTAACAACTATTTCGGCCGTCAGTTCAACTCATTTGACGATGGAGCCGTTAACCCACGTAACGGGGAATTATACTTTACCGATTCTCTCTATGGTTATCTGCAAGACTTCAGACCCGCACCGGGACTCCGACTCCAGATATATAGATATAATGGTGATACTGGTGCAGTCGCTGCGGTCGCAGATGGGTATAGCCTTCTCAATGGTATGGTTACTAATCCAATCGGATTCTCCGTCGCTTTATAATGATTCGCTCTAATTCGTTTGTTACTAGGGATAACATTTTCTCCAAATGGTTCATACGCGTATGTTACGGATACCGGAGCCTTTGCGGGTGTATGGGGTTGGAATCTCACTAGACCTGCAAGCATGTACGTGCCCCCGAATTATTCAAATATTGAGCTCATCTAATGAGTTCATAGTTATCGTTACGACGTAAAAGAAGACGGAACGTTCGAAAATCGCAAGCTCTTCGCCTATACCGAGTCGGGTGTTGCTGACGGTACGTAATTCAAATACCTTTAACGAAGACCCTAGTTCACTCACCATTATTTAGGTATCCACACGGATAGCAAGGGGAACGTCTATGGGGGCTGCGGCGACGGTGTACACATATGGAACCCGTCCGGAAAACTCATCGGGAAAATCTTCCTAGGAAAGACTTCCGCGAACTTCCAGTTCGCTGGCGAGGGAAGATTGGTTATCTTGGCAGAGGAAGAACTCTATTATGCGACTGTTGCTGTGGGGGGCAGTCAATACATCAGTGACGTTTAATTCTAATATCGCCTGACATGCGTCTGGTTGTTCAAATAATTACGATTCATACCCTAATTAGTTAATTATACATTACGACTTCAAGGAGTCGATGTACTGCTTGACAAGCGTATCTGCACTCTCATCCTTGACCAATCCCAGCTTCAGAGGCGTAGTGGTATCGAGCTCCGGAGCCCAGCTCCGCAATATCCGCTCGAGATCCGGGTTCGTCTCTTCCTTGAGATACTTCAACTTATCCTCTCCTCCATATTTTGCTAGTGCATCCATGAGCTCCTGCGTAGATACCGATATCCCCGGTACATTGATATGACGGATATGCTTCGGTAACTTAGAGCTCTCCATATTTAACACCCTAATCAAGTTCTCTTGTAGGATATTCGGGGAGCATAAAAACGACTTAAAGGACCGATCCTTCAAAGGCACGACGCATTCTTCCCCCTTCATAGGCTCACGAATCATCCCCGACAAAAACGAGGACGCTGCATTCGTCGGCCGACCGGGCCGTACCGACACAGTCGGGAACCTTAGACTGAAAGCATCGATAAACCCCTTTCGGTGCATATCATTGATGAACACCTCCGTCATCAATTTATGCGCACCATACGTGCCCTCCGGCGTCGGCGTCACATCATCCGTCACCACGCCCGCCGGCAGCGGTTGTCCGTACACGGCCTGCGAGCTGGAGTATATAACTCGGACCCCCGGATACGTGTTCCGCAACGCCAACAGCAAATCGCGCACACTGTTCACATTGACGCGAAGTGACAGATCCCAGTCCGCTTCGGACCCGGCGGACATAATGCCATGGAAAATGAATATGGCGTGCAGTGGACGCGCGGTGGCCAGGAGCTGTGACACGAAGAGCGGATCACTGATGTCGCCTTTAAGCGTCGTCGCGTTTTCCAGATACTTGACGCCGGACGGGATGGGAGGTTCTACGATGTCCGTGAGAATGAGACGGTATCCCGGGTCATTCAGAAGCCGGGAAGCAAGGAGTGGGCCGATGAACCCTCCCGCGCCCGTTACGATGATGTTCTTGGGGATCGGCGCCATTGGGACAGGGGTTGTTTGTTAACTATTAGTTTCTGCGGGTGTTGATGAAGAGTATGTATTGACGAGGATGTGGTTAATTTATTTTGTTGTTTTGAATTAGAATAGTTGCAGATCTTCTACCCTCGGTATAAATGACGGCGTGGAGATCGGAGGAATGATGCTTGGTACTCGGTGGGGAATGAAGAGGGACTGCGGGGTTGAGGTGTGGAGGTGGAGATGGAGAGGAGGGAAGGAAAGGACGACATCGTTTGTTTTCGGCATCTCGGGCTGCGGAGTATAACTTTATGGATCTTAGTATGTTATGCGTTGTACTACGATTTACGTCATTCTGATGTGCCCCGAGGATTGAATATATTACGTGAAGTTATCACGGGGATACCCAGCGAAAAGTCACGAAATTCAAGAGCTGCTCGGATAATCATAAAAATAGGAATTGACATATTGGTACATTATTTCTCGCCTATAGAAAGACTATCTTGGGTTAAATCTAGTGCTAGCTAGCCTATCGGACGAACCTTTAAGGGGAATCAAAGATGTTCCCACCCGACTGATGATGTGTCGAAGTCTCGACGGACTCAAAACCAGCATGTCCTGTTGGATCACGCAAGTCATCTCCGTCTAGGAGATCATCTTCCCGCAGTTCCTCGTCGTATTGCCCTTGGTCATCATTATACTCTGACTCATTAAAGGCCGCTTGTGGGAATACTTGGCCTTTGGGCTGCTCCCAAAAGGAGCGCCTTGCCTTAATATGGTCTGGGTCTCGTTCCGTGTGGACAAAAAATACCTGGATTCCCAACAAAGCTAGTTTGTTAATCCGGTAAATGAACGACGAAATTCGGTATCGTCTCTCTTCGGATGCAGGGAAGACCTTTTTCGCAAGGCCGATAGTGTTTCTGTCGATATAGGCCTTTCGACTTTTGCTGAATTTTAGCTTATGAGCTTCAAGCAATGTCTTCAGTACATGCTCATTAAGTTGAGTATAGACCACGAGTTGAAACCGCCATGATTTACCAGCAAAATATTCGCTGTTGGTATAAAGATAATCTTTAACGAGACTCTTTCGATATGGAACGAGTTTTTTCTCGACATGACGAAGGCACTCGACTACACTTGCGATCTCCGCATTATCGAGATTCCAATCCATGCTACACTCGTCGGGTTTTGACTTAGAAACGTAGGAAGCCGTCATCGGCGAGGCAGGGTAAAATTCGCCGAAGAAGAATGTTGCTGAACATTCGATCTGGTTAGAGGTGCGCGAAAACTTATAAGGCCTAATTGCGACTTGAACATATCGCTCCATGTTCGTGCAAATATGGGACGGATGGGTCGTTAATTGGCCACCCGGGCTAAAATAGCATAACCTACAGTCTTCGCAGGGCTGGTTATTAAATTCCGTATGAAACTGAGGCAACATATGGTCCGCGAGTTTAACCTGGTCCTCTGGACTCAGTCCACAGTGAAAACCTAGGATTGCAGAAGTGTTGTGAAACATTTCAAACTTCGGCTCAACAATAAATGCAGACTGTTTACAGCGTATCCCGCTTTGGGTTTCTGGATTCGGTATATGACCGCTAATGCCGGCATTGATACTGTGCAGACATTCCCAGCATGTCAGCCGGTGATGCGGCATGCAGTAAAGTCGGCCTTGGAAATGAGCCATCGAAGCCATAATTTCTAAATTGAATAAATTGACTTTAAGTCTGTTCACTTACTGAAAGATAATGTCTTGGTGTTGCTTTGATACTGCTTACAGATAGTATGTTGGTGATGATGCTTAGGATTGGGATCAGAGTAGGAGGGAAGTATGGCGGCCATCGTAGAATATATACTGCCTTCTCGATTGTACGTTGTTATGCATTGTTACCGAACATTACAGCTGTTGGCGAACAGCATAGGTGTTTTCAATATTCCCGATGTGAGCCTGTGTTCGCCAAAAGCCTAGTAGTTTCGGAACAATGTCTTTGCCGGTTAGTCGGTAGTCATAGTAGACGAGGGTAGTTACCCAGGCAGCTATGTAGCCATCTAATGAATATTAATAGTACCCATCATGGATAAACGTCAAATGAATTCACGCTACTTTTCAAGGTATTTATATTTCCTTCTGACTCTCGCTTGGAGGCATGAATTGCACCACGTAAGGCATCCATGGTGTCTGTCCGCTGGCTTGTTCGCCACGTGGGCATCGTCAGGTCTAAGACAATGATACATCAGAAGGTGAAACCATACGGAGGTTTTTAAAAAAAGATTGAGGATTCATATGAAGCCTGCGTAGTGGGCAGTGGGTTCATGCAATGTGAATCGCCACTTGGTAGTTGAACGATGTAAAGATCTAGATTTCATCTTGTCTTTGTGAAATCAAAGATCGTCGACAGTTTCAAGATATCGAACGATGATCAATTAGATTTACGCACCGCCGAGTAGATAAAAGGTCTAGATGACGATATAAATCTAGATATACCATCATGTTATCAAAACGATGACCAAGATCTATAGATATTTTAGACTGACGATGTTGAAATTGGTGGAACTATCGCGTGTGATAAGACGTGAAAAGATCAAAAGGGTTTGGGCGTGGGCTCAGGCGGAGATTTTCAAAACAATTGCTCGATGAGATGACATAATTGGAGATAGCAGATAGCATTAGCGTCATAATATGCGGGACGCCAGGGTTTTAACGGGGCGGATGATCGCTAGGGTTGTACTAAATCCCTGAGGCTGGCAAGCCGCTAAACCCGAAACAACTATATTATGTACGATCCCGATACAATACCTAATACCATATGGTCGAAACTGGCCAATCAACAGCTTATCTTTTGCTACCTTATCTCTATTGGCGGCGACACCGAACTAACAGCACCGGCTTAACTCTAGGAATGTACGTAGTTTAATATGCACGCGGCAAGAAAGCTGAGGTTGTACTCCGGTAGTGTGGGGGAAGTCCTTTCCAGCTCAAGACGTACGTGCATATCGCGCGTGCCCCGTACCATGCGGACTACGTACTTATGTCGTGGGCGCAAGTTCCAGGGCAGCAAGGTTCTATTACTATTAAAAATTACAATCCGTACTTATATACATGAATGTATACATATATACATATACATATGCAGTAGGGATTAATCTTTTATCGGCTTGAAGGATGTAATAATTTCTTTTCTCTTTCCTTTTCAATCTCGTGTTATCTATTCTAGTGGAAGAACGTATATAACATATTTCTATTTCTTCTACCTCGTCCCGTTACATTTTCTGGAACTCTTTCTTAATATCTTCTTTCTATTAGAGTTATAAAATACTAAATATAGGAACCGATCTACCTCCACCTGGAGTTTCGACAAATGAAGCTTCATAACTCATAAGACGAACTTAATTGTTGTGTCTTTTGCCTAGGTACCCTCCATCGGGTGGGCGCGTCATACATCGAGAAAAATTCACCCCCCCTCCACCCATATGCGTGCCTGGTTGCAATTACTCGAAAATTACCTAACGCAACGAAACCTACCTAGATATTCACCTATTAGCTCAGACCCTACTGGTGAAACGGTCGCAATGGAGAGACTCTATAATTCCAAGTTCAGTAGATGGGTGGATAAAGTTGCTGTGGATAATGAAGATGGTCTCACAACAGCTCAGTTGATGGTAAGGCTAATTTGGCGGCCCCGGCCACCTACGCTACCAAACGAATACGTCGGCCGGTTGATACTATCTCGGGACTAACTGGGTATAGTTAACAAATCATGATCTTAAACCTGTCGAGCCCGAACGTCGCCAATGGGGAGCCTGGAATTATGTTGGTTTTTGGATTGCCGATTCTTTCAACATTAATACGTGGATGATTAGCTCGTCGATGATCGTAGCTGGACTTTCGTGGTGGCAGTCATGGCTTTGCGTATGGATTGGTTACACAATCGCTGCCGGCTTCGTTTGTCTGACCGGTCGCATTGGCGCTATGTACCACATTGGCTTTCCGGTCGTAAATCGATCGAGTTTTGGAATATGGGGATGTCTTTGGCCCGTGTTTAATCGCGCTGCTATGGCATGTATTTGGTATGGCGTGCAGGCGTACATCGGTGGGCATTGTGTATATCTTATGATCCGATCTATTTGGCTTAGCTGGGTAAGTCTAATTAGGCCGACACGTATATGGCGCAATGAAGTTTCTAACACCATATAGGATCGCACAACTATCCCGAATTCGTTTTCAGCAGACTCGGGGACCACTACCGCTGACTTCGTGTCCTTTTTCCTCTTCTGGCTCTGTTCGCTGCCCGCCATTTGGTTTCCGGTGCACAAAATCCGACATCTTTTCACCGTCAAGGCATACTTTGTACCTTGCGCCGGTATCTCCTATTTGATCTGGGCCCTAGTTCGCGCTGGCGGACCTGGTCCCATCGTTCGGCAAGGCGCAACGATAGAGGGAAGCGACCTTGCTTGGCAATTTATTAAGGGTGTGATGAGTTCTATCGCCAACTTCGCAACCCTCATTGTGAATGATCCGGATTTCTCCCGGTTCGCTGGTAAACCGCGTGATGCATTATGGTCTCAGTTTTTCACCATTCCTCTCGGGTTCGCTGTCACCTCTCTCATCGGAATCTTAGTCTCGTCTAGCTCGATCATCATCTACCCTGGCACTGAACCAATCTGGGATCCCCTCGACCTGCTAGAGAGGTTCATCGACGATGGTGGCTCTGGTCAACGTTTTGGCGTATTCGTGATTTCTCTCGCCTTCGCCCTGGCTCAATTGGGAACCAACATTGCCGCGAACTCAGTCTCGGCAGGAACCGATATGACGGCATTGTTACCAAGATTTATCAATATCCGTCGCGGCGGTTATATCTGTGCGGCGGTTGGATTAGCTATGTGCCCTTACACTCTCCTAACATCGGCCAATCAGTTTACGACGTATCTCTCTTCCTATTCAGTTTTTCTAAGTTCAATCGCGGGTGTTATGTGTAGCGATTATTACCTAGTCCACAAGGGCTATCTCGATATTCGAGAGCTTTACGACGCTCGAAAGACCGGACCTTATTACTTTACGTTTGGTTTCAACTGGAGGGCTTATGCAGCATACATCAGCGGTATCCTTATCAATGTGGTCGGTTTCGCAGGGGCTGTAAATGGTGGGAATGTTCCTATGGGAGCGACGTACATCTACAATTTTAATTATTTCTGTGGATTCATCGTTGCGGCAGCAATATATTGGATCTTGTGCAAGCTGTCACCCATACCAGCTTGCAGCGAAACATGGATGGAAGTGGGTGATCAAATTGATGAGGTCAGGTTGGCGTACGACCAACACAGCGAGCAAGGAGAATTCGAAGAGGAGGCGGATATGGGCAACAAATATGATAAAAACGACGATGATGACCATCAGAAGACTGTATAATGATAGAAGACGAATTAATTCTTTGGGTTGCATATAAAAGTTTTGGAATTGTATAGGTACGATTGTTAGGGGGAAGCTTGGTTCTAGAATCATCGTTCGATCGACTACAATCGATCTGGGATTAGTGGATGATGTACCTATTTAACCTTGGAACTCTCTTTCATCATTCGGCGGGAACGTGCAAAAATTCATGGTAGGAACAACCCTGGAAAACACATCAAGTTCATGTTTGTGTCCAGGAGTAGGAGCAACTAGAGGATGTACTTGCATCTATAACATTTAATCAGTAAGCACTCAACCAGCTGCTTCTAAAAGTTCTATGTTCTGGGCGGAATGCACGTACCACATACGGTTTAGGGGTTGCTGTGACCGCCCGCTATCGAAGTGGGCCAATCAAATCACCGCTTCCAAGGTTAATACTGTACTTTTAGGTAGGTGGGCCGTTCTCATATTGGGTGGGTACAGCGCTGCTGCCTCAAGCTTCAGCTATCAACTATCTGAAGGTAACTGCCATTCTGCCTGGAGAATGAGCAAACAGGAACGATTTAAGACCAAACAACTCACTTTACCTTTTCTCTCTTTCTCCCGCCTTTATTCTTAATTTCCTATCCAATTCCTCTTTTCCTACGCGCGATCAATTGGAACGAATTCCTATTCGCTTCGAGTCCCATTGCGCCACTGTTGTTAGCGACAGTATTTATTCATTTGCCTTTGATACATGGAACACCACACCATGGATATCAAGACTAACACCATGGGTCCTCAGCTTCAGTCTCGTCAGGGTGATGATAAGGTCATTACCCTCCTAGACATTCCCCTCGAGGTCATACTCCAGATCACAGGCTACCTTAATACTGAGGAGTACAGCAACCTACGTCTCGTTTGTCGCCGCCTCACAAAGTTTCTCTTCGCGGCCTTCGCCAGGGACTTCTTCACCAAACGACAATTCACACTTACAGAGTCCAGCCTCCAGGCCCTCATAGACATTTCCCAGTCTAAGTTTGGCCCTTATTTGAAGTACCTCGTCATTAGCCTTGAGCGACCGCCCTCTCCTGGCCCTGATGATTATATGGCTACCCAAGCCCACGACCTCAACTATGTATTACGTTATAACAGGCCCCGCGATGAATACGTCAGTCACCAGACCCTAATCAGCTCAGGTCAAGATGTTGAGCTCCTCGTAGAAGCTTTCCGAAGTCTGCCTAACCTACAGACGGTCAGCCTACGAGATTTCTGCTCGCCCACACGGCACCGCGACGGAACCGGTCATACTTGGAATAGTTACGGTGCTCCTACATTCTTGGATGAGACCGGACGCCGTTTTGAATTCCCACGATTTGGTCATGGTGTCGGGAGTATGTCAGATGAAAGACCTTCAGCTTATGTTAGCCATGCGTTCTTGGCAATATTGCGAGCCCTGGGAAAGATGAAGGGATCTTATGCTCCCCCCAGGTTTGAGGTTATCTTAAGGGAGGTCCATCTTCCGGACACTTCCTTCAACATACCCCGCTACCTTGAGCGAACCATAGTACCTGTCCTCGCCGACTTGAAGGCCCTTTTCCTAGATCTGGGGCCGAAATCCTTCCACGCTCTCATTGTCAACAATAATGGCCATCACGAAAATTGCTCCGGCTTCCTTGTCCGCAATTTTCTTTCAAAGGCAGTATCCCTGGAGCATCTGAGACTTAATTTTAAGGGATGTCGTAACTTCGTGACAAAGGAGCTTCTCCTTTGGCTTGCTGGGGTCCCCGAGCCCAACCCAATTAGTTTACAACCTTCTATATCGGAAGGAAGTCAGAAACTGGGCACCCAAGTTGATACGCGAGGATATCCTCCAAGCTTGCCACGAGCGCCCGACCTTCCCCATCTAGACCAATTAGATATTGGGATGACGACACTGACACCGGATGTACTCCTCAATCTCTACAAGCGACACAAACCTACTAAGATCACCCTCCACAAGGTTACCATCAAAGCTGAGCAGCAAACCCCGACCATGGCTAGAACTAACCAGTGGACCTGGCTCTTCGCCCAAATTGCGAAGTCGAACCTAAGTCTTTTGGCGATAAATCTCTCGTCCCTCCACCACATGTACAAGGCCATGTCGTATCCAGTGCAATTTAAGCCGCTCAACCAGAATCCCAAAATCCCAGGATCCTCTACCAAACAGTGGAGTGGTTTGGACTGTATGTATACTCCCCGTCTGCAACTTGATTATCCATGTTCAGTGGTGCACGAGCACCCGAAACTGCACCCTTTAAATTCATATAAATGTCTTAAGTATAGAATAGCTACTGATTCAAAGATTCCATAGTTAAACGCAGTGCAAAAGAGTTCATCGAATCGGTAGCTGTTCAGTGGCCCAATGAACAGGATATGGATGTTGACGATGACGATGACGACATCGAATATGATGATGATGCAGACATGGGGTTTGATGACGACTCAGAATTAGAAGGTATCGTGCTACTTCCCCCAAATATAATATATCATAATTAGCGAAGACATTGAGAAACGCTGTGCTAACTAATATCATCTGTCTTAGATTGAGATGATGGTCCTGCTGATATAGACGTCACCAACTAGATGCCAGAGCATCAGACGATGCACCAAGATTTTTCCTTTGTATTTTTTCTTTTCAGCTACCCTGTCTACGGACTAGGGGCTGGGAATGGGGCTGGTGGGAGGTGGACGCAAGTTACGAGATTGATATTACTGCTAGTTCTGCTTGATGGATACCCTTCACAGGAGAAAGGGTTCCTACTGATTTGTTGTATCTAGCCATGGACGTATTTGTCCACAAAGTCGAGGATTGACGTATACGTCCACTGCGCTGAGTATTCCTATTTACAGTCAGTGTAAAATCCTATGATACCTCATGAACAAATCGATGGTTTCTCACAAAATTTAAACCATGTCCAGCACGAGGGACAATAACTGCTTCAAAACAGCTGGCATTTGGGAAGGACTGCTTCGACTGAGCCGGGATCGATGGGTCGGTTACTGTGCAGTTCCCTCCGCAGAATGGAATATCGCGTTCTACGAACAAGATACAGACGGTTAGCTTCCGAAATTGGATTCTAACTATTTTGGATTGCAGGTGATAATTCTTACCTCCGGTAATGATCAAGACCGGCCCCACGAACGAGTTGTTTCCGGATGCCAAGGGACCAAGTGTCAGCAGTTCTCCGACCGTGGCTGGCTGGGCTGATGCGTACGCCGCGTCCAAGATGTCCGGGTCGAAGTTATCCGGCGCAAAGAAGTTCGAGTGCGTGGCTGTCGTGTCGCCTACCACGAGGTATCCCTCTGGGTAACTAGCTAGTCGCGGCGTCGCGGTCCGCGCTTCGACCCAGTTACCGCCGAGCTGGAAGTATCGTGTGTAATCCGGCGCCTGGCCGAAGCCTGTTAATACGATGCCGTCGGATACGGTTTCCTCCGGGTGCTCTTTGGTCAAGGCGTATGTGAGCGCGGATCCGAAGCTGTGACCTAGGTGCACGATCTTGTCGAAATGTGTCGTGATGCCTGGGATTTGGGCCTTGCGCAGAGATGTGGTTAGGGCGTAGAGAGCGGATTCTTCGAGAGTCGCTTGGATCTCGTTGACGGCTTCGCCGCGCGAGGAGAGTCCGAGGCCGAGGCGATCCCAGAAGAATACGCTGTATCCGCGTGAGAGCGCGGCGTTGATGTAGCTGTATTTGTAGTTCTGCGCCGGAAAGTCCCAGTACGAGCGATCGAAGGCGACGCCGTGGGTTAAGACTTGTAACGTCGAGCCTGGGCCGGAGTCGGGCTCGCAGTACGTCGCACCAATGGTGTAGTTACCGGTTACAGTAGCGGACTTTGGATGTTAGTAGGACATAGGATGTACGAAGAAGACTAGGGTGCTTACCGGAGGGTCGGCGACAATTTCATTGGTGTAGTTCGCGCCCGCCTGAACGAGGTCCAAGACGAAGTTGGTGACATCGATGTTGGTGGACGGCGCTTTGAGCGTGAACTTGGTGTTGACTGATGATATAGTAAGGGGGATCGTGAGGTTCTTGCAATTGCGGGCCGAAGCCACGGCCGCGAAACCTGCTATGAGGATTGTATGTAGACTTGCTTGAACCATTTTGATCGTTACCTGTTAACGTCTCTACTGAGATCCGAATTGATCCATTGCATCTAGAGTCACAAGCTCTTCTTATATCACCAAATTCCTTGAACTCATTTTCAAATATTAAGCTAATTCCAAATCATATATCTCACCCATATTGTTGGTACCATGGATCTTGCTCCAATATTGGAGCTATCACCATGATGTTCCACAAACTATTGCGGTGAGGTCCTACGAGGCCCTTGCGTGGACCCCAAGTGGTCGGGTCTTCAATGTCGATAATAACTAGAGCTGCGCCGCTGCGGCAGTGCGGGTCAATCATTCACTCATCTTCATCTTCATCTCCATCATCATCGTCATCACCACTATCGGCTAGCCTCAGTAATCACCGCACGGGAACTAGAGGTAACAACGGCAGCTATAACGATATTAATAATAATAACAGCAATAACCCGTAACCACGTGGTGATACAATATCACAATAGGGGCAACGCTTGGCAATGCGAAAACTTGGGAAATTCTCCGATTAGCTAGGTTTTCGTGGCTTAGCGCTGAGGTCATCGCGAAATTTGGGCTCAGTCGTCGTTATTGTAGAACCAACAACAATAATTATCCACAATCGTGAATTCCAAATCTCTTCCCGCGGAGAAATAGCGGGGGTTAGCGGAATTCGACCGTCTTAGGTAGACCGAACCCTGTAGACTCGACCCCGGCGCGCCGGTAGACGCTACATATACCGAGGGAGCCACATAATGAGCTGCGGGCGGGATCCACAGAGGCTGAGATGCGGGACTCTTCCTGCGTATTGGCCAAATTCGATGATTTTCATGTAATGGCTCATCGATCCGGCTCTATAATAGGGTAATAGTTGAGCAGTTGAGTTGTGACACGTGAAAGGATCCATGGATGAGCTTCGTGCTTCGTGTTACACCAAAAGCGAGGCCATTCATGCTGAATCTCCAACAATATCGGCATCGCTCTGCGGGGAAATTCAATACCGAAAACGAGTACTAAAATCTCATGTCAAACACCAGCTGACGATATTAATTCAAATAGTCCCAGGATCAACAGTTGCATGCGTTGTTGGTTCGTTCTTTATTCCATGATTCGCGCGAACTTGCCTAATTACTCACCACCATGCCAGTTCGCTAGATATACCTGGTAGAGAGGATCTTCGTGATAATCGACTCTACCCCTGTGCCAAAAGGAGAGTGTCTCCAAGAAGAGAAATAGGGCTGAACTGTTAAGCTGACATCGCGCCATATGAGCCTCATGACCATCATCGGCAGTATAGAAGATCGTCTCTTTCGACTCCCCAAATGAGGACAAGATGATTCTTCAGGACATCATCTGTGACCCGGTTTCCCGGGTCTAGAATTGGCCCGGCTGACTACTCGGCCGCCACATACCTAGGTAGGTGAGAAAATGCCGATTTATGTACCAACACATTCAATATGTAGCAAGACATCGCGACGTGAAGGTTACCAAGGATGAATGTCGATCGGTTTTCGCCATGTGTCACCATATACGAATTCAGTCTGCATTCGTTAGCTTCCGGGCTCCACGGCTCGTCACAGTCACCTCACGAAGACGACAATATCTGAAATAACTTACGTTAATACTAGGCCAAATACACAAAACTACCACCCATGTCATGAAAAATTCAATTGTCTATCTATAGTTTTGCATGTATCCGAATCCTCTATTGGGCCGTAGGACATGTACCCAGTTACAACGCCTCAATAATAATCAAACTCAAAATGCAACGTTTCGCATGGCAATACTATGTCCGACCGCTCAGACGTCTGTACTCCCGTTCTGTTCCGCTGTTACACCCTAGCCCCCGTCTAGTCTATCATAGACCGTGTCCATTGACGCCGTTAACGCCATTGCTCGTATTCGTAGCCGCAGCCGCGGTCTCCTTCACAGCCTTATCTAACGCCTGTTGAATATCATGAACTAAATCCTCGGGTTCCTCGATACCACAGCTGACACGTACTAGGTCGTCGAACACACCCACAGCCTCACGCTGATCCCGTGGGATACCAGCGTGTGTCATGACACTCGGCAACTCGACCAAACTCTCAATGCCGCCTAGCGATTCCGCCAAAGTGTAAATCTTGGTCAGCTGGCAGAAACGTTCGGCGGCTGCTCGACCTCCTTGAATTCGGAACGAGAGCATACCTCCACCCATGCCATCCCGATGTTGTCGCAGTGCGATTTTTCGGTGAGGATGAGAGTCTAGACCAGGGTAGTTCACCGAGATGACATGTGGGCTAGCCTCTAAGGCATGTGCCACAGCAGTAGCGTTAATGCTTGATTGCTTCGCTCGCAAATGCAGCGTCTTGACACCTCGATGAGCAAGCCAAGAGTCAAAAGCCGAGGGTACAGCGCCACAAGCATTTTGGAGGAATGACAAACGTTCGCGCAGTTCCTCTGTGTTGAAAGCTGCCAAACCCATTACAACGTCGCTGTGTCCATTGATGTACTTGGTGACACTGTGGACAACAATATCGGCGCCATGTTCAAGAGGATTTTGCAGGTAGGGGCTCAGAAACGTGTTGTCAACAACAACTGCAACACCACGCGCATGAGCCGCCTCGGCCACTGCCCGAATATCGACGAGTCGTAGCGTGGGATTGCTAGGTGACTCAATCCATACCAATTTTGTGTTATCCCGAATATGTTCAGCAATATCGACCTCGATCTGCGGGGTGAAGGTCACAGTAACACCGTGGGCCTTAGCGACGCGGGTAAAGTATCGGTGGGTACCGCCGTACACATCGCTGACGCTGATGACATGGGAGCCCTGAGCTAGACTTTGGAGGATCGTAGCCGTGGCGGCACTTCCACTGCCAAATGCCAACGCATATTTCGCCTTTTCTAGAGCCGCGACGGCCTTCTCAAAGTTGTCGCGATTGGGGTTCGAGCTACGCGAATATTCATACACGCCGACGGGCTTTCCAGCTGCGGTTTGTTCGAATGTGGTCGAAAGGGAAATGGGCTCGATAACGGCACCTGTGGTAGGATCATGGGGTGCCCCAGCGTGTACGGCAAGGGTTCCGAAGCCGCGAGCAGGGGTATCGGTCGAGTGCTCGATAGGGACAGTCATGGTTGCGTATGATACTTCCTTGTTGGTATGATACGTGCTAACTGATTGATTCCTCCAAGTGCCCTTTAGTAAAGCAGTCGACGATGAGAATTTGTAACGGGACGTCCGGCTTAGAAATTCCTTCGCAAAAAAATCGAAGTGGGGAGCTATCGTTCGTATGGTCGAGGCCCTGTGAAAAAAAGAACAGAAGAGGCTAAATTAGGTCGTTGGTCTATTTTTAATGCTTGCGGGTACCTGGAATTTTGGGTAGTTGAAGAAATGAGAAAATAGAAATTAGTGTAATAAATGGTAAGATTTACCAATTGCCCAAGTAGCGCGCCATCTTTATTTATATAGACACCCAATATAAAAGCAATTAGGAAACCCCTACTCAGATATACAGTAATTCCTTCCCATATGTCACCACATGTTACCTAAGAACGGTGAATGGGAAAGTGCGATATGGAATTTCTTAGTTGCGCAAGAAAGTGGTTTTGTCATCATGATTATCCAATCCCCGATTTTCGTCATTTGGTAGCGGGATGAGGAGATCCACCCCGGCTCGGGACCCCGCATTGTGGAGCTTCATGCTTCCGACTGCCGCAATACCGGTGCTACCCGTTACTTTACCCATGGTACTACTCTATTAAGGTTACTTTAATGACTATCGTATAACCTTAAAAGTTTAATCTACCCAGGGATTCGGGACTCGAAACAGACGTGTATCTAAATCTCTAATATTCATGGTCCCTCTTGCTTGTTAGAAACCCAACCTAGAGTTACAATCATGCTTGTATCTACCTAACAGCCTAAACAATTAACAGCGTGAGGTATATATTATTTACGCCTCGTATAACGTGCTTTGAGGCTTGAATTTCTCCTTCTCTCCGTCAGCTTGTGTATTGTCACGAATATCAACACGTTACACATGACAGGCTGAATCTATTCAACTAGCACACCGCCAACAACCCGACAGCCGGCTTATCGACACCCTCCCCTCCTCATTAGGTAGGTACAAGACTTCCCGTCCACTTCTGCTGCAGCTAAGAAGCCCGAGAAAAACCATCCCCCAGAAGGAATGTCGGGGTATGCAGATGCTAGGATTACGACCCATCACAAGCTTGAAAACAAAAGCAAATACAACTTCAGATGAAATCTGGGTAGTTAAAGTACTTGTCTGTTTTTTTAGAATCAAGGGTACTCGGGCTCATTTCGGGATGTGCAAGTATTTCGCACATTCGTATATGCTGCTAGGTCCCACTCTACCAACTCATATATATAGCATTTTTACATAATTCGTAATTCCCAAGCCGGCCTCGGTATCGTGTCGAGAAAACAACTAAACTTTTAAATGCTGTTTCTAACATCACATCAAACCCCTGATACCGTTGATCTAATACGTTGCTTCCGCAATTTCCTAGCGTTCGCTGCCCCCGGGATATCCGATGGTGGGGCCGGATCCTTACTTGGAAGCAATTGACCTCTATTCGGCGGACCTTTAGAGTTGCCGGCACTACACGCGGCACTGATGCCGTCGCACTTGTCCTCCCACACGTGGCAGTTTGCGCTACCTGTCGGCGGTGCTGTATTGTAGCAAGTCCCCGCTTGGTCAAAGCATGCCGACGATGCATCCCAACAACCAGCCTCAGTTGAATAGTCTGCTACTTCCACACCAACCCAATTCGCATTCTTGATGAGGTAATCCGAAGGCACCTTACCCTCGGTCTGCTTTGCGGATTCGGTAGACGCAGCGGTAGTTTGCGACTCGGCGGGTTTGTAGACCTTCGGCCCGGGCATTGGATACGGGAACTTCGGTTGGTAAATATTGAAGGAGACCGAGGGTTCGCCGGCTTTAACGTAGCCGGGAATGCTAACGCTATACTCATCAGGCACATTAAGTGGTGCCGTGTTTCCATTATCAAGGAACACCTGAGCGCAGCCCACGTAAAATTGCGGATCGCCTTTATCCGCGTCATGAAGAGCCAGTAATTCGGGTCGCATAAGCCAGTATCCAGTCGTGAGAAAGTCGGGGATATCAATGGACATCAGGCCATTGTTGTCAATGAGCTTTTCCGTGCACCATTTGCCGCTCGAGTCATCGTAGCCCTCGTCCCACTTCGGTGCCACCGTTAGTGAATTCTCTACAACCTCAATGCATCAACCATATAATAGCGAGTAAGGACTATTATGAGTAGGTATACTTACGAGTTTAATCCAACCTGCACCAGCCGCGGAGTCCTTCGTCATGTCCTTGACTTGTTTCCCATACACCGCGCAAGGTCCCTAGCCCAATGGTTAACGGACTCACTTTTCTAAACTATATGTGCGCCGTACCTTGTGCGAAATATCTATAGATCCCGGTTGCTCAAGATCGGCCCATGCCCGCCACTCAAACGTCAGTTTCCCCCCTGTTGATGCGGGGCAAGTGAAAGCAACGGGTTGACTGCCGTTTACGCCTAAGGTAGGGTTAGTAAGTATCGTAGCTACCTAGTTAAAGATATGTTACCATACCGCATGCCATATCATCGCTAGCCAAGTTTTCTATCGGGAAAGTGCAATGTTGAGGATTCATGTTCATCCTAACGCACGTCCCATCCCCTTGAGAGACATCGTTGACGAAAAGAGTGGTGAAGATGGTATGTGAATCTACCATCATAAGAAAAGAGGTGGCTAAAACCACAAGAGAAGAAAAGTACTTCATACCAAAAGATGATATTGAAATGGGGGTGGTATTTCAAAGAATATATCAAATCCTAAGCCTTACGCCAGGTAAGTTCTCACAAACATGTATTCGGAATATCAATTGATTCAGGTAAAGCACTGCTTCAATAAGAGTAAAGGCCTTGCCCAACTGAGGGAATGAACGTATCGGCCAAAAAAAAAGAGCGACGGAAGTGAATAAGCGAATAGAAATGAATAGTCTACCTATTCACGAACAAGAAGGAGATGAGGAGAGGAAAGGAGGAAGGACATTCACCTCCATCATATAATAATGCAGGGCTATATGAAGTTTAGGGGTAATAAAACATCAGCCAGTTTGTGTCGTGTAACCGTAGGGCCCATTCAGGAGACCAAACACTTCCAGAGACCTGATTTGAAGAAATATTCAGTAACACCTCCCTTAATCTGAAAGCCCAGTCCGAATATATCAGGCCAGGTAGTGGCTCGCTTCGAATACCAAAGCCCGACGCGATTCACGCCCTTTGAGGCGAAAATGAGGATCCAAACAGGTGCTCGCAACCCGTAAATGATATATGATTGCTTCGATACCCCTCCACCTCGTCAAGGACAGATAACCCCTGCATTTAGAATATCTCGGTTTTCTGGTTATAGATAAAGTGCGACATTAACACGTGCGACAGCGTTTGCGTAGATCCGGGGAAATGGCCATTTACAGAGTTTTGAAATTCCCGCCCTGATCTGATGATGTAAGGGACAGGGTCAAGGGCGAAGAGTGCGGGTGCTTGCATTGATATATATCCTCGTGGCCAATCGGGCGAACTGTGCCAATCGATTTTGAAACATGTTCGTCCCAAGTTGTCTAATCCGAACCCATCGTATCGAACCAACCCGAATCGTGGAAGAATTTTACAGTTGCGGGTAGAGCACGCGAGGGCGAATATTGTACCCAAGCCGCTGGCTTGTCCCCTATCCGTAGGCGCGGGCTTCCGGGGCGCTTAGGGCTACTTATTGTTATCTTGGTCGCATCTTGGCTTCTTACGAAACCCACCTAATCCTGTTTAACATGCTTAGAACCCAATGAACTACTTCCAATTGAACTCTGACATAAATTTCTGATTTGCCCCGACTAAGTAGGTATTGGATTGTACCTCGGTAACTCGCCCGTTGATGTACTTGCCACCTCAGCTTTCAGCTACAATTATTTGCGAAAGTAGCCGAAATAGCGTTAGCTTTGGATCCGAGACATCTCGAGACGGGTTGAGCGTCGTCCAAATTAGGAAACCTTCGTATATTAGAGAAATGTGGACGAGAGATCTACAAGTGAAGAAGGGATTTATACCTAGATCATGTCACTATTAGATTGCAGAGGTACTTTCTACTCCTTAGCATATGAGAGGGAGATTAGTTCGGTATCTTCTTATAACCTGTCGATCGTGAGGCCAGGCGGGATCAAACACTTGGGGAATTGGCTTTCTAGTTGATGCTTGAGTCTTGGGCGGTTCTTGGAGGGAAGAGTGGAGATCAATTACACCTCAACACCATGAGGCTACGTCTAAGGACTGCTATATAGCTAGCTATTGACGTTTTACCACCCTCCAATCGTCAAGTATTCATTGCGCTATGCAATTTTTGACCTGAACTCTTTTCATATGCCTCTTTGTTTTACATGGGTAGTATTGTACACCGTCGGTCGTGAATCATAAATATCGGTATGATTTTTATTCGTTGATTTTGGCGAGAATCCTATGGTAGGGCGAGTTGTGAGTATTTGGACCATGATTGTCGGAAGCTGGTGGGATATTGGATTGAACTTACTCGCTTTCCCGGAAGAGATAGAGCTCCTTGTCACCAGCCTTTAGAGGGGTGCCTCCAAACTGTCCATATGTTAGCTACTAGTCGCAATCGCGCCGCAGGAATCCTTAAGATGTTTATCCTTCATCAGAAAACGACTCCAACTTACTTGAGGGATCAATACTCGGTCTCCCGTCGTTACACCCATAGGTAGACGTGCACCGTCCTTGTTCAACGCACCGGGACCCACAGCCACGACTACGCCCTCGTTGAGTTCCTTCACACTCGAATCAGGTAGGATGATACCGCTGGCAGTCTTGGTCTCGGCCTTGGCTCGCTGGATCAGGACACGATCCAGGAGAGGGAGAAGGGACTTGACGCTTCGGATAGCAGTGGCTTGTAACTTTTTTAAGTCAGTAAAATCCGCTAGGTAAGAAAGGCTTGTGGGAGGTGCTAGAAGAAGAATTTTGTAGGCCGAGGGACGAAATATGAACTTGCGAAAAGCAAAACGTCATAACCTAGTATCCAATGTGCAATGATTATTTAAGGATTGAATGTACATACCATTTTGAAGTTTATCCAAGTAATACCTGAGAGTCCTTGAAGAGTAGGATTTTAGGTCAAGGAAAGAGGAATTGGAACTTGAGGGTCGAAATTTGAAGCTATCACGAATTCATAGATCTTTTGGAAAGCTTTAGAAGATTCAAGTGGGCTCATAGACCCGAACTTTTTTTTATTCCAGGGTTTTTCCGATTGCCGGGGTTAGCTGTGTCTCTAGCCCCCGCCCAACCGGAGCTGTCGGACTCCCCCTCCTCCTAAGTAAATTACATCGATTAGGTACATGTTATTAGTAATGCGTAGTGTATGTATAACTGCATAGAATCGAAATACATCATTAAATAGACTGACCACCGAGTACAAACGGTACAGCCATGAAAATAAGAGAGAAAAATGGGGGAAGATGTCTACCTGGATCCATCTATACACAATCGCATGTACTCTAGTTAGTCTATATCGCTATGAACCTGTACGGTTTGCACCCATCCGCTTTGACCCCCCTTCCGCTGTGTGTTGATAATAATGCCACTAAGTGATATGGATGTAACTCCGTAAACGCCTAGGAAGATCGTTCCTTTCCCAACCAATGTCCAAATACCTTATGCAATCCTTTCTTTACCACCTTTTTGCCAACCTACTTGCTAGGTGGTGCTGGAGGCTCGAGAACGTGTGTATGGTCCTCCGCATGGATCACTTGACCATGGCTGACTTGCCTGCAGATGATCGTATCTGAAACCCAAGGCTCATCGAGGATCTCGGGCATTTGAGCCCTCTTTTTCGGGTCAATCGTCAACATCCTCCCAATAATGTGTCTACTTTCCCTAGGAAGTAATCGCAACAGACGCCAAGGTCCCCTAATGATCTCTTTTTTGTCTTGTGTATTGCCATCGGTACCCCCGTTGGTAGGTGAATCGGTGCTCTTAGGTCTCTGTTGTTTCGCCTCACCCTCAGTAAAAATATCGCGCTGTGGGATATTCGAGAGGTCGTTAGTTGACCTAGAGGGAAGCACTAATTTCTTGGGATCGTGACCGGGAGACGGTTCCGCGGCAAAAAGCTTATACGAGTTATCTGACAAGCGAGGGACCTTCCAAGGAAATCGCCGAAGCGACATGCAACAAAAAATAATGGCAAGAGACCAAATATCCACTGCTTGAGGGTCGTATTTGCGTTCATCGTACACTTCTGGAGCAAGGTAGGGGTCGGACCCAACCACACCTAAAAATTTGTTAGATTCATGTAACAACTCATCCCTGTGGCAATACTTGACTTACCAGAAGCAAGCACAATTTCGGTCTCGAAAGGATACCTAAAAACATGCGCACTGCCGAAGTCAATGATCTTCATAATCCCATGCTGACTAACGACAACGTTATCGAGTTTCAGATCCCGATGAGCGAGGCCGGAACTGTGGAGGTAGGTCACACCACTTAGAATCTGCAAGAAGCAACACGTAATTTCGGGCTTCGACATCTTTCCGGTCATAACTATAGCGAAAAGGTCGAATGGGGCGTATTCCATCACCTCATACCACTTCCCCTTCTCCTGAACAATGTCTAGCGTTTCGATGACGTTACCGTGGTGTAAAGCGGATCCAATACAAAATTCGGCCGTCAATTTCTTCACATATTCTTTTTCCGTCTCATATGAATGACGAGGGCGGAACTCTTTTACCGCAAACACGGTGTTATCCTCGGTCCTCTTCATAAGCTTGACTGAGCCTCCGGCGCCAGATCCAAGAACACGACCAAGCTTCCCATATTTTGACGTAAGGCCATGATCATCAGCAAACGGGACCTGATGAGCTTTAGATCCTAGCGGAGAAGGCGACACCGATTTCTTCGGCTTATGGCTAACTCCAACTTTAAAAAACCTCTTCAAGTCGGACATAGATCCGTGAGCACTATGCGTTGTAGACCCAGTGCCCGTCGGGTGTAGATCGCCGGACTTGTTCCTATTCGCAAAGAGCCCAGAGCGTCGCTTTTCATCCTTCTCGGCCTTTGACGATAGATTTGTAGACGAAGATGAGGGTGAGCTCTTCTTTTTCCTGGAAAACACAAATCTTTGGTCAATGTTGCTACCAGGTTTACTTTGTACAGGTCGTTTGCTTGCAGCGTAGGGGTCATTTACGTCTCCATGGGGAGTGAAAGGTCGTGAATAGTACTGAGAAGCGGCATTTCTCGACGGACTAGATTCTCTAGACACGGGTACGGATTGACCCCCAGGTCCGATACTGAAAATCCCTTTCCGATGCGAACGAACAGCACTATCGTGATCGTCCACTGCCGTCGACCGTTGTGATATGTTGTCGGTAGATGCGGGTCGATGCGGAAGGTTAACTCGAGGAGAAACTGGTCTTGAATCTTGCCCTGAAGCTTGTGGTGTTATCGCCTGTGAGTCAAATCCTCCATCAGAACTTGCAATTCGAACCGACTTGGCGCTTTTCGTGACGGAATCTGCTGCCGACGTCCCAGCTGGTGTCAAAGGCGGCGATACTAATTCAGGGGCTTTAGGGCTTAATCGGGGCGACGGATGGCCCATGGGGCTATGGCTATGTTGTGGTGTTGCGCCGGGCGTAGTCTCGTTAGACGCCACCTGAAGATGCATCTGTTAGCTATACCATCACACTCCGAATATATTGAAAGTCGCCAAATGATAAAAGACGTCATATTGCTATCGTGACCTAGATCCAAAACAAAAGACTTTCTTTGGTCGGCCCAATAACAAATAAGACATAGAAGCAGATGGTGGCGAAGGAAATTGCTGTTTGCCCATCGCAATCTTTGAGGAGGGGCGCCATTTTAGAGATAATTAAGCTGAAAGAAAACTGCATACCCGAGAAGGCGGGAGCGAAACCGGATCAAACGCATAATTCTGCAACCGCTGCTCCTGAAGTTGAGCGCCTTGGATGGAATTGGTTAGAGCCCGTATTAAGTCGGGGTTGGTAGAGCTATCTTTCCGGGACTCCGGGCTACCAAAGGAGGCAACTGGGGGTTCGATCTCGTCGACAATGGAGGAGAAGCGTACAGAAGTCGCACGCTCTGAAGGCTTTATGGCGCCATCGGTACGATCGGGTATATCGTTGGAGCTGCCTAGAACGTGGAAAGGCAAAGTTAGCTATCAAGTCATAGGTACTTGATTTATCACAACAAAGCCGCAGGATAAATAGCTATGTACACAGCGTATACACATAGAAAATATCAGTATATACCTTGCGGCTGCTCCGGTTGGCGTTGGTCATCAATGTCGATCGGGGTTGTCATGGCAATCGAATACCGAATGCCAGATAGAAGATAGAATTAAAAATGTTACAGTACAAAGATTGAAGTTTCAGAAATCTGGGCCGAGGGACGGCCCCCAAGAGATATGTGAAGTTTTAGATAACAAAGGGGTTCAGAGGGGGGAAGAAGAAGAAAAATTAAAAATAAATCAAAAGGAAGAAAAAATGATGATGATATGATGAACCAGGCTTTGGTGAAAAGGTTCTAAAAGATCTCTATCTGTCAAAACTTGTGGGAGAACTGACTTATGTCCATCATGGTGGGGCTCTATGAGTAGGATGGGAAGGTAAGGTGGGTAGCTTCTTTCCGCCGCCCGCAATAACGTCGTCTAGCGTTTCTAGCGTACTCGAATTGTTCGTACATTTAGGTAGGTAGGAGGTACCTGTCCCGTCTGTCTAGGTACATTCCCTACATACGACATGCGCAATACACACATGTATTAGATCCATGCAAGTACAAACTTTACGCGACCTAGGACTTTTAAAAGAAAATCAACTCGAAATACCTTCCTACATAAATCTGTCCAACGGGATGTGATTAGGCCGATTATGTGTATGGAGTGATGAGCATAAGTGAACTAAACATTCCATGGACATGTATGGATAGATATGGATAGATATGGATGGATTCTCTCCCTCTCGTCTCTCGTCAACCATTCATATGTAACATTTGAACATATGCAAAGTACTGTACAAGGAGGGAATCGGCAGCCGCATCAGCCGGCTTGATTGCGAGAGGACCGCGGCTTTACTTCTTACATGGATGTACACTGTCCAGACTGTCCCGGTGGCTTGGTGACGAACATGAGGTACAGTACTTTGAAGAGTTATTGGTTTTTGAAAAGTTCCTACCTCGGCGCTTTACCCGGAGGGCACCAGACACTGTTCCGCAGTGGATGAAAGAAAGATTGAAGAGTCACTTGGCTGCTTGAGAGGCTTGGATATGTGGATCATTGGTGGGTCTCCCTTACGGCCCTTGTTGGTGGGGATCAAGATTTCAATCCGCTTGCGTCGTTTGTGTGTTCGTTGAGAGAACATTGGATAAGTACTTGAGTACTTGGAAACTTAATACAAGTACATATATGGTGGGGGTAAGCATGCTGACAAACCAAGCAAGATGAATGTAGATATATGATATGGATGTACAAGAAGACCGAATACGTATAATACATGTATGTACAGTTAGGCTAGTTGAGTTAGCTGGACGGACAATCTTTTTTTCAAGAATGCAACCTTAAAACACAGCGCATAATAATGGAAAAAGATACATTCAAATACCTAAGGATATTTTCCCTTCTTTTCTTTTTCCCTCCCGATCTTATTCCCGGCCGGCAGGCTGATCACGACTGAAACTTCATGGGTATAAGAATCTAAAAGGCTTGATTTTTTTTCATCCATTTTTTATTCTTTCGCCCCACTGCCGTCACAATTTACACCACATATGTATTAGACTATACTAAACCTTTTAGCATCGACCTGCATCTAATGTACCCAAAGACTACCAATGGTGATGATGAAGCTGTAAGTGTGCCTGGAATTGATTAGCTTGCAGCGACCCGTCCTGCGGGCGGACCTGTGATCTGCCATGCATTATCAGGGCCAAGATTGGCCATTCCGCGAACCTTCCAACACAGGTTCGCACGGCATACCCATGCCTTACTTGATGTAGGTAGAGTGGTGGGATGGTAAGATGGTAGCCCAATCTAGTATCCCAAATCTTTTTGAGCTTTTATCAGAGAAAAGACCTTGAAGGCGAAATCTGATCGGGATATTTGTCCAAGCAATGGAAAAGTTTTTAGAAGTCGGTGAGACAGATATCACCCACCATTATCAAACATATCGACTTTCCATTTTCCATTTTCCCCTCATTTCTCTCGTTGCTACCTTAGGTACTCTTTCTAAAACAATAACCTCAATAATTGTCTCGTCTTAATCATTCATTCAAACTTGGAAGATATATCGGGAATATTTGCATGAGTATGAATACGGGATGTAGTACCTAGGTATGTTCGGTACAACGGCTAGACCGGTTATTGTTGCGCAAAGTTGGTGACATCTTTACACAATGTGTCCAATATTGCCTTATTTTGCTGATCACATGTTCAGTACATAGCCTACGTTATACCTACTAATAGTTCGGCCTAGAAGGCATCTAGAAGCCGATGATTACTCCGAGATTTGTACCATACTCTATCGTATTGTATTGTTAGTTGTACAGATTATTAAATCTTTTTAGTATCCTCATCTTTACCCACGCCTCCGTATCTAGTACGTAAATGGGTATCAATCCTTCCTAGCGATTTCAATAATACTAAGCAATATTTCAATGTCACACATCCCCATCCTTACGATCAAGACTCGCCTCTTGGTTGATGTCATTTATGCTCCAATATGTTAATACGCAGAACCGAAGCCGCTTCGCAGCCAGGTAACACCAGGACAACTGTCTTCAAGCTCCAATACCACCCTCATATATGTATATAGCTTAATCCGTAGCTTAACCATAAACCTATAGTCTGGGCAGCCAGCGATACCACCGCCAGATGACACATCAGACCTGACCCGACCCCCGACCCAGAATTTTTCTTGCGAAATTTGATTTCGTGAAAGAAAAGGCTGGAGAGCGACATGCTAAGTGCTACCGTTGCATGCGAAAACACCCGAGAACATCAATCATCAATCATCTCTCCAAACCCAGCTCGATCATATTCCAGAGTTTTCGCCTGTGTAGGAAGCCTTGATGCATAATGCTTTGTGATAGAAGAAGGATTTTGCGCTTGGTCCGGTATATCGTACAAATGTTAATGTGGTGATACATGTTGATGTGATGCTTGTACACATACACATGGTAGATGCTCCGAAATAATAGACAATTAACATCGTTCCATATGCTCCGACGCCTAGAAATCGTGCAGAAGGTGGCCAAATCTGGTTTTGCCTCCCATAATCTACGCAACGACCGCGATCCCCATTGATTTGGCTTGATAGATGACAGACTTGCAAAGTCCTTCTAGAGGGAGACCGGAGAGCCTTAGCTCACTCTGCTTTATCTTGGCGATTTCGTAAACGTGTTTTAGAGTGATCGTTCCTACTATCTCATGACCTGCCTTACTTGCGGCTTTTCTCTTTCCCTTCTTAGAGAGCGGTAGTTCTGCTGCGTTCCGAAGGAGCCACGAAGTCTGCGGTGTTCGAACGTCAAAGTGAAATGATCGGTCTCCTCGCACTGTTACTCTCGTCGGCATGGGCGTTCCCGGGATTATATGTGCTGTTCGTGCGTTGAATTCCTGAGGACAAAATAATATTAGGACCGGCGCATCGTTTTTTTGAGAGTAGATCGATTTTTTTTACCTTGCAGAAATCCATAGACTTAATACCTTTGCTTCCAAGCGCAGGGCCGACCGGCGGGCTTGGAGAAGCCTTGCCCGCTCCTACAATAAGCTTCACTATCTGGTCGGCAACCGCGCGTGACTTGGACATCTTTAGAGGCCGTTATGTCAATTGGTATGAACAATCTTGGAAGATGTGCGGGATGTTTGTCAGTACTTTTTTGAGGTACCAGAAAAATCCGAATTCCCCAATTTTGACTGATCGCAAACCTTAACTGAGCGCTGAGCTAAAATGGAATTGGATCAGCCACAATACACACTGACACACAACTTAAAGTGTATTAGGTACTTGGAACGCGCCACAAATGTGAGGTCACTCTTACCCTAACCAAGTAGGGATAGTACCAAGATAACAGGGTAAAAGATCCATGTCTTCGAAACGTGATTCGAGGACCCCGCCAAAACCTTCGAAAGCTTGAGCTACTTCCTCCCACTAAGACTTCCATAATCACGACCATTACAATTACAACTTTATCACCGCTATTCTCTCCTTTTAATGATCTCAATCTAACATATTTTTTGTTCTCGTTTCTCCTACAATCTTTAAGCTATCCCTCTCTACTCTTACTTAATACCTGATTACTGTACCTACTTAATAATCATGTTCAACTGGGCAAAGCAAACGTCAGTAACAAATACACCGTAGATATCTCCCACTTCATATCTTCGGCTAACTTGGGATTTAATAGTTTGGCCAATGTTGTTGGCACGGAAGAGCCTATCTATGGTCCTTCGGCCATAAAGTCCGTTGCCGAAGATGCTAAGACGACACCGTACACGGAGTTGACAAGGGATGGTTTCAAATGGGCCGCAATGGACTCGACTTGTGTTGAGACCCAGACCTTTTACCTAATGGCTGACAGTGGCCCTTTGGCTTTTGTCCAAGTCATTTACAGCAATGTTGCGTATGTATTTCCGAGTACCTAATCACGTTTCAATCGAGTTAACATTGAACGAAGTGGTATTCGTACAACTTGCCAGTTCAACTCTAAGATTTTCTTCACCGACCCCTCCAAGCCTCATCTCTGGAGCTCGACGCCGCTTAGCCATCACGAATTCAGCGAAGATAAAACTGGCTTCTACGCCAAGGACTGCGCTGTGGAGCTGTCCGAAGATGGGAAGACATACACGATCAAGTCGATGAACGATCCCAACGCCATTGTAAACGTCAAAGTCAGGAGAATAGCGCCAGCTTTCGTCGCCGGAAAGGATGGAAAGACCTTATTCGGTACGGATCTATCGCACCCTTGGGGAAGCATGCGACATGCTTTCTGGCCAAGATGTATAGCCGAAGGAAGTATCATGACAAAGGATGGCCCCATTGATTTTAGGGGTAAGGCATTCTTTACCCACGCCTTGCAGGGCATGAAACCCCATCACGCGGCGGCCCGATGGAACTTTGCCAATTTCCAAGGACCGAATTATTCCGCGATCCTAATGGAGTTTACCACGCCACCATCGTACGGTACCACTGTAGTAGACGTGGGTGGAATCGCCAGAGAAGGAGAGATCGTCACTGCCGGAACCAGCTGCGGCGCCAAACATCTGAAGACGAAGCAAGATGGAGAGAATGATTGGCCCGAACCTACCGACATTAGGTTCTCCTGGACTGGTGCCACGAAGGACGGAAAAGCTGTCGAGGCATTCATCGAAACTTCGTTGGGTAATAGAACTGATAGGATTGACGTTATGGCAGAAGTTCCCGGATTCGTCAAGACAATTGTCGCAAGTGCAGCTGGAACTAAGCCATATATATACCAAGTGAGTGGATAAGCATTTATTAGAAGCATGTCTGTTCCTAACTATGAATACAGTTCTTCCCACATAGCATCCCTGTGGAGCTTAAGCTCAAGATAGGAGATGAGGAAATTACCGAACAGGGACGGTTGTTCAGTGAAGCGACTTTCATATCCGCGATTGAATGAGCTAGTCGAGGCATGGAATGAAATATAGCAAGTGCACTCTCCTCGGTATGGATGAAGACCTGAGCAGGTCTCAGCAGGGCAGATCAGCCAATCATACTGCATTTAGAACATGGAGACTTGGCTGTAGGGCACTACTCTAGTATAGAAGGCATACTATACTGTAGTTACTCGCCTTCAGCTAGCACGTGGTCAGGATATTGTACCCAGATGATATTGGGATTTGGGCAGACTAGAATTCATAGACACACGTGATCACTCGTTAGGATCCGAATGGATACAATTATAATCAAGCTTTGCTATTTGTAGTTCTGTGTTGTCTTTAGAGATTGCATTAAAATAATTGCTGCCATATCCAATCATAGATGTTCAGATGTGTTGATCGAATGTATTAATCAAATAGCATATTGAGTTGAATAAACTCTCTTCTGTAACTCCTCTGCTGTCACTTCCTAATTGGATATACCGCCCTGGCAGGACTAATGGTCTTATACATGGATAAACTTTATCGATACGATTAAGTATGTCATAGGACCATGGAAGGTATGCGCCTTCCCCGGAAGCCAGAGAGTTTGCAGCAGTTGCGGGTGGTTGCCACTTCCCAATTAGTTAAATAGTTCCCTGTATTTCAAAACACCCTGCAGCTGACTGCCTATCTTCTCCCCCACATTGCGCAAACTTCCCCAACCCCTCCACATTGTCTTACCAACTGCACGCGGCCCGCTTCACTTAATTATATCAAGAACAATAGTTGTGCTTCGTTCTCACTTGATATACGGCTCGGAAATCCTGTGAAAATTGTCGCATTCTCGAAAAATAATGCCAGGAAAACAAGTCCCTCGTGGTGGGAAAGGCGGTAAGGGATTGGGAGGTAAAGAAGTACGTTGCTCAAATCCCGATCGTGTTAATCGTGGGTGCACAAATCGCAGTGCGATTGCTAACTTGTGAACTTCCACAGGGACGAAAGCGCCACCGGTAACTCGCATTAGATTTGACATGTCATTATTCTTGGATGGGATGGGAATGGCTAACAATATTCGTATATAGAAAGATCCTTCGCGACAATATCCAAGGCGTTAGTAAGTTATGTCTCTATCTTATCCCAACCCGGAAACGTTGAAGAAATTCCAGCTAACGAACTGTCTAAATTTCTAGCTAAACCCGCAATTAGGTATGTCTTACCTAGAACCGAACCATCCTCCGCAACCTCAAATCCACGCTACCTAGGTAGTTTTAGCTTTAATTATGTCATATACTATTTTTCGATTGCATATACTTTTGCTATAATGAATGAAGTCTAATTGATTCTACATAGGCGACTAGCTCGTCGTGGAGGTGTCAAGCGTATATCGGCACAGATATACGACGAGGTCCGCGCGGCGTTGAAGAAACGTCTAGAAGAGGTATGAAACCATATATAACGCATTCTTCTCTTTCCATCTATTGTACTAATCATATGCATTTGTATAGATTATACACGACTGTGTCGCGTATACCGAATACCGTCGAAGAAAAACTGTAACAATCAACGATGTGAGCAATCCTTTACACAATGTACTTGTCTTTCGCCCATGATGCTAACCAAAATGTTTTTTGGTATTAGGTGATACACTCTTTGAAGCGACTAGGTCGACCGATATACGGGTTTGACGATGTTACGGTCGGCCCCAGCAAGCTAACGAAAAAGTAATTACGAAATCGAGCTTGTATAGTATGGCAATGTGAATGATTTATGGGATGGTAGTGTTGCTTTACTTGAAATGATCGGGAATACAATGTCCAAAAGGCGTACATACGGGATGGCTTTGGTTGCGTTTTAAAGCGCTGTTGAAATATTGCGGATTTGCAAATTCGTACGGATACCCACTTGCTAGAACACTATATGCAAGTAGCTCTCGACGATTAACGTCGTATGAAATTGTTCATGAATTATGATCTATTTGTCATGGTCTATTTGAGCTCATAAACACTCTAAACGAATGGGGGTATTTGATCATCAAGCAACCATAAACAAATAGTAGCCGCCGCCAAACGCCATACCACCGACCGACCAAGCGTCTACCGTCCTCTATAAGATCCTGGACCTCTATAGCTTCCGCCTTCGCTTGCTACCCTCCCACTCGCTCAAAACTTTTTCTAAAGCCTTTGCGGCTCTCTGCTCGTCTTTTCTAAGCGCGCCGTTAAAAACTTCCGGCAGCACCATTGTGCTATTCGCATGCTCCTTCGCAAACCCAACTTCAGCATCCTTCCCGCACCTCTCCCTCGTCACCTTGACCGCCTCGTGTAATAAATCTGCGCCGACGCCTTTACCACGGTATCTCATTTTGACAGTCCACGCTCGGATGATGCCCTTGCCTCCCTTAAGCGCCGAACCTCGGCTCCTTCTCTTACCGGCTAGACTCGGGTTCTGCTCAAGTCGTAGGACTAAGGCGCCAATAAGATCCTTGCCAAACCGCACACCAACAACGGTGTCTTCCTCGCCGTCCTCCGATACCATCCAGCTCCACTTCATACTCTCGGCCACTTGTATGTATTGGCCCGTAAAATAGCGGATTGTGAGTAGGTAGATCATGACCACGCCGGAATGCAACATGAACGCCATACCGAGATCGCGTTTTACGCGCCATGAATATTGGTATGTAATACCGAGCGCCACGGCAAGGACGGCAAGTAGGTACGGATGGAAGACCAGGGAGTACGAGGATGATTGCCGTTGTTGTGCTATTGAGTCTGTGACTAGGTTCAATGCATCCACCTTGTCGGTCTCATCACTCAATGCACTGATAGATAACGGGGGCAGATCATCCGGGATTGGGTTACTCGGCGGATCGACCGTTACAAGCGGCGATGGCGAAGGCGGGGGGAGCTTATTGGAAGGTTCCGGCTCCATATCTGGCGTCGAGACGGCGGAGGGATTGACAACGAGGTTCGCCCGGAGAAAGAGGAAGAATGCTGTTCGTGCAGGGTGCTGATCAGCTCTGTCGAAGCCAATATGTAGTGGTAATAAGTCTTTATGTCCGAAACCGAAAACATAGAAAGTAGATTTTTATGGGTTTGCTTCTCACCACGTCCAACTCATGCGACGCCGATTTGCGATATCAATATACCGGGTCGAGAGTTACACCATATCACGAAGAAATGAGACAGCGAAGATTGAGCTTTCAATTCGAGCATGAGAAAAAGGAAATTGATGCACGAGACCACAAGAAATAAATTGACTTAATTATTTAAAAAAGGAGATAACTCTTTCCTGTACTTACCAGTGCTAGTTTTTAGACCCGGCACCGCATTCATTTTGTCCATGACGGTGCCGGGTCCATAGTAGGCATTCAAATCTAACTCTCGGGCCACGTGCGCCATCTCGACGTTATGTGTGGACAGCCAGGTCCGAGGTGGGCAGCAATAGCTTTTTTTAAACGAAAAAATTTGGTGACCTGTCTCGGTGTAAATAAAAAAGTGTATTTTACGCCGTAATTAAAATGTCGTAATTTCTTTACCGGCTGCTTGGGACCCCAAGGGTCTTAGATGCTTCTGGACCCTTGAAAAACAAATAAATCGAGAGGCTTGAATTAAGGTACTTTAACTCCAAGCTCTTAAGCGACAGCTCGAGGTGTGAGGTGGGGGTAATAATTGTGTGTGTGCGCGCGCGCGGGTATAATCGATGACGACAACTTCTAAGTAACAATTTAATTGGGAAATAGATGGGATGGAATGGAGTGAAAGAAGCGAGTCATGAAAAAGGGGGAAAAAGAAAAAAAAAAGGAAGATCAAACACCAGAAATATAATTGAACAAAGGGTGCAAAGTCTTGGCTGGAATGCTGCTGATATGGGTTGATCCAAGATAGTTCGCAGATAAACCAAGAGCCGTTTCCGTTTCTGCTATAAGCACCGCTGCTGCACTGATGACATCGTCCCGCGGGGAACGCTCGTTACCAGTCGATCACCCGGTGGTTATCTGATAAGAATCGGGTAGGCGAATGAAATCGTCGGGAGCGAATTATAGACGGGCGCCACTATTTTCTTGTTGGTGTCCTAGAATCCCAGCCTATGCTACTATCGTCGAGTCGGGTTGTCCTCGTGAGTTAGAACACATCCAGAGCCATGGGTCGTGAGAGGTTTTTTCTCATGTTATACGGTTGTCTCGAGACGAAGCTGTCGACACTAGAGTGGTCTAGGCTCATCCCTAGCTAGGTTTTAGAATGGTTCGTGTGTGGCAGGCGTCGTGTACCATGCCCACCCAGTCCCGTAACAAGTTAGGGACCCATCTGTCTCGAGTATCGCCATCTTGTCGATCGCGCTCCAGATCGAAGATGAGTGGACTTTTGTTCACTTTTGTCCGCGAAGAGGATCAACGGTTATCCCCGTCCTTCACTTGAAGTCGACGATAGCTGCATGTGTCGGAACCTACGGGGATTCTGATTGCATCGTGGGGTGGAATAGTGAACCACATCCTCGTGGTGCCAAGACCTGAATCAGAGCTCAGAGGCCGATAAGAAACGGCTTAACCCCAGCAACAAGCGCGGGGGGGGAACAGTCGAACAGAGTCAGACTTGCGTTTCTTGAAACGTCGAACGCGTAATGTTTGGGGAGCGAATTGACTCGACCAACAAAACCCTCCCTTTTTTTATCCCGTAGGAGTCCCAAGTGCGTCATTGATCAGCAAGCCGTCTTTTATAGGAAAATTGCGCAATTGGACTCGCAAGAAACATTCGACAAGACTGCCACAAGCGTAGAAGAAGGGGTCCAGTGGGAGCCAATAAAATCGCATGTTTTAAAGAGCAGAAAGGAACCTCTGCATACATGGTATGCACTCAATGCTGCAACGTAGAAAAGGAGAATGCAACACCGAAGCCGAATTGGGGGATCTGCTGTCCGCTTCGGTGACGCAACGAAGACTGCAGTGAGTTAATACTCGGTAGATATTTAAGAGTTATCATGAAACGGAATTCGTCGTTCAAGGCTTGCACGATGAAAATCGTGAGCGTAAGATCTTCAGCTTTCTTCGATTCATATTAATTGATAGGCGGAGACGTGCAGATGTACGAAGTTGAGTAAGTAAGGTAGCTCAATGACTTCTGTATGCCATATAATTCGATCTTAGCTAATCGCGTTAGTCGTAGGATGTAACATAGAAGAAGAAAAGGAAGAAGATTGGTTATATCAAATTAATTGACACCAAATATCACATGTATGTGTAAGAAGGAATTGAGTTTCGAGTTGCGTGTTGAATTGAGTTGAATCGTGGAAAAAGCCTTTACGGTTATCTGCGAGTTACTCAATTTTTACATAAGTTCTACATTGTGCCTTTAGGAATCGTTATTTGCTAAACGAGTTGCTATCTAGGAATTGTCAGGTGATAAGTCCTACTTACATAATCAGGAAAGTCCTACGAAAGTCATAGGTCTACTTGGTGTCGAAACTTTTGAAAGAATCGTTCCACTCGAGGTTATAAGGTTTCAATGTGGCTTGTCAGCTGGGCATCAGCCATTGGACATCTGCAAACATACATATGCACAGCCATGAAAAGCCACCGGGGGGAAGAACCTTGGGAGCCACTTGACTAGCCACAATGATGGGATGTACCTACCTTCTTCATGTTACAATGGAATCATGTAGGTCGCCGTCCCCGCCGCGGGCGGGCGGTCAAGGCAGGTACGTACCTTCTAGGGCTAGGGGGGGGCCTACCCTTTCCTACCTAGGTACATTAACCTTAGGATGAAATAGGTACCTAGCTAGGGAGAACAAGCAGGACCAGGGAGAGAAAGAGGTAGGTAAGATTGCATATGGCCTAAGCTCCCCGCCTGCCCGCTGAGACAATTCCTACCCTACCCCAAATGGTATGTTTCCCCCGATAATCCATGCCTACCCACCTCCCCTGTCCCCCTTTCCCACGTCCCGACCATCCATGTTCCCTTCCCATGTCGGTCATTATCAACTTTTTCCAGCCCTACAAGGCGACAGATCATCTCACGACATCATAAATTATAAGCCACAAACGGCACAGCATTCGTCTAATTCCCTCTCTAGTCTGTTATTGTATACGCTTATACGTATCCGTATGTACAGCAGAGTGACCATTAACCCAGATGGGGCCATGACAAAATGGAGAATATGGAGAAAATAGGGTCAGATCGGATCAAGTCTCCCGAATTCATACCTATCTAGCGGAGAGCCAAGTAATCATACACACAGAGAAGAGAAAGAAGACAGAGAAAAGAAGAGGAAAAAAAAAACTGATGACACCAGCTTACCAAATAGGGTGCTGATGTTTGTTACCTAATTGACTATGTTCAATGGCGTCTCCGAAAGCATATCGCCATATCACCATCTCACAAGTGGTGATGACCCGGTAAGGTGCGCGCCCCATGTTACGATGTGACGATGCCACGATGTCCGTTGGCCTCAACTCGCATTTCAAGCGCTCTCGGTCTAACAAGACGGGGAAATATCAACAAGGGATTTGCCTTTAAATGATGTATTATACGTCCAAAACCGAGCAAATTTCGCAAGAGAACATGCAGTCCAAGCTTGCAATATCGAATAGCGTCGAGCTTTCATTTTATCCTTTGGCAGCTAATTTTCTCGAATGCTGCACGTTTTGATTGGGTAACGCCCGAGTCTGCAGTCAGCAACCAAATTCCCACTCAGCTGGCTACTGCATATGCGCACAAGGCGTAATTTGGGGTCTTTTCTGCCTTGTTGCCTGCGTGCTTCCTCCGTACTTCACCGAGTCAACTTTTGGACCCCAACTCCATCGCTTGTGCTCCTTGCGCTCTTATGCAGCCCTGTGAGCCGCGAACGGTAGGATAAACGCACTGCCGATTGTAATTGCAAGGGGGTGAGGTCTTGGAGGGAGCCTATTTAGTGGTTGTCAATGGCTAGACGAGTTCTAATTAGTTGGTCCTCGTTACCGCTGGTCCTAGGGTACAAGTACTTACTCCTACACCTGCATCAATGCAAAAAAAGTCCTACATCGTCATATTCCAGGGTAGCAGACTACCTTCTAGATCTTTCAAAATAAAGTCATGGATCGGTGGCGATCTGCTGGGACCCGACCACTCTCCTTCCCGCTCAAGCGTTAGTCTGTAGTTCAACTTCTGTCACGAGAAATGGACCCGAAAAAGACATTTGCCACTACCGACTCGGCCTCTATTGATGCCTCTCTCTTTGAATTAGACCCGCCGGTCGGGCAGCCATCGAGGACCCTTCGGGCTCCTTCTATTGACTTAAGGCGGCGGTCACACTCGAGCTTGCGATCGGAATCCAACACACGAGCGCCATCACCCTCGCCATGCGCGTGAGTAGTACTAGGATTCTTAATATAATATCCCGAGCATACTAACTTGTAAAGGACCCGAGAAATCGTAGGGGAGGATTGTGCGCTGCAGAGGTTCATAGTGTGGGCTGCTGTCAAGCGAAATAGATCAGTTCGGATGCCGCGAAGCGACCGTTTAAAATGCCCTCTCGTCTCGTGCGGACAACAATTCGATGACCATGAAGCAATGCTAAGGCACTTGTCTAAGTGTAGGCATCTTAAAACTGGTGAATACCTATGCTACGATTGCATGAAAATCGAACGATTCAACGATGAAAAGTGCCGAGGTTGTCTTGGCCACCCGACTAAACGACGACGAATTATTAATATGGCAAAGAGCTTCTTCTCGAATATTGGTAACAAATCACGCAGGGAAGGATCACAGCCTAACTTTCAAGACGACGTTGCGATGCCCCCGCCCAGCTACGACTCTCTTGTAATCGATCTCAACCAACAAAGCGAGCAGCGAGAACGAGAACGAGGGCGGGAGCAACAACACCACAATCAACCGCAGCAGGAACAACAACAGGAACGACGACACCCCCATCCCAGACCTCAGCTGGAACTAAATGGTAGAGAGATACACGAACTAGACTCTAGACAAATGTTCCCAACAGCTCAACTCGACTCCGTCAATTACGACACGCGATCTGAGGACATGCCCGAGGCCTCAGGTCGACACGACAAGACACATAGCCCTATGCCATGCCAGCATACTAATTCACTTTCGAAGCGTAGAGATCCTTCGTCGCATCGTCATAAGGAGAATAATTCTATGCCTCCTCCTAACTTTGTACCTTCGGACTCTGGAAGTCGCCGCCCTTCGCTAGCTCTAGATACGCACATGGACCGATACAGGAGCATTCCCCGGGCAAAACGCATTTCTCCCAGCTCTTCACTTCGGTCGACAAGGAGTTCGCATGGTGTATCGCCAATCACTCCATGGAGTACGGATTCTAGTAGCGCTGGGCCTTGGACTTTATGTTCCAGCATTGACACCGCAATGACATCGCCGATAACTCCCTTCAGCCCGACCGATCTTCCACCAACATCCCACCCGGAAAGTATTTTGAATACGACGAAGGATGCAAACACATGTCCTGATGATGATTGCAACTACATGGTTGATAACTTACCTGAATTGCCTGGCGATGACTCATTGTCTATACCGCGTGGAATGTCCGATCCATTGTCATTTTGCTTCGACCCCAAGGATAACTATTCATGGATGCAATCTGTAAACACTGAAATATCCCTCGCAACCTCAGTCAATATGATGTTCACAGATTCTAACCCCAAGCCCACGAGTATGCCACCCGAGTTCCTCGAACAATCAGATCGTGGTTTAGAGACTAGAACACTTGTCGAATCTGCCTGGGATACGATACAGGAACATGTGTCATCTTCTCTATTAAAATTGTCGCAGATACAAGGAAACCCATTAGTTGACCGACTTCGAACATATACAACGAAGGCCGTGGCACTTACCGGCCTTTCCAGTCTACGAAGCGTCCTTCAAGGCAATACCCTCACGGACCCGTTCGAATGCATCTGCTTTATCCACCTTATCTACGCCTTCTCTCTTATACTTCATGAAAACGAACTTGAGACTCGTTGCAATTCATTGTATCGACAGGCTATGGCTTATCGACATTCGATTAATCCGGCCCATGCTCAAGAATATACTTATGTCGTTACAACAATCTGGCAACCCACTATCCCTTCAGGTGGCTCATCGAATCGGAAGGGCAAGGAGCCCGAGTACCGGACAGAACCAAAACAAAATGCAGACACCGATGCTCTCGTCATGGTGGGGCAGAATTTCCTCGATGGTAAGACTTATCCTTGATTATTTACCCGGTAATATAATTAACTGTTAAAGATGTCGAAAATGCCGCCATCGCCATACATAGTAATGCGGACAGACCTATCGAAGTCGTTACATCTGAGCTCTGGTCTACGCACCTTATGGAGTTCCAGCCTCAGACTTCACAAAACAGTCCTTTCATTATAACGGTTGACTATATTATTTCAGTTCTCAGTACGAGATTTACAGATTCCAAAGTACTTTTACCCAAACTTAGAGAAGTTGGACAAAGTGCGCACACCGGGATCATCACCACTGTCCGCAAGTTGGAACTTGCCATATTGCAGGCCGGCAAGGTAAGCTTTTTCAGACTCCCATTTCACTTTTTTAAGCTTCAGAAGAGAGGATGGTTTGGAGCGGAAGTCGTAATCATTCTATAGTCGAGCAGTCAGGCTACTTTACACACTACCTTCCCACAGACTAGCTAACTTTACCAATGATAGACCTCTCTAGAATCGTCCGACCTCTTCGACGAGTTCATTCCACAAGTAAGGAGACTTTGCGACCCAATTTACTTAGAACAGGGGTTTCACTCAAGGACAAGATACCAAACCCTAGGGGTATCGCTAGTGGAGGCTCTAATTCAAAATATGGCGTCGGGTTTGCAACGTGCGCAGGAAGGGCCAGAAACATTCCAGTTGGGGTTGACAGACCCAGACTCGTACAACGAATTTCTCGATAATCTTCACGAAACCTTCGATGAGCCCGATAATATCGAAGCTGATTTCCTTGCACATCTTGGTACAGGTGCATCTCAGCAGAGCCAGACGGAGCTCTCAGGCACCCAGAGTTTCGAAACATCAGTCGATTCTATTACCATCCAGGGTATTGGTTCTAGTGCTCGGCAAGCTGGTACTTCGAAATCTTTTGTTGCCCCTATCCCATCACATACAAGGGCGCCAAGTGAGTCGTTCAGTGCTTCTCCTGGCTTGCCACGACGAACGGCCGTTCCATCTCCGCCGAAATCTTCGACGCCAACCCCCGCCGGTTTAAGTCCAAGACCTTTGTCTTCTGTATCTTCTACGAGTCATAAAGTGGAAGCGAATGATGCTTGCGAGCTCTGCGGGTACCGTCCGAAGGGTGATCCACAATGGTTTAAAGGCAGCATGGCGAAACACAAGAAGATGCAGCATTCGGCTGGACCTCCGATTATCTATAAGTGTCCTTACCCAGGATGCAACAGTCAATACAAGAACCGTCAGGATAATCTGCGTCAACACCAGATCGAGAAAAATCATTTTGTTGGAGACGAAGCCACTCGACGACCCAGCAAGAGGAAGAAGATCTGAACGATACGAATACGTCGAGAACACAAGGGAAATGCATTCACGGGATCTAGGCATGATATTATATCACATATATGAACGATATGCATTAGCTTGGGCGTTGTCATTTTTTTATATGAATCTAGGAGGCATTTTGACATTCTATTCGATCCCTCAAAAGTTTTGACTGCCTGGCTATAGTTTTCATCATCAAATAGGAGTTTGGAATGGGGTTGTCAGAGATACCACTACGTATATAGTAGAGATAGAGCAGGCCTCGATGATGCCTTTACGCCAGTGATTTCACGATTATAGCTGGGCTGGATATACAAAATCTCACGAATTCTTACTCGCTATACAGCGCTATCATCTCGTTGGTTACCCAAGAAACAAATGCCGTGAACAGACAAAACCGTGATGACATCGCATATTCTATAGCGCTTACGTGCTCGGGAACTAGCCGAGCGCTATGTAAGACTAAGTGTCCGGCGGAAGTGAGAGGGTGGCAAAGCTCGCCTATCCTTGCTTGAATTGGAGCGTAGGAAGAATAGAGGAGATCGGGAAGCATGGGGAGCAAGAGTAGGAGGTATCCGGACAACCGCGGAGGAGGGGAGGGGAGGTGTAACATTCGATCCCCGTATCAAGTTATTATTATGACACCCTCAGAGAAGAAGAGAACGAGAAAGAGAGAGGAAGAAACATAACTTCCGAATCCTGAAGGAAGCCAAGAACCGGACCGCCCGTACGTAAGCATTCCCTTGCCTTCCCCACTGGGTAACCCTGAGTTAATATATCCCGTCAGCCTTACGAGAGCATAAGAAGTTACCTAATATCGAACGTTGGTTGTATTTTATCTATTTTTTAATTATTATTATTATTTATTTCGCTTGAAGGATCGCTTGGTAGAACGATGTGACCCTAGCCCGCGCCAGCACTTATGTAGGTAATCTGATCTGATCGGCCTAACCCAGCCCTACGGCCTGTTTCGTCGCTGCATCCTAGTTCATACCATTTTCCCTTTTCCCGCTAGAAACATGGATCCCTCGCGGGGGAATTGACATATGCAGTTCGGTTTACGAGCGCAAGGGTTTTGCGGCATAAAAAATGACAATACATTCTCGCTCTTCTCTAAAGGGATGAAATGCATCGGAAATAACGGAGGGAATGCTGGGGGCGATGCTCGAAAACCGAGCCTTGCGATGGTATCGTTTATCGTTCCACCTATAAAACAGGCCCTCGGATGTTGAGACATCAATTAATGCCTTCGGCGCCACATCACCCCGTCTCGTAACTTCGATGCTGAATAATTTTTATGAATGTATCTCGCCGTCTCCGACGCGCTCACTAAGGTATGGGTCGTCTGTCTTGCACACTTTATTATACGTCATTGTTGCTATGTAGATAACGAAAAGGGCGTTCATTTCGTCGGTGAATTCCGACTCGGGAACGTCCTCGGTGGTTGGGAATATGATGCGAAAAAAAGCCAAATACGAATTAACCATGGGGTATATGTCCTCCGAACGCCGCGCACTTGTATACCTCTTTTAAACAATTTGCCCGATTGATGATGGCAACATGGCGGGATTCCCTTCTAACTAAAGATTAATGGTACCGATGATCGCTACCGTTTGTTGTCGCGCGAGAATAGAGCACCGGTGCCTAAAGCCACTCGAAGACACTACCCTGCCATATGTATGGATCGGGATGCACTCGAACCAAGGGATCTAGGATCTAGTCAGTCTATGCAGAATTCGTTTTACAAATTCGTTTTCGTAACTTACTTCGAAAGCCGACTCTATAGGCATATTCAAAATCCAGGACCCAATGTTCCCAACGGATCAGACCTGGTTTCAGACCATGCTTGAATTCGAAGTAACTAAACTGGATGGTTATGAACAAAAATGCAGATTTCAATGCGTTTTTGGGCTAGGTACTTACCTTCTTTACAATTTCCTCGTAATCATCTAGCTCGTGGAGCCATAGGTTAGGTTTCGTCACATTGGATATTTTGAACATGATCTGCAGCCGAACCAGAGAGTTCCGTTCCGACCATGCATTCAACACATCGTCCAACATCCTTTGCCAAACCTTCCCGCTTCTATATACGTCGTTCTCGCCAAGGGGAATTTTTATCTGGGCGAAACGGACATTTTGCATGGTTCGCTTGCTGATGAAATCAAGCAAGGAGAGGGGCGCCTCATGACCCATGACCCATGGTGGAATGCGGTCGATGACTAAGGTCTGAAGGTGAAGGAAACTAAGTGCTTCCCGTGTTATCTGTTTGCAGAGGAGTAGAACGGTGGGTGTCCGGAGGGAAACGTTAGGATGACGCAAGACTTTGGTGTTAGCGGAACGAGGTCGCAGTTCTATCTTGGCCCTGGCTTTCTCTTTCTCTTCGTAATAGTAGTCGTATAATTTTCGAGATGAGGGATATCCTATCGCATAACCGTATATCATGTTACGAATCTCAGGAGGTAGAGTGGTAAGAAAGGAATAACGTGATCGGGGAGGGATGATTGAGACCTGTGCCATCTGTATCTTCTGTATCTGGGACGGGCCGGGGTCTGATGTGGGGCCGGAGCCGGTATTGCCGCCTTGGAGATATGCCGGGCAAGACAGTAAGGCCGAAGTTCGATCCGGCTCTGGCATTCGGAGTATGGCGAGCTTTAGGGATGAAATCTCCGCAAGTAGTTTAGCTCGGGCGGAGGGATCCCTAGATGCCTTCATAATCTTGCTACGTCCCCGTTGGTACATGGTCCTCCAATCCGCAAGCTTCTTCCGGCTGTCTTGCCCGGCCATGACTGGGGGGCTAGACAGAAGTAAGCGGGTGAAGTAGCGTGAGATGACCGGATATCAAGGTTTGCTATGACGATGCAAACCATCTCACGGTCACGATGACAATCGGATGAGGTACCGGCCCCTTGCAGTTGATAGTAACGATATCCGACCCATCACCTTGCCCATGCCTATCAATCTTACTATAGGGGAAAAAAGATATTAGCGTCAGGTAGTGAGTGAAGCTGACATCCAATAGATAGTAGCCCTGTGCTTGGACATCAAGGCGAGCCCTCAGCCTGGTGACCAAAGTAGACGGTACCCAGGTACAAGATCGACCTCCGTCTCTCCCTTCTTCCCGTGTTATTGCCTTATTTAATGAAGTTTGCTTTATTATGTAGGTACTTCCTTACCGAGGACTTGGATTCGACCTAAAAGGATATGATAAGATTAATTGTTTGAATTAAAAAGAATGAACGACGAATGAAGAAGATGCTTTAAGTGGAATGATAACCGATGCATGGGTTTAACATGAATGGATCTTGCTCAAAATAATTGATGTTTTAGACTTAGAACCTAAAGATGTATGTACCTACCTCGGTACATTGGTAAATACCTAATGTGGGGTTTCTAACAGTATTGAATTAAAAAGAATGTGTATTTCCTACGAGGAAAAGTAATTGACAAGATTTTTGAAATTTACTCAAGTAGAAAATACGAAGAACGGAAATAAAAACAACCTAAGATGGTAAGTCGTTCTAGAATTATTATCATTCGCCTGCATGGTATTTCTTTTTTCTCTTTCTCCAAAGAGCTATGGAGCTACCTAGGTATGCGGGTACGCGCAGTACAGATGTATAGATTTGATTAGGTAGGCACGACGATATTAAGATATCGACAAGTCATTTTTTTTTTTTCTGTCTGTGGCTGCTGCACACGTCCTAGGAATACACAGCGGTAGTGATGCGTACATCGCTTGATGTTACACATGGCACTTGCATTGGATCAATAGACTAACCACGCTGCCAGAGCCAATGGTATTAGCAGTTCAGAACCAGTTAGCAGCCAGCACGCGGTAATCAAATGGACCTGAGACACGAGACAACAATTCCCACACCTACTCGTAAATGCAAAACAAAAAAGTCCTACACATAAAAAAACCGGTAGAGATTTAATACATTTAGGATCGGGAATATTAATGGATGGAGAGAAAAAAAAGAATAAGTGAGTAAGTTCAAGTCGGCAGGAAGATATTGAATATTACCCGTTTCCCCAAGTAATTCTTGAGTAATGCGTAATGTACATTTATAAGTCGGGCATCTTTATGTCCGGTTAGGTATATGTACTTTTCATACGGATGTACCTCAAGTGCGATGTTTGATTATGCAGATTGAAAATAAAGTAGGTACTTAAGGTTTATAGAACCAACGATGAAACCCCACATACCCTGGAGAATAAAAATGTCTAATTCTGATTGGTCCAAATTCTGCATTAGCGTTCATTATTATAGTTAGAAAAACCGGTATACAACTAACACCCATGGGAATCCCAAGTATTATGTGTACGGTACTTACTTGTATCTTCCTTATCCCGTACCTAAGTATCCGCTATTTAAAAATACCTACCAGTAATGCTCGGAGATGGGTTTGAGCCCTACGTGTACATAGGGAAATGGGGTATTTTAAGGTATTGACGCTGACGGCTATTATTTTACAAGCAGTGAACAGGCTGTCAGGTTGTCAGGTTGTCTTTTATCTCCATCGGGGCCTCGGGCTGGTCATAGAACCCCATGTACAGTCTACCAAGTTGTGCTGTCTTTCTTGGCAAAAAAAGGGAAAAAAGGCAGTTACATTTCTCAACCCTTCTAGCTTTTACCTTCTACCCCCCCTTCCACCTTCCAGGGCTTCCCGCTGTTTCCTCGATTTCTCTTTTCTGCTTAACTCCGTTCAGCTTAGTGCGCCTCGAACAAGAGCAAACGCAGGCAAGTGTAGATCGATCTTTTGCCCACCCGGGCACTTTGCGCACTCCCACTTCCCACTACTCCCACCACTCCTGCCACTCCCACCAAAAAAAGTTTCCACAACACGAACTGATGAGACCCGAATTCCACCACCAACTTCGGATTCGACCACACCCGTGTCCCTCTCAGCTCCCTCCCCCCCCTGGTGCCCTAGCGAGCCTTATCATGTTGATCGTGTCGTGATATTTCCACACCCGCCTGCATTTTTCTTTCTCTACCTAAACCTACCTAAAACTACCCAGCTAGCTACCTTACATACACTCATTACATATTGTTTCTCTGCCATACGGCCAGGGTTTGACATCACATCTTGCCCATCCTGGCTTGTTAGTGCTAGACACCTTAGAGAGGGAGCAAGTGTGTGAGTGTGTGTGTGTGAGTGCTAGTTATTTGAGTTGCTAGGCTCACTGTCGTTGTATTCTGGGCCCCTCTGAAAATCGAAATCTTCCTTTCGCGCGCGCGCCTTTTTTTTATTGTTTTCTTTTTAGTCCACAGCGTTTCGTAGTCGTTTTTTGTTTCGTTGTTTCGTCATGTCCGCCTTGGGCCAGGCCGGGTCCAACTCCCAGCATCCGGGCCTGACTTTCCCTCAGGTCAACGGCCTCAGACGCGGTTACGCTTCTTCACACTCGTCAACGCCGCCTAAAGCTTCGACGCCACAGCAACACCAGTCGCCCTACCAGGCCGCACAATATCCGCCTCAGCAACCCCCGCAGGCCGCCTATCCGCAACATATCTTCCAAAGTACTACTCCGTCTCCGGTACCCAATGTCGCCAGTATACCGAGTCTGCCGAATGGAAATTCCAGACATGCCCCGACTCAAGTTGCCCAGCATGGTCAAGTCGCCGCCCAGGCCGTCCGCCAACACTCGCATCAACATCATAACCCGCATTCTCAACACCCACGGAGTACGCAGCAACGACAAATGCCACCCCAGCCGAGTGCTTCCTCGATATACCTTCAGCAAACTATGAATCAATCTGTCCAGCCCGTCCCGCAAGTACCGCAAACGGTATCGCAACCCGTCCAGCAGATGTCGCATGCTCAGTCCATGCCGCAACAGGTCCAAGCCGTCCAGTCGCAACCCGTTCAACAGATCCCCCCACCGCAGCCGATACAACCGAACGATAGTAATTTGATATCGCCGAACCCTCCACACCACCAACCTCACCAGCAAACCCACCCGCCGGTTCATTCGCAAGCCCACTCACAGGCTCATCAACAAGTCCATCAGCAAGCTCACCAGCAAGTACATCAACAAACTCATCCTCAACCTCTCCCTCAAGTCCATCAACCACCTCCGCAGTCCTTACAGCCCCAGCCGACACCCCAGCTACAAAACCAAACTCCACCAGCCCATCGGCCAGAATCGAGTGTCACGCCACAGGAGCCGGACCATCATGATGACATGGACATGGATAGCAATGCGGATTCGGGGGAGGGGGATAGCCATCTTTCGCCTAAACTACTCGAAGGAACCCCCTTTGTGCCGAGAACGCCGATGGGTCCGATGATGTCTGCACCACCTGAAGGAGGCAGTTTTCCTAGCCTTGACGCAGTTCATAAACACGTCCTTTCTTATTGTACATCAGTCGGGTATGCTGTTGTCATTGGCCGGTCGAAGAAGACTGTGCCAGGTCTCAAGAAGGTACTCTTCGTGTGTGATCGTGCGGGCAAGCCCCCAAGTCGGGTCAGCCCCGAGCATAGGAAAAGAAAGACGTCGTCTCGCAAATGTAACTGCCAATTCGGATTTTTCGCTATTGAACAGAGGACACAATGGACAATTCGTTATCGCCCTGACCAGGCTCATCTTCACCATAACCACGGGCCGAGCGAGAGTCCACTTTTACATCCGGCTGCGAGGAAATTGGATAGTGAAATGGTTGCCGCTGTAAAGAATCTAAAGGAGTCTGGTAAGTTCAATATGCGAGCTCTGGTGGGTTGTTATATTGATCATTATAGGTATTGGCGTTACACAAACTCTCGAGATACTGCAGCAACAAAATCCTCACGTACCTTTGCTTCCCAGAGATATTTACAACGCGCGCGCTGCAATAAATCGAAACCCGCAGAAAGTTGAAGCAGGTATAGCTGAACAGCGGCCTGCAATATATAGCAAACCGGCACCGTCTGCTGAAGAACGCATACGATCAGACCTGAGGCGGGAACTCGCTCGAGCTAAGGAGGAACTGGCCAAGATTAAAGAGGACAGACAAAAAGAAGTAGAAATCTTAAAGGACCAGTTGCGAGAGAAGGACGCGATGATTAAAAAATTCGAGATGTTTATCGATATATGCAATCAGCGGGTTATGGTTCAGAGGGAAAGGCTGAACGATACTGGCGAAGGCAATGGCGAAGGAAGTCAGCCGAACAACTGACATGATATACGGGATGCATCATTAAAAGGGTTACAAAAATGAGACACGTCGGGAAACGGGTTTGGGTTATTCGAGGCAAGCATTGGCGTCTCGAGGGCTATGACTGGAAACTGGTGGCATATAACGGGGTTCAGGAGTTATACAGGCTTGCGGTTTGTTCGCAGGGGGGGATCCAAGGGAAAGCTAACATTGCATCGGGCCTGATGAAAAAGGGGCAAGACATGGTCTGCTAAACACCGGAATTGGGAAAAATATAGACTTGGGCGTTTATTGACGTTGGGTTGAATGAAGAGTTTGATGAAGGTTATGTCGACCATGGGCCATGATACGTATTACCTAACTCGTTAGGTCTCTTCCGGATATCCCAAGAAAGCTATGCCGCCGTCGTAGAACACGGGAAAATGTTAGATGGATGTTTTTGTTACTAAGGGATAGAACGGTTATCAGCATTAATAAACGGAAAGCTGTAAGACTTTATGATGGCACTCACTCTCAGCATAGCGTAGCGTAGCAGGATTGCAATCGACACCCAATCTAATAGAATATGAATGGATTACGTCGCGGAAGCAAATGGTGAGTTCTGCGCGTCTCCTTTATTTTATACGCTACATCTAGGAGGGTCTGTGTTTATTATAAGAGAAAAACTTTGGCCGCTAATAACTCTATGTTCTCCTATCAACTACGCCCGGTGCCTTTCAAAAACATAAGAATTGAACTTATAATAAGGGTAAGGCTTAATTGTCAAAGCAACCGATTAGGGAAGACTTATAGCGACTATAGTTTTGGCCATTTAGCTTTAACGACATCGAGCGTATGTCCTGTTATTTTGGGCTTTGTGTAACACAATATATAACGATTATCACATGCCAAAGTATTATCCGCCAGGTTGGGTTAATGACCTTCTACTTTTACTTCTAACTTTTTGCAATGTTGCCTACAAAAACGCACTTGTGGAGTTTTGAATTAGATTCCTAGAAAACGTAGCTGCCGTAGTAGCTTAATGGTTTTTGATCTTATAATTTGAATAATAATAGGGCTGTACGTCGGAATGCATCATATAAAATAGCTTACGTATACGTTTAGGTAGAGATACAGTGGTTAAATTTAGCTAACTCTACATGTTTAGGATTACCTAGGTACTACACGAGCTTAGGAAACTCTTCTTATATGATTTCATATAGGAAGCTGGATAAGGGCTGATGTCATCTTGCGTATTACCCCTCCATGCCATGATCGATATTTGATTTATCAACCCCAGGTTGTCGATAAGTTGAAATATCAGACTAGGGAAAGTTAAATCTGAATTTTCCGTTAAGTGCGGAGAGTAATCGAAAGACGATGAACCCGTCAACCTAACCTTATAGCTTAGAAGTGTATTTATGTACTTGCTCATAGCTGAATAAGTAGCCAACCTTAAATACAAGACAGAATCTGGTTACTATCCTTAATATCCAACTGAAGAGAATCATGCGATCCCTAATGTTCTTTCATTATGAAACAGGGGCTAAACTTCAAAATGAAAATTACAAGGCGAACAAAAGTGATAAGTTGAGATGTGCGTCAGGGGTTCAGTTTCTTACACCTAAGAAGTGGTCCGGGCTTCGGAATATAGTGGGTATTTACCTATAAGTGGACCACTGTCGTGGCATTCGGCCGCTAGCCCCACGCTAAAGCTAGTAGTCATCCAATCAGAAACGTTAGCGATTAGATATGGAAATTATCCCCATATTCTACAGTGGCAGTCGCGCCGTCCTTCGCGTAATATGTGTAAAATGATGGATGACTGGTAGCAACTTCAACAGAAAATTACCTATCCCTTCTTTTTTTGTGTATTGCATTACGACTATTCAATCAACATAGTCCACCACGATACCCGTTGGCCAACACGGCAAATAATCTTCTACGGTCCTTACGCTCTTTTTTTCGCCTTTGTCCTTTTCTCTATACCAATACCCCTATCTAATCCGTATAGACTTTTTTCTACTTTCCAGTTAAAGGAGTTCTCGTTTCTCCTGACACTAGAAGACCGTTCCCTAATACACCGAGAAATGCTATCAGCTCTGTGAAAATAAGTCCGACTCAGCCTTCAAACAAAATCGCCACGATGGAGGCCGTGGCTTCTCCCCTGGCTTTGCAAAGCCCTGGTTCGAATGGCATAACGCCATCGTCTTTCATAACCATCGATCCGGTTTTGGTGGTAGACTACTTGGCATCCGTGATCACCATTGCTCTTGGAGCCACCCGTAGTGAGCTTGAGCGATCCGACAATCTCCTCTCGAAAGCGAATTACGACGATACAGTCCAAAGGTGTAGTCGCTTCGCTACCGATTCTCAAGTCGCTTTATACGTCCAGAAGGATGTGAAGCCGTCGGGTGATATTCCAGATGGTCCAGCAGACAATGGTATGAAATTGAAGTAGTATCTTACAAGTGTTCACGGGACGAGTTTACTAACATACATAACTACATGCAGTTCCTGTCACGTATACGTATACGATCACGTCCGAAATATCTTCTTCGCCGACTACGATAGCCTACCTCGCACTACTTAAACGTCCTCAAGCGATCGACCCCTCGCTGCCGCTAAGCTCACAGATTCAGATACAAACACTGCCTGGAACTGCCTCGCTTGCCAACCTTGTTAGTGAACAGGGCCCTACTGCTTCACCTTTTGAAATATTACATTCCATTCTTCATAATGCGCTGGCGCCCTACTTCGATGCCAATACCAAGACTTCCCAAGTTGCGAATGGCGCTAGGAACCGAGCGGATGTGGACGCAAAAACTGGTATTCCTGTAACCAAGAAGCGAATGACGGAGCTTGAGTTGAGCTTGCTCCATCTTCAGCAGAATGTTGAGATTCCGGAATTGTCGCTCTCATTTCACCCAGTTGTCCAGGGCGCGTTGGAAGATGCCGTTGGGCGCAATACGCGACCGAGTACTGACTTGATACCCGCTCACCTTCTTTCAGACAGCACATTCATGAATAACCTACAGTCGACAGTAAATAGTTGGATCAAATCGATACAGACAATTACGAAGCTCACCCGAGACCCTGTAACGAGAACGGCGACGCAGGAAATTAATTTTTGGTTGTCTATGGAGTCTGCGCTGGAAGGGATCGAAGCCCAGCTGAGGAGCGAAGGTGTTATGTTGACTCTGGAAATCCTGAAGCATGCGAAGCGTTTTCAGGCTACCGTTAGTTTCACCGCTGACACGGGTCTGAAGGAGGCTATGGAAATGGTACAGAAGTACAACCAACTCATGCGAGACTTCCCGCTTGACGAATTGCTTTCCGCAACTTCGTTGCCCAAAATCCAGGATGCGATTGGTCAAATCTTTGGTCATATGAACAAGAAGATGAGGTTTAGCAATTATCCTATAGCACGAACTCTGCATCTAGTCGAAGCCATTTCAGCAGATCTTGAAGAGGTTATGCACCGTCTTCTTCCCGGCTCTGAATTAGTCGACCTCGACTACAAGGATTTTAAGAGTCTTATGACTACGGCAGATGAGATATTCAAATCTTGGGATGCCCAGATCAAAGATTTTACCAACATTGCCCGAGAGACAACGCGCAGAAGGCAAGAGAGGTTCATTCCCATCAAGGTCAATCCAAAGCATAGTGAGCTACAGGCTCGATTAAAGTACATCGATACCTTCCGAGATAATCATGAGCAGCTGCAACGAACTATCGTTAATGTCCTTGGTCCAAGAGCAACCGTTAACGGTGTGACTGAAGAGGTTACGGCTAATGGCGTTGCTCTTGTTGAAGAGATGGGCGACGTTGATGCGGTTGAAGAGGTCCAGCAAGCATGGGAAGCATTAAAGCATGTTGATCTTCTCGACGTTTCCCCCGAGGGTACTCAAAGATGGGTTAAGGCCGAAAACACTTATAACGAGCGCACGTCGCGAGTAGAAAACTCGATTATCGCCAGACTACGTGATCGTCTTGCTACCGCCAAGAACGCAAACGAGATGTTTCGTGTTTTCTCCCAATTCAATGCCCTCTTTGTGCGACCGAAGATCCGGGGCGCCATCGCTGAGTATCAGAACCAGCTTATTGACAATGTAAAACAAGCTATATCGGGGCTTCACGAACGATTTAAGCAGCAATATGGTCATTCTGAGGCCCACGCCATGGCTCAGCTACATGACTTACCTCCAGTTTCTGGTGCTATCATCTGGGCGCGCCAGATTGAACGCCAACTTGACAATTACATGAAGAAGGTTGAGGACATCTTGGGTTCTGACTGGGCTCTTCATACCGAGGGTCAAAAATTGCAAACCGAGAGCGAATTGTTCAGAAAGAAGCTCAACACGCAAACAATCTACAAAGCGTGGATCGAAGACGTACAACGAAAACAAATATCGATATCTGGTCGACTCTTCAACATTAATAAGATCCGATCTGCCAATAATGCGCTAGATCTTTCGGTGAACTTTGATGCTCAAATCATCGCGCTGTTTAAGGAGACCCGTAATCTTGGCTGGCAAAATTTCAATGTGCCTCATGCTGTAAATAACATTGCGAAGGATGCCAAACGAGTATACCCATACGCTGTTAGTTTGATGGAAAGTGTGAGAACTTTTACGCAGACGACGCGACAAATTGCGGAACTTCCCGAAGTTGCCATCCTACTAAGTGGTTACCAGAACGATGTTCATGTGCTAGTTGCCAAGGGCATACCTCTGAAGTGGGAAACATTTGTGAACACGTGGGAATCATATCAGAAGCCGTCGCTCGCTAATGGCAGCCTTGAGCACACGATGGGTCGTAGTGGTGAGACCAAGCATGTCTTATTCGTCCGAGAATTCGCTGCGGCTGCTTCTCTTCTGCAGGCGAAAACAGGCACCCTTGCAACTATTCACGTGAATGTTCAAAAGGCCTTAGCAGAGTTGGCAACTTGCCCATACGAGGCATCAGAATTTGAGGCGCGCCTACAAACCATCCAAGCAGCCGTTGATCAGTTGAATTTAGAACAATATGTCAATCTCGGTTTCTGGGTTGAGAGAATGAATGAACGGATCAAGTTGACGCTGCTTACTCGACTCCAACACGCCGTTTCCGCATGGATTAAGGCGTTTGAGGATGACACACCAATCGATCGCATTGAGAATAATCGCAGAAAGCAATTGGCTCCGTCCGGGGAGACTCTTAAGTCCGACGCGCCTCTTATGAAACGTCTAATTCACGAAATCACAATGAGAAATCAAGTTATTTACCTCGATCCACCTCTCGAGTTTGCGAGAGCTAGCTGGTTCTTGCACTTGCACAATTGGATAGGCATCGTCTGCAATCTTCCTAAAATTAAGGCTTCTAGGTATCAGATGAGTTTGACGTTGAGTACCGTTGTTCACGAAGAAGCTCGTTTCAATGATCTTCCTAGTGATTGCACCGACATTCTTGGCAGAGTCTACGGCTCGGTTGAGAAAAAGCTGCAGGGTATTGGCGAATATGTGGACAAGTGGCTGCAATTTCAATCTCTTTGGGATCTGCAATCAGAACAGGTTTACGAACTTTTAGGCGACGAACTCTCCAAGTGGCTGCAGCTACTCCAAGAAATCCGAAAATCCCGTGCGACGTTCGACACGACCGAAGTCAGCCGCTCGTTCGGCCATATTACTATTGACTATGAGCAAGTGCAAATGAAAGTCAATTCTAAATATGACCAATGGCAACAAGAAATCCTGGTGAAATTCGCTGGACGACTTGGTAATCGTATGAGAGAGGTTAATGCCGAGATCGAAAAGGCTCGACGAGACCTAGAGGGACAGAGCCTCGAGGCTACCTCCACTGCACAAGCGGTCCAATTTATCACGATTGTCCAAAGCTGCAAGCGTAAAGTCAAGGCTTGGGCACCCGAGGTCGAAACTTTCCGTCAAGGCCAGTCTACTCTTGTGCGAAATCGCTACAATTTCCCCAACGACTGGGTCGATGTCCAACAGGTTGACTCAACATGGGAGGCACTCAACGAACTCTTGAACAGGAAGGCCAAGATTGTCCAGGACCAGACCGACGCACTCAAGGCCAAGATAGTGGCAGAGGATAAGGTTGTAGTGGATAAGATTGCTGAAATCGCTACGGAATGGAATGGCGAGAAACCTGTTTCGGGCACAATTGCCCCCGAGGTTGCGTCCGCAACACTGAGCTCTTTTGAAACCCGCATCACGAAACTGCAAGAGGAGTTTGATATGGTATCTAAAGCTAAGGAGGCTCTTGATCTTCCGGCGAGCCCCGAGTCTTCTCTTTCGACCATTTTGGAAGAAGTCCATGATTTCAAATCCGTATGGGCTGCCTTATCGACAATCTGGAAGAGCTTGAACGAACTTCGAGAGACTCTATGGGGAAGTGTTCAACCTAGAAAGATCCGGAGTAGCATTGACAGCCTGATCAAGATGACGAAGGAAATGCCTAGCAGAATGCGACAGTATGCTGCTTTTGAGCACATACAGAATATCCTCCGCCAATTTTTGAAGGTGAATAGTTTACTTAGTGACTTGAAATCGGAAGCCATCCGAGATCGACACTGGACGAAGATTTGGAAGGAGATCAAACCTGGTCGACGATATTCACCCGTGTCTATGACTCTTGGAGACGTTTGGGATCTCAATCTTGTCGCCACTGAAGTTATTGTCAGAGACATCATCACACAAGCTCAGGGTGAAATGGCCTTGGAAGAGTTCTTGAAGCAGGTGAAAGAAACCTGGAATAACTACCAACTTGATCTCGTACCATACCAGAACAAATGTCGTCTCATCCGGGGCTGGGACGACCTCTTCGCCAAGTGCAGCGAAAACCTCAACTCACTACAGGCGATGAAACACTCGCCGTATTATAAAGAGTTCGAAGAGGAAGCATCGTCCTGGGAAGACAAACTGAATCGTGTCCACGTACTCTTCGATGTCTGGATTGACGTCCAGCGCCAATGGGTGTACTTGGAGGGTGTCTTCACCGGAAATGCTGATATTAAGCATCTATTGCCTATTGAGTCCTCAAGATTCCAAAACATCAACAGTGAATTCATGACTGTCATGAAGAAAGTCTACAAGCAACCGATGGTGATGGATGTCCTGAGCATTACTGGAGTTCAGAAGTCTCTGGAGCGTCTTGCGGAATTACTCAACAAGATTCAGAAGGCGCTTGGTGAATACCTCGAAAAAGAAAGAGTTTCGTTCCCTCGTTTCTACTTCGTTGGTGACGAGGATCTCCTAGAAATGATTGGTAATAGCAATGATACGTTACGTATTGCTAAGCATTTCAAGAAGATGTTCGCTGGCCTTACTGGACTCGTTATGGACGATGAATCGATCATCTCAGGATTCACTTCTAAGGAAGGCGAAGTCGTGCGTCTCAAGAAAGAGATCTCGCTCGCAAAGGTTCCCAAAATCAATGACTGGTTGGCTTTGCTTGAGAATGGCATGAAGGCAACTCTAGCGGAACTTCTTGCCGAAGCCATCGAGGTGTATGGCCCCATATTCGAGTCCAGTGAAATAAACCAGAGTGCCTTAAACGATTTTATGAACGCCTTCCCTAGTCAAATCGTGGTGCTGGCTACTCAAGCAGTTTGGACTACGGCGGTTGAACAATCATTGAATGATGGAGGTAAAACTCTGCAATCACTCTTTGAACGAGAGGTCCAAGTTCTCAGACTCATCGCTGAAACTGTTCTCGGCGACTTGGAGGTAATCCAGAGAAAGAAATGCGAAGGCCTCATTACAGAATGTGTTCACCAACGGGACGTTATCGAGAAGCTAGTGAAACTCAACGCTACCACTCCGACACATTATATGTGGCTGTTGCAGATGCGATACGTCTATGTACCCGAGGGCGATTTCCTACAACGCCTTCACATTAGGATGGCAAACGCGAAACTCAACTATGGATTTGAATACTTGGGTGTACCCGATAGACTTGTCCGAACTCCTCTCACCGACCGTTGTTTCGGAACTCTTACTCAAGCACTTTGCCAGCGACTCGGTGGATCTCCCTACGGACCTGCGGGTACTGGAAAAACCGAGTCAGTCAAAGCACTTGGTGTTCAATTGGGTCGTTTCACTCTTGTGTTCTGCTGTGACGACACCTTTGATTTCCAGGCCATGGGTCGAATCTTCCTTGGTATTTGTCAGGTTGGAGCCTGGGGTTGTTTCGATGAATTCAATCGTCTGGAAGAGAGAATCTTGTCTGCCGTCTCGCAACAAATTCAGAACATTCAGCTTGGTCTCAAGCAAGGCGCCGAAGATGATAAGGCCCAAATCGAATTGGTTGGTCGCCAGCTTCACGTAAATGCTAACACAGGTATCTTCATCACGATGAATCCTGGATATGCTGGTCGTTCCAACTTGCCCGACAATTTGAAGAAGCTTTTCCGCAGTGTTGCCATGTCAAAGCCAGACAAGGAACTGATTGCCGAAGTCATGCTCTATTCTCAAGGTTTTAATCAAGCCAAGCAACTTTCGAAACAGACAGTTCCGTTCTTCGACCAATGCTCTGCGAGACTATCTAAGCAAGCACACTATGATTTTGGTTTACGTGCTCTGAAAAGTGTGCTTGTTAGTTCCGGTGGCCTCAAACGCGCCCGACTTACGAGTAGTAATGGTGAACTTGGCGCCGAAGAAGTCGTCGAGCCCGAAATCATCGTACAGAGTGTCCGAGAAACAATTGCCCCTAAGCTAATTCGAAACGATGTCGAAATCATGATGACCATCGAAGGAGAATGCTTCCCAGGCGTTCAGTACGTGCCTGCTAACCTAACACAGCTTGAAGACGCTATTCGTCGTCTAGCAGCAGAGAGGCACCTCGTGGTAAATGAGACTTGGATGACCAAGGTCCTTCAACTTTACCAGATTCAAGGGATCCACCATGGTGTTATGATGGTCGGTAATTCGGGATCCGGAAAATCTGCAGCATGGAGACTGCTACTTGATGCACTCCAGCAAGTTGAAGGTGTCGAAGGTGTTTCTCATGTCATCGATTCGAAGGTTATGTCAAAGGAGGCGCTATATGGAAACCTCGATTCAACTACCAGAGAGTGGACCGATGGTTTGTTCACCAGCATATTGCGAAAGATTGTTGACAACCTCCGTGGAGAAGATTCTAAACGTCACTGGATTGTGTTCGATGGTGATGTCGATCCTGAGTGGGTTGAGAACTTGAACAGTGTGCTCGACGACAACAAATTGCTCACGCTTCCTAATGGTGAGCGTCTTAACCTGCCGCCTAATGTCCGAATCATGTTCGAAGTCGAGACATTGAAATATGCTACATTGGCGACCGTCAGTCGATGTGGTATGGTCTGGTTCAGCGAGGACACTGTCACTCCAAGCATGATGGTTTCCAACTACCTCGAAACTCTCAGAACAGTAGCATTCGAAGATTTGGATGAGGATACAGCTGCCGCTGGTCAGAGCCCTGCGAAGACACTCCAAATCCAGGGCCAAGTTGCTGACTTACTACACGCTTATCTAACATCGGAGGACTTCATTTTTGCCGCTCTCAAGGAAGCCGAATCCTTCAACCACATTATGGAGTTTACCATCGCTCGTGTTCTCACCACACTTTTCTCCTTGTTGAACAAGGCTGTCCGAGACATGATCGAGTACAACGCGGCGCACGTTGATTTCCCGCTGGATTCTGAACAGATTGAAGCATATGTTGCGAAAAAACTACTACTCGCCTTGGTTTGGGCTCTTACAGGTGACTGCCCGCTTAACGACCGAAAGGCGTTTGGTGATAGGGTTGGTGCTCTTGCGAGCTTCGGATCGCCACCTCTCGATGGCAGTAGCTCTCTCATCGATTTCGACGTGGTTCTTCCCCGAGCCGAATGGACGCCGTGGCAGAATCAAGTCCCTACGATTGAGGTTAACACACACTCTATCACCCAGACAGACGTCGTCATTCCCACTCTGGATACTGTTCGTCACGAAGATGTACTCTACTCTTGGCTCGCAGAACACAAGCCACTGCTACTCTGCGGTCCACCAGGTTCTGGTAAAACTATGACCTTATTTAGTGCACTCCGAAAACTGCCAAATATGGAAGTTGTCGGTCTCAACTTTTCTAGTGCCACCACTCCAGATCTTCTCATCAAGACTTTTGAGCAGTATTGTGAGTACAAGAAGACCCTAAATGGCGTCATGCTCTCTCCAACCCAAATTGGTCGATGGCTTGTTATCTTCTGTGATGAGATCAACTTGCCGGCACCGGACAAATATGGTACTCAACGAGCTATTTCATTTCTGCGTCAATTAGTCGAGCATAATGGTTTTTGGCGTACATCCGATAAGTCTTGGGTTACACTTGATCGAATCCAATTTGTTGGTGCTTGTAACCCCCCAACTGATGCAGGCCGTACACCTATGGGCGCCAGATTCCTGAGACATGCCCCACTTATCATGGTCGACTATCCGGGTGAGCTATCCCTGCTCCAGATCTACGGTACCTTCAACTCCGCCGTGCTCAAGATTATCCCGACGCTGCGTGGATACTCCGAGCCGCTCACTCAAGCTATGGTTCGGTTCTACTTGGAATCACAACAACGATTTACACCTAAGATCCAACCCCATTACGTCTACAGTCCTCGTGAATTGACAAGATGGGCGCGTGGTGTATACGAGGCTATCCGTCCATTGGAGAACCTGTCCATAGAAGGACTGATCCGCATTTGGGCTCATGAAGCATTGAGACTGTTCCAGGATCGTTTAGTTGCAGAGGATGAGCGACAGTGGACTGATGATGCTGTGCGACGAATTGCACTGGAATTCTTCCCTACGATTGACGAATCAAAAGCACTCGGCGGTCCGATCCTATTCTCCAATTGGCTTTCGAAGAATTATGTTCCTGTTGACCGAGAACAATTGCGAGATTTCGTCAAGGCTCGTCTCAAGACTTTCTGTGAAGAAGAGGTGGATGTTCCACTCATTCTATTCAACGATGTGTTGGAGCATGTCCTTCGTATTGATCGTGTCTTCAGACAGCCGCAAGGTCACTTGATCTTGATTGGTGTCAGTGGAAGTGGAAAGACAACACTCTCGAGATTCGTTGCTTGGATGAACGGTCTCAAAGTTTTCCAAATCAAGGTCCATGGAAAGTACTCTGGTGAAGACTTCGATGAAGACCTTCGTGAAGTATTGCGCCGATGTGGTTGCAAAGGTGAAAAGATATGCTTTATCATGGATGAATCCAACGTCCTTGATTCCGGTTTCCTGGAACGAATGAACACTTTACTAGCCAATGCCGAAGTTCCAGGTCTTTTCGAAGGAGACGATTTTGCCTCCTTAATGACGGCCTGCAAGGAAGGTGCTCAGCGACAAGGTCTACTTTTGGATTCCCAGGAAGAACTTTACAAGTGGTTCACGCAGCAAATTGTTAAAAACCTACATGTTGTGTTCACGATGAACCCGCCCGAGGACGGTTTATCTTCCAAGGCTGCTACTAGTCCAGCCTTGTTCAATCGTTGTGTACTGAACTGGTTTGGAGATTGGTCCGACCAGGCTCTATTCCAAGTCGCCAACGAACTCACCCACTCCATCGATCTCGATAAGCCTAATTTCACCGCCCCCGATAGTATTCCCGTCGCCTACCGTGGCCTTGCCTTGCCCCCCTCTCACAGAGAAACAATTGTCAACTCTATGGTTTATATCCATTATTCTCTGCAACGCTTCAATGCCAAGCTTCAAAAGCAACAGGGCAAGGTTACCTTCCTCACCCCGCGCCACTTCCTCGATTTTGTTGCACAATATGTCAAGCTTTACAATGAGAAGCGCGAAGACTTGGAGGAACAGCAGCGCCACTTGAACGTTGGTCTGGATAAGTTGAGGGACACAGTCGAGAAAGTCCGTGACCTTCGGGCAAGTCTAGCCGAGAAAAAGACTCAGCTCGAAGCAAAAGATGCCGAAGCTAACGAGAAATTACAACGTATGGTTGCCGATCAGCGAGAAGCTGAACAACGTAAGAACACTTCTCTAGAAATACAGGCGGCACTTGAAAAGCAGGAAGCCGAGGTTGCATCTCGCAAGGAAGTTGTCTTGCACGATCTAGCAAGAGCTGAACCAGCTGTCGAAGAAGCTAAAGCTAGTGTCAGCAACATCAAACGACAGCACTTGACTGAAGTTCGATCTATGGGTTCTCCACCCCAGGGTGTCCGACTTGCTATGGAATCCGTATGTGTGTTGCTAGGTCACAAGATTGCTGACTGGAAGGGCGTTCAGGCTATAGTACGCAAAGATGACTTCATCGCAAGCATTGTTAACTTCGACAATGAGGAAAAGATGACAAAGTCCTTACGATCGCAGATGCGATCAAAGTTTTTGAGCGACAAGGATTTTACATACGAGAAAGTCAACCGTGCTAGTAAGGCCTGTGGTCCCCTTGTTCAATGGGTGGAGGCACAAGTGAATTACTCCGAAATCCTTGATCGGGTTGGCCCCCTACGAGAAGAGGTCGACCAGCTCGAGGAGCAAGCCCTCCAGACAAAGGCTGAAGCGAAGGCCATTGAGAACACCATTACTACTCTCGAACAGAGTATTGCAACCTACAAGACAGAGTACGCGGCGCTCATTAGCGAGACTCAGGCCATCAAGGCAGAAATGACTCGCGTTCAATTCAAGGTCGACCGAAGTGTAAGACTTCTGGACAGTCTCTCTTCAGAGCGTGTCCGTTGGGAAGACGGTAGCAAATCGTTCGAAACTCAAATTAGCACTCTGGTTGGTGATGTTCTAGTTGCCGCGGCTTTCTTAGCATACAGTGGTCTTTACGATCAAACTTTCCGAAAATCAATGATGGAGGACTGGTTACACCAACTACATCTTTCCGGGATCAACTTTAAACCTCACAATCCCGTCACAGAATACTTGTCGACCGCTGACGAGCGACTTAGTTGGCAAGAGAATACCTTGCCAGTTGATGATCTGTGCACGGAGAATGCCATCATCCTTAAACGCTTCAACCGCTACCCGCTGATTATTGATCCTTCCGGCAGAGTTACTGAGTTCCTTCAACGCGAATGCAAGGATCGCCGCCTCACAGTTACGAGTTTCTTGGATGATTCTTTCACTAAACAGTTGGAAAGCTCCCTCCGATTCGGTAATCCAATTCTTATCCAGGATGCGGAACATCTAGATCCTATCCTCAATCACGTTCTGAATAAAGAATACCAGAAGACCGGTGGCCGTGTGCTTATCCAACTCGGCAAACAGGAGATTGACTTCTCGCCTGCGTTCAAGATTTACTTATCTACCCGAGATCCCTCCGCTACCTTCCCACCGGATATTTGCAGTCGAACCACATTTGTCAATTTTACAGTTACACAGAGCAGTCTCCAGACTCAGTCCCTTAATGATGTTCTGAAATCCGAGAGACCAGATGTTGACGAGAGACGATCAAACCTTATTAAACTGCAAGGTGAATTCAAGGTCCATCTCCGACAGCTTGAAAAGCGTCTTCTCCAAGCTCTTAATGAATCCCGGGGTAACATTCTTGATGACGACCACGTCATCGAGACTCTTGAAACCCTCAAGACTGAAGCCGGAGAAATCACTGCGAAGATGAGCAATACCGAAGGCGTGATGGCCGAAGTCGAAGAAATCACTCTGCAGTACAACATCATTGCACGATCTTGCAGTGCTGTATTTGCGGTCCTCGAGCAGCTACACTATGTCAATCACTTTTATCAGTTCTCGCTACAATACTTCCTCGACATCTTCCACTCGGTCCTACACAACAATAAGAATTTGGCAAGCGAAAGAGACTTCAACAAACGCCGAGATATCATCATCAAAGACTTATTCGTGACCTCTTTCAAGAGGACTGCATTGGGTCTACTACAAAGGGATCGGATCACTCTGGCTATGCTTCTCGCTCAAGCTTCTCCTTACAAGATGGACAAGGGTTTAATCGATATCATTCTTGATGATCGTATTGAGGGCAGGGATATCTCAACGGAGATCGACGCGAAGGACGAGACATTCACTCGGGCGAAGAGATTCGGGGTATTAAAGGACAAGCTCGACCAAGTACCAACCAGCGCCTGGGATACATTCCTCACCGAAGAGCTCGCCGAGAATTTTGTTCCCCAAGTCTGGGATGCAAACACTAAGCCATTTGATCAAGGATTGCTTTCGCTGCTCCTTGTCAAGCTATTCCGCCTTGATCGTTTCGTTCCTACTGCGGAACGATTCGTGATGTCAATATTCGGGGCTGAGTTGTTCGACGTTGTGGATGATCTCAAAGAAACCGTCAGCCAAGTTCCTTCAACCCGACCAATCTCACTTGTCTCAAGCCCCGGTTTCGATGCCAGCTACAAGGTAGACAACTTGGTTGAGAGGATGCGCGTCCGATGCACCAATATTGCTATGGGATCGAACGAATCCCTTGCGAGCGCCGACAAGGCCATCAGTAATGCAGCACAGGTCGGATCTTGGGTTCTCATCAAGAACGTCCATCTTGCGCCTACCTGGCTTCAGTCTCTGGAGAAGCGTATGGAATCGCTTAATCCTCACTCTGACTTTAGACTATTCCTGTCTATGGAGTCTAGTCTGAAGATTCCTGTGAACCTGCTTCGAGCTTCCCGTGTACTCATGTACGAACAGCCGGCCGGTGTACGAGCCAACATGAAGGATTCGATGACTTCTCTATCCGACCGCGCTACCAAGAGCCCTGTCGAGCGATCTAGGTTGTACCTACTTCTTTCATTCTTACACGCCGTGGTACAAGAACGTCTACGATACGCACCTAATCTTGGATGGAAGGGTTTCTGGGAGTTCAATGACAGTGACGTAAGTTACTCCACGATCGCATAACATTAGGTATTCTAGCTAACCTCGCAAATTTGCAGTACGAATGCTCAGCCTTCATTGTCGATACTTGGGTAGAATCCGTGGCGCAAAGTCGCACGAACATCAACCCACAAAACATTCCCTGGGATTTGATCCGATACCTAGTCCGTGAGACGTACGGTGGTAAGATCGATGATGAAGGCGATTTCAAGTGCCTAACGGAGCTTGTTAATCAGTCACTTACACCAGCCGCCTTCGAAATTGGGCACAAATTAGTTGAAGGATCCGAGAAGGATGGGCAAGAATCAAGCCTTGTTGTGCCGTCAGGTACATCACTAGAAGAATTCATGGGGTGGATCCAAAAACTACCCGAGCGCGAGCCGCCGACTTACTTAGGCCTCCCCGCTAATGCTGAAAAGCTTCTTTTGGTTGGCCTTGGCAGAAGCTTGATAGGGAACTTGAAGAAGGTGACGGAATTATTGGATGAGGGGGAACAGCTTATGGCTGAGGTTTGAGATTCGGGATTTGAGGTCTGATGATGATGTGTAAGAAGGTGAAATGATGTTTTATTCACTGGGGTGTTTGGTCTTTTCCCTGCGGGATTCCTGAGATTACAACCTTTCATACCCCGATACCCTACTTAGTTTTAGATTGCCGTCGACAGGTTTTTTGTCTCCTTTGTGGAACGCATACCTAATGAATAAGCTACAATATGCGAAATAGATTAAGCAAATCAAATGAATTTTCCAAGCTTATCGTCCCACTGTCGTTCCTTAGTGGCGAATACCCAGGTAAAGTCGTACTGTGGAGAGGAGATGGATCACGATCATTCAAGCTCGGTGAGATTTTGTAATTTCTCAGATCAAAAATGTTGTCGAGATAAACGAGAAGGTCGGGTACTGACATCATTTTTCTCTACGTACTGTACGGAGTTAGGTTTTTGTTAGGAGGTGATAATTCCTTAGCGGCTCCAGCCTATGCAAGCTTCCAACTCCCGACTATCCAATTAGAGAAAGTGTATTTCCAACCGTCACACTTGAAATGCAGATGTTACTCGTTCCATCGATCCACATGGACCGGAAGAGATTTCTAATAACGGAAAGGCATATATAGTATATTAAGTGAGGCAGTCTAGGCCTTTTGACTCCTCACTTTTTATTTTCGTTTGTTGAAGTACCTACCTAAGTATAAAAGGGGTGTGAAAATTATGAAAGTCATATATGTATAAATGAACACCTCAGTACTTTGTGCATGTACTAATTTTATGTTTGCTTTTTTGATGAAAAAGATTATCAGTTTCGCATCTTATCTACGGAGTTTCCCCCTCACGCAACCAAACTTTAAGTGAGCGGTACGTACCACGTACCACGGGAGCCTGCGGCGGGCTGCAACATGCAAGGAGATGGACCTAGATAAAAAAGCTTGGCATATGGGAAAAAAGAGGAGACCGTGATTGAAAGTATCAAAACCTTGTTATTGTTGCTGCCTTGGAAAGATGTTCCGTTTTCCGCGGTCTTCCTTATTACACCATCTACGTAGTCGGGTACACTACTGCTTTTTAAGTGTCCCCTCGTTTTGCTCATGTCTGATGTAAAACACGCAATTTAGTAACATCCACTCGAACTAATGAGATCGATTCGTTTCTAGCGTATATAAGCGATCTCACCAGCCTCCTGCTCAGCAGAAGGGCACGTGTTGCCAATAGATTTCCAATGTTATTTACTAGGTCCCCGAAATCCTGAGGAGGATGAAACTAGGGAGAGCGCCGAAGGCTGGAGGCGAAACCAAAGACATGGGCAGACCTAGACCGCCACATTAAATATTGAAATTTAGACGTATCAATCCATCAATCAATCTCGGTGCACCCACGTAATTACATACATGATACAGTGTGATATGTTGCGAATATCACGCAGTACATGTACCTATGTAGTGCGACTTTGGGGATGAAAAGTTTACGGGTCCAACCATGTCAGAATTATATATCAAGACTGATATCAGAATTGTAGATAGGTAACACCTTAACTGGATGATGGTGCTGCATACATCCATACGAAATTGATCATGTCGATGTCGAATTGAACAGACCGCTTTCCGAGGCGGCCAGTACCCATCAGCCAATCGTTGGTTGGAGATTACAAAAAGAACTGTCCGGTCTTGTCGTATTACCAAATTCAATCTACAGCACAGCCAATCAGATGCGATTTAATAATAATCCACTGGATTCTCATTCAACCAGCAGGCCGACGCTCGGGAACGGAGTCCATTATCTTTTTGAGAAGTGACAGATCCATGTTTAGTCCATACTAGTTAGTCCGCGCTAGTTTATGCCAGCACAAACCTAGCTAGGCGCTAGTCCTATGGGGAAAGAACTGCCTTTGCTACCACTATTCACCCTATGTTCTAGGTACTTGTAAGATGGCGGAGAGAATCAAGCGGGTGGAGGTTGTGTGTACCACTATCTACATGTAGTAAGTAAAAAAGCCCAGACCCAGACTCGCTGTCGGCTCAGCCCACTTGCCCACAATGCACGTCCTAACCTTTAGAAGCCAGGTAATGGCACAGTGGCAGGAAGTACCTATTGCAGCGCTGCAGCACTACAGCACTACGGCACTGGTAACTGCACTGCTGACTTTGACTTTCCCAGTCACCCCCTTCCATGTGGCATTCCCAATTTCATCCATCAAAACCTCCGTCAGATCAGATTATTATCCCTCCTCGAATCTCCGAGACTCACCTCGGACTGAGCCTCGTCTTTCCCACAACCCCCTTTTTTCTTACGTTCCCTCCCACCCTAAATCTAATGACGCCGCCTGTCCTCTGATTCCTCCGATCTTATCTCCACGGATCAATCCCGACGTGGCGGAGTTGGGGTCTGTCTATATTATAGTCCCGAGTGGGAAGACTTGAGTACCTAACCTGACAGAAACGGAGGATAGGGTGACGCATGCTTGCTCTACCCTACTGCCCTACTGCACTGCACTGCGCTACAGATACCTAACCTGCCTATACATACCTCTCCAAACCTACATACAGAACTACTCCTGCAGTAGTAACCCCGTACCGTACATTTGCACATACGGGACTTTATCCTCGTGATCCGGGTATGCCATAGCGTAAGGTATATTCCAATCACCAAACCAACTCACAAAAAAGGTCAACCCTTTATCACTCCACCCTTCTAAGCCTAACATCCTCACTCCGCCTGTCTGCTCCGGGTCTACGAGGAATCCACATAAGCCTCGAACCTAGGGACGTTCGCCCCTTGCGTCCCAGATAACTCCATAGTCCCGTCACTAGCCACCTGACTTCATAGTCGATTATCGTCGGATCGATATTCTTCATCTTGGTTCCGACTAATCTTCCTTCTTGTTCACTCACCATTCATGCGCAATCAGTTTGGAGAAAACGACATAGATCTTGCACAGCCCAATATTCGTCACCACTCCAATTAATAAGCATTTCGAGCAATCAACAATACAAATCTTAGTAGCACTGCCCACGGTTCTTTGGTCCGGCACTGTCGATTGACCCACAACCGGCTTTATTGTTGAGCCGCCAATATCTCGAACACCGGATAGATATTGCATCGAATATCGGCATTCCATCAGCCACCTTTCTGAAGAAGAGTCACCCTTATTATATTCTAATACAAAGCCACATGTTATCATAAAATACAAAGGGGGATCTACCCAACGAATACCGGAGTTTCTACAACTCGGTCAACTCTTAGAAGATTTGACAACAAAGGTGGTGATGGAAGTCGCTTCGTATCCATATGCGAAGTTTGCCATGTCAGAAATGAACGCATCCAGAACCGCGCTCCCTACACGCCCCGTCGTCTCCAGAGAAAGTACTCAACTATCCGAGACAATGCCCATTCAAATCGCTTCTTCCGTGGGTTCGAGAAGTCCAGCAGCCCAGAGTCAAAGTGATTTCTCGGATGTACCTAGCCCGTCCATACAAGGGTCCGAAAGGATTAATTCTAAGAGCCCTTCTCCATTCGACACGACCCATCAAGAGAACTGGGCGACGACAAAACCTACTTCGACGCCTAATCAAAGCGGTCAGGTATGCAGGTGAGTAAACTAATTACCAAGTGAGACATTCAACTAGTCCTAATTCTATCGCAGCAATTGTAGTACTACGAGAACACCACTATGGCGGCGTTCGCCTCAGGGCGCTACCATATGCAATGCATGTGGACTGTATCTTAAGGCGCGGAATTCATCCCGCCCAACGAATCTAAAACGGCCGCCATCAACGGTCTCTACTACACCGAAAAGAACACCCGAGAGGACTTCTGCCGGATCTTGTTCTCAAAGTAACCCGGCAAATATTCCAGGTGCCACTTATGTCGCAGCAGATCAGATGCCCAATGGATCATGTCCAGGTGGAGGACGATGTAATGGTACCGGCGGTGCAGAAGGATGTAGTGGTTGTCCGGCATACAACAACCGGGTAGCGAAAAGTGCTCAACTTCAAAACCAAAATCGAGCGTCTAGTAATGAGCAGTCGACCCCTGCAGATGATGGACCAGCCCCGATCGATATAAATGCGCAACAAGGATCTTCTCTGAATACAACGGTGGTTATAGCTTGCCAAAATTGTGGTACTACAATAACTCCGCTATGGCGTCGCGATGAGTCCGGGCACACCATCTGCAACGCATGTGGTACGTGTATAACTAAATTTTGTGAGACGCCAGCTAAACGTTTATAGGGTTGTACTACAAACTTCACGGAGTCCACCGACCAGTAACTATGAAGAAGTCCATCATCAAGAGGAGGAAACGTGTAATACCAGCGAATCAAGGAGATAGTGGTGCGGAAGATGGGATGGCAGTCGATTCGATCGAACAACAGAGTCCATATGCCGAGCCCGACATGGAGCGTGGCAGCGTAAATGAAGATGGATCCATTAATCTCGGGTTACGACGAAAAGCCGATTACCCTCTCACACTACTTCCCGACCCGACCCGATCTAGTTCGGGCCCAGCGCCGATATCTACCGATCTCATGGCATACCATACTACCAACGCTCCGCAACACACCGAAATTCAAGATTCCCTTACCGACGACAATCGATTAGCGCCGATAACGTCCATCCCATCTCTCAGCGATCGACAATCGTCGCTATCTCCTGCCTCATTCCTCTCACCATCAAGAAAACGCTCCTTCTCAGGAACCGAATCGGAGTATGCTTCAAGTGAACTAGGGTACGATAATTCAAAGAGATTATCATCGATAAAATTACTTCTCAATCCAGCGCTCGATTCAAGTGCAAATTTCCGCCCGATGGATAAAGCTCCCGAGTCTTTACAGCTTCGATCCCCAGCGACTACACTCATGTCAGCACCGAGTCCTAGCCCACAATTGACAGCGTCAAATATATTACCAAGTATTCGTTCCAGAGAGAGCACTGTAGAGGACGAAAGGACGAAAGCTGGTCGACTAGCAGCGCTTCAAGAGGAGACGGAACGAATGCGCCAATTACTAGCAGCCAAGGAGCGTGAGATGGCTGCGTTACAGAAGTAATTATCATCCTCATATGCGATTTTCTTTACCTTATGACCAAAATAATGACGGGGTTATCGGAGTTAATACGAAAATACGGCGATGATACGAAAGGAAGAGAGCCAAAGGCTTCGGGGCGCCAGCAAGTAGATTTCTTTTCACCTAGGGCTTCTATTTCGTTTTTCTCATTTTTATCCAAAAATCGTATGGCATATGCTTGGCGTACGCGAATCCGCAAAATCTATGCGGGGACCAGGGAGGCACTGGTATGATGCATGGCTGCAAGTTTCTCATGGCATAGGGGTCGTCCAGGAAGCTGAATTTTCAACCGGTTTTTCATATATCATAGAGCGGTATTGGGAAAGGGGAGTGTGAACGGGATCAAAAAGACAGGTTTTCAGTGGTGGGCGCTTGCATCAAGGCCAGAAGTCGGTAGTAATATTTATTATGAACCACCCATCTATTTATAATCGGACTCACAGGTCCATGATATTGTTAAGAGAATTCGCCCAACATAATATTAAGCTCAAGCTCATGTTTAAGCGTAAAAAATCACATATCGTCTCATGAATACGCAAGTTCGTGGGAAGAACAACTTTCTATCAAGTATCTCGTCTTTTAGACCATTTCATCTACCAGTAGATATCCCAGTCGTAACACGCCAACTTGGTTGTACAAGGTAGAATCCATCCCCATTCCCCATGCGTTTATTCGTACATATACAACCGCCGCTCCCAAGATTCAAAATAATTTCATTTTTTAGAGCCTCCAATTGCATGCGCTCAGCTCCGACCAAGATAAAAACCTACTTTTTGCCTCCTCATAAGAATGCTAAATCATGCCCGGCGGGTGGTAATCTTCCTAGTAGTTAGGAAGGTGTAGGTAGACAAAGTAGCAGTTTATCGAGTCGAAACGAGCTCTTCCTCTCTTTACGATAGCTGAAGGCATAACAAGGTATCGTCTGGAAATCCATTTACCGCCATTCCAAGAGATCCACCAATGGGGTGTAGTCGCGCATCGGCTTTTATACCTGCTCGGCGCCCCAACCAACTTGCTCGGCATCGCGCATGTTGGCGGGGGGCTCGACGGAGGGCACGAATTCAAGAGCGATGTAGGCTAGACCGACGGCGGCGACTACAGTACCGGCGATGATGCGGATTACGCCGTTGTTGAGGAGGATGGTGCCGACGAATACGTAGAATACTCCGCGCCCGATGAAGGAGAAGAGGAAGGAGGCGTAGCGCGATACTTGGGCGGGGATTTGGAATTCGAGGAGGGAGATGGAGAGACCGAAGACGATTACGTAGATGCCGATGATGATTGAGGGACTGTATAGAGAGGTATAGATTAGCGATGTGATGAGATGAGTTAGAGAGGTAGGTTGGTTGGTTATAGGGTTTGGTTCTCGACGGAGCGCATCTTTTGCCAACGATATTGTGATAAACAGTTGGCGCAGGTTTGATGATGCGGCATAGATAGAAAGAGGAAGAAGTCGGTAACGTACAATAAGCCTAGGAAGAATTGCGATATACCACCGAGTATCATGATGATGCCCACGGCAAGGTTGACGATTCGGCTATATCAGGGGAAGAGGTTTGTTAGCTATTCCATCTTTCTTCAAAACACAATTCATTTAGAAGGAAGCTGATCTGGCTTAATGCGTACAATGAGTCGGAGAAATCCATCTTTGCGATTCGATTAGATAGCTATTTACGATAAATTCGATGGGAATTATTCGAGTAACAGATCTACTGTGTTCGAGAAAAGAATCGCGAAGCGTGTTGCGGTTTATAAGGGAATGGTAACGGAAAAGATGAAGTTATACGTGGGATCGCGATGGGGGATTGCGCGAAATGGTTCCTTTAGGCAGACGTATTCTGTTGCCGGGCGATACGAATAGATGAGTGGATGAAAGCAAAATGTTTATGGTGGTTGCGTGTCGTGGATTTTTACGTGCGTCAGGAGGCTGGAGCTTAGCTTAGTTTTTTTCTCTTTCCTGCTAAATGAACCGCTGACCCTGCTTTGGATAGGGAGATAGGGAAGCTTCTAATCAATATCTCGCTAGCGTAGGACAGGGGTACCTGGGTATCAAATCTTACGGGTGTCGTCATCTACCTACCGTCAGCCACTGCACTAAGCCTTACTTTCGATGTAAGACTCGGTAACGTGGTCCAAGCGTCAAACGTGGCTTCCAATGTACCCAAGTATTTACTTTAAAAGGGGGGAGGACAACCTTAGTCATCTACCCCTATTCTTAGGTACTTAAGGGTAATCTATTGATATCACCACAATTCCAGTCGAAGAAATGCCTTGTGCCTTCAAGAAGCTTCTATATCTATTCTTCTATTATATCAAGACATACAAAGAATCCTAAACATACTCTTAGTGACACCTAACTACGATATCAGCTTGCTTTGTCGTTCGTGATGCCGATCATTTATATAAATGGCGTCTCATAGAAGCTACTTAATCATTGGCTTCTTTCCTAATGGAATTCGCATCTTCTAGTTATATCACATATCACATTCTGATTTCACTACATAAGAATACAACAGGATTGGAAACTAGTCTAATATTCTTTATACCGGGTTATACCTCTAATAACTAACTAGGTAGCTCAGGGTGTTTTCCGAGAACTATCAGGAACAAGTAAAATATAAACAGACGAGAAACCTCTCGAAAGGGTCGTAAGTTGGCAATGGGTTCCATAGCAAGCCAATTCCTGCCCCGTTTCAATATTTAAGCTATGTTGTACTGACCACTATTATAACAGAGAGTCCTATTCTTGCCCTATTTTACAATTGACTCTCAGTATAGTATGTATTTGTGTTATAATTAGGAGTTAGGGTGGTATATAGTTGTATCACAAATAATATACGCATGAAGACATATTACAGTGCATCAGTTGGCATATTCAAAGAAAAATCAGGCTTCAAGATTCAAACTCCGGGCAGGAATCCAAGTAACCCCATTTCTCATACACACTTATCTCGGCATCTACAAGGCTTCACTAGATACTTATTTATCATTGCTACTCTAAACATAAAAGGGAAGCAGGCACTCTTTGATGAAACAGACAAATACTCCTAGGCCATCAGAGGGCAATAGACGCATTGCACGAGCACCCGCTCAACTTGTTGGAGATCGTGTGTTTTGTTACGTATAGATGATATACGGGCGAATACGACTAACGACGAGCAAAACTCCGCGTAGGTCAGATAACCCATATTGTATTTTTGGCTAGGTATCTGCCTGTATCTATGAGTGCCTAAACACTGCGGGATATTGGAACCTGAGGCAACTACGAGACAGTTTCCTAGCAACCCACCTCGCAGCGAGAGCAAATCTGTCCCTGACCTTTTCTAAAAGATTATTCGTTCCCTTCTAAAACATATCATCTTCCTAAAATTAAATCCCACCTTCTTCTCCGCATAGCAATCCGATCTTTACTACACTCTAAAACATCAAGACCCATCACTCCAATATAGGGATCCAACCATTGTCATACGGGCCAATATCCAACACCACCTTTTAGGGACTTCATAGCCCCCACCATATTCGCCGTTAAATCCAAACCCATTGTCTACCGTGAATTTCGTCCTGTTTCCGGGTTTATTTCAATATCTCATCTCTGTTACTCTTGTCACCGTGCTAGCCAGCAGGTTTTGAATTCGCCTTTTTACCATCTATACAGGGCTTCCTAGACAATATTTAACATGGCACTGGCTCGTAAAGAGTACATTCGTGGCCACGACGACATTCTGGAGACCTGGTTTCTCCCACCTCCCAATTTGCCACCCCTATTCGTCTGGCGCTCTCAGAGGGCTAATCAGTTCGAAAATTATGAAGGGGATCGCAACAACCCAATGAATCGAGATCAAGATATCCCCGAAAGTGAGACCACTTCGCTCTTCGTCTACAACCTGCCAGCCGACTGCTCAGCCAAAGACCTCTTAAAGTCGATCCGAGGCTTCGGCAAGATCTTTTTCGTTCACCTCAACCCCCCTAAGGGAATGTGGCCAACGGTAGCAGCCAAGGTTGTTTTCTGGGAACACGAAGGCGCGCGAGGCTACCTTGAGGCGTCCCAGAAACGTCAAATCCCTATCGCCGGGCGCTTCGTCCGTGCAATGTGGAACCGAATTAGAACCCGAGGACAGCCCTGGAAGGACTGTTCTCGAGTAATTCGAATTAAGGGGCCTTCCGAAGTAGTCTCGATGGAATTTCTAGAACCTATCTTTAAGACGAGATTCCAATACGTCTTGGACGAAGTAATTTCAGAGTTTGATAATGAGGTCGATATAATTGAATTAGAGATTCGATTTAGCTCTTATCGAGCACAGGCTGCTACCGCGTGGCAGCAAATCCGCGAGCTTCGAGCAGGGCTTACCACGCCTGAAATCAACGATATTGTCACAGCTCGTCAACTCGAGCTACTTCGTAGCGCAGCTATAAGCTGGGGCAAAGACCCCTGCCAGAGATCTACTGGTGGCGGACCTGCCTAAGGGTTGGCCAACCATGGAGGGGGGAGTAAACAACTCTGTTGCTGTGGAACCATCGTATACACGCACAAATAGCCTCTTTGTCCTCATGCCGGAAATGAGCGGTTCCATACGGCGGTAAGGGGTCTCCCAATGCCTCTCATAATGTTCTGCTCTTTACAGCTAAACTACTGGTATTTGAGATATTGCTGTTTTGGAAAGTGGAGGGATGAGAGGGAAGCTAGAGGGGAACCGGTTTTTTTGGAAGGGATGGCTATATAAATGATTCTTAAGGATAATGTTGCGGGTAGTACACCTACTTGATGCTACTGGCAAAATTGCCATTCCATAAATGCATTCTCAATACCCCTTCTAGTAGCGTTATATAATGAAATAGCATAACCCCATTGCTAGTCCATGGTTCCACGTTTTGTTTATTCGTAATAGGGACGTATCAAGTGGTCGGGAGAGCCTTATATTCTGTTCGCTGGAGAAGCCATGTATTTTCTGTCTTAGGACTTTATAGAAACTAGTCCTGCTGACGACTCATCATAAATGCTTTTCTAGTTTCCCTTATATCTTTTCGCCTAGTTTTGACCACTTGGAGCTTGTCTTGTTCCCCTAGAGTCTGTCTTGTCATAGGTCCTTTGAGATATATGAGGAAGACAGAACAAGGCTTGCGATCCGATTCAGGTCTTACCGCGCCAAAGCAGTTGTCTCATTAAACAAAGATAAGTGTATCACGGAGGCCTATTGTCGCTATATTTAAGGGGATGGGTTTGTAACTTGTTACGAAGGTACTGTATAGTCTAGATGGACAATTTGAACAGACATGAATTTGTCTTTTATACTGATCTCTGTCGTTGTTTTCACTACTTTGTCTGATATATACTGTAGTTCATCTCATACATCAACAAGTATTAGAATTATTACATAAGAACCCTAACCCTAACACCAGGTCCTACCCCATGAATATCAATTTGTAGCTTTCGAATGAGAGCGCAACAAATTTGTTACTTCTGAGGTGAATTAATAATGCACATAAATTGTATTGCGCTAGGTAACTAAAAATTCGAAATTAACAGTGCCCTATGGGAGTATGACAACTTTGGCTCCCTAGTTAAATTGGTACTATAGTGTGTTCTAGGCCTCTTTGTGCATATCGTATACTTCCGCATCCTAGCTTAACTATTATCAGTGAAGAAACCAGGGCTCAGTATATTATGACCTTAAATGTATTATAAGAACTTCTGATGGAAGTTATAGGTTGGTTAATACGCGTCGTTATTGAAACGAACGTAGTTATACGGGAATCAAGAGTAGTTCGATCCTCGAGTATGTAAATAGCTATAACTATAATATACTCATGTGGTGTCTGAAACTTATGTTCTATCGACGATACATCTCGATGTTGCCGATAAAACTCTTCATTGTTATTGATACAGTAACATCTGCGATATGGTAACACAGGGGTAAGCTAACCCCAACCCTAACCCTAAGCTGCAAGCCATGCTCAATAGGGGAAGTAGCCTCATATATTTTCGTTCCAGGGGTGCCCTCCTTTAGTGATTGTGGAAAGACCATTAAGATGACTTAAGCCAGGGGAAATGAGATACTTATGATACAGACAAGCTAGAAACGTACGGCCCAAGTGACCTTCCCAAGTATAATTGAGCCGGTATTGGTTACTAGGGCATGATCCAGGTATTAAATAACTACATATATGTAGCCTTATAAGCTTAATTCTGAATAGCGTGTTTGAGATTCATCCCCGTTATGAACAGAGTTGATATTCTTAAAATGTTACTGTTCTGAAGTATTAGTGCTTCAGGTTTGGTGATTGCTGACTAATTATACAATAGGATGATGATCTAATATCTGTTCACGAAGTTTAATGTTGCTGATCATATGTTCTCATGTTTCTGCTATGGGCTTAATATGGATGGCTTCCACGGCCGATAATTCGGGTCCGAAGGAATAATATTCCTAGATTTAGTCATACACAATCATTGTCGTCATTTGAGCTTTCAGATCATCTAGTACAATCGCAGGATACGCTCGCGCAATAGGGGCTATGCGGTCATATATGTACGCGAACTCGGGCGTGTTGGGCGGCGTAGTAGTGATATGGCTAGATTAAGTTGCAGAATTATCCGTACCGTGGGTATCGAATTACGAGGAGCCGATTCTATGACCATTCGATCTTGTCCGTTTCGTGTTCCTCCCACCTGGACCAGACACGCACAACGCACGTTTGGGATGGGAACTCTATCCTCTCATCGGGAGTTTTAACTCTTACTGGATAGACCGTTATTGGTTGGCTGGTTAGATCGGCATACGTTTGTACGCAGACCCGGTACCCCTATTTGCTAAGAGATCCATTGCAGACACGATAGACTCTAGATCTAAACGCTATTGAGCCAACATGCTGCGGCGCATATTGTACCTGGTCTAGGTTTTTATTATGGATGAGAAGTGTAAGGATTCGTGCGTGGAGGGGATGAAAACGAGTGATATAAGGTCGTCATACTTGATATGGCGTACGCGTGTCTCGCATTTTCTTCAAATCTTTTTGAATGTCAGTCAATTCACTGTTTCTTATCTTTACATTCTCGCCATGATGTGCCGATACCACTATACGATACGAATATAACACCTATGATATATCTATCAAGTGGTTGTTAGGTATAGGCGAGTAATACTGAAAGTACTTACCACGTTGGGCTGTGGCCCAAAAGATTCTCAATTGGAACAATTTTGAGAACGGCGCAGTCATGTCGGGCAACTGGACATCGCCGGCTCCTAAAGTGAGCGGGCCTCAGGTAAGCGGTCATGATCATCGTCATTTCCGTAATAGTTACGCTAAATTGGCTTACCAGACAGCCAAGCCGAAAGGCCCGCCCTACCCATCAACAATGGCTATTGTAGGTGGCGAGCCGTCTCCCTCAGTCGACGACCCAATCGCTGCGATCTTACTCTTATTATTTCTCCTTTCGGCTGCAGCACACATGGCCATACTACGGGTCAACAAGCAACGGAACCTCAAATTCATATTCTCAGGGATGCTCTTCGTCCTATGCATTCTCCGCGGCGTTTCACTTGCCGCCCGCATGGTCTGGGCATCGTATCCAAAAACCGTGAACGCCGTTATCGCTGCTAGCGTCATGACGCAGTGTGGTTCCGTCCTCATTTTCATAATAAACCTCTTTTTCGCTCAGAGGATTCTGCGGGCGTATCATCCCCGCCTCGGCTGGCACCGCGGCACTTGCTACGTCGTTTGGTTCCTTATAGCTTGTGTTTTGTGTTGTCTTATTATGGCTATAGCGGCCACGGTACATGGCTTCTTCACGCTTAATCCGCGTGCTCGTCGCTCTGATCGTGCCGTTCAACTCTTTGCGGGGACGTACCTGGCTTGTCTTGCCTTCCTTCCCGTTCCCGTTGTCGCTATAGCTGCCGCCGTGGGGGCAACGCCGTCTGTATCATCTTCTTCGTCTTCAGAATCACCGTATCCACGACGGACCGGATGGGCGCGATGGTGGAACTTCCAACGACGGCAACGGCGAGTTGAGAAGTTTGGCGCTGGGCGATGGCGCGCGAAAGTTGGGCTTCTAACATTCGCATCGCTCGTAGCGACCCTGGGAGCTGCCTTTCGGGTGGGTGTCAACTTCGACGGGCGCCCAGGTTCAGATCCAGCGTGGTTCCATAGCCGCGCATGCTATTATGGTTTCAACTTCGTGACGGATCTCATCGTATCAACAGCATACCTGCTAGCACGCTTCGATCGACGATTCGTTGTACCTGACGGCGCAAAGGGACCAGGCGACTACTCGCCTATCGTACCGCAAACGCCAATGTCAGCCACCAACTCAAGGTGCAACCTAGTGAGCAAGTTACCGATGATGGGCACCAGTAAACCCTTAACCATGATGCGGCAGCCCTCCGGGTCTTCCCCAATCCCACCTCCGGGCGCAGGAACGGCTTCGATTCCGCCAACTCCTTCGCCTCATCCACAATTAATCTCACCATCAACATCGCAGCAGCATCTCAACACAGGTTACGATTCCAATCACAACACCGACTCATCCAACACAGCCGTGAACAACAGCCCAACGACAAGCAGTAGTCTCAATCGGAAGAAAGTCCACCGCCAACTCCCACCGCACCAAGCCCCAACCCCGACCCCCTCACCACCACAACGTCCTGACTCCGGGCTCTCGGACCCCAACGCCAACATCGATGAAAAATCACCCACGAGTCCCAGCACCACCCCGACACCCCCACCAACCACGAAACCGCAACAAAAGCGCACAAGCCGAAGCCGACGTACAGCACTAATGATGCGTATGCGTATAAACAGCGAAGCCGACGTATACGGACCGGACTGCAACCGCAGTCTACGTCCGCATTTTTTCTCACATGCGCAGCAAAGTACGCCTTCCCATCCTAATCCAACGGAACCCGCACAAGCCCATCTCGGACCACCGATTCTGCCGGATCTTGATTTAGACCTAGAACTTCTGAGCACTACTTTGCTTGCACCTTGGGCATTGGATAATTGGGGCTTTAGGAGGAGCATGTCGCAGGGTGTAATTGGACTCGGTGGTAGAGGTGGCCATGGAATTGGAATTGGAACTGGGAGTGGAGATGCAGGCCTTCTAGATGCAAGTTTCCGACTGTTCAAAAACGGGGGCGGAAGTACGAGGGGAGGTCGGAGTAATCGGAGTCATAGCGACGAAGGCAGGAGCGATAAAGTGAGCCGGAATAGTAGGAGTAGCAACGATAGTAATGGCAGTGGCGGCGGCGTCGGTGGTAGCAATGACGACGGAGGTGGTAATAGAAGTAAAAGCGACGGTGGAAGTGATCATGAAAACAGCAGGAACGATAGTAATTACGCTTTTAGTCAGCGGTCGGCAAGGGCAAGAACAATGTAGGAGATATGGGGTAGCTAGCTGGCCTGCTATGAATTAGGGGCAGGTGCCTTGGGAAGAAAAAATAAGGGGCGAAGTGTGTGTATACCACTCGATATCGCGATTTTTTTAGTAATTATACCTAGCTAGTATCTTTTCGTTATATCGTGATACTGTTTATGAGAACGACTAAATTTCATGGGATGAAAAGCTTGGTTCCCACTTGGGAATCGGTTGTAACAATCTCATGATATTTTCCAATTATATCCAATTATATCCATTCACGAATCACAAGATGCACCAAATACAGAGATTAAACGACTTCACCATCGAAATCGAAGCTAAGGTATCTTTTCTTTCTCTTTCTTTTCACTCGTATCAAATCTAATGCTTGGGCATCTACTTTCCATTAAGTTGCTCAAAATCATGCCTCTCTCACCAAGAGACAATCGGCACCACCTATAACATCATGGCGAGGGACAAATAAATAAATTCGTCCCGCGTCGGACTCCTTTTTAGACCAGAACCAACCCCCATCGGTACCGGCCTAACACAAGACCGTCGACGGGTTCCATTATGTGACTTTGTAGTGTCTGCTATTTGGTGTGGCCATGTCTATAGATCGCATTCTGACTTTCGGTAATAGCAGGGGTATGGCGATCTAGGCTCAACGTAACTCCCGGAGACCCTAAAACCTTGAATCCACGCATCTGCTTCAAGGCGCGGCACCAAGATTATTGGTGGAAGCTTACAGGAAGTAGTCGGGTGTGCCTGTCAAGACGGTTAGCACTGATGTCATCAACGCGCAAATCGAAGTGCCACAAGGCATATATGCGAAACGGAAATAACGGCTCGAGAATAGGGTACTTACGTCGGGAAACCATCGGCTCACCAGCCCGCGGGCATGGATCGAATTGTAGGCTGTGAAATATTGTAAGCATATGTACTAAAAATACAAGCGCCATGTGAGCAACTATATTTTTCATTGGGGCCGACTTACAAGGTGTACTTCAAGTGCTCATCAATCTCCATGATAGCCGCCTGGTTACCACATCTGTAGCAGTAGTTTGGTGCTAGGAATAGTTAGCCAGTTGCTCTTTTAAGACGAATGTTGGGGAGTTGATAATAAGAAACTCACCAGAGAAGATGGTAACAACGTTTCTATCTTGCGACCAGTTATATCCTTCCATGACCAATTGATGAGCTCGCGCGATCAAAGTTAGACCATTGTTATGGTTGAACGCTTCCGAGATATCCTGTCCGAAGGTATAACCCGCACCGCGTGGGCTGATACCCCAACCGCATCGGTCGTCGGGGTCTGACCATAACAGGTCGCACATGGGACCTTCATGGGGGACTTCTTGGATCCGATCTAGGGCTCTGATGTTATCAAGGGTATCAATACTCGGCGATAGACCACCGTGGAGACAGAAGATCTGGTTGTCGATGAGAGCGGTGAGGGGGAGGTAGTCGAAAAGGTCGGTAAAAAACTTCCAAACGTTGGCATTGCCGTACTTGCGCAAGCACTCGTCGTAGAAGCCGTACACTTGGGTAATCTGGCGGGATTCGTGGTTACCGCGTAGGATAGTGATGCGCTGGGGGTATCGAATCTTCAAGGCGACGAGCAGAGTCACCGTCTCGACGGAGTAGTATCCTCGATCAACGTAGTCACCTAGCTCGAAGATTAGCCACCATGTGCCTCATTGTATCATAGTAGGTTCAGATAGTACATACCCATAAATAGGTAGTTGGTATCAGGGTTAGGACCACCAATCTTGAATAACTCCATCAAATCGTGGAATTGACCGTGGATATCACCACAGACCGTTACCGGACATTTCTAGGTCGAAGTTAGTAGACGCGATGGCGACAAAGAAACAAGGGCGGCATACCACCGGCTGGACGTTGGATTCATCCTGCAAAACTTCCCTGGCCTAGAGACGACAAGGCGTCAGTATCGTAACCATAACAAACAATAGATACAAAGGAGTTGTAAGCAACAGGCAAGTGATGCATGATTTTACCTTCTCGCAGAGTCTCTGGACATCGGATTCAGCAAGCTGCTTGCAGTTCATCAAGCTTTCGATCCAACCGTCGAGAGTGGGAATGGTAGTAGGCTCTGAGGGAGGTAATGGTGCCAGTTCAGTAGGAACTCGGCCTACGTCCTCCATATTGGTATCCATGATGAAGGAAAGGGGAGCAGGCAAAGTTGGGTCGCGAAGTCGGGAGGGGTATTTTATTGTATCGTATTGTTATATCAGCGTCGTCGAGTGATCGTTATCGCGGGCCGTTAAATGAAAGATCCGAGTAAAGGTAGGTGGAAGATTTCGATAGAAGTAATCGGCGTGGATACGGAATGACGTTTTGAAACGGCCGAAAAGAGAAGCGCAAGGCCTCTCGTCGTTTTTGATGTGGGTTGAACGGTGTTGGGAAGTGGGGCCGATGATGGGTATCGTCGCGACCTTACTCAAGGTGAAAGAATAGAAAAAAACAAATAACAATGGCAAAAACAACTATTCCCCGGTTCCAATAATCCCCTCTTCTTATCTGGATTATCTTCAAAAAGAGAAGAGTATAGGGTGTATTAAATCGTGTCTTAGTCTTAGTAAAGAGGAAGGAGGAGTATTATTGAGAAAGCAGTCAGTCACGAGTTGATTGTATTTTGTAGGATTTTTCCTTGTTTGAAAAGTGATGGTAGAGAATGCGGTCGGACCTTCCAAGGGAACAGGAACATCCCAAAGTTAGGTACATACGGCGGGAAGGTGGGCAGGCTTAGGTACCTACAGCTATCTTTCTACCCACTTACGGCGTACCTTCCTAGGTAACATGTACCTAATAATGTACCTAATACTAGTCCAGTACTACGTCAGTCTTCGTTTAAAATGCGGCTCACCCATCACCAAAAACCCTGCCTTCTTTGTACTTGCCCCTCCATCCCTCCCTTCATCCTACTTTTCTCTGCTTAACATATCCAGATAGACACGTACGTATACGATTCGACTAATAGCTGACACCACACTTAATTCTTACAGCAAAATCAGACAATATGTATCTCCAAATACCGGTGCTGTTTACAATACAATAGTAATAAGTATACAACTATGTCAACCCAAGCCCAATCGGGTCATTTGATTTTGTACCTTGAGGTACATCTCTACCAACCAGGTCTCGGAAATCCAACTGTACTTCTTCCAGCATTTTCGCATGGGTTTTAGCTCTCTCCATGCACTGATTCCATACTGTTCCGTCTCTCTCGGTACTACTCAATTGTCTAGCTAGGATCACGTTGAAGGCATCTACTTCTTCCTTGGCCCATTTCACACAAGCGCTCATCATCGTTTGAGGGAAGCAGCTTTGGAAACAGCTCACGGTGTTTCTGATGATACTGAAATAGACGAACGAGACCTGCCAGATATACAAATGGAGATCGCCTTGGAAGATGCATTGTCTGTGCCGCGTTAGTTATCAACATATTTGGATTATGAACTTTGCTGAACGTACCTCGACCGCTTCTGAATTAGATCGCCACGAGCCTTGAGATATGCATCTCTTGCACGGTCTTCAAAGCCTAGTCTGTTCAGCCACTCAACATTCCGCTTAGTCTTCAGCGGTTGGCTATGCGAGTCGATAACTTCCCGTATGATCAAGCCAGCTAGCTTCGAGCATCTCTCCTCAACCTTGAAATCAATGAAATCTTGAGCGATAACATTGTTCTTCAGTCCACGCGCAAGTTTCTGCATTTTCTCAACGAGATCAACTGCCTGCTCAAACTTCTGAAGAGCGATGTAAATATCAAGCTCATCCATCTGACCTTCAACCCAGCGGAGATTCTGCTGTTTGCCGTCTACCTCAATAAGCATGTCCTTAATATCAGAAAGCGTCTCGAGTAGCTCCGTCTTTTGTAGTAAACCCGGATCTCGGGAGGCAAAGTAGTTAATGGTCTCCTTGGCCTTATTATTAGCCTCCATCTCAGACTGCAAATTCTTTCGTAGTTCTTCGACCGCCTTTCGAATGTTTAGTACCAAGGTCGCCTTCTCAGGGTCTTCGGGTTTCTCCGTCCTATAGATGAATGACTCCTGACCCACTCCTCGGACCATGATAGCATCTGCAAGCTTATTCCTACCGCTATAAGATTCACTCGTGGCAGCCATGTCGGTGACTTCGATATCTAGCAATGGCCAACAGCGATCCGCAACAAGTTTCGTGGCTGGACCACGCATATCATTTGGGTTGTCTGTCTTACGTTTCTTACGCGAAGCGACAAGAAGGTGGTCGTTAAGAAGAAATAACTGCATAGATCGTCTCGATTTGTATGTCGCATTGTCAAGTTCGATCCAGGCTCCGGCATTTTGGATCACATGCCTACCCATTGAATTGGGCAGGAATTTCTGCGAGCCTTCGACGTTTTTGTAAAGGGCTTGCATCTGGCTGTTCCACAGGGCCGTCCTATCCGCTACCGAACTTCGTTTATCTCTCTTGCTTAGGCCGGTTGAGAAATCTCCAGTAACAGAAGTACTGCTACTTCCAGAAGCAGCCCTCAGCGCATTCGTATTGGTGGCCAGCTCCTTGAACAAGTTTCGCAATGTGCGCATCTCCGATTTTAGCTTCTCTGCTTCCTTGCTAATCTTAATGAACTGGGCCCGGTTCTGGTAGACATTCTGTTGTAGATCTGCCGATGCTCTGTTTTTCAACTTGCGCAAAGCGGTTTCGTAGTCCCGAATTTCGTCTTCGGTAGCCTCACTAAGGATATTGGCGACGTATTGATCCGGAACGAGTCTTGGGTCTCGAAGTGCCTTTGGGTCCACGACAGGTTGCGCACCTCGAGGGCCGCCAGGTGCACCTCCATCACGCGATGGGGGCGGTCGAGATCTTGGAGGGGGTTGATCGTATTTCGAGATGTTAAAATTGGGCATAGAAGGGATTGGGGGAGCTGTGGGGTCGAAATTGCTGGGGAGGTTATTAAACCGGGTGGAATAGCGTCGCTTGACTAGATCACCAGTCTATAGACAGTCAGTAATATTGGAATACCAATGGAAATCATTCGACTTGCCTTTCCACCAGCTGAGGGAGGCGGGCGCTGTCGAGGAGGTGCTGGACCGCCAGGTCCACCAGGACCGACTCTTCCACCTGTACTTCGAGGCACTGGGACGCCATCGTTCGGAATTGGTTCTGATATCTGGCGAGGTGCACTGATGGTAGGACGACCTTTCCTCTTAGGACCGCTACGAAGCGAGATCTTACTCCTCTCTTCAGACATATTGAATGAGAGTGCCTAGGCCGAAACAGAATCAGGAGATAGGTAGCAAGTGTAGGTTAAGCAAGTAATTAGATAGGATCCATCGGGCGTGAGAGATGAAAGATGAGTTAATAATCCGTTAAGAATTAAGAAAGAAGAAACGATAATAGAGTTTGGTCACAAAGTTAAAGAGAATACGAAGCACAGACAGTCACTCATATACCACTATGCGACAATGCATCCAAAAGATGGGTTGTACTCCCCAATGTTTCGTAATAGGTGAAGTACTTCGGTTAGGTGCTGATTATAGTGGGTACCACAGACTTTATGTAAGGTGAATCGGTCGGATTTATTTGACCGCGGATGTACTAGACCTAATACGACATTAGCGTAGTTGAAACGACAAGGGTCCGCGGCCCCATCCCATGCTTTTGCGATTGCACGTCAGGTATCGACTGGAGCTAAGCTGCATTGAAAAAAAATATTACGGAAGGCTGCTTTACCTATCGTTCCTCAAAGGCCCTCTCTCTTTAAACGAAGCAATCCTGCAGTGCCTTCATAATTAGTATTGTGCAATCTAGAGGGAGAATTGTACCCGCCTCGGTCCATTTTCAATTCCGTTTATATCATTGTTGTCGCGGTGCATCGCTCCGTCGAATTGAACCCCCCCTTTCAACCCTCGATCAAGACGTCACATCCGCCAAAATGGTTCAGACAAGTACGGTAGTAACAATATCAGCGGCAACAGCCGCAACGGGTCTACTAGGTATTATACATTGCGCTCCTTCCTACGCCAACAACGATACCTTCCCTCATAATAACTGTCTAGCTTCATATCCGCTAACACGTCATGTTTTTCCAAAATAGCATACGCCATCTACTTCGACTACCAACGGCGCGCAGACCCCAACTTCCGAAGAAACTTGCGACGGGAGGAGCGACGACAAGCGCGCGCGGAGAAGGAAGAGGCCGTTGCGCAAACCAAGCAGAAGCGAAAGGACATCCAAGGCAGCATCGACCAGGCTGCTGAGGAGGGTTTCCCTACAGGTGTCAACGAGAAGGAGCAATTCTTCATGGACCACGTTCAGAAGGGCGAGCTATTAGCTGCGGATCGTAAGTTTGACCCTACGGCCCTTTCATAAGGGCAGTGCGGACACCATTGGAGGAGAAAAACTCAATAGATAGAAGCCATGCGGACGAGAAGTGCTAACATAAGGCCAATTCATAGCGACAAAAACGATAGATGCCGCCCTAGCATTCTACAAGGCTCTTAAGGTATACCCAACACCCGGGGACCTCATTAGCATCTACGATAAGACCGTCGATAAGGTAAGGAAATTCCTACGGGCTTTTGGACCACGGAACACCCCGCTAATCTTGACAAACCCAACAGCGAGTACTAGACGTCCTTGCCGAGATGATCGCCTACGATAAGAGCCTAGACATCCGCGGCAGCACCAACGGTATCAACCTTTCAGATCTGCCCAGCGCTGGTCTAGACTAGAATTAGGAACGAATATTATTGGAATGGAAGGACAACATAGGACGGAAGTCTAATACATTGTTCCCATTTCCAACACACGCTCCTCCCTCCACTCTCCCCCACAGAAACAAATAAGTGAAACGGTCTTCTGTGCCGTAACCCCAAATGACCCATATTCAATCAACCCCGAGAAACAGCCTCTGAGCACTGGCGATGATGGTCCACGATTTAGGGGGGACCTACTATAAATGAGTAGGTGCTACACATATAAAAACAGATGGACGGGCACCATGTATGATATCATAATGCGCGGCTAGGATAATCTGGCCGTATACACTTTGAACGGCTGTTCTCATAGTTACGAGGATGGCTACGATGTATATTTTTACGATCAATCATGCTCGGTGGCTGGTATAGACAAATGATGGACCATGATTCTCTTTTTTCAAGTGCCTTTTTTTATTCGATTGCTTAGGCGTGATATGCGAATACCTCCCAAGATTTCTAACCATGATAATCCTACCTACCTATGCCTGCCTAATTCACTAATCTAAGAAACTTCTATCTTCCTCCCCTTCCGATCAACCCTCACATCCCTCGGATCAAACCCACCATTCCCCCACGTCGCCCACTCTGGCGTCTCAGGGCCCATATACTCCTCGGGCGTCCACTCGCCGTCAGCACCGCGTTCCTCTAACAGCTCGAAGAAGCGCTGGTATTCAATCCGCGTATGCCACTTCCCATCTACTCTAAACCTTTCACTCGCAATAAGCACGCAGCAACTATGCGCATGCTCCGCCGCAATCCCATAATCTAACCCACGCCTCTTCAACTCCTCATCAAGCGCAGTAACAAACTCCGTGACTTCGGCGTAGAAGGGTACATTCGCCATACTCAACCCAGCGCCGGCACTACTCGACGTACCACAATACGTCACACCTTTGATCTCAACGAAACACGGCAACCCGCGCTCGACTAAGTCCGCATATCCATTCACTTCATCCTCAACATTGAACCCCTTGACAAGCGTAAGTCGGAAAACAGTACGTTGCTTAAACCGCTTCTCACGCAAAATATCCAGACACCGCATAAACCGTTCCCAGAAATCACGATGTAGCGGCCTATCAATACGTCGCAAAGAATCGCGATTACTAGCATCAATAGACACATACAACTGCGTAACAGCGCGCAACGCAGCCAATTGATCCGGGTGCTGCGCATTACACACCAGAAACGAGGAAATCCTCTCGCCGTGCAGGAGCGCAAGGAACTCGTTAATATGCGGGTAGAAAATTGGTTCACCGACAAGACTCAATGCGCAGTGCCGGATCCGCATAGCCTCCGCGAAACGCTCGGCACGGACACCGGGGATGCCGCGCATCATCTTGATTTTCTTATAGTGCCCGGCTTTGACGCCGTCGAAGATCATATCGGGCGGGTCGACGACCCAGCGCCATGTGGTACCGACGGGGTTTGTGCCGTGGCGCCAGCAGAAGACGCATTTGTTGGAGCAAGAGAGGGAGGGTGTGGTCTCCATGCATTGGTGCGAAGCGATACCGTAGAAGGAAAATTTGTAGCACGAGCCCCGACCGCGAAGAGCGGATTTAGTCCATCTACAGATTTTGACTCCTGAGTGCGAACCGACTATAGAGTACCCCTGTTTAGTAAGGGAAGCGTATGTCGGCGAATTCTTGGGTACCATTTCCTTGATAGTTTGAGGTGGTCTCTTCGATGTCGTTTTGTTATATGTGGTGAAGTCGACGGCAATTGGTGCCGGATTACTCGATTTCTCGGAGTTACTTTGGGACGCCTTCATGATTCTCCCAAGATCTTCCACATCATCAATGTTCCCGGGCTTTCCCTTTTTCGCCTTTTTGACTGTAACAGATGGGTCAATAACGACTTCGCCATCATCCTCGTCTGCAGAGCCATATTCATCGTCGCTTTCCACAGCGTCTCCACTACCAGGGACTCCCTCTCCTAGAGATCCCGTGCTGGCGATGTGTTTCAAGGTATCCTTCACACCACCCATCCATTCATCCAACCTTTCTTTAGGTTCCCGTTTTGTGTCTGCCATTCCCAGCGGGTAGGCCCTCTTGCGACCAGTCAGTCTAGCCATCCATTTATCAACCTCCTTTGCCTGGAAGCAGAATCCCTCGTCTTCGGTCGGCCATCCCTCCCGATCACCTAAACCAAAGACCGAGTAACCGAGAATTCCTGATAAGGGGGAAGTATCGATTCTAAAGTCATGGTGCGTTTCTTGCATATGCTCGAGGAGGTTGTCGTTGATAGAATCGATATTATAACTCGGGATCAACAGGAGATAGAAATGATCTACTGGCGTGCTATGATCTGTAGGATTCGGCGCATTGATGAAGTATTCGTCGTAGTCCGCTTCGGCCAGATCTATGACGGTGGGCTTTAGGAACTGTCTCTCAGACCCATCTTCTCGCTCTCCTAGCAAAACTTCAAAAGCCCCAGCAATCCCTTTCGCAGTCCTCTCTGTACTTCCAGTCAAGGAAGAATAGAAAACGAGAACTTGTATAGGTTTTTCGCCACCAGCCTCCGTATTTTTCTGCGCATTTCCAGCTCTTCGCAGTTCTCCCTTAATACGCCGTGGTCCGCTGGTTGAATCTTTTGTTTTCTCCTTCGGTATGTCTACGTTTTCGATCGAGGATTTACTATCGCCGCGTGGAAGGGACTTCGTAATTTCTTGAATAGATCTTAGGGGTTTAGTCGCGATCTTGTCTTTCTGGCGTAGCTCTATAAGCCACCAAACCGCCGCCAATATACATGTTGTCGCGAATAGAATCGAGGCTCGATGCTCGTGCCACAGTTCGAGGATACCTGACAGAATGTGTAAGTACGATATAGATAATTGTATATGTGAGGATTCGTATTCTAAATTACCTATAGATGAACCATTGGCATCCAAGCCAAATTCCCCTAATCTACTCGTCATCACTGATCTTGTTTCTATTCATATAATTTTTTTTTTTCTTTTCTTTCAAGTGCGACAGAATTTGGCGGGGCATTCTCATCACTATAAAAGCTGAAGGTGTAGAATTTTAGAGGGGCAATTAGGTAAGTTATAGCCCCGCAGCTACCCTAGATTTCGCAATATAATACAGTATGTAATAAGTCATTTTTATACTATACGGGCTACTTGGCGATCCACACTCAACTAATAAACTTCAGAAGTCAATTCAGTTATTTGGATCATTTCATAACGATCATGAATAATGTATGTGATATCAAAAGCTAATTGGCCAGTTAAACTATCGGTTACATACCGACGCAAGACCCGGGTATAGTAATCATACCTCTTCATTGCCCATACTTAGTTGCTTGGAATCCCCTTAAATCCCCCCTTCGTGAAAGATAACGAAATCTCATTATGAGATCGAGAATATTCTCTTTGATAGCTTTTTATATCTGCGCGCCTAAACAGAAACTGCTTTCTGTACCCTTACTAGGCATCCGGGTCACTCGACGAGTCTTCGTCCTTCTTGTCCAGTTCTGAAATGGGTATATCTTTGACCACCTCCATAAAAATATCCCTAGCCCAGCAAACTGTGACCATGATTGCCAGGGCATTCCACTGATGTTGGTTCCTTTCCGACATGTTCAGTTGGCAGGGAATATGGCAGAAGGCGTCCGGGTTGTTGGCGTCTAAGGTAACAATAAATACGATATGCTTGAAGATGACAAACCCGAATACGACCGGTGCTTTTGGTCTCCCTTCCTCAGGTACACGTTCTAGTGCCTCCCGCCATGCCGTGCCCAGAGCGCTCATTTCATCCTGGATGTGTACATCCATGTCCAATCTATCCATATCCTGCATCTCAAAGATTCTAACGTTCGGAACGATAGAATTGCTATACTTAGCGAGGTCTCCATCAATTTCGGCCCAGTGTAAGGCCTCTACGAGCCCTTGCCTAGTAACGTCGACGATTCGTTGTGCAGTCCTAGGATCATCGCTGTGTTCTTTGCGGAAGTCGTAGATCCGTCCGTGAAGATCTATCAGTTTACGGAGAGCCATGGCACCTATGAAGTATAAGCAATAAGTAAAGCGCTGAAAAGTGTAGGCAGAAACAACATACCTCGATATTCATATCTATCTGTACGGGAGTATATTCTCGGTCTGGTACTTATGGTTTGTGATTGCTGGTAAAATAGGCCTTCTGGTAAAGGAATTCCCCGGAAATGCATTTTCCAAGTCGATGGCATGAATGTGTATTCATCCCGCGCCTTCAAAATGTGGTTGAGAAATACTTGTTCAACGCGCCACCCTTCATCCTCGTCGTATTCATCGTCCGTATCCGGTTCGGGAGAACTAGAACTGCTTGAAGGAGTGGAGCTGTCACTCGGCGGTGGTTTACTACTCTGTACGGGACTTTTTAACTTCCTGTAGACATGGTCGTAGTATGCTTGTTGATCGGCGAATCTTGACCGATAGTCAGATTCATCTATGATTTCACTGGTGTTTCTATAATCCTCTTCATCATTCTCATTGGGCAAGTCAAAATCGGGATCATTGGGGTCAGTTGGATTTGCGAGCATCGCCGTAGCTTCAACTCCCTCATATTCATCTGTGGCCTCGCTCGTAGCACCGGTTAATTTTTCATGGGTTTTTATCTTGGCTGGGAGAACAGGCTTGGTAACCCGACCGGAAATGACTTTGTTCGCTTGCAAGATCGATGGGCTATCGACAGGCTTGCTTTGGGATGATTTGCGTGAAAACCAACTACTAAAGCTTGCCATATTGGTTGTGTACTAAGGGTATCCTTGTAGAAGTCCAATTTTGAAGAAGAGGATAGTATGATGCGTTGCGTGAATTTTCAAGTGAATCCGATAAATAGTCGCAGTGCTCAAGCTGGGTGGGTTTACCTGAGGCGTCAAATAGCCCCAAAATGGTAGAGCAGTCTCGAAAAAGAAACAGAGTAGGCGACCTATTTACTTCTTTGACGGAACCAGCCAAGGCGACATTGATAATTGACTGGTGGTGGTTCATGGACTATTCATTATTTCACATGAAACCTGATGTGCTGTTTCTAGTCAAGTCAGATACGTATACCCTAATTGACAATGGGAGACAACAACGTCGTTTAATGAACATTGAAGAAAAGAAGAAGGGGAGATAAAGTTGTAACTATTCTGTTTCCGGCGATTTATGCGACAAGATGGTTGGTACCTTCCCGCTTAATTGCCATTTCTCCTACCTGTTGCTTCCGGTTGTCTTGGGAATTAACTTCAGACCGACTCTAATTGCCCTTTCCATTAGGTCCTAGGTCCTCAAACGGATGCGAGAGATGCCACGTGGTGAGTGGTTGCATAACGTTGTACCTTTTGAATGAGTTTCGGTAGAGATATGGGTGAGATTAGTGCAACATGTACAGTACCTAAATCTCGAAAGTAAGTACCGGTAGACTAATCCTGGAATAGCATAGTGCATACCATCCCCAAGGCGATGGAGGTAACTACCCCGGCTGCCTATGATGTATGCACTTACCTAATGCATGAGCTACATACATCCCTATACGTATCTATGTACATCCGTTATTATGTGTGAGCGCATATAATCAAAGGTACAACACAGGTACCCACTACAGTACAGTTTTAAGGTTAGCTAGCAGCATCCCGTTTGCCTGCTTATGAAATTTTGCGCGACACCACACGCGCCGCCCAACTTAGACATAGACCAAAACCCAATGACATATTTCTTGATCAAGTTGGCGGCGCATACCTTTCTTTACACGTTCTCGTCGACATACCCATCTACTTTAGAATCCAACACATACTCTTTATATTCTTATTTAGTTGTATTGGTACCTATGATATAGGAAGCATAAAGGTAATTTGCTACCTGGGTACTTATTTCGTCTCCCTTGACTTCATCTACCTTTTCAAAGTAATTTTCAATTCTTTATCGCGGTTACATTATCGATTTTCGCGATATTCCCCATCACCAAAAAAACGCCCAACCTTTACACACTTTCTTTTCAATTCGCAACTATCATCTCTTCTCCCTCACGTTTCTCATTGAAAACACTATTTCAAGAAATGTGCACTTTTTCGTAGAGCTATCCCTTGTCACACAGTAGTATGGCTACAGAGTGGAATAAGCTCAAGGTCGTAGACCTAAAGGCGGAATTGAAGCGCCTCGGTCTTCCGCAAAATGGCCTCAAGGCGGAATTAGTCGCGCGTTTAGAAGCTGCAGATTCCGAGAGAGCAGCTTCTGAACCCTCCGAGGGAGCTACTGACGACACCCAAACTGTGAATGGCGACTCGCAACCGGAACAGGAACAGGAAAGCTCGACAGTACCCGAACCTACTGAGCCTGAGCCTAGCCTACCCGACGAACCTTCCAAACAAATTGAATCCGAAGATGTACCTGCAGCTAATGATGCGCCTACGCCTGCCGCTGTCGAACCCCAAGCAGCTCCTGCTCCTATATCGTCCGATGCAACACCACTACAACCTACCGAAGTACTACAAGATTCGCAAAAGCGCAAGCGAAGATCTCTAAGTCCTGCACCCTCTGCCGAAGAGATTGCACGTAAGCGAGTTAAACAGGAAAGTTCGCAGAAGCAAGACGAGAATTCTACAAATGCAGTTTCAGGGGAAGTTGATGAGACGGTCGCTCCAATAGAAAAGAGTCAGGAATCGAATCAAGCTCCTACAGATATCGAGATGCAAGGTGTTGAGGACGAAGCGCCAATCGAACGCGGGCACGAGCACGAACGCGATAACGGTGTTGCCCAATCAAGTCCAGCACGCGACACTCACCCCGACGACCAAAACGGGCATCCCGCGGAAATTGTAACAAACAATATGCAACCTACACCCGAAGAGCCCGTTGACGAGCAAATGTACACCGCTCAACCGACCGAGATAGAGCGAGACGTGGAGCCGTCTATTCATCCTGCGACCGCTGCGCTGTACATCAAGAATTTTATGAGACCTCTCCGACCGCAGACGGTCCAGCAACATCTTTTAGACCTCGCCACCCCAGCAGGCGTTCCCATTGACGAAGACACTATCTCCGATTTCTACCTTGATACTATTCGTACGCACGCATTTGTAGTGTTTAACACTATCTCATCTGCCTCAAGGGTACGTAACGCTTTGCACAACCGTGTCTGGCCTGACGAGACCAACCGCAAGGCCTTGTGGGTTGACTTCATGCCGTCAGAGCATTTTGAGGGGTGGGTTGAAATGGAGCAGTCAACGAGTGGAGGACGTGGCTCGAGTAGTCGATTTGAAGTCGTCTATGATCACGACAACGATGGCGAAGTGACCGCTAGATTAGAAGCTTTCGACGGGGTGGCACCTACTTCCAAGCCCGCACCCGTATCGTCCGAGCCCATCCCCGAGCGCAAGCCCTCTATCCCCACAGGTCCTTCTCGCCCCTTTGCCGGCATTGAAGGCGCGCCTACTGGTCCGCGTAACTTCCAGGCTGGCCGCGGCCCGCCGATGCACCCCAGCCGAATGGGACGAGTCGATCAGGGAGGACTACCTACCCGCACCTCTCCCGTCGTTATGTACCAACCCGTTTCGGACAACATTGCTCGACGACGGCTCGATGCGATCACAGCTGCTAAGAGTAAGGAAACAGGCAAGGATTTCGGCAAGGAATACAAGCGCTACTACTTTGAGCATGGTGATTTATTAGTTGACCGAGGCCCGGAGATCTTCCTAGGTATCCGGCCCCCGCACCGAGAACGTGAACGTCGCGGTGAACGTCCTCCGATACGTGAGGCCCCTCGTGGACGCCGAGGCGGTGGTGGAGGTGGAAGTAGACGACGTGGTGGCATGCCGATTTTCCATGGCGTCCCTCGAGGTGGCGATAGATTCCGCCCTGGCGATTCAGCAACTGGTGGTGGTGCGAACGGCCGTTCACGTTACGGCGATGACAGAGGAAGTCGCCGTGACCGATTCGGAGACGACCGAGGCAGTCGACGGGACGGCTACAGTCGATACTGATAGTTGAACAAATCCCAAATGACTAGAAGGCATATGATGAAATAGTGGACGTTGGCAGGAGGATTAAGTGAATTGGTTGTGTATATTGGACGTGCATACGACTAGTCTGCCCGTGCATAAATTTGCGCACTGGCTATCTACAGTAGTATTCACTCTCAAGGACAGAAGATGAAGGACGAAATACAAGAAAAAACAGGTTAAGAAAAGGGCATTTTACCGGAGTACCGAGAACGCATAAGGATCCAGGAACAAACACATCGCATTCGCAAAGGCAGAACAGGACGCTTCGCATTGTACAAGGAGGGAAGGATACCCGGTTCCGGTTCCGAGGGCCAAGATTTCTTTTGGTGGGCGCGTGTGTGCGCGCGTGAGTTGAGAAACGACCGAACGAACGAACGGAAGCATACCAAAAACAAAATTTCGGTGATGAACGAATGCTACGCACGCCCCCGATTTTGCACTTTTGGCCCGGTTAGGTACTTAGAGTAGGCTATGGCTATTGTCCATGATGTGTGCTAATAGATGACAACTTTATTCCGAAATAAGGAGTGCTGATGTCTTGCTAATTTCCCATCCCGTGTTCTCGTCGTCAGCTCGTTTAATCTTCAGCTGGCCTAGAATGCTCACCGAAACGATCTCGTAATAATGGCATATAAGAATTAAGACGCGTATTATCTATACGAATAGTAATCATCCCGATTAATAAGCAAGATTTTGACATTAGATTATCTTCGAAGCTATTGAAGCGAAGCAAGTATCATAATTATCTTTTTTTTTCTTATTCTATAGTCTACTTATGGCACACATCAATCCATCAGTCTAGCTCATGAGATTTTCAAATAGGACAATGCAATTATCTCAAATTCTATTTTCACTATTTTGTAATAAATCAGATAAACTCCCAGGGAACACATTTCGGCGGTTCAACCCGTTATAACCAATGATACCCATACATCACCTCAGACGTAATTCACAATTTAGGCAGCACTAGCCAAAGGCTCAGGCTGGACGCCAACTCGTTCCTTGCTCAGGATATCGAGCATGAATTGAGATGGTCGGTTGTCTTTGTAAACAGCCTGGCAGGACTTGAATGCCATTACATCCTCAATGTACTTGTCGAACAAGTAGGAGCTGTCCATGGGTCCACCCCTGGCTTCAGGATGGAATTGCGTTGAAAAGATTGGTCGGGAGACATGGCGCATACCTAGAATAATATGTTAATATTACGTTAATGAGATTAATACTCTACGCTAAACTCACCTTCATTGCTACCATCGTTGAGGTTAACGAAGTACTCCTTCCAGTCGTTCCCGAGAGTACTAGCATCGACGGCATAACCATGGTTCTGGCTGGTGATGTGGCATTGGCCAGTTGTCATGTCCAAAGCCGGGATATTGTGGGCCCTGTTACCATACTTGAGTTTGATGGTTGAAGCTCCAGTAGCTAGAGCTAACAGTTGGTGACCTAAGCAGATACCCATGATAGGTACTTGGGAGGTCTCCATCAATACCCTAAGGTTGTGTACGGTAGCTTGGCAATGTGTGGGGTCACCAGGTCCATTGGAGATGAACACACCATCGAAGTTGTCAGCAACCTTCTGAATCTTGAAGTCGTAAGGGAAAACTGTCACGCTAGCCCCTCGACTAACCAAGCTTCGAAGGATGTTCTCCTTGACACCACAGTCGAGTAGAGCAATGTGATATTTGGGGTTGTGAGCTTCCACTACGAAGGGAGCTTTTGTGCTTACTCGTTTGACGAGATTGATTTGGCCTGGGTCGACAAAACTCTCGTCTTCATCGGCATCGTACTCATCACCAACCGAGATTCTGGCAAGAGAAGAACCTTGCTCTCGGAGATATGTGACAATAGCACGGGTATCGACACCTGAGATAGCGGGAATACCCTCCCGAGCACACCAATCGCCTAGACTTTCCACAGCAGTCCAGTGGCTGTACTTTTCCGCAACGTCGGCCACAACGATTCCTGCGCACTGGATATGGGGAGACTCGAAGTGTCTTAATAGGTTCCATTGGTCACGCTGGTTGGAAGGAACTCCGTAGTTGCCAATTAATGGCTGGGTGAAAACTAAAATCTGGCCACGGTATGAAGGGTCAGTCATCGATTCGGGGTATCCGACGAGGGACGTGGTAAAGACGGCTTCGCCAGAGATATTCGAGTTGGCTCCGAACGCGGTTCCGTGAAAAATGGGGCCATCCTTGTTATTTGTTAGTATGACAGTTCTTGAGGACTTAGTTAACTGCAGTGTAACGTACCCGGATGGTCAGTGTAGCCTCCATACCAGAGGCAGGTTTCGTTGCTCGGGACAGAGTTTGGGGCATCTGTCTGCCCTTACTGCCCAGGCTAGACTTCTCGGTGAGTCTGACGGTGGTGGAGAAGAGCCGGGCTTGCGGATAGAGACCTGCAGCGCTGAATGCCGCCGGCCTCGCAGCCTTGAAGGCCAATCGTGAGAACATGATGTTCTAAGGTGATGAAGTGAAGGTTGGTGCTCAAGAGATTATTCAATGGACCCTTTAAGCGGAGAGAGCCCGCCACAAGTGGTCTGAATTTTGTGTTAGTCAGTGTCGAAAGCGGTGAGTCAGTTTATCAGAGTTAGACGAACCAGAGATATAATCCTGTAGCAATGATTGTTAGCCAATGTTAATACCAAAGTGACATAAGTACGGAATATCGTTGCTAGTATTATATGTTTGTGTAGGACATGAGGGTAGGAATGAAGACCAAATGGTGAGGGAGGGGGATGTGTTGCTATGGTACAAACTGGCGGGACACATAAAATGAGGTCATCCTCTACACTAAAGACTAGAACATACCTGCGATGTGAAGACCGACGAGCGCCCGTTCATAAGGGCAACTTGGATAATTCCAATCAGAATCGGTTAATGAAGAAAAAATTCGATTCGGCTGGGGTTAGGAAGATCGGAGGTTCTGAGAGAATAATAGATCGATAGTCAAAACAATGGCGGAATGGGGAATACCGTCAAGTTTATAAAAGAAGAACTTGGGACTGGGACTGGGGGGGAAAAGGGAAGAAAAAAAAAGGTTATTTTTCTTAGCGGGGTCTAGTCAAGAATTGAAGATTGTGCACACGATCTGACTGGTTTCCGAAATTCCCAAACTAGCTCTGCGCCCCATATATTATGTGGAGTAAACCAATGAGATCTCCGGTATTGTCAGGTTACACACGGTGATACCGTTACCTTATCTGCAATCCCCTACGCAAGAAAAAAGTCATCCGCCGAAAACGGCCTATCAATATCAAAACGTAGCTTTAGCCTTAAGAAATCAGACCTACGGTTTATTTACATAATTGTTTTGTATTTAGAGGCAATTAGTATTATACCAATTTGAACATGATACATACTATGATGGTTGTATAGACCAATGTTATAAGACCACCAAAGTGGCTAAGATATTTGACTGCATTACCCTGCAGCAGTAGTGTTCAGATTTGCTTTTTTACTGCGGACATATCGGCGATTCGGCTGTAGAGCTTCACTCGGTGAACGTGGGGTCTAAGACTTGTCAAACACACCTAAAATGTCCACGTTGTTGTCAACCGAAAACATAGATGAGAAGTCTAAAGTCAAAATCAATAATCTCAGAATGATTAGATATCTATAAGATACATAATATCACTGGCTAATTCAAAGACTAAAAATAGAAATTGTGAGTTTATTTGCTTTGTATTGACCTTGCGGCGCCTTAACTCTCCAACCTGCCTTAATCTGTATAAGCACTGTTGGAACTCGAGTTGTTTCTCCGTTCGTAGCTTTAGCTCGAGAGCCAAGTGTTTGTCTTCCACATGTACACCGATTGACCCTGTACTGAAGTCTAACTTGGGCAATGTAAAAATCAACCTAGCTTCTAAGCAATGCTTGATTTATAAGTTATATCGCGCCTAGCTCCTTCAACCTAGAAACCAATCCATCTACGTCTTCGACCTTACCACCTCCTTGCCTCGGTGGGGGTTCTATATCAAATAATTAGCATATTCGGAAATATTACGTGTATATAGTAGGAAGTAAAAAGTAGGAGTGAACAGAAAAAGAGAAGCATACCTGTAACCTTAATAACCTTCAACCGCCTCTCGTTCGCAACGCCCAAATCACTCAAGCTCATCTTAACCAGTGGCTTCTTCTTAGCCTTCATAATATTCGGCAGACTCGCGTATCGTGGTTCATTAATACGTAAATCCGTTGTGATAATTATCGGTAACTTCGCGCGCACCGTCTCTACGCCACCGTCTACTTCCTTTGTGACCTCGACTTTATCGCCTTCGCCGAACACCACACGGCTAGCCTGCGTGGCTTGAGGCCATCCCAGAAGTCCCGCTAACATCTGGCCCGTCTGCGCCGCATCATCGTCGATACTCTGCTTTCCAAGGATAACTAAATTGCTATTTTCTTTCTCTACGGCAGCACGTAATAGCTTAGCCACGCCGAGGGGCTCTAGGTCCTCGCCTTCTTTAACTTCGACATGGACACCACGGTCGGCACCCATAGCCATGGCAGTACGCAATACGTCGGCCGACTTAGCGGGGCCCGCCGAGATCACGCAGATATCCTCGACACCTCCGGGGGCCGACTTCTTCTCGCGGATGCGCACTGATTCTTCGACGGAGAGCTCGTCGAATGGGTTCATAGAGTGTTTAACACCGGCCGTCTCGACGCCTGTCTGGGCCTTGTTGACGCGCGGTTTGACCTATGAACGCGGGACTCCGTTGTTAGCCTTCGCATTCCTTCCGTCTTCTCGCTCCCCAATTCATTCCGTAATTTCGCACAAGAATTGTAACAAAAAGGAGCTTACCGCATAGTCAATTACCCGCTTTACGGGCACTAGAATGCGTAGTGCAGACATGGCGAGTTTAGCAGCTTGGATGCTAACTTGGTCAAGCCGAAAAAAAGAAGGAATGGCGGAAAGGATGTTCAATTCAATCGGTTGAGCTTATTCCACTATTCCGCTAAACATGGGGCTTCCGTTCAATGACGCAGGGAACTGTCGGACCGAGACCGGCGGTAGCCGAGCTTTCCCACTCCCTTAGAAAAACCTCGGTCAAATTTACAGCGCCCCACGTTAAGAAGTACCTTACGTATATGTATGTATATTTTTGTAGTGATATATTTGGTAGCATCTGTAGAATTTCAATATTCGGTATCGTGTGATGAACTGATGATAAATATGCTACCAAGAACATGTGAATCGGGGTATTTAAATACATGAACATGGGTAAACTCATCAAGTTTCGACTTAGATAACCATCAACACCGCAGAAAAAGCAATAGATTTAGATAAATTCTTTTTATTGACCCGAATAAATATAAATATGTATAATATGCGCTACCCAGAACTCCATCTAGGTTCCCCTAGGTAGTTGTACAGCATGGCATCGTGACTGACCTCTAGAGGCATAATAATGGCACATCTGATACACATGCGACCTAAACTCCCCGACCCAAGACCCCTTCGCTCGCTCATCTCTTACCAGTCATCCCACTCATCGTCTTTCTTAGCTGCTGCAGAAGCATTCTTGTTTGGGCCCTTACCCATCGCCGACGTCCCGATTGAACTGTACTTCGGGCCAGTACCGTGTCTCTGATCTGCTACGGATGCGAAGTCGTCCCAGAAGGCTTTCTTGCTCTCGTCCAGCGGTGCTTGTCTCCGCTCATCGGATCCCTCAACGAATTTGGTAAATCGATCCTGTGCCGTCATAGCACCCGCCTGTGCAGCTTTACCCACATTCCCCGCCGCCAATCTCGCCTGTGCCGCGAAGTCCGACTCTGAGATCTGCTCATATCATATTAGTTAGCCACTCTACCCTCCCATCAAGACACAGATGCAGCTACACACCTGCTTAGCCGTAGGCTGAATAAAATCATCATTAAACCCCTTCGCCGTCTTCCCCACCGTCGTCGTGAACCATCCAAAGCCCTTCGTCAGCGCAGCCATAGGATCCTTCTGCACATCCGTAAAGTCCGGCAATGCACCTCCACCACCGCTCTTCGCCGGGCCCGGCGTATTCCCAAACCCAGCATATTTTCCTCCCTGACTAGGCGGCAAATCCGCCGACCTCGCCGCATTTTCTTTTCCCAACCGCGCGAAATACTCGTCGTCGACCTTAGCTTTGACGCCCGGGCGATTGGGACTGGCCGTGCGACTCCCGCTCGTCGGCACGCCCTGCAGCGGCGTTCCAGTTCGACTAACCTGTTTCGGGGGCGGTTTCGCGACGTTCGCAGCGGGCTGTGGTGTACTCTTTCGCTCTCCAGGTACGTATTCCTTTCCCTCGACCTTAGCGCTAAGTCTCTCTTTCCACTCCTCACCCACTTCACCACTATATCTCTCGGCAATCGTAGCATCGTCCCAGCTCAAACCGCGCATCTTGGTATCCTCGTGTCCCTCGAAGAACGCCCTCCACCCTTGGTTGCCACCGAGTCGCATGCGTTCAATCTCAGCCTGTTTGAAGGCGTCCATAGTGACGGAGCGGACGAAGGAGATATGAACGCCGAGCCCTCGGTGGACACCGGCGCAGGAAAGGCAGATGAAGACGCCGAATTTGGGGGACGCCCATTGTGGATTCGGTGCGTTGCAGTCGCAGCAGACATTGTTGTTGTTTGTTTTTTGTATGGCCAGGAGCTAAGAGACAAGCCAGTCGTCAGCAAGCATACAATAAAACAATAAAATCCCATAGTAGAGAAGTCGAAAAGTAGTATATACCTTTGATCTAGTCTCCGGGTCGACTTCCCACATGGCTTTGGATGCCATGGCGGGCTATTGTTATTGCGCCGAAGCAGTGGGATAGAGTACTGTTATTATATGCCCTCGCGAAGAAAACTTATTGGTTCAGATAAGAGAAAACGAGTGTTAAAATCAATAGTAAAAATTAGGAAAAGGCGCGCGTATAAGAGGATGGCGGCTTTTACTAGGTAGCAAGTCAACTACGTGGTATCAATTGAATTTGTGTAAATTGATCACCAAGATTGGAGGGTATTGAAGAGAAGTGAATAGGGATGTCGGGGGGGCCAAGACCGATTCTCCACATTAATTTCCATCTCGTTTTTAGCAGACCAGGGGTAAATTTCCCCGCTATGATCTATCGGTCTAGGTCTGTGAATGGTGGCTAGGACCTATAATAATTAGCACTTTCACTAACTCAAAGTTCATTCATAGCAACATCACGCTTAGAATCATAAAGGCAATGCGTCGGTTTGTGGTCAATCGTATCTATTATTTGTTTTGCTCGCGAGAACTTTTCCGAGCCCCCCCTAACACCCCCTTCCGTTGTCCACCTAGTGTACAACCCGTGAAAATGCTACGGCTGTCATCATGAAAAATTATTCGTGCCAAAACTGCAACACAATGATCCCCAACATCCAGCAGGCAAATGCTACAGAGCAGTTGCAACTGATATCTTGGGTCCATAAATGCTACTGTTTTGCTGGGTTTTTCGTATCTATGGTGAAATCAAAGGAAAAAAGCCATTTGTGACGTTAATCATCACTCAACGCTCGGTTGACACATAAACTAGTAAGACGTCTCCGTAGAATAAACGATGGATGTCCGGATCCGCCTCATGCCGCAAATTATGAATGTGTCATCGAGAAGTGCTTAGAAGATAACCTAAGCGGCAACAGGGGCAGCCTCTTGGCCGTTGGCCTCGTTCTCCTGGGGAATGTTCGCCTCCTCATCCGTCTTATCAGGGCTGTCAATGGCGACCTTGACAGCGATCTCTCGGCCCTCGATCTCCTTGCCGTTCATCTCGGCAACGGCCTTCTGCTGGAGTTCCTCCGAGGCAAGAGTGACGAAGCCGAAACCACGACCCTTACGGGGCTCACCACGAGCCTGGAGCTTCTTGATCATGAATCGGGGAATAGGTCGAAGGGCGATCTTGGCGGAAGATGGCTGGTAGTCCTGGAAAAGATCCTTGAGCTATGGATGTGTTAGCAATAATCTAATTGGCTACAAAGTGTTCACCGACCTTTTCCTCGGTTAGGTCGTAGGGGAGGTTAGCGACCATAACCTTGTTCTTGGATGGGATACCGTCAGCGGGGGGTCCACGCTCGCGGCGCTCACGAACAGGGCCCTTCTTCTTCTCAGCTTTGTCAGTATCGGCCTTGTTGGTGATATCGGTCAAAGGTAGAACCTCGTTGTCGCCAGCGGAAGCGTTCACATCATTGGCGGGAGCATCATCCTTTCCGCCCTCCTATATTCATTGTTAATTTCGATATTACCAAACATGATACATGTGAAACTTACGGCTCGGCCACCACGGCCGGCGCGACCAGCACGTCCGCGGCCGCGGCCACGACCACGTCCTGAGGCACGGCGACGAGTGCCATCACCATTCTCACCGTTGGTAGCGCCCTCGGCCTTCTCACCAGCCGGCTGGGGAGTGCGGGCAAGCTGAACCGAGACCTTTCGCTCGAGGATCTCCTTGCCAGAGAGCTCACCGATAGCACGGTCAGCCTCGGTAGGGGTGGAAAGGTCAACGAAGGCATAGCCAACGGGACGGTCGGTACGTGGGTTCTTGGGGATCGAAACGGACTCACTAAACAAGGGTATTGGTTAGTGTGAATTTTCATATTACTTCATTGTCTGCCATATATAGGCGACCTGGTAAGTGAGGATATTCACGGATACACGAGCAGATATACTACGCGGGTTTCCGATCGCTCAGCGACAATGGAAATCCAGCAGTAGAAGCTTGGTATATCGGACAAATCCAAAATAGGACAAGGCAATCGAATTGGCAGAATGAGTCAATAGGCAGACAATCAAATCCAAAACTTGCCAAACCGATTGCATGGACGTAGGGCTAGAAGGATAGATGAACTAAATGAGAACTTACACAAGATATCCCTTGAAGAATTCCTTCAACTCCCCCTCGGTTGTCGCATAAGCGAGGTTGCCGATGTACAGGCGGCGACCCTCAGCGGCACTGGCGTGGACGGCATCTTTGTTCTCGTCCTTACCAGTGAGGGAGGCATTGCTCAGAGCATTCGTAACGTCGTTGACAGCGTCAGCAACTTTCTCCACGGCGGCGGCCATTGTGATAGTAGGTTCTAGGTAGGAGATTAGTTGAAGGTAGGTTGATTTTGGCTTGAAAGGCGGTATATGGACGTTAGGAGGACGTTCGGGTTTGGGTTCAGATATTGAACTCTTGAACAATTTCGGGGGAGGAATAGGGTGGCTACGTGCCCTAGAGAAGATTGAAAAAGGATGGGGGTTTGGTTGATTTGTGACACAACGAGCTTGAGATTGATGGAATTTGAGAGGTGTGAAGAAGAAATAGAAAGGCGAGATGTTTGGACGCGGCCAGATTTTTTTTAAGGGTTGTTGTTTCTTGTGTGGGTCACGGAAAAAAATAGAATTACGGTAGGTGTGGGTGGAGTGCATATGATATGCTTGGCAAGGAAAGCACAGTCCAATTAAATGAAAGGTGCGTACATGGGGGGCAGGAGAACAGATACGTACCCTATCGTCCTAGGTCTGTGTGCGGGAAAGCTCAGAGGTACCTAGTACCGGTTTGACGCAAATAATGTCGGTAAGGCTTTAGCACTTGCACGTCCTAGGAATGTTATTATTAGTTTTATATGATCTAAGTAGAATATATCAATAGAGGAAAAGTAGAAACTTACGTCCAGACGAAATGCAACGAGATGGTCGGAAAGTGGAAAGTAAGAGTGTCGAAGTAGGTCAGATTTTTGGTGTTGAAGAATGGTTATGGAAGTAGAGGTGGAAGACGAAATGAAGAATGGAATGCAGTCGTAGGTGCAGTAGAAATATGTAAAAAATCAACTGCAAGAGAAAAGAAGTTGTTTATCGAAAGGTAGGTGGACTAGTCGAGTCAAGTTTAAATGAAAATAAGAAAGGAAACATGAATGGACCTGTGACTTCAGATCGTTGTTGCCTTCAAATTCTTTACAGTGCCTTACAACAATAACCTTAGAACCTTAGATGACGGGGCAAAAGCACACAAACCATCTTACGCACTATCAACATTGTTAGGAGCTAGCTCGTTATTTGTCGTACCTACCTTCAATATCACAAAGATACTTCCAATAGCTGGATTTATGCACTCGACATATCAATTATCATTGCCTTGTGATATGTCAAATCGCTGCAAACACTGAATGCGTACTGTATCTTTTTACACATATACACACACACATCCACAGCACCTAGGTAATAGCTACCAGTTTACCTAGGTAGGTACAGTCATCGCCTCGTTTAATTACCTAATTGCGGATTCCCTCAGATCGGTGATAACGGAGATTTTATTCTCTCGATGCTGCCTTCTGGTCAATCTAGGCAGGTCATGGTGCGCTTGTCGTTTGTAAGGCTTCAGCTTTCCCGAGAAGCTAGGATAGAAATAAATTATTGCACATTATACAGTATTTTTTACATGGGTAAAATTCCTCATATTAGTCAAATACGTACTAAGTAATTTCTATATGCGCGCATCCGAATTACCTATTGCGCCCAAGCGCAGAAACAGACATGCTTGGATTGACGAAATTGGCTTCTGCAGAGAAAACTCGGCTGCGCATTGAAAGCAGCAAATTACGCCATTTCAATGCTTGCTTGACATGCGCATCTTTGTCAGCCGAAAATCAAAATCCGAAAACACAATTCTACCATGTCATTATCATATCCATTATGTATTATGTGTATACATATGTTTTATTACCAAGAAGGAAGAATAGAGGAGTCGCATCAGATCCAAGTTACTCGTCATTCGGGATATTCTTTCCTTAGATGAATAAAATTACTCCAGTCATTAGGCAGTCAGTCGATAATTTCTGGAAGCTTTGAAAGAACCTTGTTTCCGGGGTTTCGATGATCGAGCCACTCAATGGGGACAAACCAAACCTAACAGGGATCTTTGCTAAAACCACACCCCCTACAATTCCCCATTACAGACACCCCTCCTTCTCACCTCTAAACCTAGACGACCTGAAAGGAAACAGCCCCCTTTTTTTCTTCCCTACCCCTTTACGGTTTGTTATTAATCAATAGAAAGAATATTATGGAAAAAATTAATATTCGCATTATCGTTAAATCATCGCAGATTGAACGACAATTTTATCAAGTTATTAGAACTACCCAAAGTTTAGTGTCACCGAAATAATCCTGACTTACCTGACCTACTATACCTAATTCTCTTTTTTTTCTTACGGTAGATAAGAAAAGGATCACGTCGGCGGGTGAGTCTTCCGGCAACCCAATACGTTGTTTATTCTCAGATGTCGACATGCGAGGTACCACGCAACAGTAAAACAAATTGGATATGGTCCACATGGTGTTTTTTTACCGTATTTTTCGGCTGGGTAAGGTAGCTTGTTAGCTCCTGTTGCGTGCATGAAATCATGGCCAAACGGACAGCCTTACCAAAATGTCGGCACCCCAGAAAGCACACGACCAAACCAATTCATCATCCCAACGTTACTTTGCAGGGTCCGGCTCCAGAGACATGATTGCTGTGTCAAGAACTATCTGACTACTGGCTCAGCCATTTACATATTAATCAATAATGCATTTCTACAACGCCAACGAAGAGCTTGGAAGTTTTCCCCGCGTTTCACTTCAGTATGTACCTGTTCAGGCACACATGACGAGCGCTTAGGGACGGTCGGGTCGCAGCTATTTACAACTGATAACTAACAACTAAGCCGACCACACACAATTAGCGCCGCACTTGAAAGTCAAAACTGATGGTCTTGACACCTGTCCTATTCATGATGGATTCCATCCACCGTACTAATACATTTATTATGTAAGTTACGGGGAAAGCTATGCCCTATGGTTCTTTGTTTAGCATATCCATGGTTCCTAGGGCTTTCTCGGCCTCACTACCTAGGTACCTAATAACGTTCATTAGGTACCCTACGCCATCGCACATCTCGGAGAATTTTTAGTCCAATCACAACCACTATATATCACGTATGGTTCTTTTCTGACGTTACTACTACGTGAGGGCTTAGGAGGGTGAAGGCAATTAGATCTCAAACCCCCGCCCAATTTTGCCACCGATATCTGGAAAAGCTTGAGAATGTTAAATTCTTATACCATCCAAGTAACAACTACCCGTCTCTAAAGGATAATACCTTGAAATAGCAACCAAGATAACCGATATATCATCCATTAGGACAAAAAGGGCGATATCCAAATATGAGGTTAGGGTAGATGATGATCCCGCCCACAGCGAAAGAAATAAGGATGTTTGTCAGCATCAGCATAATAGCTAACACAGAGCACTCAAGCTTAATCAGTTAGACCACCCAACAAGCCCTAAGGTCCCAAGTACTCGAAGGGAAGGTCAAAAGAGCTATGGGGCCTAGTAATAATGCGGCTGTGAAGGCGTTCGACTGGATTCTATGAATATGACGCCTAAGGAACCCAACCGCATGTTGAGGAGGGCCCGGCCTATCAGGCGCCCACTATATAATCCGCAAGGAAGGTGTATTATCTACAAAGTCAACAAAGCGAAGAGGTCATACTCGACACTTCAGTGAGGTCCAGCTATCCACTAGGGTATACTCGGTCTCGTCACGACAATGCTGCGTCGCCATTCATACCGCTAGTCTAAGCCACCTTGTTGAGGGGCAGGATGGTAGACTACGTGTTATGTTTATGGGTCAGTTAGGCATACGGTAAGATGTCTCTTGTGCGTGCCTATGAACTGATTCGCAAAAAACCTCAGGTCCGCCCATCTTAGCCAATACGGTCTTGACTCGTTGACCTACTCACCGACTAATATCCTCATCGCGACAAGCCCCAATCTTTTAGCCAAGCGGTCAGAGGGTCAACATAGTTGGGTCGCTAGCTTATAGCTTAGCGTCGTGACAAACTGGATTCTATAATACGGTTCGCCCCCACATTGTGCCTCATCATGAACCAGGTTTGGGACAGGGAACCATGGAAACGAAAGAAGCGGCTAAGAGCATGTGGCCACGAAACTCAATGTTCTATCTACATAAGACTCTGTTTCTGTAACTCTAACAATTAACCTACATGCTAGGTATTGAAGTTTGCTTTATTCCAAAACAGAATAGACATGGTCATATTTCTACAACGATACCTTACCAAATAGACATTGTACAAGGTATGAATTCGATCCAAACGAAGCGCAGAGCTATGCATAGATACCAAGGTACTCATTGGATGACACTAGCAACAGCTGAAGTAATAATTTGGTAGCTTTAAGTACAGATAGTTGAAACCACCATGTAAGCTATCCTCGACTAACCTAAGCGAAGATTTAAATACAATAATTACCATGATTGATAGGGCTAGATATAATTCATACAAGCAGACAAGTCATGGCATACTGTAGGTACGAGTGATTGATAGGTATAGTGGGTCTATCCAGAGTAAGGAACAGGGGTGAGATAACAGCACGGATCTGGTTATGTAATCAAACAGTCAGAATCTTATTCGGAATCCTTATCTTATCAATCTCATCAATCTCCGAATCCATGGAATTAACCCTTGCAAGCTTCTTTCTCATATATCTTTTTTTTGTCTCTGGTGGGCGTATACTCATGATGGTTCCAGCGCACAATCATGACTACACGGTCGGCGGGGATGGAGTTGCGCAACTCGAAAATAGACGCATTCTTATTGTTTACGGTTCCGAGACGGGGAACAGCCAAGATTTGGCGGGTGATTTGGAAAGGCTTGCAGAAAGGATGCATTTCAAGACATTGGTGTGTGAGATGAACGATGTCGAACTTGTAAGTTGAGGTCCAACGACCCATTCATTTTTGTGTTCCTTGGTTTATGGTTACGAAGTTCTTCGATACATGCCTCCCTATTAACACTTGGTTGGTTTGATTCCACCGAATCATTCCTTTTCGCTATGACATTTTTTTTTTACATTTTTTACATTTTTGGCTTAATCCGTTTCTTTCGTATTTTACTGGGTGCACGGGACATTGATACGTCAATTCCGGTGGTCTACGTCTTTTTTAGTCGTAGGTTTAGACGTATCATTAAATGGCATCAAAACACCTTCCTTATATACATATATTCCAATTAAAATTGTTGTTGCCTCTTGAGAACCACCCTCAGGCCGTACCTTCATCATACCATGCATCGATCGATTCTTTAGCAATGACGCACCTGGTAACCAGACCTGCCTTATTTAGAACTCTTTACTACAATATCCTCTAATCATCTTCCTACTCTCTACCACGGGTCAAGGCGAAATACCCCGGAACGCCCTTAAGTTCTGGAAGAGCCTCTTACGCAAACGCCTGCCGCCAAACTGTCTGCAGTCGGTTAACTTCACCACGTTTGGTCTCGGCGATAGCTCATATACCAAGTATGCGACGACCATACGCAACAAAACATCCAGACCCCTTAAATTCTCAAAATTACATCATTCTTTACTAATTTTTTCTGACCTTTTTTTATAGGTACAACTGGGCAGTCAGAAAACTTCATAAACGATTAGAACAATTAGGCGCGACCGAGTTCTACCCACGTGGCGAGGCTGACGAGCGACACGAAGACGGGTAAGCTGTGTCTCCTATCTCGCCCGTGTTTGCTGTTTTCTAGTTCCTTATTCTCCTATCGATTTGTTCGTTCATTCATTCATTCGTTTGTTTATTTCCTTTCTTTCATATTCTCACTTTTTCCTTCTCCTCAATTTAGAAAGCATTCGAACGACCAAGCCAGACGCAGTTCCAAACTAACACTCATTACAGCATCGACGGCACATTTTTGCCATGGTCGCTTAGTCTTCGAAGCCACCTATTAAAAGAATATCCTTTGCCAGAGGGTTTATCACCTATACCTTCAGATGTGCAACTATCCCCAAAATTCACAATAGAGCTAGTTGCCAATATGGATTCCTTAGATGAGGCTATGCCTGACCGCGAAACGCCCCAAGCTGGGATTTCAACTAGTCCGCACTCACCCGCCACCGCTGCCGCCGCCGTCATAGCACAGCCTGAAAATGGTCAGGAACAGGTTCACGATAGAAAAGCGGCGCTTTTCAGTCATGTCGACAATCCTGACCCCAAGCTCATGGAACATGCTTTACGCGCAGAGAGGATGTCTGTCCACAGTTATTCCTACTCTGCTCGTTTGTCGGAGAGCACAGCCAAGCAAATTCCACGCGGAATAGATAGTCTAGATCGGCCTAATGTACTAAGGGATCACCCATCTAAATATTCCATAGATGATTCAGTCCACTTCAAGGAAGCGACTCCTCCAGCGAATCTACTCCCGATACCCAGAGCTGCGCCGGCTATTTTGAGGGAGAACCGCCGTGTCACCCCTATAGATCACTGGCAAGATGTTCGTCATCTGATTTTCGACGTCCCTTCACAACCAAATCCGGCTAGAAAAGGACAGCTCGAGCTCTTCAGCTATGTACCAGGCGATGCTATTATCATCCACCCCAAGAATTTTCCTGCAGACGTGCAGGCGTTAATTGATCTTATGGGTTGGCAAGATGTTGCCGATCTACCCTTCGAGCATCGAGCAAGGGATCAGGATCAGCTCTATGCTGAACCCAAGAACTGTTACCCACTCCCCAACTCTACGTTACGACAGCTACTAATACATAATTATGATATTACTGCCATCCCGAAACGCATATTCTTCTCGGATATCGCGTTCTATACAGACGATCCCACACATCGAGAACGATTGCGAGAATTCGCGAACCCTAGTTTATCCGACGAGTTCTACGATTATACCTCACGACCTCGGCGATCCATTCTTGAAGTCCTACAAGACTTCCCGTCCGTTAAAATCCCCTACCAACATGTACCCTCTATTTTCCCCGTCATGCGAGGTCGAGAATATAGTGCAGCGAGCGGTGGTATGCTCCTAAGAGACGAAGAGAACGCACAAATCACGCGGGTTGAACTCCTAGTAGCATTAGTTAAGTACAAGACAGTGTTACGAAAGACTCGACAAGGGCTCTGCTCTCGCTATCTAGCATCCCTAACTCCGGGCACCATCATCCACATTACCCATAGAGAATACGATACCTTGGAGGCGAACTTTTGCCGCCGACCTTTATTAGCTATCGCGCCTGGTACCGGCGTTGCGCCCATACGAGCCCACGCGTGGGATCGCTACGACGAACCGCGGGCCGGCGACGCTCTGTTATTCTTCGGTGGCCGAAATCAAGACGCCGACTTCTACTTCCGTAACGAGTGGGAGAGACTCGGGATCAAGGTCCTCACGGCTTTCTCTCGGGACCAGGATCAGAAGATCTATGTTCAAGACAGAATCCGCGAGAACGCATCACTAGTATGCGAATTTATTCATAAGGGTGCGGTAATTTGCATATGCGGAAGCTCAGGCAAGATGCCGGAGGCCGTGAGGTTGGCGTTGTACGATGCTATGGTAATGGGACGTTTGGCCCCGGATCGAGAGTCGGCGAAGAAGCTTCTACACGCGAACAATCCGATTTGGGAGGAAGTTTGGTGATTGGTGATAAAAGGGGTGTTCCGGTGGTCATATCATCACTTACATAAGACTGTAACGTTAACCAGGCATAGTACTCGCATTCGAGCTTCGGTTGAGCTAGGCCAGATATGTAATGACTAATTTTCAGTGTTACTGAGCTCGTTTGCACCGAGGTGAATTGTTTAATATAGATATCGGGTAGATTTGCTAAGCGGTTTTGGTCTGTCATAGGCTCATTCATCGGGCAAAGAACTCTCGAAATGATACGAGCATAGGGGCTGAAGTAGGAGGACTACAAGATACGAAGCTACTTCGTAAGTGCTACCCATAATATCTAATAGACTATTAGCATAGCTCTTGCGTACCCATGGCCTAGCTATCTGACCTTTTAACACCATCCTCCCTTGCTACAATTACAAGCCGTCGTTTGTGGGTAGAAATATGGTTGTGACCAAGATAGCAACCAAATGAAGTCTACCATCACAACGGCCTACACCAAGACGCCGACGGGATCCAAAGAAAATTATATGTTATCCTATGACAAATTCGTCCTTCTTCTTTAGTCTTGTAAGATATGTCATGCCAGAAAGTTGATAATATTCCAACATAACCCTCCCAAGGTCCCGGTATAATTGAATGATGCCTGATCAACAGGAACTACCGCCTTCAGGGGCGATTGATTTGCTTTGCGAGCCTTGGGGGTTAAGCGCTTTCGCCTCTCAGGTAATATATGCTTCCATACTTTTATTGTTGATCTCATGAGCTATGGTGCGAGATTTTCATGCCCAATAGTGAATTTCCCTACCCTCTAGCGATCTGCGTACTCCTACTATCAATATATAGCATTCCCTTGGAGCGTGGCCGGTGTACCACCGACACGATTGATCGACACGTTCTCCTATCACCGGTGGACGGCACACATTTATAGGGCCGAAGGAGGTCTCCACAATGCCGTGAGTTGATCGACAACTCCAATATGTAATGTCAGCACGGCATCGGTTATCTAATCTCGGTGGCGAATATATATATTAACGGTGTGCCATCCCCCCAAGGGGTCTTTTATCCAAGCGTTGTTGTAACAGAAAACAAATACCGGAGATGTGGATGCTGCTCCTTCGCTTGGTTTCTACGACCCTTCAACCGGCATAGGGATAAGAGGGTGTGAAGATACTTAAATACGTCGCCGCTTTACGTGCTTCACATGTTGTTTATAGTTATGAAACATTTATGGTACGATTGTATGAATTTATTTGATATTTCCAAGCCTTTGATAATACGCTTCAATTTTTCCTACCTAGAAATGAAGTGTATTGATAAGTTAGGGCAAAAAATATTGAAAATTAGAGGAAGTAAGCCGGAAAATAGAATGGTAGATCTCGGCTTTGCGGGTAGTGTATCTTAGGACGATTCCCTTGCGCCGCCAAGGTGTAGTATCCGACAATCTGGGGGGATGATGATCATCAACTCAGTAGCAAGAGGACCAGCCACCTAAACATCATGCGAAGAAGACTAAATCATGTAAACCTAGCATTTTAGTTCAAAACACACATGTATTTTCAAAACAAACCAGCATCGGAGAACGTAACGGCGATAGCATCCCAATAACCCTAGTCCCGATGCACCGGACGGGCAGCAGGGTTAAATCGAGGAAGCAACGCCGAGTCCTCGGTCCCGACGCCGAACGCGCCAATCTACCACAACTGACGTAGAACGTCCGATGCACACACCTCATAAGTGCCGGGTCAGTGTTGCCGAAAACGGGAATCTGCGACGGGGATTCGACCCGTAACAATACAAGGCCCTGACGCGGGGGTTGGAAACTCTCCGAGCGGCACTTGTAACAATCCCAGCCTCTTTTTTCATTATGCAACGCGGCAGTGCTCCGATCTATACTAACTAGTTTGGTGTTTTACTCCCGGATCGACGACTAGGCGGATATACTGTAAGTGATTTCTCTCCGATGAGCCGCAGTTAGTTTGTAAGCATAGTGCTTTTGTGTATAGGTACCTAGGTACCTAAAGCGCATAGGTAGGTAACGCCGCTGGGAGGATTCGCTGGCCCAGTCGCAAGGCGAGGACCCCGCGAGTTCGCCCAGTTGAGGTCGCAGTCGCAGGATTTGACTTATGTTTCAAGAAGCAATGTAAGTAAGCGGAGTAGACCGAAAAAAAAAAAGGGAACGGTGGCAAGTCACAACAGGGGGAAGATACAGAGACGCAGGGAGAACTTCTCTTTTCGGTGAAGCTATCTTTTTCTAAGTACCTATTTTTTCGCCTTATCGTCGTATTCCTCCTAGCTGACGATGCGGCTCCAACATGCATATGTAGATCACCTGGACAGGCAGGTTAATAGGTACCCAGGCAAGTAATTAATGGTACAAGGTCCCCATACTGCTCAATTCAATTCAGTTCAGTTTAGTTCCGCTGTATTCTGACCTTCCCTTGAATCCTTTGGCCCTCATAGAACCAACGATAACCTTTGTACTTATTCCCCGGGTATCATAACGTCGTCAGCTGAACGATTGATTTTTGTCGGTACTGTTTCCCCCCTTCCCCTATCCTGTATCTCCTTTCGGCCCCCTGGCCTTCCCTTGCCCTGCGCCGTGTAACCGAAACCGACCCCTAGGACGTGTACCTACGTGTATACTTCGAGTATGCGCGTGTAAAGGCTTAAGCGATAGGCGATAAATAATAACACAGAGAATAATAAAAGTATTTGTTTCTTATAACCAGAAAATCATCTGCCCCAAGCACCCGACGCCAATCCAGAAGAGGCTTTGATCCGGCCGTGGTACCGATCCACCCTTATTCTCCGGCGACCCCGTGGCTGATGGGATCGTCATCGCAGCGTTGTTGCCGTTTCCATTACTGCTCCCGCCATGGCCTGGCATGAGTGTAGTCGTAGACGCGTAAGGCGAACCTAGCGTCCACGTCGACATTCCAACGCCACCTGGCCCAATGGTCAGCGTGTGACCATCTATCACCGTCGTGACTTCGGTCTCAGCGCCGCGACCAACGTGGAATGTCATTCCACTGATCTCCACTGCTGTAAGCCCCATTTGTGTAACAGTCGCTCCGCCCGCTATAATATACTTGGTTACACTGGGGCCTGCTGTGGTGCCTCCTATGGTTTGGCCGTGAACAATGACGCCGGATGGTCCAATCAAAACTGTTTCTCCGTCGATAACTGTTGTAGTCGTGCCACTAGGATCAGAGCCAGAGCCAGGGCCATATGTGATGGTGGTCCCCTCGATCACGACCTTATCCGATCCAATTGCCGTGATAAGCTCCCCTCCTAGCACCGCCGTCTGCGTTGGGGCTATTCCGGGTCCTGCTGCGACATGTAGAGTCTGACTAGGGAATACAATCCCTGCGGGACCGATCGTAATCGTCTGTCCCTGAATCACCGCCACCGTTGGCGTGGGCTCGATAGTGAAGACCGTGCCGTCTATTGTCGCAATAGATGGCCCGTAAACAACCCCTAACCCTCCGATTGAGGTTGTTATTGGCGCAGGTGTTGGCCCGAGCATGCCCCCTACGTCGGAAGGGGGGCGGTTCACAATAGCGCCTGCACCTATTACCTGAGTTGGGTCAATAACAAATGTATCGCCTCCTACGATAACGGTGGATGTCTCCTGCGTCGGGCCATCGGTAAATGTTGCGTCGCCGACTATAACTTCGCCAGGCTGAACTACCACAGTTACTGGAGATCTGCCTCCGCCTCCGGCATTGTTACCTGTCGGAACTGGAGACGACTTAGCCGAGTCGATATTTGTCGGGCGCATACCGTATTCTGGCGTGACTACGCTACCGCTGTTTGCCGCTGTATCATGGTTCATCGGCCCAGAAGGAGCTCCGCCATAACCTGGAGGAGGCTCGGTCGGGAATACCACGGCAGGATTCTTGTCTGTCGTAGTGAGGGTGACTGTTGTTGGAGCGGCAAGGTCACCCGTGCTCGTATGAATGAGTGAGCAATCCCCACCCGAACCATCGCAAAAGGTAATTGTGAACCGACCCGTTGCAGTCGGATTAGGAGTACATGGAATTGGCGTGGTTATAGATGGATAAGGGGGTGTATAGTCGATTGGGTCCCCTGTCCACGTAATCGTCGATGTATGAACGATAGAATAGGACGTAACTACAATCGGACCGCTTGGCTGAGCCGGGCACTCGCTCGGTGTAGAAGTGACAGTCAAGCTCGAGCTGGTAACCGTTGGCGGGAGCAGAGACACTGGCGGTGTCGACAATGACGAGGCACTAGAGCTGATATTCCAACCCCATGATTTGGACGTCACATTGAGACTGATCGGCGGCGGTATAGGGGACGAGGTCTCATCATCCGTGCTGGAAACTGAGCTCGAGCTACTGGTGGTCGAGGAAGTAAGGGTACTAGAAGAGCCTCTTGTCGGCGTCGAGGTAGGCAATACAAGTGTCGGCCTCGCAATTGTGGTAATAGTACCCAAATTATTTATAGTCCACCCCGTTTCGAATTTTGAAGGGGTGTTGTCTTTAGACGGCGCCACGACGAGAGACACGTCATTAATAAGGGGAGAAGTTGTATTTGAAACGGAATCTATTGGATTCTCATACGTCTCTGAGCTCGTCGCTGACAGGCTAGGAGCTAATACGTCTAATGTGCTGGTGATCACCGCGGTCACCGAATCGTTACGGCTTGGTACCCTTTTGTCGAATCGATCAGGGCTATACTCTACTATATAGTCAGCACTGGGAGCGCTTGAGACGGAATGTTGACAAAGTACTAGCAAGCTTCAACTAACCGGCTCTGGCCAGATCCAGGCCATGACTTGTGGGCACCACGACATAGAGTAGTGCTAAGATGACAACGAGCATTGCGCGCCCGGGACGAATACGAACGTTCGTCCTATCTCTCACCCGGTGCTTAAACCGGCGTGTTTACTTCGAGAAGAAACCAACTTCTCGATTCTACATGTGGAGGGAAACCGAAACAGCTTTATTAGAATGCACATCACGTGTAATATAAAAGCGAGACGAGGACGAGACGCTGCAATATCCCCCACACTCCTTGGCAACGAACACGCGGCCGAGCCGCGACTTTTATATGAAGCGCCATAGACCGGAAGTGGCACAAGTCTAGGCGAGGTAAGATCTGTCGGTAAGTGGCTCGCAAATACCGTAAAGAGTTGGAACGTGAACACGGGACGTTAAGGGTGACTTGTCGTAAGAAGAAGAAATTGATTTGCGCCCGTTTTTGGTCTAAGAGGTGGGCCGATTCATTTGGGATGCCGCCTAATAAGGGGAAAAATGCATATCCCCGGAAAGGAAAACCCCCATACCATATAGGTAACTACTTCGTATAGAGCTCTCGGGTGAGCTTGTATTGCACCTATTACCGAGCATTCATACGTAGAGTCGTATAATCGTATAATCCTCGAATCGAGAAGACGACCCCTTTACGTTTTGCAATTCACTTTTGCCCTTTTGCCATTGCTATTGAACGGTCCAATTCTTTCAACTCCCTGGTTGAGAATTTTTGAACTGGAGGGTGAAGAACAACCGAGGGGTAATTCTCCTGGATGCGGAGATTTGCATGTTTGAATAGGCAAGGTGGTGGAAAGGAAGCATCGAAATGACGATCAATTAAATTTGCCGGATGAAGCCCAGATTGTGGTTTGTCAACGTTAGTACCGACCGCCAGGAACTGCCTACATATCAATGTATGTAGAGGCAAACACCGTATGAGTAGCACTTTATTTCGAACTTGCTTACGCCGACATTAAACCGTGAATCCGAGGTGCTCACTTAAGCTAGCTGGCTGGGTATTTGTTTGGACTACCGGTAATATCTGATGATTTGCATGTTGTGGTCATGGGCCTTGATGTGACCGGAATATCCGGATACTAGCGATAGTTATCCTCGATTTTGATGACGTTAACTTGCAAACGAGATTGCAATGAAATCATTTGAAAAATTCTGCCATTTCGAATAAGGCTGGCCGTGTAGCCTTGTAAGATGCTGGTCGGTTGGCTTTGGAAATCTTAACAGTCGTTGTTATGATCATTACTTAGTAGGCCGTAGTAAGAACCAGGGAGGTTTATAGCAGACCCTGGCACTAACACCGTAAGAAGTGAGGTGATAGGTACCTTAGGTAGGCACGCGAAAAAGACTGGCCAGCCAAGAGATCCTGCCCAAACATTACTATGGGCGGGCATTCGAGTTAGAATCCTGAGGACATCCTCGTATTCAAATTACTGCTGACAACTTGCACATGTTGGACGGAATAAAAGCAATCGGGTTTAAGAAATAGAAATATGATAATAATTTGTCTCTTTGCCTGTGGATACCGTTGTCTTGGAATCAATTCATGGGAGTAGATTCTAGAAGACAAATGCGACGATCTGGAAGTGCTGAGACAGTGACTGGAGGCGCTGAATAGTAGAAGTTTAGGTAGGTGGTAGAAAGCAATGCGACTGCTAGATTCCAGTTTGGGACGGGATGTTTCTAGCTAGCTCCTACCTGTATGCATATCTCGGATGGGTAACTCCGGCGGGACCTCTCCCTTCTATCCAATCAGGTCATAGTTTGGACTTGGATCATGCGGTAGGTAAACCTTAGCCCGTCTTTTCTTTCCGTCTTTACTTTTGCGGTCTAGAAGGGAAGGGCGACAGGGCAAAACAGGGAGAGGCAGGAAGGACCGTAGTGGGTAGAACCTCGCCGTTCCGGGGGATTATTCATCATAAATGACCCACTGATCTCAAACATGCCCTGTAAAATTGTAAAATTCCCTTGACTCCTCCTAAAACTTTCAAGGTTATCATATCCATTCTCATACCCTTAAATCCTCATATTCTCACCAACTTACCAACCTTATCGTTCATCTAGTATGCGTATTTAATACTGAGCGGGATGATGGCAATTGAATGGCACGAGCGAAATTAAGTAAAAAGGATTTTACCACTCTAATGTACGCGTACACGTCGGCTCGATCGCCCTTTATTACTGGACCTTCAAGGTTGTCGGCAGAAAAGGCGACGCTGTGTTATTTATCCAGCCCTGTCTAATTTACCAGCTCCTAACCTCTTTGGGTCTGTGCCCAGCTTTTGTAGCAATGATCATCAGATACCTCAACCTGGTAGCTGCTTGCCCAGTCTTGCTCCGTACTGATTGCACTAGTTAGGGGATCGAGACGTAGGACTACCGAGGGCCCGAGCTTGTCGAGCATGGGGTCCCCCATATAACAACCTTAGTCTGTGGGTCAATGATATTAGACATTACGCTACATCGTATGCGCGCTACCAAGTCCAGAAAGAGGTACATGGCCTTACATGCCTACATGCCACATACAACACCGGAGCAAGCTGCAGCTTGTATGTAGGTGTCGTCACGGCGAAAAAGTCCCAGGCCTCCTTAATCAGTTCAACACACCGTCCTGTCCGTCCCATTCAGCTGGAGTTCCGATAGGTGGCCACCGGAAGCTAATTCTGGTGCCATAAGTAAAAGCAGGTCTGGGGAAAACTAGGCCGACAAGCCACGCGAGAACGATGAGGTAACGAAGACCCCGAAGCTGACATCCAATGTGCTTGGCTTCTCGTCTATCACCCACTTCTCCGCCTCCCTCCTGCATAGCCAACTTGCCAGACACTACATTACATAGTACATGCACATCACAGACGAAAATTAACAATACTTACACGTCTACCATTGCCATTTCACCACTAGATGTATCTACAAAAATCAATACTATCAGCCCAGAAGAGATTTTTTTTTTTCCCCTCTCCTTTGATATAATCTCTTTTTGTCAGGACCTTGTTTTGGTATTGAAATTACCAACATAATAACACATATTATGCATTTCAGGTCCAGTGAGAGCTCCATGTTCCAGATTCCATGCAGATAGCGTGGATGTACCCCTGATGGACACTCTGACATCTCCACTCAAGACTGTGCTGACTTGCATTTTAGCCACAAGGTAAACCACCCCTGACACTCCATGTCTTGTACCTAGGTAGGTACAATACTAGGTAGTAGATAGCACGCTCCGTCGATCTACATACGCTGGGCGTGGGCATTGATACGGGATGGCATGGGCCATGGGGCATGGCAAGCATGGCATTGGGCAGTGCACGTAAAACCCGTTCATTAGCTGTGCCCCGGCAGATCCCGCTACTGACGGAACATTCGCCTTGACTAGATGGTTTTTGTCCACCTACCCTTTTTTTCTCCCTTCTTCCAACTTAGAGCGAAATTGGTTCGATACCGGTATTGCGTGTCCAATCGATCCAAGGTACCGACATAGAGACATGAGAACGACTGCAATCACACTGATTCGCGTCAATTTTCGAGTTTGATGGATTTGGGTCAAAATTACTTGGACGTCTCTACGAGCCTCATGAAGTTTTGGAAGGAAAAAGGCTGGTGACCTTGCGCGCCTCCTATACCACCAGCGGGTTGATGCGATAGCCGGACAATGTTGACATACTTTCTCGCAACGATCGTCGGGACGCTCTTCGTGCCCGATCTAGTCAGTGCCGACGCCATCAACGCTTTATGGATCGAACCATCTTTACAATGGCATGTTTGCCCGATATCGACTTACGATAGACGAGGTACTAATTGTGACGTAGGTACGGTATTGATGGTAATTGGTCATCTATTGGTCTCTTCGTAGGCGAACCGGCTCAGGAGATCAATGTTACTATAAGCACGAGTTTGGCCGAGATATGGGTCATTGAGACGGGTGGTTGCGGACCAAGTGAGTAGTTTAGATCGGGCAGCACAAACAAGTTGTCGGCTTTGAACAAATATCTGACGTATCCTAACTAGATGGCCGTTGTGTCGATGCTCGCGGGGGTGTTTATAACACCAGCGCGTCGCATAGTTGGTCGCCGCTCGGTGCTTGGCAGCTTGGTCTAGACTATCTTGGGCTGGGGGGTAATGGCGACTATGCGATGGAAACAGTCGTCGTATACGACAGCGTACTTCGTTGGCAAACCTCTTTCAATAAGCAACTTGTTGCTGGCGTCAATGAAACCGGTTACTATACTGGATTCTTCGGTTTAGGCATAACTCCCGGTCGCTTTAACAATGTTGTCGCGCAGAGTCCCATATCTGAATTAGTTGAGCAGTCAGGCACCATTCCAAGTCACAGCTATGGCTATACAGCTGGGGCATACTACGGTAGGGATTAAATGAAATCGGTTATAAGTACGCTGGCTGACTGTAACTAGGTGGTTCACGAGGCACCCCATTATCGCTGACTCTAGGTGGTTATGATGCTAGCCGTTTCGAACCCCACGATACCGACTTTAGCCTTAATGCAACTACGCGACAGCCAGAAGTACTTCTGAGAGCTATCACCGCCTCCGTCTCCGATGCTAGCAAAGCACCAACAACATGGCCAGAGTCATCGACCTCGCTATCATATTTCAACGAATCAGTGACCGCCTTGCTTGACAGTACAACGCCCTATCTTTGGCTTCCTGAAACCATATGTGACCGGTTTGCGGCTAGTCTAAACCTCACATGGAATGAAACATTTGGACTATACCTGTTTCCCGATAACGACAATCTAGAGCGATACCGCTCGTCTCCCGACCTCTCGCTCACCTTCACATTATCTAGCCCGGACAACCGTGACGATTTTGGCCAGCCTCTTAACGTCCCTGGAGTTGTGAATATCACTATCTCCGCCAACGCATTTATCCAGAGTCTCCGCTACCCGTTTATGAACTTGATCGAATATGGCGCGTCAGCGGTGCCATATTTCCCTCTAAGGCGGACTAATGACAGTGGTCGGGTTGTCATTGGAAGATCCTTTTTCCAGGAGGCATATTTAATTACAAATTATGAAACGAGTAGTTTCTCAATCCACAAGGCTAAGTTCCCTGACAACCCGCTAAGAGATACGTCTATCAAAACCATAGCATTCTCCGATAAGAGCCCCTATCCTGGTCCACCGCCTCAACCTGGTGATGGAGGGGGTCTCAGTCAATCCCAAACCATAGGCATAGCTATTGGAGTTTGCTTCATTTGCATAATCGGCATTGTGGTTATTATCCTCTTACGCCGAAGGAAGAGGAAACAAAGGCAGCAAGCTGAGGAGAATTCCGATGAGACTTTCAAAGATAAGGCCTCCACGATCTGCTCGTCACCGCCTTCGACCCCCGTATCTCGTATTGTCTCAAGGATGTCGAAGAGGTGTGGGATGAGGAAGTCTATCAAAGGGGGTATCCCGGAAGAGCCTGAAGAGCCTGATATACATAGGGATATGAAGATATATGAATTCGCTGCGGATCAAAGCCACGAACGCTATGAATTGCCAGGACCGGACCCTGTTGAATTGGACGGCACCATGACGAAGAAAGCCATGAATATCGGAAACGAAGAAGCTTATAAAACGGCTGACTACCACTTTGCGAAGTATCAATTGGATCAGCAGAAACGAGGGTTAGTGCCCGAGTATAACCCTCGCGCGGTGGAAGCACCGACCCACACATATGATGATGATATCGGCCCAACGGAACATATTCCGTATAGGTCATCGCGCCATATGGTCGAGGATCCGTCGCCAACATCGAACCAGACGTACGAGAATTCGAGCAACAATATGCCTTCGCCATTAAGTTCCCAGAGCGATTGGACCAACAGAATGCCGGAGGGCTACTCTCCTATGGGATTTGTCCCTACTCAAACTCTTTCACATTCGACTTCGAACCCGAACTTTACATATACGCCGTCATCGCCGTCATCGTTGAGCAGTCCCGAAACGGCCTCATTCACTCGTTCCGCTTCGACTGCTGGATATATGTCATCACATTCCTCTCAGCCTATACCGCCTCGCGCTTCGTTTCAAAGAGCACCTATTGATGCATCCCGGGTGGTCTGTTTAGGGCCTTTACCGGACAATGTATCACTACCCAACCAACCTTCGCAGCAACCGATACCCGGATATCTCAACATCGATGGCCAAATGGTCGCCTACCCCCCTATGCCTCCCATCCCGCAAGACGAGGAAAATCGGCGCATGTCCCGGCGTGTATCTACGGCTGACACGCTAGGCAGCAACTATACCGTCGAGGAAGAGGCACGCATGGCCGCAGTACGTGATGCGACACATACATTCGGCCGACTAGACGGTGCTGATCTCATTCACATACCGCAACCAGCATTAAAACGATTTAGCTGGGAGGAGCAATAACATGTATACCATACAACATCTACTCAAAACCCTCTACCTTTTTGATACCCCAGGGGAGGCCTTGCGCTTTTGTCTCTTTTCCCTTGTTTTACTCAACCAATTTTGCTTGACGCCATTTTCCTTTTTTTTTTTTTTTGTCTATTCTTTTTTTATATACCAGCAATGGAGTTTAGCGGTGTGGGATTTTTGTTTACATATCAGTTGGACGCATACCTCGCCTAAATGATTATGAAGGGCACGAGAGTGTGTTGGATGGGAGGATATGTGGGTTGTATTGTGCGTTCTCGCGTGCATCAGAACGGCGTTCGAATCGGTGGTGGAAATTTCTCAATTTCGAGTGCGTTTTGCTTCATTGATCAGATAGGATGCGGAGGCGGTGCTTGGAAGTACGGGTTGTAGCTGATAATGCACGAGCCGGATGAGAGTAAGATTGGTTGGATGGTGGATGGGTGGATAACCGAAGTATCTATAGGCTTTAGGCTGGGTACGAAGGGGTTATAAGAATTGCTATGTCGACGCTTTGAGAAGATGTTTTGAACATCAATTGTGCGCGGCGTTAGGTGTAGATAAATGGCTATGCCTAGATATCTAGGTGATCGAGCTACACAATAGGAAAAAATAGAGACCATTCTCTGAAATAACTTGGAGCTACTTGATTGACGTTGACGTTTTAGTGATTATGAGTTATATTTAGGTACACTTAGGCTTGATATGTAGCCCTATATGTGTTAATAGGGCTTAAATTTATAGGGCTATTAGGGGGTCCTAGCAGCCTGGGTATCTACCTAGGTAGAAGCGGAACACAGATTTAGTTCATTGTTGTCGCCCAGGACCCTTCAGAAGGTACATTAACTGAGGGTAGATATTAATTGTTAAGTAAAGGTTCACTACTAAGCCCATCAGTGTCCCCTATTTTCCCACTCTTTACTGCAGGTTAAGCCTGAAGGCTCAACCCACTAGTCCCCCTATAGCTTCACCCATATAGGCGAGTATTGCGGGGTATATAGCGGACATTATAGGGAGCATTATAGGGAGCGTGGCGTACCATATTTAGGGATTGCTCAACTACCAATACAGCCTACACGCAACCTTTGCGGCGCTTATAGCTTATGATACAGCACATTAGCTCACTAAAAAGCCCAATTCTTCAAATGGAACTCGAAATTTAGTACTAATCTTCCATTAAACACACCGCGAAAACAAACCAACATATTAAGCCCCGAAACAGCGGGCGAGAAGAGAACCAGCAACAAACCATTATCTACTTAACTCAACTTCACAACTTCCCCTGGAGAAAAAAAAGTGTTGCTACTTTAGATAGCCTTCCCCTTGCCTTTTCCGAGACCACTTCCACCAAGCGTAGGAAACTCCTGATCCGCATCCACATCTTCTAGAGCAGCCATGCTTGCCTTTCTGCTCTCTTCTTCTGCCAGACTAAGTTGCAGCGCAAACTCCAAATCATCGTCTGCGACGGATTTAGAACCAGTCGCAACCGATTTCGGTGGTGACTCAGCTCGCTTGACAATAGGCGTATGACTTGATGAAGGTGAGCTAGTGTCAGATCTCTTGCTCTTCTTCTCCTTGATCGTAATCGGAATATCATACTCTCCAGATCCGCTAGCTCCCGGTGATCCACCCGCGTCGTTACCACTTTCGAGAAGGGACAGGCGAATAGCGGCCTGAATCTGAAGTTCATAGTCGCTCTCATCTGCTGCCTCATTCGGCGCACTCGAACTAGTCGCAAGAGGGCTCGGCCCGGTCACACTAGGATCGGGAGTAACCGTACTACCAGAACTACAGGTAGTATCGAAGTCCGCAGCAGAACCAGTGTCGCTAGCGCTAGTCCGACGCTGTTCATCAACTAGGAAAGATTCCTGAGATATCATCTCAGCGTAGCGAATCGCTTCCTCTTCCGTCAGTTCACCCAAACCAACTCCGAAACGAGAACGAAGGCGAGCTTGTTCTCGTGCTTTGTGCTGCTGTTCATTGCGAAGTTCTTCAGCTTCATCATCAATATAGCCCTGAACACCACCGCCGTGACGTCTACTAGAGCGTCGGCCGTGAATCTCAGAGTGACGTGATCGGCGCTTACGACCCGTCGCATGATCCGAAGAGCTGTAGGACCAGTAACGCACTAAAGTTCCAAAGGACACTATTCCATGGAGGACAGTCGGGTCAGGGTCTAAATAGATAGCTCCGACCGCCGGGTTGTATATGTTTGGGATAGGCACATGACGAGGCAGTCGATTCGGAGGGCGCGAGTTAATTGTGCGAATTGGGTCCAAAGTAGACGCAAGAGGATCCCAAGCCTGAACAAGTCCATCGCTTCCACCATGAACAAGATAAAGGGCCGAGAGAGCCAAGCTTGAAATTCGTGGGGATTCTGTTTGAATAACTCGGATGGGGTACACTTCATCATTAGTGTGGGGTTCCCGCATGTTCCAGAGCACAACCTTCCCCTTACTCGTGCCAATTCCAAATAGTCTCGCTCGCCTGCCGGGAATATCTGATGGCATCTGATTTGTTGGAGTTGAACCAACGGAAGCCGAATTAACTGCATTCTTCAGAGGATCCTCAAAAGACGTGACAAGAGCAAGCTGGGAGGCGTCTACGCCGATTGTAGTTATCTGCGAGTGATTGAATTCTTTCGAGTGGAAGATCGTCTGATACCAGTCGTCCAGGACAGTCTTCGCAGGGGTGGTCACATTAGGTGAGGATATCTTTCCTGAAGTCGATAGTACCTGCTTCAGTAACGGTGAACTAGAAGAATTCGGCGAAGCTGATCTGGTACTACTGCCACCAAATATGGAGGGAGCCGGAGTAGGTGGGGTCACCTCCACTGGGATCTCTTCGCTGGGAACAGCTTCAGTGGAGGATTCACTCTGGTCCGTAACAGTTCGACGTAATCGTCTAATAGCCGGAGTGTAATACTCGTCTCCGCATTCAATGATAAATATGCTTTCGCCAGCTCCATTTTCGTCATCACTCGCGAAATCCACTTCTAGTTTCCGGCACATATTCCACCCATAACATACCTTGCGGAAGCGGGCCGGTTGATAGCGGAGGAACTTTTCTATTTCGCGAGCCTCCGCACACATCTGCACCTTCGTCAGGCCCATGCTGTTAGACGGGGACCTTGGAGAATAAGCACCGCGGACTGCATTCTTGCCTGAATTGTCCGGACGCGCTCGGCGTCGCGTGGACTCCACTAGTTGCCAACAAGTTGTGCGACCAGTATGCCATGCGAGTTTAACACTGTCATCGGTCTTCGACTTGATAGCGGGTGCAGTGGGTGGTTGGGTTAAGTAGTATACTTCGCCCAATGCATTCAGAGCGACTGCCCACACACGCCCAAGCGCCTTACGCTTTTGGCTGTAGTTGTCGTCAATCTTGAGCGCGATAATGGGGACTCCTGGGCTGAGTACCCAACGCGCGCTCATCTCACCTGCGGGGTATCGCATGCTAGTAGGGTCGTAACCAAGCGCGTATGTGGTGACAACACCCAATGAAGATCCGGTCATCATTCCCACTAAAGACTGGGTCAAAGAGGGGACAGTATTTGACTTGGCAATCCAAACGGAACAGATGCCTTCTGAGAGCTCAGGGATCTTCGGGATGTCAGGATAAGCCTCAATAAGTCCTTTTTCTTGACCCAGATACTTGCCCCGATATTCACTTATGGAACGGTAGAAGACACGGCCACCAGGAAATCCTTCTCCGCCAAGAAACCCAAATGCTTGGCTAACGTCCATGACATTGGGAACAGCTGCAGGTCCTTCGCCTTCACCATAAGGCATAAGTTGCGGTACAACTTCGCTAAGCTGAGCAAAGTTAAAGGGACTATCCAAGCCCCATTTCTCGACCTTACCACTAGTAGGGTCGCTGGTACTAGCGATTCCCATATCCGCGGCCCCATGGATCGCTCGGGGCGGCTTCTTCCCATTGGATTTGAAAACGGCATGGATATTGGTGACTGGGGATGGGAGCTTAGTGTTATAGGTCAAGACTGCGCTAGCCTTCTTGCCGGATTGGCTGGATCGAGAAGAGGATCCGATACCTCCGGAGGTCGTTCCTGGCTTGCCCCTAGCAAGACTACGAAGGAGTCGAGTCCTTAGAAGATATTCGCTGCGCCAAGAAGCATGTGGCGTTAGGCGCGTGAAAAAGCGCACTTCCGAGCGCACAAATTCCGAATCCTCTTCGTCCCACACTCCGGTCTTGTGTTTACCATTGGTGATTAATGCACTATGCCCAGGGAAGTATCGTTGGAAGGCCATGCGCCATGCGTGAGATGAAGTGACCAGAGAGTAGAATCGTTTCGATACCAATGCGACAGAGGCGTGCGAGTCGGGATGCAAGTGGGACAAAATGTGCGTCAGAATTTCTGCGAGATAATTAATTAGCATTCGAAAAAATTATGGACGGTAAATATTCAGAAATAACATACCATTAGGGAAATCTGAAAGTTGAACACCATCGGAACGCGCGCCGGCGCGTTTAATGACCTTGAATCCCATGGCTTGTCTGGGGATTGCGGGTGTCAATGCATTTTCATATTCCGAAATTCTTTGTCCTGGAGTAAAAGCTTGCGTCGCGTTTAATTTTTCATTGGTGTTGCTCAATCCGCGCAGTCGTTCCTGGAGGGAAACTGCATCAATGCCCTCCCCAGCGACGCAGTTGCTGGTGTCACCCCGCTCTGAGCTTGACGACCTGCCATCGGACAACTGCTGCGGTTGCTGCAGAGAGTAGTGGGTTGGGCCACTTTGACCATGGTGCTGAAGGCCATGTTGATGGAGGGATTTAGGGGATTGAGAAGTGCTGTCCTGTTGAATCTGTGTTGATACTTCGGGAAGCTCTTGTTGCATAAAGTAGTATAAGAGAAACTAGGGGGTAATAATCTTATGACTGTGCGATAGAAGATGGCACAGTCAATATTTGGTACTATGGGAATATGGCGAAAGAGAGAAAAGACGCGAATGAAGTTGGCGATGTTGTCATCAATGTTGGTTGGAGATGGGAGAAATTGAGGAGAAAAAAATTCGGCAGAGCGATGATGACCGGCGACGTTACCCGTTAATCTCCTATCCTAGCAGCCTAGCAAGCCTGGAAGGTACCCCCCAACTTCGTAATTACAGCGCGCTTTACGCCAACCAACCCCGAGGATCTACCGGCACACGTGTAGTATAACTGTCTGCTACACCTAAAGTATCGCATTGCAGGTACCTTATCTATCATCCAGTATAAGAGGCTATTCACAACATGAAAAATAACACCTATAATCACACTCATCATTACAACTTCTACAACACTCTGTACAGCCGAAACATCCGGACGATATTTTACATTCAACTTCAACTTCTAGATACCATTTTAATGTTTGTTCCAACCATCAAGTTACATCAAGGGGTCATGACTGACTCAGGAAGAAACCCTCATCCTTGTATAACAAAGCAAACAGGTGATATTTATCCTCCTTCTAGAACTAGCAGATTTCAAAGGATGAGGCGAGTAAGGGACATCTCCATGATAACGCCCAATATTAGCGTATTATCTGTCGAAGCCGACGTTTGTCTAGCGCAGTACTAAAACAAACGTCAATATACACCTGACAGTCTAACAGTTTAGACGATGGCGATGTGTACGACGTTCCACTTGAGGCGACATTGCTTGAGAATGGGGCAATGAGGGGAAACAATTGCATCTGAGCTAGGTTGAGCAACCCTCGCTTGAATGAGAGCTCCCCTAAACATCAAATGAAACAACTCACATTGCAAGCATTCAGCATGGCAAGGGAATATATGTAAAAAATAATAGAAATAATACAGTACTACACGAAGGTTAAGCATACGTAGGTCGTTCAAAAGAACTTTTTAATAATTTGTTTTCGTCTATTCGTGGTATATATCAACCATTACACACAATGACTCTAGAGGACCGCTCCCGAAAGTAGACAAAACGAACCGCCGTGTTTCTAGAAAAATCGACGATCTCCCTTCGACCAAATTCGAACCAGACGTTCATATTCGGAACAGGCATCAGTCATAAATGTACAATTCCCCGGTCGGTCGTTACGCCGCCGGTCCTCTAGAGTCCATCTTTTTCAGCAACTCCCCTCCTTTCCTCCCCCTTTCAAAGCCTCTACTCCAAGCCGGCATAGAAATCACCTCGCAACGCTTCCTCCTACTCCCCTTCGAGTACAAGTAAACGCATTAGATTAAAAGTACCTGGTCATCAGATCCACGCCAGCAAAAGGTGGGCGTAAAGATCTCTCATCGATGCCGAGGATTCGTAACTATTTTTTCGGCGGTAGATTTTCAGAAAATAGATCCCATTGATAAAAAAACCAGCCGTCTTAGAATGTAAATCACAAGAAAACCTGACGTGAAATGCTCACAAGAGGTCGCAAATCCTTAGGCAGGCCGCCCACAGTGGCTTCTGTACGAAACAGGCTATGCCTTCTGGATGGGTATCGAACTATAACTAAAATGAAACGGATGTGACGTGCAGGTCGTATACGTTCGCTCAGTTCCAGCCAAGAGAGTTCTCAGCCGCAACTGGCGCCGAAATGGTGGCGGTACGTGCCGAGTTGTTCATCCCACTCCTTCCACTACCTTGGCTGTCGCGAGTGTTTCCTCCAGCTCCGCCGTAACCACCGGGGCTGGTTGCGGTGAAATCTCGACTTAATAACGCGCCACCCATCAGAGCCGGGCTTCCTGTCTGTCGCATTTCCGAGGGGGAAGTGACAGAGCTGCTTCTTTGGTGTCTCTGCTTCTTGCGCTTGTAGCGGCGGGCAATGATAAACATCGCAGCACCGTAAGCACCAGCAACACTAGCAGCTCCAACAGCAATACCGGCAGTCATTCCTTGTTGCGCGCTCGTGGTCTTCTCACCAGGGCCCTGGGTATCAAAGGGATCGTTGTTGGGAGAAGAGGAATCAGAAGGATCCGCTCCGCTACCTCCAGCACTATCCGGAGCACCATCCAACGTATCACCTGGCATAATTCCAATCGCTGGGTTGATCTCATTGGTCAGGTTACGTACCAACGAGTTCGGGTTGTTGTATAGCGCGGTAGTCGGGTATCCGATATCATCAGCAAGCTTAGAAATACCCTCTGTGGGATAGTATACCATTGCTTGCGAGGTGATGTAACCATAGCGAGCGATAGTGTTGTATGGCTTGATGCTGTACATAACAACTCTGCTGGTATCGTAGCCACCACCGTGAGCAAGACCTTGAGGAAGCAGGTAGAACATCTGGGAGGCAGCAAGAGGCTCGTCCACAAGGTGTTGGTAGTTCTCGCCGTAGAGGAAAGAAATTTGAATGAGGGTCGTGCCCTCGGGCTGCTCGGGAGCGTCTGTCCATGGAGTAATCGCCTGCGGTAGGGTTGTGGGGATAGCCGTAGCAGTAGTCTGCTGAGAAGAGGTTTGAGTGTTAGAAGGTTGAACGATAATCGTAGTCGGTAGCCAGGACTCCGAGTTTGTGATTGTACCAACGATAGGAACACTGGTAACGGCGGGCGCCGAGGTAGACGAAGAAGTAGACGTAAGTAGAACACTAGTCGAGAATGGCGTTGATAGAGTGCTCGTCGGTTCAACAGTCGACGTCGGCTCGGCACTTGTCTGAGAGGGAGTCGTCACATTTTGAGGAACTGTGAAGATGCTCGATGACTCAGTAGTAGGAAGTTGAGTCGGCGGAAGAGTGCTGTTAATTGGGACTGTTGGCGAGGTGATTGTTGGGAGACTAGTAGAATCGGTTGTCGCTGTGGTGTTGCTGGGAACAGCGGTAGGCGTTGTCAAGGGCAGGCTAGTGCTGTAAGATCCGGTCGGAAGAACTGTGCTCGACTCCGTAGAGTTGCCGATTGTAAGGGGAACCGATGTTGGGATCGTGAGAGAAGACGAGCCCGTACCCAAAATAGGCGGCAAGCTGATAATAGGCGTATCCGTGCTAGAGGAAGAAGCAGAGCCAGTGCTGGAGGCCGTCGGGGCGGTACCAGGGAACGACGTGGTGGGATCGATAATTGGCAACAGTCCGCTATCCGTGCTAGTTTCACTAGAAGTAGCTGCACCTGATTCCGTAGAGTTCGCTGACGCAGTCGGCAGAATGGCACTAGTAACACCACCAACCAGACTCGTCACGCCGCCGAGAAGTCCGCCATCCGAGCTTGTGGAGGTCGGAGTGACAACACCTGTAGGAGCAATAACAATACCAGATGATGATGAAGGGATTGTCGTAGTAGGGTCGCTCGTGGATTCGTTAAGGGAAACACTCGTCGAGTCACCAGTTGTCAAAGCCGTCGTCGAAACGCCAGGAGCGGTAGTGGATACAGACGATTCTGTGGCAGAAGCCGTCTTGTTGGCGATAACGGAAGTTGAATCTGATGACGCAGGAGGTAATAACGTTGGAACATCCAGACTGAGGGTTGGTAAAGAGATCAGCGGCGGAGATCCCGTTCCTCCTGTGGAGCCAGCATGACTGCTTGACTCCGTTGTTCCCTTCGATTCAGACCCAGAAGATTTAGTCGTCGATGGCGCTTTAGTAGGGGTAGCACCACGAGTAGTCGCAGGGGTCGATGTTGTGCTTCCTGTTGTCGAATCGCTTCCATCGAAAGTTCCTCCTAGAAGACTAGACAGAAGATCAGATATCGTATCCTTCTTTGTTGACGAGTGCGATGTCGAATCTGCCAAATCACTATTCGTGCTTTGCGAGGCCGAGCTCGTGATGGTGTGATTAGTGTACTGCCTCTTGACGTGCCTAGGGAAGTAGATCTTTGGTCTGTTCTCAGGCTCGGCGGTAGATAACGACGCGACGGCCAGCACGGCGGCCAACACCAGCGAACTGGTATGCATGGTGAATCAAATTAGGTGGGTTTAAACTCGTTACTGACGGGTTGTCCGTAAATTGGCGATCGTAATCGAGAATGTTCGAGTATCGACGACTGCGTAAGATCGTGACTTTTGACGCGAGACGTCAGTCTCTTCACGGATTCGCGTAGATAGCTTTGGCTTGGAAGCCTAGCCCACTTACTGTGTCAGGATAAATTGGAACGAATGTACTTGACAAGATATGTCAACGAGTGGATGCTACAGGACAATACAGTGTTAGTGTTTCCGATCATCTGTCCCATAGACAATACGAGGAAGAAGCGCATGAACGATCCACGGTAGATCCCCTAATCGAAGCACAGAAACTCCGCTCCATCTTTCCCACCTCTTCGATAACCGGTAACCAGCGCTCGGCATTGGATTGCGTCCCAACTCACCTTGTATACAAGCAAAATAGTATTTGGTCTATGATGATAGCAGTGATGTTTTTGTTATATAAAAGAGCGGCGCGACGAATAAATCGTCAGCTTAAATGCAAAATAAATAATCAATAGATTCGATGTATGGGCGTTCACGACGTTATCGCACGGGCGATTCCTTCTCAGCGATGCATTGGTCTCGACGGGGTTAGCTGTCGACTTTCAGGCCTCGACTCCGAAGGGAATGGATGACCGGCGCCGAGGAGGAGGAGGGAATTGTCGTCGAAAGGTGCACCTTACGTGGTCGGCGAAGGGGAGAAGTGAGCGAAAGACGGAAGGGTAAGGCGGAGGGCGAAGAGGTCGGGCAGGTCGAAGGGGGTAAATGAGAAACAGCAAGAGGAAACGTGCGAGAGGGAAAGTGTGGAAGAGGAGTCGGGGGCTCAGGTGTGCCAAGACACTAAAAGCCAGGGGTGCCTCGTTATTGATCAGTCTGTTCATTGATCAGGGGAGACGGACAAGGGGGTGGTTTAAAGGAAGGGGGAGTGGGTGGGGTGCGATGGGTGCGATGGCTAATTACGTGAGACCAATACAGAAGTTACCTAGCGCTAGTGGAGAGTTAATTATTGCACTCCCTTCTTTAGGAAATGCCTTGGGAACCAGGGCCAACTTTTTTTTTTTGGCCTTTCCTTATTCCTAATTCCAACCTTGAACAACACTTTAACCAAAGGACACAACACTATACACAACCTTGTTCTTGTTTAAGGCGACTTTCTTTTGTGTCTTCATTAAACAATGCTGTTGCTATAATTTACTAGCACTTCACATTCATGAGAAAGGCGGGGGTGGGGGGAGGGATAGACAACAGAAGGGAGGTTGAATGGAATGTCAAAGAGGTGTTGCTTGTGGCCTGATTGACCTATAATCTATTGATTTTGCTTTAGATACTATAAACACAAACATTCTCTATCAATCTATACTACCTAGATCGATATGGCCCCTTTTTACCCCTCTCGATTGGTCTACCTTTCGTCAGGATTCATCCCCATATCCTATTTAGTGTTGTGCGACGAATACGATGGCGATGTTTAATGCCTATGCCTCGTGCGCAGCGGGTATATTCTAATTCTCGCTTTTCAACTCCCCGGCTTCCAAAGTTAGTTTAGGCGTAGGAAAATCCCCAATTTGCACGCATGCTAAATAATTTCGAGGCTGCATAAAAACATCCGTACCAACGTGCATGCGGACGGGCCAATGTAATAGAGAATAAAAGCACTATAAAATATGTACCCTGAGATTCCCGTCCTGCCTGCACAATGCACATTGATACAGTACATCATGTATATCGTAGGCATATTGGCGTGATGGAGGGGCGGCAGGGTCTGCAAGAACTGGGGGGAGGCGTCTACGATAAAGTACATGTAGTCCGACGATGAAATACTTTGAAAGTGGCCCTATCGGCCCGCAAAATAGGGAGTGACCATTGCTAGCAGAACAGGTCAAGAAAGTTAGTGACGCGTAATTAGATCAGGTTCTTCATGCGTCCAAACCACACCCCGGCAAATTAATGCACTAGCGATTGGACCGGCTGTCCTAGAAATAGAGACCTAAGCTCCACTCAATTGGCTCCCGTCCTGCTGCGCCCTATTTTGTTACCTTTGGTACCCTGGTTAAGGTACCTCTTAGGCAATATGCTAATTTCCTTGGACTCTTGCAGCAACTCTTTTTCTCTTTTTACGCCATTGCACCATCTTGATTTTAGGTGGAGGTCCAAATTTCTCCAGCTTCAAGGCCACACTACCAGTCCACAATGCGTTTCTCTGCTGCTGCTGCTGCTCATCATCGGGCAGACAAACATGGTCGCCACCTGCATCCGAACGGGGATATACGTTGTTTGATGCCAATGGTGTTAACACAATCAGATCAAATAACGTCAGTTTCGAAACAATAGTCATCAATAAGAAGCTTTCGCCACTAGAGGGCTAGTCGCAGTAAGTCGGCGATGAACCGTTTCATCCGATTGGAAACATGCCAGTAGCAGCTGGGAATTGAGGTATCAGTATACCCTCCTTGCTTAAGTAGCAGATAGACGTTTCCTTTTACATACACCGTTTAAAGAATACATAAGTCTGTGTAGGGTTGATCCCGCCGACACGTCAAACTCTTTTGTTTGGATGATTAAGGATTCTATCTACATTAGGTAGGTGATGAAGATGAGCTGAAATACATGTAGCTTAAACCTATTAGCGTGAGACCGAGTATCTGGTTTGAGTTAAGGCTGGCAGAACTTAAAAGAGTCAAAAAAGCAGGATCAAACCTTGTGGAAAGTCAATTGATGTTTCGGATTGTGCTGCGAGCGCGGCATTTCTCTCCTTCCCCATCCCATTCCATTTTATCCCGTCCCATCTTAAATGTCCCTCCCCAATGCTGACACGTTTTCCCCTGTATCAACTGCTTCAAATCGGAAGCATGGTCAGATTCATATCTCTCCCCTGCAACTAAAACAGGGCAGGATATATGATACAAATCGTGGAAAAGATCGTGGAAAAGATGCCATCCAGTCAGACAAATATGTATGCTGTATGCAAGCAATGGGACCCGATAGAGAACAAGGCTCAACCGACAATGCACGACTCCCTATTCTGCTATTCCCATATGGCCGCGAAGGATGAAATACCTCGGTACCTATTTGGAAGCTCTCTATCCTATCTATGACCGAGTTAGAAGGTCGGTTATCTAACAACCGACTAGGTACTTGACTCAACGAATACCCATGTTCAAATTCCGACCTAGCCCACGGTTTACCGAAAATCAGAACACGAGAATCGACTGTTTTTAGTACATTACACTAACTGGTTGACATCCGTGAGCAGTGGATCTTTGACAAGCGGCGCGAATCTTCGGAAACACTCTCGCACAAATTGTGGATAATCAGATCTCTTTACGATTCAATCCACAGTCAAGCCATACGCTATATTAGGTAATTAGTTCCTATGCCAATATTTCATTTTAAAATGAAGATAGAAGCATATCGGGAAAAGGAAGAAACGACATATCATGTATTGATGATACAGAAACTCCCAGCCGTGTATTTCGCATGCCACACCATCAGCAAATAAGTAAGTATGTGCTATGTCAGCTGCACCAGATTTGGAAGCTCAACCTGTTCTCGCCCAACCACAGTATGCATATATTGCATGATTCAATACCTACTTAATGTACCCAGGTATGTATTCGCGTGGCGTACGAGCACTCAAGCATGGCTTATTATTCAATTTTCCCGAGAGTGCAGTATCCGTAAGTGTACCTGCATCTTTACACGCCACGCTGTCCCCGAGTTCTCGTGGCTCCCTAAATCCTTCAAGAAAAAGGAATAGAAGAAAAAAAAGGAAAGGGAAGAAAATTATTTCGTTGTGTTTCCATGGGCTGCAAATGATTTGCAAGATTGTCGGAACCACGTTCCTGACTATCGAAAAAGCCCGGTGAAGATCGAACAAGTAACCTGACATAGCTTGTTCTACTTCTTGCTTATCATTTCTTACTATAACACCTACGATGGCGATCTGCCGTGTCTAGACTATGGATGTTTAACGTATGTGCGCACAAAGCTACGAGATCCTCGCAAGCTTGTAGACGATCGACAAAAACGCCATACAAAATGTCTCTTATTCCTCGTTTTTTCTCGTGGGTGTGTTTTGTTTTGCTTTCCGAAATACGCAGGCCACGATACCTATCCTAATTATCCTTCGCGTCATCCCGTTTCTATATCAAGCAACTGTAGTAAGATGAAATCGTCTAAATCTGTTAACATTACTACCTACCTAGGTAACTTCCAGGTAAGGGTCGTATCGGTTTGTTAGTATTAATTCCCACAAACATCCTTTCTCATCACTCGCTTCAGCTACGTAGTAGCATCATCGTGGTAAGAAGAGCTATTTGAGCTTCATAGCTCGCGTGGGTATGTTGGTACTGTATCCAAGGTAATAAGGCGAAAAGGCGCACCGGACTCTCCCTCACTGCGTTAGTTTGCTGCACCTCTTACATTAGTACAACTTTGGTTCCTGACTAAACCGGATCGTAATCTTACGCTTACATGGACGTGGAAACTGGGCGCATGCAAGAGTCAGCCCCGAGCATACAGAACATACAGAATATTGAACGCCTAGTCCGGCCGGAGTGAACACTTGCATTTCACCTAGGTCGCCGACAATCTTAACAATCTTCCTAGGTAGCAATCACGGACTTTGATCACAACTGTCTAGGTAACCAACTGCTCGGTGGTACCAATTGTCTCTGAACCCTTACCTAATCTCATTTCTCTTATGTCGGCATACCGAATCGTCACATCGCCCCCATCATTCCATCAGCTAGGACCCCCTCAGCTGACAACCAGATGCTACTTTGAAAAGAAGAGAAGAGAAAGAAAAAAATCGGAAATGAACGTATTCCTATAGGAGGTCAGTCTCATCGTTGCTACGCGCCGTTAGGCGTTAGGACGCAAGCGCGTAACCACCCACCAGAAGCATTAACAGCTAAAAGTAGCCACCAAATCCTTCGCTAGAGAAGTAGTGCTACGGCACAGCCCCTAAAGAAAAAAAATTTAAGTTGATAGCTCATAACAAGCTTGGGGGCCAGCTGCCCGCCAAGGACTATTTAACAACCGCTCCAGTCCGTAAGTGAGCTGGCATTATTATGAGCCAAGACGGCATACGAAGACTCATTTACCTAACGGTCTGTCATACCTAGGCACACCTCGCTTGCACCAACATCCACCGCCGGCAATTATGGTAATCACATTTATTAACAGCCGTCCCAATTTCGGGATAAGTCGCGACAGCGTGGGCTTGATACTACAGGAACCAACACATTCGTATGCTTCTAAGTAATAATAAAAGGGGTAATAGATAGGCAAACTCAAAGTAGACTTCAATTGAGCAAGAAATGCACATACTCTACAAGCCATTGAGATCCAAAACGCCGCGGGCTAGGTAGATCGAAAGCGAGTAGTAAGCCCGTATGTCTCCTGCGTTTATATTCCCCGTTTGGACATTGCGCACGCCGTGATTATGTGTGTTATCGACTTTTTGAGGCACCTGAAACATCGTCCGATCCGTTCGTTGTCATATATGGCTCTTGCCGGACCCGAAGATGCAGATGGATCTCTGGCTGACAATACCTTATATGCATGGGGTAGGATTTGGTACTCCTACGTTGTTTGGCGGAATATTGATTCCCGTGGCTCTGTCGTAGGTAAGTTATTTAGGTACTTATCTACTTATCTTCTAGGTAGGTATTTAGGTGGTTTGGGTACCTTGGGCATCTAAATAGTTGTTGTGGTTTGTGAGGCAGATGCTATAATCTAAATATTGAATCTCTATAACTACTTTGTAAACGCCGTAAGGTATGCAAGATAAAATAAGTACATAGGAGCGACTATTTACGAACCTCTAGTCTATTCGTATCAACTCCAACATCGCTATGCTAGTAAGTTTGGCTTGGAGGGGGGGAAGGTGACGATGTTTCTTTCGTCCGCCCCTTGACTCAATCACATAAAAGACCTGAAAGATCTACCTTGACGGTTAGAATCAAAATCAAAGATAGGCGCTCTATACGAGAAATTTCTTCGCAAGTCGTATTGCCTCATATGTCATCCCGTTACGACGCAAGCAGCAGGACACTCGTCATGGTGGGCTTGAGTGAATATGCACTATCCATAGTTTCCCATAGGACTCAAGTCGCGCCGTGGTACGGTCTATCTGGGTACCATAGGGCTTAGATTCATGATGAAAGAATTTTGAAATGACTTCACCTTTCTGCCTGAAAATTAACAGGATGGTGTGGATGTCGATCTCATCGGTCCCGTTACTAGATCCGTATCTAGATATGCGAGAAGGAACAATGGCTGATCTGGGAATAAGACATGCTAATGCGAGCCACACCCACAAGACAACTTCCCGTGTTGGTCTCGCGACAATACAACGCCCCAGGCTTCACCGGTGCTATTGATTCTTGGTTATGTGCGACTAACGCGGAATAATCAGCCACTGCTGTCCTGATCGGCGAGTTTGTGGTGTGTAGAGTCTACTCTTGATCCCCTCTGTTGGGACCGAGTAAGAATTTTTGAACGGCAGTAGCGCTTGTTGCGAAATTCCGATTGCATTCCAATAAATAATGGAAGTGGTGTGGCTAAAACCCAAAATATAGTGGAAATAAGGAGTTCCTCTGTCGCGATATATATGTGGATGTTGATGCCACCTCCACATCTGCTACCCTTCCTCCTAATAATACCCTACACAGCCCTCAGCCGTTAGTCTCAACAGCTCTCACCGGTCTCTGGTGATACCTATGCGATATTCTCGAGGTATCTGCGTTTACCATCGCCCCGGGAAACCTCCATCCTGGTTGGAACGTATCTAGGTAATCTAGCGCCTCGGGCCGAACCTATGACCTACTCTAGCATGTAGTCCTCCAAGTTTGCAAATGCTTCATGTGATATTTCATCATTAGAGATAGGACCATAGGTACGTATTTAGAAACTGCTAGAATGCTTAACTGGCGTTGCTATTACCAATAGGAGAAGGCTTATGGAAGCTAACTCTGCTATAGGCACAGCAATTTGGGTGGTAGGCATGTGGAATAGCTTCGTCGATACTCGCAAAGGTGGAATTTTATTCAGGTATGGTCGTAAACTCAGTATGGACTCCCAACATGTTAACCATAACTCCTCAATTCTATCACTACTTGCTGTTCACAATCTCCTGTCTTGGAGTCTGTCGTATTGTAGTTTAGGGTGTTTAATGACATAATTCGGACACACACTAACTACCTGATCACTAGATCATCGTATCTTGCATGTATGCTTTGGGGCACAGGGTATAGCGTGCTTCGTGGTCACCTTTCTTTTGGATGATGTTTTCTGGATGGCGTCACTCAAGTTTCGGTCAGGACCCCTATGACGTGTGCCTTGCACTTTTGAGGCGGTAAACAAGGAGTCCTTCGAGGGAGTTGTGATATGTTACAAGCGCAAGCCCGGTTTTCGGATGAGGCCCCGGGCAGATCGTCAATCTGAGAAGCGTGAACCAAGATAGTTTTCTGCGGTTTTGAGGCTATCCGATGTCAAGTCAACCATTTTTACACATTCCTCTTTCAATCTACCATGCAGGTTTCGACCGGGCTTCTGAGCTTGCATGAAGCATGGATTTCGGGGCCTATGTCAGATACTAATCAATTTCTCAATGGGAAGTCTATCCCGTCATCCGGTGTGATGGGTAAAGCGAGCCATCTATTCCGGCTGACTAGGTTGTTTTGACCCGAGTTCCTTTGAGGATCGTGGCCGGTGCAAAGCGGGAAGCAAACCTGCTGTTCCGACCAATCATTATCAAAATCGGACTCCTCGCCGGTCGACCCGCCAGCTTGCTTTTCAAACTATATGTAGGTTGACCAAGTTGGGTTTTCAAAATGGTTGAAGATATATCACTTTGCCTATGACATCATTCGTTAGCATCCCTAGACTGCTGCGGCTGCACTCGAAAACCAAACCCCCCTGGCTCTAAATCTCGCACTTAGTGGGGGGAGGGGCATCGAAATTTCGAGCGTTGTTGACGACCTCTGGGTCTACGATGCGGGTTCCGTATCGTCCACATACTCCCCTGGCGTTGGATGCGTTGTCTTACATGCCCTATAACCGAGACCTACTGGTTTCGACGGCACGGCATGAGGCTAGAGCCGCTTCATCCCGGCCGTGTCTAAGATTTCGCTTAGCTGCATTGGGTCGAGCGATAAACGGGACGGGTCTAGTGCAGCTACCCTGATCTCTCCTGATGTCTCTTCCCCTCCTCAGGAAGGGGAAGACTTCACCGTCCAAGCAAACACGTTGCTGACGGCTTGATGCATACGACTAAGATAGGTGGCGTAATATTGAGAAGGTCTGTCGGGATATGAGAGGGTAGGTAGGTTGCTGTCACATATCTGCGAGAGCATGATTACTCTTATTCTATGCATTTGTTGTCCAATGAGTTTTTACAGGTAGCACTCGGTGCACGGCCTTAAGTGAAGAACATGAGTTTGGTGATGTCAGAAACCCATCGTCTAACCATTGGGCGTTGGAGGTGTAACTTGACCAGTGACGTAACTGTTATGAGGACCTTTTTTTGGCGATCATTCTAGTGGCGCCCTTTTTTTTTACTGTGCGTTGTTGGTCTGGTGATAGATGATCGTGGTCGGTTGCTCGCGGTGCGCTTTTTGCCCTCCTGCCTTGGTCCTCTCAATCGGCGCCTCGTGGAATTGCGGGATGGTAGCACGAGAAAATATGTCAGACAGATTGAGATGTGACAGATTCTATATCCCTTGCAGCTTTCGCCTCACCTTATTCGCTGCCCCAGCCATGGGTCGCGGATCGGCATTTGCTATCATGAGAGAACGGGCGGGACACTTTCCGTCGCCGACACCAAGGTCCTAGCAATTTAGAGGCGGTCAAGCTGGCATTATGCGCGAAATAGATACGGTATACACCTGGCAATATGTATACCATCCACGCCTTGGATGAGTAGGTGGGCGAAGTAGATGAATAGAAGGAGGGATGGGATGGAAATGGAGTTGCGTATCGCGTTGCGACTGCTGTCACTTCGTCAGACGTTTGCGTCAGTCATGTGTATGGAACATGCAGGGCCCTCTCGGGGTATTCATTCGCAGGAGGTCCCCCCGCGTAGATCTTGGTAGCCTTCCTTGCGGGCCATACTAGATCCTATGCCGTATTGTACATAGCACATGGGCGAGAGGTCCAATCACACTAAGAGATATCGCAAACATATCCGAAAGCGTGTTGGGAAACGCCATTACGGCTGGGGTGTGTTCTGCAGATCGCCCGCCTTCCCACCGCCTTGTATTGGTAGACCGGGTGAGTCGGTAGCTGAAGACTGACGTCTAGTTGCATTCATGCGACAAGAGTTAAGACGAAAAAGGACCCTTACTATGCCCAATTTTTCAAGCCTTGATTTCCCGAGAGATGCCTAGTGGGTTAGATTGGCTTTAGACCCTTATCTTGATAGTATGTAGCAGGCCGAGGCCGTAGGTGCATAAATATGCCAGATGGAGGTGGAGGTGGAGGTGATCGAGAAAGGAGTAGCGGCATTTGGAGCTTCAGCTTTGCCGTGCTTAGGCGGCACATAATCTACCTACCTACCTACCTAGGTAGGCAGTAAAAGAGGTAAAAGAGGGCAAAGCTAGAGCGGCTGCTGAAGCATAGTGACACAAGAGGCTGCAGGTAAAGTTATCAGCTGAACCAGTATAAGTTAGAATCATGACATTTCCAAGCGCCAGACCAGGTATGTGCGCCCGTCTATGTGTGCCTGGTCTATTTGCTCGTTTATTTGAAATTGCGGGAAAAAAAAAGAGGCGTCGGTATCGCAACGTCAGAGCTTCAAGGGGGGGGGAGGAAGCAATAGGCAATGCAGCTAATTCGACACTCAACTCTCTCAACTTTCGACGCCGCAATCGGCTCTACACCGAAGAGCCATCTACGGTAGATATGTCCGAAACACCGCATACTGTACGGTCTGACGGTCGCATCACACAGCCCTGGTTACGAGGTGCATCAGTATCGCCAAATACGGCCATAAGAAGAGACGATTTGGGAATCTCGACGGGGTTGTAGGGGCCGTAAGGAAAGATAGAGGAACGTGCTGACATGTAATGTATGTACAGTAGGCATGTAGGGAAAATGTATGTAGAAGACGAGAGAAAAAAAAGGTGGGAGGAATGCAAGTAGCTACAAGGATCTATCGTAAGCGATCGGCCCAACCAACCCCACGGATAGCCCCGCACCGAACTCCAAGATCTTCAAACGTTCTTTCCTTGCAAGTCTATTTTAGGTGTTATCGTGTGGTGTTTCGTGGGCAGCCGAGGCAGCCGTTGCAGGTGCTCTCGAGGTTGCTCATGGTTGCTCATGCCCCTGCGCTTTCTTCGTTGTCTGTTTCGCGGGCCTTCCATGCATGTTGCTGCTACTGTTGAAGAAAAAATGCGGAAGCTATGATACAGGTGCGTAATATACCTAATACACCGAATGCACCTGATTAGCCTAGCTAACCCACCTGTCTGCGTCGGTACCGAGCGAGTACCTATTCTATTGTAAGACTGTTTTGACTCTTCCGAATTGTTATGTTATGTATGTAGGTGGGTTCAATCAATTGATGCTGGGTAGTAACGAGATTGTCTACCTAGTATTAACTCGGCAGGCAAGTTTAAGTAGTAGATACATATGTAGACCAGATGTAGGCATCTAGATAGATACCTTAGGTAGAGGCCTAAACATCTACATCAATATCTCATACGTATTGGAATGAACATTAATATCCAATTGTCTACATACATTTGTATAAGAGGAATATAGACATTCATATGCCTAGGTAGGTTATGTAGATTGTGTAGATTATTCCCTATATTGAAGATGGGATGCCATATGCATGTCCCCGTACGTAAAAAAGCGCATCATATAAGGTAGGGCTTGACATATAGGATTAGGTACTTAACGTGCGTGTATAAGTTACAAGGTTGGAAACGTCTGTCCAGTGGGCGACCACTCATTAATTATCCCTATAGTATGGGAATATGTACCTAGAGCTTGTTAGGTCTTCGGGTTGCCCGGTAGGTTTAGGTACATGAAGGCAATGTATGAAGACGGAAAGTGCTTCGTCATGTTGATTGACGTAAGGTTCCATTGTATGTACATGTAGGTAGCAAATGTATCAATTGTACGTTGTGCATGCGCATAATGTATGTAGGTGTAGGTGTATGTACATATGTATGTATGTACTTCGGTGACATCTACATGTACGTTGATGTATTCCTTATGGGTAGGTACTTAGGTACATATGACCTCTAAGATGGATCATTTTGTTCGAATGTTTCTTTTTGTTGCGTGCTCCTCGGAATGAATTTGTCGAAACAGGTCCTGACAAACTCAGCCTTCGGGAAACCTTATTCGCTCGTGCATTCGGGTGTTCCTGCCTGTCATACGTGTGGTAGATCGGGTACCTGGCAATTGGCACCGCACCGCACCTCCCCCTCCATGACCCATTGACCCATAATCTCACTTAGTAGCCTAGGTATAATCCACCAACCCACCTTACCAACGTCTCTATGCATCCTATGCATCTTTATGTATGTGTGTCTGTGGTCCTATGCACCTCCCCTATAGTTTTCCTCTACGAAGAACCTAGAAAGAACGGTCTTGGAAAGGGGACCTACAGACCTACACTAACGGATATATACGTATTTTGGGAAGGGTCTAGGGTAACAATGTGATACACTAGCTTAGGTATCTACGCGTACCCAGGATCACAAGGTACATTATATTTGCGCCCTATTAAGGTACCTGTTATGGGGCCTATTACGTGCTTCATCCATGAAGTTCAGCACTCAAACTACACGCGCGCACCACACAACGCACATACCTTACATTTTCGTTTTCGTTTCGTTTTCCCCTTTCCCCTTTTCGACTTGGACTATTTAAGGTTCGCTGCTTTCCTCTCTCATTCTTCCGGATCTTCTAGCTTGAAGTAGTTCAACTCATACACACATACAAGTTAACAAACTGTGGTCTACCTACCTACTCTTTTCCAACTAAGGTGAGCTGATTGTCCATTCCGTCATCATCTTATAAAGTCATCTAGAAAGGAGATGGTACCTTTGCATATCTACTTCTCCGCAGTCATGAAAGACACTAAAATAGCTAACCCACTACGATAATCTGTCGCCCCATCGACTTGTTTTGCTAACTGCCCTAAGCCTCAATTTAGGTACTTATCTACTCGACGGAAAAGAAAAAGGAGAGGAAAATATTTAAATTTCATCTTCATCTTCCTCTTTTCCCCCGACTCTCACAAATTCTACTATCACCACTACATACACTTTCACAATCTATCATCAATCACCATGGGTGTTACCAAGACTGTAATTCAGGAGGGCACCGGTGCTCAGCCTACTGCTCGTCAGACCGTTACCATTGAGTACACCGGCTGGCTGAAGGACACTTCCAAGCCCAACAACAAGGGGAACCAGTAAGTCCATAAAAACACCCCATCACCTAAAAAAAATCGAGTGCTAGTTTGCCATTGACGTCGGGTAATAGCTTGGGATTTATATAATGTGTAAGCTAACCAATGAATGAAAAAGGTTCGACTCTTCGGTTGGCCGAGGTGACTTTGTCACGCAAATTGGCGTCGGTCAGGTCATCAAGGGTAAAGTCCCGGTGATATCCGTTCAAATACTTACTAAATACTAACATTTACCCCTTTGATAGGTTGGGATGAGGGTGTACTTACCATGAAGGTTGGGGAGAAGGCCACCCTTGATATCACCAGGTACGAACGAAATCATTTCTAGATACTGGGGGTTCAAGCTAACTTGTGTCATTCTAGTGACTACGGTTATGGTGCCAGGTAAGCTATTCTGATTCTTTCGCCGATGTTGATCTATATACAGCGATGGCAGAACCCTCCGTGCTGTGAAATATATTTAATGTCTACTCGGGCTCCATACCAATTGGCTTCATCTTTCAAGAGTGGTAGAACTGACAATTCATTTAGGGGATTCACCGGACACATTCCTCCCAACGCTGACCTCATCTTGTGAGTGCCATCCCTACCTAGATGCGCTAAAAACCTTCAAGTTCTCGGTCTCACTAATCCCTTATCTCGTAGCGATGTCCACCTGAAGAAGGTCCAGTAAATTACCATGCAATAAGGTAACGGAACGGAGTTCTAGTCTATATAAGTTCGGAAACGGATACAGGGCAGGAGGTTCTCTCGCTTCGGTCTTTTTGTTTCCGCTACATGTGGCATGGGTTAGGGCGGCTTCTACGTGAGAGGCGAGAATCAGACAATCGTTAACCACTGAAACTCATTTCCTCGTTTGTGTTCTACAGCCGTGACACCGTGCCAGCTGTCTGGGACTTGCAGTTGGGCTAAAGCGCTTTGCTATCTCGTAAATGTAGCTGCAACGCACCGATGATCCTCTACCCTTACGAACCCTTCCGCCGAAAATCTGTACTAGCCTAAATCGAGGCTACCTGCCGAATCTATGTTTCACCACAGACTTTGGTTACGATGAAATTGCGAGCTTGTGACCGCATATAGCATGTTGTACGAGGAGAACACGTATCAGCAATATTTGGCGTGATAGGCGCGCCATCCTAGTGTCGGTAACTAATGCTAATTCCATTTCCTCGTGGGTACTCTGTGTCCTGACTATTCACTGTGTAATGCACACGTTGAAAGATAGTTATGAGGTATTTGGCGTTCGGATTATGAAGTCATATGTGTATCTAGCCACGTGGGTACAATATATAAATCGAGCCTCGCTTAGATACTTTACAGCACCGCGAAGTTGATCTGCTAGTTACACAGTCTGAGACATCTCTGTCGATAGATCTACTTACGAAGATGCGATCGCCCGATGTTGGTCGCCGTTGTGACACTGTGGTCGCTTCTAGCCGCTTCCATCTTGTATCGAGCAGATCTAGGAAAGTTTAGGCGTCTCTTCTCCATAACCCCCTGCGCTTGTAGCGCGACCAATTTCTAGGGGTAGGAGGTTCCTTGTAGAGTTGATGAAGGATTAGGAGGAGACAATGGACTTCGAGGATTGTTTCTCATTTGATAAAGTATTTCCCCTACTGCCTTTTCTCCTATTGCTTTCTCGCGTCCCCCCCTCCTACCTCTAAAAACAATTAAAGACAAACGATAATCTTTCAATTGAGATCAGAAAAAACAGCCCCGCTCAAGGCGCTGAAGGAGAGAGTATATTCCCCAGTATGCAATGGTTCACCAAGGAGCTCCTGGACAAGGCATTGTTATATCCGTTTTCTTTCATAATGTCCCTACAAGGATGCCGTACCTAGGTATTTAATAGCTAAACAGGTATCTAAGTTCAATTTTGAGGATAACGTCTAGCAAATTCTTCGTAAGGACATAAGAAATACAACATACTAATCGTATAAGACTAAGAGGTCATTTTTAACACTTATTAATACGATTTGATAACCCGCTTCAATATCAGCTCTGCAAGATTAATACTGATTCAAACAGAAGACGTCGATATGGCCTGGAAAAAGACCTACTGGGAGCGAGCTCAAGAGCCTGGCCTGCCAGCCGAAACTGTAGCAGCATTATTAAAAGTTCATCAAGTTCAACAAGTTTTCGACAATGACCCAAGATTTCAATTCGAAGAAATAGTGGGAATAGGCGGCTACGGTATTGCATGTAGGGTGCTGCGGAGACCTTTCATGATGGGAACTCATGAGGTGAAAAACATAAGATTTATCGTAAAGCAGTCTTTCGAGGGGTACGGAAAGCCAGAAGCCCTCCAATATGAAATCCAATTATTACAGGTAAGAAAACGTTCCTATATTCCCCCACCTTCCCTGATTCCTAGAGATCGTGCGGTGTCTATCTATTCTAAGTCGACGCTTCGCATTGCCTTTGGAGACGGATGAGAGTCACGTAAAGTCTTAAGGGCGTGAATTGATCTATTGGGAAATCTTCGATACTGACGTGGGATCTTTACATCACCAGAGATTAGCAGGAGCACCACATATCATGCAACTCTTCGCAATTCGGGACAACCCACTCCTTCGGGCCGGCATCGGGCCAGTTCTCATAGTGGAGAACCTCCGGGGCGGGACACTCAATCGATTCTTGAAGCAATTAGACGAACTGCAAATAGAGTTGCCGAATAGAGTCTTGTGGGCGATACTGTTATGCCGTAAGTTAACCAATTGCCACTGTGGGTCGCTATATACTAAGACGCCGTTACGATTTCTCGTTTTCCATTCAGAAATGTCGGCAGCTCCTAGGAATAGAGGGGAAATATATGCTGTAGCTAACAAGATGCCATTCCAATAGTTGTTCGTGCCATCGCGGCGATGGCATGGCCCGATACCATGCCGAAGGAGACAGCACATCCGAGTGTACCGAAGACGCAACTTGCTCACTTCGATATGAATCCTAAAAATAGTACGTAGTATTGCCTCCCCTCTTAAGATACTCCGCCTTCTCGGGGCAATGTCACTTTCTCCTATTGCAAGTAGGGCATAAGCTGACTGCCTTTTGGTGTATACACATGACTGACAAGAACCATTGTAGTTATGTTTGGCGAGTTTGACCCAATTAATCATCGAAAATTCCCAATAGTAAAGTTGATAGATTTTGGGATTACCCACGAACATCCCCCAATGGGGAATCCGTAAGTACCTAAGACAGCTCAATCCGAGGCAGACCACTGACGTAAAGAAATAGGCCTGTTGAGGACCCTGGAGTTAGACGGAATTTATTTGACATCGGTAGGGTATGTTAATATATCTCCTTTTTGTGCTTTCATGACATCCGAGCTTAGTGGCTTGATGATGATCCTGTCGAATCCCTTTCACCCTCTTTCCGACACTAGTCCTGCGTGATAGATTCAAAGGTTAAAAGAAGCTAATACCTACGGAATTGGTAGATGATGCATCTCCTAATAACAGGTCAAGAACCTGGGAGGGAGAGTGAGAACATGGAGGTTCACGCCCAAGGAGTTCACCTATGGCTAGATTCGTATGCGACCGGCCTTCCACCGTCACAACCAGCAGGGATGAATTCTCTAGACCCAGATTTAAGGGATTCCGTTGTATACTGCTTAGCAGCCAACCCTCACCAACGGCCTCTGCTCGAAAGTTTCCTTCCATTCGTTGCTGAACAGGTTGAAACGAGAACAGCCGAGGTTTACAAAGACTTCCCTAATGCGGCATATGAAGAGGACCAGGCCATCGTCGAACTTGTCGATATGACGATTCTGGTTCCTGAAGAACCTGTCGAAATCTTGTAGTAGCCTGATATCTTCGAGAAAAATTAGGGCGAGGAATGATGTTGATAATTCGTTACAGGGGACGTCCTGTTGTTGACAAATCTTTTGTGTATTTCAAACCTTCTACATTAACGGCATTTAATATCACCGTCAGAACCATCTAAATATCTATCTACTTTTGTGTCATAAAATTTTCTCAATCGTAGGATGATGTTTATGTTTTGGTATCGAGGAACTTTTCCAGGTCCTCAAATTCCCCGCTGTGCTTCATCATGTCATAGAATTGCCCCCTAGCCTCGTATAGCTCCTTCGGGCTTCCAACTCTATGCTTTTGTTAGTGGCGGATTTTATGATTCAAGGACAGCTACTTGGGAATACGTACTCTTGAACCGAGCCTGCGCTCATAACCACGACTCGATCGTAGTCAATGATCGTTTTTAATCGGTGGGCGATAGTGACTAGTGTCCTATCCCTACCATGTTCGTTCAATTCCTTTCTAAGGACCTCCTGGATCCCTTGATCGGTCTCGTAGTCCATCTATAGCATAGTGTAAGTAATTATCATAGTTATGGGGGTATATGAAGTGGAATATTGACGTACACTTGCGGTCGCTTCGTCTAGTAGCATCAACTTGCTTTTGCGCACCAAAGCCCTGCAGAGCGAGAGTACTTGCCGTTGACCGTGTGAAAAATTCTCCCCTTTAGGCTTTACTGGTGTTGAAAGGGTGATGCCAATGTCGTTCGGCGGCTCGTCTATGTTGGTGCCGTTCACCCCATTGTTTTGCGCATGTTCTTCATTTTGATGGTACTGGAATGAAGCGATCCCGCTACAGTACTGAAGCGCCTTTTCTAACGTTTCTGTGGGGACTGTGCCTGTTGGGTCTAAATTCGATTTAACATCTCCATTGAATAGCACGGCCTCTTGTGGGATGATGGTAAGCGCTTCTCGGAGTTTCTTGCGTGGAAATTTCGTGATGTCTACACCGTCGAAAAGTATTTGACCCGAGACGATATTAGTAAACCGTAGCAGAGATAGGACCAGCTGCGATATTTACTAGTTAGTACGCGATTTGTATATGGATCTAAAGCGTTAAACTTACAGTACTCTTCCCAGAACCAGTTCTCCCAACGACAGCGACTCTTTCGCCAGCCGCAAATTTGAGATTGATGTTCTTCAAGATTTCGGGTCCATCTAGATCGTACTTAATAGTCACGTTGCGGAACTCGACTTCACCACTCGTGGGCCAATTCTCAGGCATGGCAGATTCGGGATCGTCAGAGTACTCGCCGACACTCTTGTATTCTTCCGGTTTCTCTTCTGGCTCGACATTGGCATATTCCCGGACTCGATGGAACTAAGGATAATTTTAGTAATCAATTTGTCAAGGTGCATTTCGAAGCTGAACTCACGCTCTGTAGTTCAATCTCGAGTTCGTTTCCTGCCCTCACGAAAAATATGATGAGGGTACTAAGTGTCTAGTTGAATTATTAACAATTGTTTGCTCCTAAAACTCCAACATGATATGCCTTACTGTTGCATTTGTTAACGAAAATCCCACCAGACCAGCTGCTACGAGACCTGCTTTCGATATTGCGATTGCCCCCGCAGAGAGTGTAACCAGTGTAGTCACCATGTCAACCTTAAGCGCAACCCATCGGTTCAGGTTGAATTGGGCTTCGCTTGCTTTCTCAAATACTCGTAGCTTTTCCGCTAATTGATTACCGAAGATCTGCGGCATGTTTGCGCGGGCGCGAATTATGGGTAGACCAGCTAGACTATCGGCGAATTGGGCGAACAGAGGCGATTGCGACGAGGATACGAGACGCTTCACAGCCACTGAAACCCTTGTGTACATTTCTCCGGCGAGGATTCCAACGACACAGCAAGCGGCGGCGGGTATCATAAAGACGGGCATCACTGAGCTGACAGCTAGAATCTGGAAGCAGAGTCGTACGAGCATCTCGAGAGTCATTCGGAGCACTGAAATATCTAACGTTAGATATTAGAAGGTGGGAAATAGACATATGTGCGACTTACTGCTGACTAGCATCGAGTCGATGGAGTCCATGTCATTGGAAAATCGGTTGACGACCCGACCAATTGGCGTGGTCTTGTACCAAGAGAGGGGGACGCTCAATACAGCCTTGATGAATGTAGTGTGTAGCGATCGCGCTGCAAACCAACCACCGCTCTCGTATGCGATATACGCCAAACCGCTAAGGAAGACATCCCCAAGACTCCATAGCGCGTATATACCAAGATAGAACCCAATATCGTACGCATCGTCTTTATCGTAAGCGTCAACCCAAACAGCGACCCACAATCCGGTTCCGACCATCGATGCTGTGGATAGAATGGTCATAGCAATAGCAGCCATCGCGTAAATTGGATTACCGAAGAGTCGCATGTATTGAATGACTTACAGAATAAGTCGTTAGCATATTGGCATCCGTAAGGATAAGTTATTAATTGGGTTACTCACACTGCAAGCGGGTACTCGAACCAGTTCTGAGGGCTTCTTGGCTGACCTCGTCCTGGCGTTTATCTTCAACATTTTTGGCGTCACCGTCAGAACTCTTACCATTGGTAGTAATGCCATTAGAATGAGGCGCGGTCCCTTCCGCAGCTGCATCAACGTTGCCTTCGTCAATAAGTTCTTCATTCAGCGTAACTGATTTCCGGACAACGCCAAGGTTCTGCTGGATGTCTTTGATTAAACCATTCTCTAACATTATAGTAAGGTCGGCCTGGGGGGCAATCCATGGCAATTGGGTGACGAGAACAACTGTCCTCCCTTTCACTATATTAAATAGAGTTAGAAAAATTGGATCATGAAAGCTGAATTTCGCATAGGCCGAATGTGCACTCACGTAGGTCTCCGCAAAAAGCTTCTTCCCATAACAACGCCGAAGTCTTGGCATCTAAGGCGGAAAATACGTCGTCGAGTAGAATGAGAGGGGCCTTCGAGTAGAGAGCCCGTGCAAGAGCAACTCGAGACTTCTGACCGCCAGATAACGAGGCTCCATTCTCGCCGACTTCAGTCTCATCTCGTTCCGGAAACTCATCGAAATCAATTGGTAGACCACAAGCGTTAATAACTCGGTCATATCGAACCGGCTCGAAAGGACTGTTGAATAAAATATTCTCACGGATGGTTTCGTTCTGTAGCCAGGGGCTTTGAGAGGCGTAGGCGATATCCTTGGGGCATGTGATTGAACCACCTTCGATGATGGTCTCGCCAAGAATTGACATAAGAAGCGTTGTTTTCCCGCTTCCACTTTGACCTGTCACTACGTTCAGCCCACCCTCAACGAACTCGATGGATATGTCCTTTAACGCAAATGCAGCCTTCTTGTGGCGCCTGAAAGTCGCTTCATTTATATGGAGTTTGCCAGCCGGATGAGAAGGTAAGGGCGTAGTGTTATCGAAATAACGATCTAGACGTTTTATAGAGACACCTGCGGCGGTGAAACTCCGCGACATGTTCGATGCCATTGCAAGGTTTCGTCGCAACGTTCTAACCAGTGTTATCGCTGTAAATGCGACGTCCGCCGTAAGCGGTTCTTTGCGCACGAGCACCTGTAAAGTGAATATGAGAATTAGCGACAGATTTGGAATTGCCTCTGTGACCGAATTGAGTGAAACAAAACTAGATTCTGTCGATTAGTAGTCGCATTTATCGAGGCGCTTAAAACAACATCACCTACAGCACATTCAAGGCCCATAGCCTCCTTTGCTCGCTGAATCTAATCTCGTTGACTCGCTTGATGATAGCTTCTTCCCAAGAGAAGTATTTGATAGCTCTGATTGCGGCAAGGTACTCCGAGATGACCGATATTCGTGAGTCTTGAATCCGTTTGATATCTCGTTGTATGCCCACCATACGCCGGCCGATTAGGACAGGGAGCGGTGTTAATAGCACCATGGTAACAATGCCGACCAGAGCTGACCAGCCCAACAACTTATACAATCCAATAAGTGACATGGCCGTTCCGACTGATATACCGCAAACAACTTGAACAATTTCTCGACCTCTCGCAATGGCGTATATATCAGCACCCATTAGGTTTGCCAGGCGTCCCGTTGATGTAGTATTCTGCTGATTCTTTTCCTTTTCTTTCCCCGTGGAAGCAATTTCGGCGAATACATCATCGTCTAATTCCATGGACCCCATCGCTTTATAGTATAATTCCTGGGTCAACGCAGCTCTAATACGCACGACCAAACGGGTCGATGTGAATATGTATTGTTCAGCGCACACGGCACGCGACAATGGCCCAATGAAGAGGAGTACAAGCCAAATCCAAGGCCGATAGAGGGAGTCAGAGGGGGCGGATAAGTAACCAAGCAACTTGTACATAGCGAACGGAGCTATCATTTCGAGGATGAAAGACGATGCAATGAAACATGCCATAGTGATAAGCTCCTTACGTAGAAAACATGCCAACGTCCAGAATGTAGAGTTTCCTCTTCGTCGCGCCTCCTGGATCCTGGAAAGCAGGATTAATGGCTCATCGTACCACGGGAGTTTTGGTAGCGCATCGAGAGATACTTCTCGACGCATACCCCTCAATACGAGAGGAGTGAGCCATTCGTAAGTTACGTAATACTCCAACCAGCTGCAGGTTTCTTCAAGTGACGGCTCTCGACTTGGTATGTTTTCGGAGATGCCGAGATCCAAAGATGGCGGTATCCATTCCCTTCGCGTAACAAAAGCTACGAAGACAGCGGCACCTAGGGTTGACATACCACATATCACCATCGCACTCAACTTTTTGCTATAATTCGTATCGACATATGGGAGAAGCTCCCCTATAAGAATGACGATTAGAGAAATAGTAAGAGAGAAGTTCACATGGTGTAAGGCGATGTGTCTCCATTCGAGATCGTTTATGAGCCGTAGGAGACCAAGGATGAAGGCATAAGCTAATACAGCTACATTGGTCCATCTGCCATTATCCTGGGTCGTCGCAACGACGAAGAAAGCCAAAGAGGCGGCGCGTAGAAGTTGACTGCATAATTCAAATGGTAATGATATTTTTTGAGCGTTGCCTTCAGGTTTTAATACCTTAGAGTAAGGTCGGTGAAGTAAATGTTTGACAATGATTAGAAAAGAAAGAACAATTATTGTGAGTTGTAGATAGCCAGCTCTGGCAAACTGGGAGAGGTCATGAACCCATTGAAGCCTGGAGATACTATAACTCCGGGTCAATTACGTACGAGGCGCCAATATATTGAAAGAGGATGCAATCGTACCTGGCAATATTGTGAGTGTGCTTGAATGTATGAAGTGTTTGAGAGCGGATAGGAACAAAGTCCCAACCGTATCCCCTAAAGCCAAGTTGATCCATGATTTCTCATGGCATAGGCCGAATTGGGGTAAAGGTGAGTTCGCTATAGTCAATAAATTGAGATGTCAAGAATAGCAACCTGTCGTTCGGTTAATTTCGCGTTCCGGGATAACATAACAGCCACAATCAGCGGAAGTAGTCTAGAATAGACGGACCTTTCGCCAAGAGGGGAGAGACAACATTAATAATTGCCTGAAGCTATTCTGACGTTTACTTTTGGTAAGGCCTTGGTGGACTACCTACATTGACAACTTATACATAGGAATTGCCCCCATATGGTTACTCACATTACCTACCTGGTACCCCTGAGGGAAGCTGGTCTGGAGGAGGCAGGTAGAGAACGAAATTTCAATTCCCGCAGCTGACTGACTGACTCACTCTTCACTAACTTATCTTATCTCATACCTGTCATGTATGCAGTGTGCTCTACACAGTATACGGCGCGGGCGCACGTACGCCGGATGTAGTATTAGTGCTGTTAGGTTAGTGAAGAAGTCGACGGTAATCTTTCCTAATTTGCTCCATCTAGATTCGGACCCGAGCTTATTAATACGAGATCCATCTCCATTGAGGCTACAAGATTCGAGATTATTATGTCTTGGCAATGGACGACTTGTTTTCGAGGACATAAAGGTATGTGACTCATTCTGTTCAACATTCATATGAAATTAGCACATGCCCTAGTCTGTATGGTATTTCGCTTACAGCCACCTGAATAGTCGGGTAATTCAGCTTGCATGTCGGTGAGTAAATCAGGCAGCAACCAGTAACTTCATACTGTATGATCACGCCATTTTCGCCCTACTACATCAAATGTGATTGAATTTAGGGTCGTGTTTTTCGAGTTGACACAAGTTTATGGTATAATTCGTTTGACCGATGGGGTATGAGCACGCACCTATCTAACCTAGGACAACTGCTCTAACTATAGTTTACTTGGTCATTATTAACCTGCTGGACAGCTGAAGAGATTCGTAGGTCGAGAATAAAGTCGCACTCGACTAAACTAGATCCTACTTCATCTATGATTAGCGCTATTGGGAGCGAGGATCTCTTCATGGAAAACGCCTATATCGTAGTATCCGGACAACCGTTTCTGATGAAGAAGGCCATCATTAATGACTACTCTTGGTCGACGCCGTCGTGGACTGGAGCGCAATCGATTTATGTACCCTGCGACCGAACGCCCTTCCCATACGTTCAGTCCGTCGAGTGGCGTAATGCGTTCCCTTAAGGCACCTAAGTACCAGCCTGAGCGTTCTCTCGCTGCTATATTCTTATATTTTTGCCGGGCCTGCATCTTATAGCTGGCATCTAATAGCCTTTATGGAGGAAATGGTGCGAGAAACCGGGGATGACTCAATCAAGGTCTTCATTCATTTGTTAAGTTTTCTCCTTGCCTTCGACTCCATATCGATATAACACTCCAAAGCCATATTCTTTCACCTCCCCTGCTTATGAATGGGGCCGAAATCATATGATGATGCATCTCTTAAAAGGTACCAAACGGGCGAATAAATGGAATGAATGTCTGCAAATAGAGGTTCCAGTGCTGTAAAGACAGAGAAAGCCCTATAAGTATAGGCGCACGGACCACAATTGGTGCTGGAGAGCTCTAAGCTTGGCGGGGTACGCTAGGCCCGCTTTAAGATACCTAGTACCTAGCTGCCTAGGTACGCGAATTAAGGCGTGGCACGGTTTTAGGTGGTATCAATGGTCGGCGTACATCATTTTTCGCCTTCCGACATTAGAAACAAGACTCATTAAAAAAATAAAGAATCGTCATCAACAAAGCGACTCATCGACACGACGACATGCATATATGACTCTACGATATACAAATTATATTGAACTGAATAATATCTAGGCGATATGAAATACAAATAATCCCTTGAACCATCGCTTGTTTCTACCCGTTGGAACTTGCGCCCAATTTCTATGACCCCGGCTCGCTCCAATCCAACCAAACAATCTCCATCACCATTATCGTCGCGTCTCGCTAGTGTCCGACACTATGGACGACTTCGCTGAGCTCGAGCTCCTATCGCTCGTGTCCAAGGTCACATCTGAGCTCCAAAATCATTTAGGAATATCCGATAAGACCTTGGCAGAATTCATCATCTCTAAACGACTAGAATGCCCCAATCTCTCCGAGTTCAAAAGTCGATTAGCTGATATGGGGGGAGCAAGTTGGCCCGAGAGTTTATTCGAGAGTATCGACCGTCTGGTGCGAACTATGCATCCCAAGTTTAAGGGTTTGAAAGAGGTAGCAGAAGAGGAACCCCAGCAAACAAGATCGCTCGAAGAAAAAGAAACATTGTTCAAGGGTCTAAGCATCCCCGACAAGAATATCAGTGGCGGAGATGTGGATGATATTGATGACACACTGGCACTTTTGGAAGGGCTCGAGGGCAAAGCTAGAGATGCGCGACCGGAAAGATCGTCTAGAAAGCGATCTCGTAGTCCGGAAAGAGAAGATGGCACAGATTTAAGGCATAGAAAGAAAGACAGGTACCGGTCCAGGGATCGCGGAGCTCGAGATTACGACGATGACGACAACTACCGAAACGGTCGTAAAGAACACAGAAGTCGACGAGACGAGCGCGACGAGCATCGATCACATCGTAATGGACAGAAAGAAAGGAGGCGAAAATATGACGGCGAGGATGACGATAACCGTATGTTCCGAAGTGCACCCGAACCCGAAGTAGACGATATGCCTATATTATACAAAGTTTACGAGGGTCATGTCACTGGCATCAGAGATTTTGGAGCATTTGTCAACTTGCACGGTATTAAAGGCAAGGTGGACGGAATGGTGCATATATCCAATCTAGCCCAAGGACAGAGAGTCAATCACCCTTCCGATCTCCTCTCAAGGGGCCAAGATGTCAAGATAAAAATCATCAAGATTGAGCCGAATCGGATAGGGCTTTCGTTAAAGGACGTCGACCAGGAGACTGGTATGGACCTTGCACCACAGGCTAGAATACAATCAGGGGCAAATATGGAGAGTCTTGGGAGTCGAAATGGTGTCATGCCTCGCGGTGATGACAATCTTGCTTCGCTCTCAAGTTATACCGGTCCTGCGCGACCGCATAAGAAAAGGATGACATCACCAGAACGATGGGAAATTCGACAGCTTATCGCATCGGGAGTTGCTAAAGCTTCGGATTATCCCGATTTGGAAGAAGACTACAATGCTACATTGAGAGGAGAAGGTGAGATGGAATTAGAAGAGGAAGTCGATATCGAAGTGAGAGAGGAGGAACCCCCTTTCCTCACTGGCCAAACAAAGCAATCGCTCGAACTTTCGCCGATTAGAGTTGTAAAGGCCCCTGACGGATCACTTAATCGTGCAGCCATGTCTGGAACATCCTTAGCAAAGGAAAGGAAAGAACTACGCCAACAAGAGGCAGAAGCTGCGCAGGAAGAATCAAAGGTGGATCTTGCCTCACAATGGCACGACCCAATGGCGAACCCGGACAGTAGAAAGTTCGCTAGCGATTTACGAACTGCCAAAACAACTGCCCCCAAACCTGAATCTGTCCCTGAATGGAAACAAGCCGTCGCACCTAAAGATCAATCATTCGGCAAACGAACAACTATGTCAATTAAACAACAAAGGGAGTCCCTCCCTGTCTTCGCCTTTAGGGGTCAGCTTATCAAAGCTGTTCAAGAGAACCAAATCTTAATCGTTGTTGGCGAGACTGGTTCCGGCAAAACCACCCAACTTACACAGTACCTCGCTGAGGCCGGCTTCGCCAATGAGCGAATGATAGGTTGCACGCAGCCGCGACGAGTGGCTGCTATGTCTGTTGCGAAGCGTGTTGCCGAAGAAGTCGGCTGTCAGCTGGCCCAGGAGGTTGGCTACACCATTCGTTTCGAAGATTGTACCAGTCCAGCAACCCGTATCAAGTACATGACTGATGGTATGCTGGAGCGTGAAATCTTACTTGATCCTGACTTGCAGCGATATCAGGTCATCATGCTGGATGAGGCTCACGAAAGAACTATTGCCACCGATGTTCTCTTCGCGCTCTTGAAAAAGACAGTGAAACAACGACCTGACCTTAAAATCATTGTTACATCAGCTACCTTGGATGCCGACAAATTCTCTGCATATTTTAACGAATGTCCTATCTTTACTATACCTGGACGTACTTTCCCTGTGGAAATCCTCTATAGCAGGGAACCTGAATCCGATTATCTTGACGCTGCTTTGGGGACTGTCATGCAAATCCACCTTACAGAGCCCCCTGGAGATATCTTGGTTTTCCTTACAGGTTCAGAAGAAATCGACACCGCGGCCGAAATCTTATACGAACGAATGAAGGCTCTAGGGCCAGGTGTTCCCGAATTGATCATTCTACCGGTGTATTCAGCACTGCCCAGTGAGATGCAGAGTAGAATCTTCGATCCTGCACCTCCCGGTAGTAGAAAAGTCGTTATCGCCACCAATATCGCTGAAACTTCTATCACTATCGACCACATTTACTATGTTGTAGACCCCGGTTTCGTGAAGCAGAACGCCTACGACCCTAAGCTTGGAATGGACTCCTTGGTTGTTACACCTATTTCACAAGCGCAGGCAAATCAACGAGCTGGGCGTGCCGGAAGGACTGGTCCTGGCAAGTGTTTTAGGTTGTATACAGAAGCTGCATTTCAATCTGAAATGCTTCCGACAACTATACCGGAAATTCAACGTCAGAATCTGGCAACTACGATTCTCATGCTGAAGGCTATGGGTATAAACGATCTTCTCCATTTCGACTTCATGGATCCGCCACCTACTAATACTATGTTAACTGCCTTGGAAGAATTATATGCTCTCTCGGCCCTTGATGACGAGGGCCTGCTAACTCGTCTTGGCCGAAAAATGGCCGACTTCCCAATGGAACCTGCTCTAGCCAAGGTTCTAATCGGTGCGGTTGATGCGGGCTGTTCTGAAGAGATGCTTAGTATTATTGCGATGTTGAACCTTCAAAACATCTTCTACCGACCAAAGGAGAAGCAGACGCAAGCTGATCAGAAGAAAGCTAAGTTTCACGATCCGCATGGAGATCACCTCACTCTCCTCAATGTTTATAACGCTTGGAAGAACAGCGGTTACTCGGCGCCTTGGTGTTTTGAAAATTTCATTCAAGCACGTTCGATGAAGCGCGCGAAAGATGTTCGCGACCAACTCGTCAAGATTATGCAGCGCTATCGCCATCCTGTTACATCATGCGGCCGTGATACCCAGAAAGTCAGACAAGCTCTTTGCTCGGGTTTCTTCCGCAACTCAGCGAGAAAGGACCCGCAAGAGGGATACAAAACATTAGTTGAAGGCACGCCAGTCTATCTTCATCCCAGTTCAGCACTATTCGGAAAACAGGCCGAGTGGGTGATCTACCACACGCTGGTACTCACCACTAAAGAGTACATGCACTGCACGACCAGCATCGAACCAAAATGGCTCGTGTCAGCTGCCCCAACGGTCTTCAAGGTTGCGCCCACCGATAAGTTGAGCAAGCGCAAGAAGGCGGAGAGGATACAGCCGCTGTATAACAAGTACGCTGCAGAGGACGACTGGCGCTTAAGCGCCCAGCGCAAGGTTGGACGATCGGGTGGCGGTGGTGGTACTTGGGGTTAAAAATAGAGAGGCTCAGTGCATTATAGGTGCTTACCTAGGTACCTATTGAGAGAAGTGAGTAACCAGTCTGTAGGGCGGATTTGATCGTGCGCGTGGCTTTAGATACATGTTGATATCCGAATATTTTAGCACCTAGTAGGGCGCTTAGGGCAGCTTCAGTGCGTTCATCGCGCGATGCATTAACACTCAGGCCGTGTTTTAACGGTGCTTAACGCTAAGAAGTAAGCAGATATTATCAGAATATTACAACCATTCATAACTTATTCTTCAGACATTCCACGAACTCAAGTAGAACTTTGTTTCGTACATTACTAATACACTGTCTGTGTACATCTCACTTAATCATTTATTTATAATTTGACTCCTAAGCAGGCTTTAAAATAGTTGGCGCTTTATGTATGTTATTACAGTCGAGATACCCTATTGACCTCAGTTCCAAGCCATTATAACCTAGCACGTAGCAACACCTACCTAGAAACCTAGGTATTCACCGCGCTTGACTTAGAAGGAAGCTTCTTATGTCTTTAACTACCTATGCAACGACGTTCTAAGGCTAGAAACGATGACTCGACTTGTGAGTTTACTAGAATTCACATGGATTCGCTTGTCGGCCATGGCGACGTACCTCCCATCGACGTTCACGAAGGACAAAAAGCCCGCAGGCACAGGCTCCTCACTAAAGCTCGAGTTACCCCAAACATGTTTCCTTACAGCGTCCTTACCCCCTGCCAATTCTCATTTCAACTCTTGTATCTAGCTATCTCTCAACTATCCCTAGTCACGCGAGTATAACTCGACAAATTCGCATGTGATCGGTCCTACTAGAGGGATACAATAGTTCCTCTACAATCAAAAAGGACGATAATAACAATCTCAAATCTTTCGATAGTAATAAGGACGTCCGGCCCGTCGATGTCTCGGCACCGGACTCAGCACTTTACGATTCCGCGAGAGTGGAAAACAATCGAGTTCATATAGAATACGGGGTCACTGGTAAATTAACGTGCGGGCTGCAGGCGTCCGCATACGAACGCACGAACGCACACATACCTACAGCTAAGCTAAGCTAAGCAATTTTCGAGTAACGCACGCTGACGTTGTTGTATGTCGGCACCTGGACGCCCGTCATATATATAAATGTGTGGTATATAGTGTATATAGTGCCTTTATATTGTAAGCACAGGTAGATTATATATATTAGACCCGAGCTCGTGCGAGGATTGGGGAAGTGTGCCGGACAACGACATTCTTTTCATTTCGAAAGGGAGGAGGAATAATGTATTGGCGGTAGTAGGGAGGGTATGGATATAGATTACTTACCTACCGTGCGTATGTAAGGGTTAACGTTCCATCGAACCAACTAACAAATATAGCATATTACCATGACAATGAAGCTGGTTGTTCAGTCCCAATCCGGCGATACGGCCACGGCGTTTCATTTAGAGCGACGGGCTACCGAAGAAAGACATGCCGCGGCGATAGTGATGGTGGTGGGTGGTGATTGACTCAGTAACGGTAACCCGTGGTCGCGAGTGATATGGAGAATGGGTAATGGGTAATGAATGAATGGCAATGGAATGCGGGTGGGGTTGAAGTTGGTTCGTTGTCTTAGGTTAGCTCGTCGTGGTCGTGGTTGTTCGGTCGGCTGTCGCGCATATCATACGCTGCTGCTACCTACGACATACGACACACATACATTAGCTGGCTACATTAGCTACACTACACCACCCAAGACCAAGACACACTACCCAGAACTACCCGAGCAACTAAGAACTACCTACATTACATATGCAGTAGTATGTATGCAGGCACGGGACTTGCGATATTAGAACGTGGAGAACATTCAGTGGAAATCTTCCACTTCCAATCTCCATTGTCCATTTTCTATTTCCCATCTCCTATCTCCTTTGGCGCGAAATAAATAAATAAAAATAGGAGACAGGGAATTAGAGTAAGGGGCGTCTGTCTGTTCGTTCGTTTGTTGGGAATTAGAGAAGCATAGCCATTCTATTTTACCCTTTAAAAAATACCATATTTCGTACGTGCATGCAAAATAAAACCGCCTCCTTACCCAATTTTTCCCGAAATACAGGAATAAATTACTGTTGATCTTTTAAAGCCCTTCAAACTCCGCCTACTGTAGGGGGGAGAGGGGTCCTGTTACCCTGTCTGCCCCCCCAAAAAACCTGCCAACGAGGTGTTTTTCTTTTTCTTGGCTATAGGTAAATGACGTCGATCCCTTCACTTCAACCGGTAGAAAACAAATTCCAAGAATGATGACGATCACCATTGCCCTTGGGGACCACGGGACAACCGTAATCGACCAAAATAGGCAAACATTACCTTAATCTAAGAACCACGTACCAGCAACAGCCTGCATCGTTGCAGCCCTGTCTCTAAGGAGGAAATGACTATCGCCGGGGCTAAACCTGTCACTGCCTGCATTTACAACATTTACTGCAGCACCTTGAGATCGGTATTTGGGATCTTGGGGTAACGAATATCTTTACTTTATTGATTACTACTATGAAAGCACCCTATTTGATACTGCGGTGCGCAGGTGACTAATGAATGGTATCCAATATCCCGTGCCAATTATCCTGAACGCCAATTCGCCTATAACCAAAACCATGAAGCGGTGTGATCAAGCTACTGCTGCCGCCGCCACCAGAACGTCCAGGGCAGAGCTTTGTGTGCCTGCTGTTGCGTTCGTGTAGGGTCCTTCCCAGGTGCCGCCAAGTTGGTTCTGGGCGTTGCGGTTCTTGGCCCAGATCGTATCCGCGTTCGTCAGAAGGAAGTTCTTGATAGGGTCTAGAGGAGCTGCTTTTTGCAAGTAGTGTAGGTTGCGCATGAAGATCCCCTTGAACTGCGAACCATCGCTTCCACAGTTTGGCTCACAGCCCTCGTAAAGAATACCATCCTTGGATAGCTTGGTGATCGCAGCCGAAGCAATGGTCTGAGCCTCGGTAAGCAGTGACTTGTCACCCGTGGCTTGGGAGAGCTCCACTAATCCGCCCAGAATGACTCCCTGGTTGTAAGTCCAGGTCTGCATGCCGTTGTTTTTGCAATCGTCAGTGAGACCGTCATTGATTAGGTTATCCTTGTTGATCAGACCGCTGTTCTTGAACCAGTTCCATTGGGCTTTGGCCGTATCCAAGAAGTAATCCTTTCGCGAGGGAATCCGGTTTGCGAGCGAGGCTGCGACGCTAAGATAGAGCTCGTTTGCGATAGCATTGGTGTATGGCGTAACCTTGCTCCAGAAAATTCCACCACATGTGGAGTTGCCCTTTTTCATATCCTCGAAAATATCGACGGCGGCTTGGAGGTACTGTTGATCCCCAATGCCCTTGACACCAACATCGTGGCTGTGGATCATGGCTAAGGCCCACCAACCTTCGTCATCGTAATAATCGTTGAGGAAGTTATCGAATCCCCTCTTAACAATTTCTGATCTTTTCGTTTTCGAAACTCTGACGTATGATGAAACAGGAAGTCCTTGAGCCGACAATATCTTGGTTGCTTGCACTGGCGTCTTCTGTGCTTGGTCATACTGTGGCGCATTCGATATTAGCACTGTAATGTTTTTTTTCCTACATGCGCGCATAATCCTAGGGGCGTATTCTCTGAATCCCATTGTCCAATTTGGGGATTCGCTAGTCCTCAACAAATCTTTGGGCAATATTACAAACGTCTTAATGGAGGGTAGGAAAGGTAACAGTCAAATTTCGGGTTTACTCACGGTGTTTTGGATGATCTCCGGGATCATTAGGCTGTCAGAAGCGGATGGGTCCAAAAGCGCAAAATCGGCCAACACTGTTAAACAGTTGGCGCTATTCCACCAGCCAGTGGTGTCCCAGAGACCAGTCTCGCGATTGTACCATTGTTGAAGAGTATTGAGCGCGTCGACTGTGTGAGAAGCGTATGTCGCAGAGTCTGCGCGACTGGTAATATGACTAGACATTAAGAAAACAGCCCTGGAGGCCAGGGAGCCAATGACGGAAGAGGAAACCATGGCGAACACAGAACTGTAAGGGGTAGAGAATAGAAACAGAACAGGATATTTTCCGTTGGTAAACAGAAGTTTTCCAGAAACTTACTGGTGACGGGCAAGGGGGAAATATATAAAAATATAAAATAGAAGAGAAGAAAAACGAATTGCCACCTGATTCAGTGGAATGTTGGTAGGTTGGCCATCCACTCGATCTCAATGACAGTATATTAAGGGAGATGAACGAGGATGGAGTACCTTGTCCCAAAACAGACTGCAGCGGGCACACTACGGCGGACTCACATGAGCCCGCCACAGATGGATTCAAGCAAGTACATTACCAAAAGAGTTATAACACAACTTTCCAGACATGGGTCGTCTCGCGACCCGTGGATCCTGTAGATCAGGTTGACTGGCAGTAGCGTGTGCGTCTGTGTGTGTAATAGAGTGTATGCGTGTGTAAGTGAGTGTGTAAGGCTGGTGCTGGTAAAACTAGGACTAGGACCAGGACCAAGCGAGAATTACAGTGAGTGAGTGGACTTGGCTGCTTGGATGGGATGAAGATGGGCGACTGTGCGAGCCGAGCCAGCGGGCTTCAAGTTTCCCTGGACCCTCGATCAGAGCAGATCGCGGCACTTGATGATTGGCGACGGGCTGGCCACGGTAGAGATTAACAATCGAGGAAAGGGATGAACAGGCTGGGCTAAAAATGCCGGGTTAAACTGATGCCAAAGGAATTAAGATCTCCGATAGGGTTGTGGTGTGTTTCAGAACAGGGCATGATTCTCATGCTGGACCCGCGTTGCATCAGGAAATCTTTAGGCGGAGCTTTGTCAACAGCGCTGCATGTGTCGGAGTACACACACACGATAATAAATCCCGGGATCCGTAGCCTGTTCTGCGCGTTCCACTTGGTTCTAGCTTAGATCTTGCCGAGCTCTGCTTCGAGAAGATCATCTTTGACAAATCCATTTTCGAAGAATACCATGCGCGATCACAAGAATGCTGCAAGTAACCCCGTGGTCAGGTAGCTCGACAGACCGCCTTAACCGCCCTACCAGAATCCTGACGAGTTGGTTGACGGGATTGTTGCAATTGTTCCCAAAAAAAAGTTGTTGAGTAAGGGAAGGAAAAAGATTAGTGGCACGTCCCGCCGGCGTCAGATGAAACAAGCTGCGTTTATTAAGGTACCAATCTAATGTACCTGAGTTATGCTAGATAAGGACCTGTTACTACCTGGAGATAAGAAGGATAAGAAGGATAAGGGGGAATAACCTTTATCCAGTATTCTAGGCTTTCTGGTAGCAGGTACATAAACTAGTACATAAGCTAGCGTTGCGACGTAGGAAACCTTCCCTTTTCAGGCCTTGCACTGCCGCTGTATAGTGCTATATAGTGCAATTAGCGTTGTGCATGTAGCGCATGCAGTGCAGAAACTATTCAATTGTATGTACCCACAGTAGCACACTCGAGTAACACGATACAATAGTCATTGTACCTAATGCACAACATTGAATAGTATGGGCAAGTGCTCTAGGGCTAGCTCAAAAGAAAGTTAGCGCTATTCACGGGTGTGACATGTGCGATAGCGGGTCGGGTATTACCTAAACTCCATATTATGATTCTCATTTAAGTTTGCTGTTGCTTCCGGGTCTCCGCACCCGCTTCCCGTCTAACTACACTCCGAGCCACATGCTTTCCTGTAGCTTCCTGTACGATGACGAAGGTCGTGATAATGATGCGTATATACGTATATGAACGTATGTGCGTGCGCTTTGCGACAGCATGCACTATGCAAGCGCATACATAGCGAGTCATGAGTTCTGATTAAATCCTAAATTGTAACCATCTCCGGTCGTCCTTTTTTCAAATTTTTTTCATGTCCGAGCAATAAGGCCGTATGCCTGTCGAAAGGGCACCCAACTGATTAAACACTATACGGATCCAGCTGACTGGAAATGAGCCGACCATGGCGGGACGACATGGAGGAATATGGTTACACTCCGCAAGAACTAGTTGATATCATCTGAACCACGATGCTTGGCGTAACCTATGAAGTTCTCTCTCTGTGGATCACCTGTCACTGAGAATCAGTCGCACCAAACGATCCCAAGTGATCGACAGACACATCTTTCAGCTCTTCTCAGCGGGGCCCCGTTGGGAATCTCACCTCGTCGTTGCAACTCATTGTCACTTGGTAGTTTTCAACTTACACACAAGTCTTCATCAATAGAAGCCTTGTCAACTTTAAGACGATTTCTATCTACGTGACTCAGTGGGGAATTCATCTCATCTTTTTCTACTACCAGCTCTTTCGCTTGGTCTTTTACCGAATACCGAATGCCCTTGACATCTCCCCAATTCAATTCTCCGCAGTTATATGCCGTTAAAAGAGCCTCTATCATTTTAATATTAGACCTCACCCCACAAACTCCCCCGCATCCACGTCTCCCCTAGTCTAGTGGGCGGAAGAATTGCCTGAAGATGGAGTAGGAGCATCTCCAACCGCTATGGCTTATTCACTAGCCTGGGAGATTCGCTTTAAGACAATTCCGAAGATCGACAATATAAACAAGCTGACTTATTAAAGATTGTTTACAAGGTAGGCTAATATGCTTCCTGTATCACGCGTCCAAATCTTGCAGTTGAGTCAAGATGTTGTCCAGGGCTATCTCTAACGCATGTCTCATTTTCCTATCTTTCTCTAGGTGTGCTTACGCGAAAGTGGTTGCAAGTGAGAATGGTACCCAGCTTATTATTCAGAATGACCGGTTGTACACACGTGTCGACAAGGCCTCTGGGGCGATGGATGCTGTGGTGTTGGATGGCCAAAACCTCTTGGGCACACGATCAGGATCTACCGGCATATTCAATTTAGATTGTTATTGGTAAGTAACGCCATGCAACTTGTTGTAAAGTAACGTAACGTGCTAAGCCACGGTGAAGCACCCCGAAAGGTTTTTGGACACCGGGATCGACCCAGCCAACTTACGAGTTGTATTCCGGGACGGATACCACCGGAACAAGCTTTGCTGGCATCCGAATGTCCGACACTTACACCCCTACCGGCCAGGTTCTCGAGCAGTATTGGTTCCTCAGAGATGGGGAAACTGGTCTGCATGTGTTCTCACGTATCGCGTACTACAACGAGACTACCCCATTCCTGCGCAACCTCCAAGAGTTCCGGACTTTATTCCGACCCAACTCGGACATATGGACACACCTTGCAACTAATGGCGTACAATATGCGCCGCTGCCCGGTAAAGAGGCCAAGAAGAACGAAGTTGTGGTACAAGGTGAGTGATTATTGAAATCTACGTCGGACACTTCCATCAGCCATAGGCTCGGGAGAAAAAATGTTTCGGGAACTCCGAGACAGAGCTTATCGGCCTTTATTTCACGCGGAGTTGCCCTACTCGGAAAATACTGACAAGCGTTGTAGATGCTACTTGGTACATGGGCAACACGCCCGACGACCCCTATGTCCAACAGGAGGCCGACTACTTCACCAAGTACACATTCCAGGATACATGGAGAAACCACGATGCCCATGGGATGTAAGTCGAAGTTCTGCTGAGTAAATAAGTTAGGTCCTAACATGATCCACTAGGTACGCCGATGGATCTCAAATAGCGGATAATTCAACATTTGGGGCTGTATGTACCACTACTGATTCCTTAGATGCTTCGCTAGTTTTGGCCGGAGTTCAAAAATGATTGCTGTGATCTAACTTTTCCGGCCGTAGTGGATGGTCATGAATACGAAAGAGACCTATTTCGGCGGCCCATTGCATTCCGATCTTATCGTCGATGGAATTGTCTATGATTACATGGGTAAGTGGTGATCAACCCTTACAGGAACGGCCAGGTAGCTAATCTCAATTTTAGTCTCGAACCACCATGGAGATCAGACGGTAAATTAAAATTCACTATCTAAGTCTTTAGAAATGCTGACGATGTCCAAGCCAAATATCACCAATGGATTTGACCGCACATTCGGACCAGTGGGTGAAATCCATCATAATCACATTAAAACTCCTCACTAACCAAACTAGCAATTCTTCTATTTTAATCACTTTCCTGCCGGAACTGATCTCCAGGTTCTCCGAGAGGATGCCGTACAATTTGCAAATCCGGAATGGAACGTCGAGTTCTACGATTCTATCGCAAAATACGTGCCCAACTATGTTACTAGCGAACAGCGAAGTACGTGGAAGCTGCAGGTAGATCTACCTAAGAATGCCAAAAAGCCCATTGCTGTTCTATCGCAAAATGGCGTGGATTTCCAAGATAACGTGTTCGACACCAAAGCTTACCAATACTGGGTTGAAATCGATGAGAGTGGATACGCTAGTATTCCACGGGTAAAAGAGGGCACTTATCGTCTCACCATCTATGCTGACGGAATATTTGGCCAGTACATCCAGGATGATGTTGAAGTGAGTACCGGAAAGGTAGAAACGACACAAGTGAAGTGGGTCGAGGAAAGCCAAGGAGATGAGATCTTCCGTATAGGCACTCCCGACAAAAGTAGCGGTGAATATAGACACGGCTATGAAGTTGACCCGACGCATCCACGTCATCCTGAACAGTATAGGATATACTGGGCTGTGTACGACTTCCCCGACGAGTTCCCCGATGGTGTCACATTCAAAGTTGGCGAGAGTGATGTCGGAAAGGACTTGAACTACGTCCACTGGAGCACATTCGGGGGCTACGCCAACTACCTCCGCCCCGAGGCCTATTATGGTGGCGGGAATGTTAATAACTGGACTATCATCTTCGATTTAGAAAAATCGCAATTCTATCAGAAGCAACAGGCCACCTTTACCGTTCAACTAGCTGGAGCCAAGAACGCCGCGGGCAACACGGATGTCTTCAATGCATCCGAGCCCCACGCGAACCTCGCATACACGGTCAATGTCAACGGGAAAGACCTTGAGCCATGGATCATTCCGTAAGTATACTCCCAGGCGTTGAATTCGTATTTCCAGATATGGCTGACGGTCGAGTAGGTGGTACCAGAGCAGCTCATGTGCAGTGCGATCCGCAGTAATCTGCTATAACATCGCCAACAAATTTGTCTTCGACCCGTCACTACTCAAAGAGGGTGAGAATAAAATTGTTCTCAGCTTACCGTTCAACGCGACCGACTACGAAAGCGCGGTGTTACCTGGATCCGTCTATGTCCAATATGACGCATTAAGGCTCGAGGTCAGCTCAGCGAAGAGATGTGGTCGCAAGAGAGCCACGTAAAATATACTAATTAAAGCTTTCATAACAAAAATTAAGTTAATAGCCTACCAGTATTTAATCGAAAGTACCTTATATTCTCACTACCTACCAGTGTACATGCTATTAAGACCCTTTTTGCTGTAAGTACAGTGCCCTGAATGGTTAAGTGAGAATAACTCACTCGTATCTTCGTAAAGTATACCAAGAAGATACTTTGGGCTACAAATCACTTTTAAATCTATGGCATGGACCACGAATACGCAATAATGTGGGTGTCAGCACGAGAATGTCGTTAAACCATTGATACACGCAGAAAAAAAGGGGGATTCTTCCCATCGTCATACCGACTAAGCAATTCAGTCACATCTCTGAACTTGCAAAAGATACATCTCGGGTAAGATAATAACTTATTAACTACTTCTAGCAGTGAGACGGGTTCTCAAGGCCAAAATCATATTATCACCATTGCTGATCCCATTCAGACTGGTGCGGAAAATCTATATAGATGCCCCCTAAACCCCTAAAGACTTTGGGTGGGTGTGTATATTGACTTGCAGCTCGTAAAGATCGGACCGTCATCATGGAAATTCAGGAACGGCTAGATTGGTTCCATTTGTTCGGTCCTGCCGCTACGACCCGGTAATTCCCAACCGCTGTGCTGATGGACCGGGTTACCGGTCCACCCCACGCTGTACAAATCCACCTTATTGGAGTGTGCACAATAATCAAGGGAGAATGGGGAAGTCCCGTATGGTTGGAACCTCCATGTTGGAAGGTGGGGGGACTGAACTGGAGGGTATCGTCTGGGTTCACGTGGAGGATTGCACATCTTGCATATCCAATAGACATCTAACGTGAGATGTAAAGGGCTGAAACGGGTCAAAGATAGATTAAGGTAAGTTTTCAATGTATCTCCTTATTCGCCAGTGATGAAAATGCTTATATTAACTACTCCCTTACATATCCCTTATGTACGTATCTCACTAGTCGATACACGTTCGTATGGGTCTCGCCAATGCCAGAAGGCCCAAAGTTGAATGCAATACGATGACATCTCTATAGGATCGAGAACAGAATTATCTATCGTAAATAGATCGGGTTACGCAAAATCTCAAGCGAGTCAACTATAGTTACTACCCCCCTTAACTGATCACGTCTATTACCACCACCCCCTATTAATTCAGCCCAACGTCTGGAAATTGGCTCAATGGAACAATTCGTGTGGCCGAGTGGCCCGTATAATCATAAAACTAACCAATTACACGAAATTAATGTCTATAATATCGCATTATTTGACAAGTTACGATATTTTCCAGCACCAACAGACCCATGTCGTCACCTTGGAATAGCCAATAAGAATCTAGCCAAGAATTAGCATATAGAATCTATGGGAAATGCTATATACTTATTTTTATTTTGCTGACTATGTTGATTAGGTTTCAAAAGGTTTTGCCAAGTAGTCCCGTAGAACAAAGACGATGACTATTTGACATCATAACATCAACAACCAACAATTGCACAATTCGAGAGGACAAAGGACATTAATAGAAATGAAGACGCACACTCTACAACATAAATCGTACTAAATGAGGGCCTATTGTCGAAATCAGATATGCTGCATGCCTCGCTAAACCACTGAAGTATCTAGCATTTAGTCTACCCCTAAACTACACATACACGTGCAATTTTCTCATCAGCGAATGCCTCCTACCAAGACACCTTATAATGTACATATAAATTTCGAGCAATTCTGATAAATATGGCGTAGTCTCCGCCCACGTATTATGTTGCATCGAAGAAACGCAGCTCCGTTTCGGACCGCTGATCACCGTCATTAGTTGGTATCGGTTCGCGGTTGCTCACGGGCTCGGCGCTTTTTCGCGCAACCCGATCCCATCCCCTTTCCATCTTAGATGGGGCTACCAACAGGATTTCGTAGCCTAGCCCCGCCGCATGCAAGCATCGAGCCGACTAACGGATCAGATTTCGTGATTATAAATAATAAAAAGGCTTTTATATGAGGCTCTGCACTCCCCGCATGTCATCGATGAAACTATACGAACGTCTTGTCTAACTTCAGACTTATGAGTCGCTACGTAGCTCGACAACTCACCGCATAATTAGAAAGGTCATATTACTTAATAATACTTAGAATAACTGGGTACGTCATCAAGACACTATTTGGAAGATATTGTATGCTAATTCAGCTTAGTGTTTATTCATACGAAGGTATTTTAACTAGAGAGGAATCTAGTTGGTCTAAAATAGAGGAACTTAACCAAGAACCAAAGCTCTAATACTTAAACCACCACCTATCAACACCCGAATCGCAAAAATGGCCCCAAAGAAGATGAAGATTACAGATGTAAGTCCCCGCTAGAATGAGAACTTGCATTCCATATATACTCATAATTACAAAGTTATACATTTACCCCATCAAGTCTCTATGCCCGCTCTCCGTGCGCAAAACGCGGCTTCGTCGGGAGGGATTACAGTATGACCGTCGCTTCATGTTGCTCAAGGTCCTTCCTGATGGGGGGTACAAGAACATCCAGACAGTCTACTTCCCCGAGTGCACCCTATTTGACCAGACCATTCAAGGTGACGGAGAAGGCGGCCTTGATGTTGTCGTCACCTACCGTATCCCAGAGAAACCGCTAGTTAACCCGCCGCCCCCAGAGCAGAGTACTGCACGTATGTGTTACCCTTTACTGATTCTGCCTAACATATTTGGTATTCCCGTTTCAGATCCGAGTCACTCATGAATCTTCCCTGAAGGAGTAATCACTAAAATCGCTAATACCCACATAGTGCGCGTACCCCTCAACCCCACCTTCGACGGCCTCGACACCGTTGATATCGAGCTATTCGGTAGCCCCACGTTCGCGTACCGCATGGGCGACTCATATGATGCCTGGTTCTCATCGTGTCTAGGGTATCCCGCCGTACTCGTATACATCGGCGAGAATCGACGCCCAGTACTAGCACACTCACCACCTACACCCGCGCCTCTATCACAGAGCAACTCCTGGCTCTCGTCCATCACATCATACATACCATACTGGTCGCGGGCCGCCCAACCAGATGCCAAAGAAACCAATGATGGCGGTCTCGCCTTCAACGAAGCCGCGCCCTTCCTCGTAACATCCAAAGCCTCACTGCGCGAGGTCAGCACCCGCCTCCCTTCAGATCAACCCATGAACATGATAAAATTCCGACCGAACATTGTCGTAGACGAAGTTTCCGACGACGACACCAATGACAACGATAGCGACTACTACAGCATCGACGAAGAACCATCAGAAGAACAAGGCGAAGCAAAAGGGGAAGAAAACGCCCTCAAAGCCTACGATGAAGACCACTGGGCCGAACTGCGCATCCGGCGACGCCACCGCCTAGCTCTAACTGCAAACTGCGCGCGCTGCGCCTCCATCAACATCGACTACAGCACGGGCCGGCCCGGTACCAACGAGTCGGGCTCCGTGCTAAAGAAACTGATGAAAGACCGTCGCGTGGACACGGGAAACAAATGGTCGCCTATTTTCGGGCGGTACGCTTTCCTGCTCCCCCCTACTTCCCCGCCGCCAGAGCATAGTGGGGATGAAGGGGAAGATGGAGATGGGGAGGACTGGGTAGCTGACGTCGCTGTGGGGGACGAAGTCGAGGTTACGAAACGCAACACCGAGCGAGACGTATGGGCGTGGCCGAAATGAGTCCGTCCGTCTGTCTGTCGTCCGCTTGCTTGTCTGTCCATCTGCCCACTTTCCTCCATATTCCGCCGTCATAAGGCCGCGGGCGCGCGATCGCGCATGGAGATTTCGAAACCCCCATCTAGCGGTGAGCACATATCGCAAGCATGAATTAGCAAGCTTGGCTTGTCTTATGTGTACGCACGACCGACCGACCGAGAAAAATTCTTCGAATGGCGCCAACAATGCCTCACTATCGTCGCCAAGAAGAAACGAGTAACAAGTACAAGAAACAACAAGCACCTGGGTCCTTAATCAAGCAAAGAAAGCTACATTCGGACGCTTCGGACAGAATACTAGTGCCACCTGTCACTCGGATAGCAGGGCAGGGCTTACGTACGATGGTACCGTCGGATCGCGATCGAGTTACATCCGGCCGGCCCAAACATTGTCTCGGGCAAGATAGCCCGTTGGGATAGATCCCCGGAGCGACTAGCGAAAACCAAAAAACCGAGGTGAGGTGAGATAAGATGATGCGAGGCGAGACGAGGCGAGGAATCAAAGCACTCAAGAGAAATTAAAAAAAAAAAAAAAAGGGGGGGTGGTATGTATGTAGTATTATTAGATGGGGGTTTTAGTCGCACGTTGTATATATTGGGAAATAGAACTACATGGTGGCTAGCTGGCTCCTCGCAGGGGAGCCACAAATGAGAAATACCAGGTTTAATGAAGAATCGTATGTACGTCATGCATGCATATATCATGATGGTGGCATGGGAATGGGTAAGGTACACACCTACTTTGGGTATGGAAGGACGACAATTTCCCATATCTTGGCCCATCAGGGCTGGGGACGGGCTGTGCTCCCGCAACGTCGGCTGCCGTGTACAAACGACATGTGAACGCGGCCCTCCACAACAGCCCAATGGATGCTCCCCGACGTTCCAGAAGCCGACGGGACCTTGCAGAAGTGCCGCGTGTGCGAAAACGCGTGTCTCCACGTTGCACAGCGTTTGTGGGTAGCCCTGCCTAACCTCAGCTTCCCCCGTTGGGCCGCACGCAGCAGCCTCAACTTTGACTTCATCCTAGCCTGACCTGACCGACCATTTCCAACCATCGATCACAGAATCAAACGCCTAGCTGAGTGAATGAATACCTATTGCAACGTGGCATTAAGTCTTCGGTGTTTTGGGCACATCTCTGAAACCAACCAAACATTTTTTTTCTATTTGGGAGTAATAAACATGATTGAGGCATTGATTGTACTTGCGTACTGGTTTTCTTTCTCGCAATAATTTCCTTTTTTGTTTTCCCTCCCCGCGCCGGAAAAAAAGCACCTCCTAACAAGGGGAGATGGAATAAGAGACCAAACAAGGTAGTAGTGGGCTCATTCCTATACTGTACTGTCATGAGGGACGTTCCTTGCACTTACCGTGTCCTCATTTTGGGTGAGATGAAAACAGTGAAACCAGATCCATTGTAAACACAAGACAACCTTCGCCAGGGCCCCCAAAAATCCTGCGCTCATCAAGAGCTTTTTTCTCTTTCGCCTCGTGTATTTGTCAATCAGCTTGCCTCGTTGTACATTCCGGGGAAAAAAGGAAAAAACAATTCTATGAGCTGAAGACGCCCCTCCAAAACTGGCAATGCATTGTCATTGCACGCCCCAGAACTCCGAGAAGGATCCGTACCTAGGTACATAGAAACGGGAAAAAATAGGCGACTTCGATGCTCCAGTGGGTGGGCAGCTGGATTCTCTCGCGCGCAAATACATTGTCTATTGGGGTACATGAAGAAAATCGTAATCATAAAAGTCGCCAAACAGGGTTGAGAAGTACCGCGTACAGCCTGTGACAACGGTGTAACATCATGTCGGAAAGTGATCTATCTCATCGGGATCTGAATAGATTGGACCGGGATGCATTTGTGGCTCGTCGAGTGGCTGAAGGAGCAGGGAAATGGAATGTGAAAATGCCATTGGAAAGACAACGGTCCAGACCAATAAGACAATGTTATGGCTGCGTGGCCACGACCTGCAGCATCTTAGCGCTGTCGACCAGGGGGACCCCCGCGCCCAACTTCCGGATTATCGATGGACAATTGCGTGTTTCGAGAAACTTTTTTTTTCTGTCGGGGGGTCGAAAATTTATTTAATTTTTTGTTTTTCCGTGTCGTAAATCCTGAACCGTAACACCGGATGAAAAGGATCCCTCCAATCGAAATAGGTGAAGCTTGGCACCGGCAGAGCCGATACTATGGATTTAGGACTGAAGTGGACATCTTGTCAGCTCCTTGCTCATCTTCTGTCAGATTTTTTTTTCCATATAAGATGATGACATATGAGACGTGACAGATAGAGTTACCCTCGCCTTACCTTAAACGAATGGCCCAAATAGCAACAGCGCAGCCCCGGTCCGGGTCCCCCGGTGGCTAGACATTGTGAACGCAAGCTCGGCACGTGTGGATCTTGCAGTATCTACACTCAAAAATCCACCAGTGCGGTCCAGAGTGGCACAAGTTGCAAGTCCATTGGATGAGTGTGCTGTCTGACTTGAGCATCTTGAAGGAGTGTGCGCAATTGTTTCCTACAGCCATGGTGAAAGTTCTAATCAAGGATGTACTTTTAAAAAGGCCTTTTGGGTACCGAGATGACAGGGTGCCAGACTACTGCCAGTGGTGGTGGAAGATTGCTTAGTCTGTCCTAGATACGAGTCAGCCATACATCCAGCGAATAGGCCATTGAGTCGTGGAGCACTTACTTAGAGGATCAAGGAAGGAATGAGTTGACTGGCAGAGAGCACTATGATGTGAGTGTTGTTGGATATATCTCTTGAAGTGTGTGGCCCGTAGAGAAATAAGGTAAGAGGATGTGAAAGAAGAAGAAAGTCGAGAGAGGAAAGCTCGAGATATAGTGAGAAGGTAGGTCCTTTTAAATAATCCTTAGGTTACAGGTCGATGAGCGGTGACCCTGAGGTCCAACAAAACCACTGGGTATCAAGGTTGTCTTTGATGTTGTTTGCCAAATTGTGGGCTTGGAAACGGGAGGAAGACCTGTTAAGAACAGGATATCTGTTTGTAGTGCAGGGCTGGTGAGGAAGTTCTGGTAGAGGTAGCCGAGGCGAGACGGGAGACCGTTTTGTAGCAGAAGTGAAAACGGAACAATGAGCGGTGGAAAACTGGGAAGGGGGAAGAAAAAAAAAAGTGATGTGTAACTATTCATTCGCCAGGACGTCGTTACAAGAGCAAAGTGTACGAGGGAGAGCCTCAAGTATGTAGGTAGTAGTATGTGCTTAAGTTAACCCTTAACCCTGGACGACCTATGACGATGGTCGAAATGGTCGGCACTGCTCCCGCCAGGTCCATACTAGGAAATTCGGCATGGGGAACACTGCCAAAGCGAGGTAACGGGTATTAGTTAGGGCAGTCAGGGTAGTTTGGGTAGTTGGGAATGGAAACGGGACTTGATCTGGCTTTGAGGTGATTGACATGAAGGAGTTTGAGTGGAACTCTACTGGCATGGTCGTCCGAGATTTTTCTATGACCGGGGATAGAGTTCAAGTAGTGGGTTCTTATTTTATTTTATTTTTTTAAAGGGAAAGAAGCGATTGTTTTTCTGCGCGACAAGGGCCTTTGATGGGGTTTTTGACTTACACCTTCTTCTGTCACTTTCCAATTAACCTTAATACCTAGTTTTTTTTTTTCCTTCCCACTGAGCCACATGTACCTAGGTACTTACCTACTTCTAGGTAGGCGTTCCAGGGCCACCCTACCACCTACCTTACCTTACCTTACATACCTTGTACATATATACCTTCCCTACCTACATCATACCATACGTACATATATGTGTACATGTATACTTGTACATTCGAAAGTAATAATATACTCATACATGTATATAAAACCCGTTCTCTTGGGCAGGTACCCCGTATTGCGTATTTCATGCCTGCTTTAGGTAGGTTAGAGGTAACTGCCTGAACGGGGACCGTGTCAGACTTTTTTTTTTTTTTTTTTTTTTCCAGAGGGTCGGGCTTGAAACTTCCTCTGCAAGTCCAGCGAGCTAAATCGTGGGTAAGGAAGGAAGTACTTTACATTTGTACTCAATTACGGATATGTATGCCTATATGCATATACCTATACTTATTTATGTATAACCAAAGTACATACATATACCTACTTAGACCAGGGCTATTTCAAAAGACTAGGAGGTACATCATAGTGCGTGGTCGCTGGCAACGAACTCCCACACACTTACACATCTACCTAATGAAGGCATACATCATACCTCCTACATCTCATGTACCTATCTCCTCCTCAACATACCTAACATCGACATGTAAGAAAGACTCGGATTATTATTAAAAGATACCTACATTATGTAGGCGTGTACGAAAGAGAAGCCTTAAAATTATTTTTAGTCTAGTCTGGTCTAATAGGAAAATAATTTAAAAAACAAAGCAATAGGATTTCAAAGCGATGGACGAATTAGAAAATAAAAATGAGGGCCTGGGCACTGACATGTGCATGGGGGTATGACACGACATGGAACGACAACGGCCTTCTTGGAGATTATTATGGATTTTCAATCTTCATCAATTAATATCTACTCACCTTTTACCTTTTCTCTTCCTTGTTTTTGACCCTCTTTCTTCATATGGATATTATTGCTATTACTACTACTATGCTGTTGCCTCTTTGGCGTGATGCTGGTTACTGCTTTCGTCTGACTACTTGCAGAACCAAGACCGGTCTGCCGTACGATCATTGATGGAAGTAATATGTTGAACTAATGTACCTTTACATCCGAATGGCTTTTTTCTTTTATATACATCCTTGGGGGTATAAGCTCCCAAGGTCAAGGTCTAGGATTGGACAAGGTAAAGCGTACGGAGGTACACAGAGGATTCCTAGTTGGCGGTACGTTTATCAGTGAGGACCAGTCACAATCTGAAGCTAGCGGACGGCACGTAGACGTAAACGTATTGGCTTTTATCCTTCACCGGTCGGCCCTCGCCGCCTACCCCTACCCTACCTTATCCTACAGAAATTGCCGAATCGGTAACTAGAAAGCTCCTTACCGGTGGCCATGTCTCGCCTTGAGTGTACCTCGCGTAAAAGTGCTCATATATATATCTTTTGAGCCTAGAAACGATGTAGAATCTCAACCAAAGCTTGCATTTCTCTGGTTTCCTGTTTTCGATCGGAGACAATATAGTTCCGCAGGACGTAGTAATAGGGTCGGGGGTGGTTCTCAAGGGAACGGTGGAATACATAATGTGGGAATTGGAAATGGAAAATGGGATATATGGAAACATGTGGTTCAGGAACCATTCGCACGCAGAGGCACAACATTCGAGCAGAGCCGGAGTAGGGTCAAGTCTGGCGCGGTTCGCAATGACCGGCGCGGTTTGCCAAGGACGATTATCCATAAGTTACCACAACAGAATTCCTGAACCGGCGCTGCCAATTATTGGCTGCTCGAGAGAGGCATTTCATCACTCCGTTATAAAATATACCTCTAAACCCACGCAGCGTTGTCCTGCGAACGGGTCCGGGGGTCGCATCGCCCACGGGTATAGATGATAGATGTATCCGCAGGTACAGCATGTTAAGGTCGTCTTCCAAGGCAACATCCCGACGTGCTACATAGAGGCGTATCAGTGCCAGCCATTGTAGATATGTGTGTGTGCGTGCAAGATCTGACTGCGACGTAGAAGTCCATTATACGTGGACATACCCGGCCTGCCGTCTCTGTGACACCTTCGGAGTTACGATGAGTCGGTATTTCAGACTAGGGGTGGGATGCTAGGTATGCTAGGCTAGGGGGGTTTAGGCGGATGAGCATCATCAGCATCATCAGCATCATCGTCATTATCATCATCATCATCATCAGCATCATACAAGCGGGATTTTATTCAAGATGGAAATTTAGTCATAACAAGGCTTGAAGAATCCAGAGGTCTTGGTTTGATGTTATGCGCAAGTTAGGTACGTGTAACACAGAAAACAATAAGACCCTGGGCTTATTTTTATAGCTGACTAAATTAAAAATGACATCCGGTGTGAGATTTCTTACATATTGCGGTGTTTTATTCTGTAAGAGGTAACAAATTTAATGGACCCCACCATCTTCATCCGGGAATGATCATGTGAATATGTATAATGTATAATATACAGCTCACACTTTACACATACATATCCGTATTTGTATATATGTGCTTTAAGTATACGACATCACCATCGCGACCAACTTCCTTTTGACGGAATGAGTAGGTAGCTACCTAGGTACCCACCTCGGTATATGAATTGTCGGTCGACGCATCGTAAGTACTTAAGCGATATAGCGATAAGGTCGATGACTGGCAATTAGACCCTGCTAGGTTGACAAACTGTACGACCGCGGATATCCAAGGCTCTCTGATACATACATACATACATAAACAATGTACCTTTCTGGTAACTAAAGTGAAAGCCGGGAGGGAGCGCGGGGTGATTGACGTCCGTATTCCTCACTATAATCAGGTACCTAGGTAGATTCTTAAAACTCACTAAAATTCACTATCTCCTGCCTAAGGCAGGTACCTACTTGTCAAATATCTGGCTAATGTAGGCAAGTACCGCGCGTGCGCGCATCCGATGTATCGCATACATTAGGTATATTCTACACAACATTATATTTAAGAGACTTATGTAGGTACTTACCAATGTAAGATGCAAGTGCACATAACCTACATACATACATGTACATATGCTACGTACACTTCACCTCAATAATTTAGGTAAGTTAGCTGTATACCCACGCAAGGCACATATAATACACCTGCTTCATTCTTCATACATAATCGCATGTAATACGTGCATATTCTAGGCACGGAAGTAGGTAGGGTAGCATGACGGCGGCTGACGAGCCGCCAGGTGTCAATGATATAAGGTACCTACCGAGGACACGCAATTCTAGGCTGGAACGTCGAGCAGCTAGCAGCTACCTAAAATCCTTCATTTCTTCCTTCCCCTGCGTTTACGTTTACGTTTTTTTCTATTATTCCATTTTTCTTTCTCTTTTCGCATTGGGTACCTTGTGCCTGGCGTAATCTAGATGCAGCACGGCAGCGGCAGGAGCAATAGCAACAGTAACAGCAGCAGTCGGACCCGCGAGGGTACATTACCCGCAACTACTTTCTATTTTGAGCCTCCTGCACGCCTGCTGAATAGCGTGTTTCTCTTTCCCTTATCCCCCTATTTCCCCCTAAACCTTGATTTGTCTAGGTACCTATCGTAGTTTCCTTTCTGTCTAGAGCCCTAAAGCCAAATCAAGGAAGACGTTTAGCCGAGCTGGTTAGCCCACTGCCACTGCCTGGGTATCGTCTGGGTCACCACTTTTCATCAATTTTTCTCTCCTCCCGTGCTGACTCTTCAGGGTCAAGATATCGTGTCATTCTCGTATTATACGCGATACACTACACAAATACCTACATGCATATTTATCTACATACCTAGGTAAGCAAGCCAAGCTGCACCGCCTACTATCCAATATCCTTTATCTTTTTTTTTATTCTATGTACATGATAACAAAACTCTCTCATGGGCGTGTCGGTAGATAGAAATTCTTCCCCCTCGCCAGGCTAAACTTCATTCACCCCCCTCTGCCCCTTTATCGGAGCACATTTACTAATAACCTGAACGCCTCTCGGAAGATGCGAGTGGCTTGCATAGATACGGAGTAGGTACCTGAAGTACCTATTTACTTATTGCACCTATTCCACTTTTACAATGCTGAGACGGCAAATAAGGGGACAATAATTCCCCCATCCTTGGCCATATGACAGGAGTAAGCTCCGGTTCTGGACTCCGCGAGAACTTTTTTTTTTTTTTTTCAAATTACTCTGGGACGTGCTCAACACGGATATCTGGGATTCGCCTAGTTTGCAAATCGCGGTCAAAGTCGTTTGAATAAGTTCTTCTCAGGACCGCTTTAAACCATCTTCCCGGTATAAGCTATATGTTCTCCGTTAAGAATATCGCTTGTAAGGATTACTAACCCCTGAAGATTCGAATACCTGTATTATACCACGACATACTAATATGATGTACGTGACAAGCTAACATCGGGTCCCAAGAGCCAGGCACCTCCTGGTAAAGTCCCGCTTCCTCATTAGCTACCGGTACAGCAGCGGTATGGAAACCTGGGTCTTGATCCTGGGGGCCATGGAATACCCGCTTTCCAGTGGAGTCCGACTTCTTTTTTTCTTAGCAGAGCCCTACGGGTCGCAAGATTGCCGTTTCAAACCAGGAAATGGACTCGTCAGACCAGCCAAGAATTATTTGAGCACGTTAAGTCCTTTTACCCCCAAGAGAAACCAAAGAAAAATAAACACACTAATGAATGTTGGGAATCCCGGTCTCCTCGGGAGGCCCAGGCGAGATGCTGATGACGATAACAGAACGTTTATTCTACGGCACCTCCCACGTTGTCGGTAATGTTTTAAGTAGGTGATAGGTGCTTGCTCCAACCATCGCTGCAGTCCGATGCACATAGACATCATCTGTGGCTTTCAAAGGCGTGGGTTGGCTCTCTAAAGATGGCTTAGTGAAGTAATTAGAGGCCAGCTGAGCTACCCAGCAACCACGATGAATTCATTACCTACTACCTACCTATCTCTTCATGGTGCTGATGTCTGCTGACCACAATTTCATGCGCCGTAGCCTGCGACCATCCTGCGGCCAGCGGGACCTTAATTCAGGACGTGTAGCCGCGATCCGGTCGGCCTCGCTACTCTAGCGAGGTTCATCCCTCATTTAGGGGTTTCACGACTCAACTCCCCGGAGAATTTGGTGAACAAATCACAAAAATCTCCGACCGCCAGTTGGGTCAAGCTAGTAAGGTATATGTTCAACTTTCCAAGCTGCTTCTATCGCCTTCTTCCGTTCCACCAACCACGCAAGCTCGTCGTCACAAGCTTGAGAGAGAGGAACATCGCACGTGGTTTGGACCCCGTCGGCGTGTTGGTTCCAGAGAGGAGTCGCACAGAACAAGCGGCATGCTTGTTTGAATGTCAACCCCACTGTCCGACCAGAGCTAGGATACCTAGTAATAATTAATCACCTACACACACTGGCCATCATCATCGCCAATCGGTTAGCTTCCTCATTTTTCACTACTCGCACCGGCTTGGAATGGCCCCTGGCGAATATAATATACAACACAAAACCTACTATACAACAACACATTGCGGATGCGCACGATGCCAAGATGCTGATTAAAGTCAAGCCACGTATTCGGTGCAGAATTGCGTCCAGTTTTCGATACCCAATTGTCCCTTAGCAAGTTAACAATCGTGATCGTAGGAGTTTTGTAGTACGAGATTCATCGTCCGAAGCTACCACGCAATTTGACGTTGGTCGCCTCTGGTTGGTCACGGCGAGATGCAGATGGCCAAAAAAGGAAATCCTCCAATTTACCATAATACCAACTACCGGTCACGCTAAATTGGTCTAACATACTGACTCGTACACAACTTGTCTGAAAACAAATACAGAATGGTTATCGGTCGTATTGACTATTCCAGAAACAAATTCATCTACTATAGCTCGGGGTGCGCTCACCGGTTTGGCCGTCGATACAACACCAAACAGTCATGCACCTCTTCCCCGTAGCCAATCGTGGAACATCCAGACATGTTCCGTCGAGTTGACGACCGAACTTTTGATGGAATTGAACGCGATCATCTCCATGTCGGACCTGCCGCACCAACTGATCCGTAGCAGCAAACGTATCTTCCGTGGTTTGCGTGCCGCGAACCTATAACAGGCCTACAACTTCCTTAAGCGCTTCGATCCTAACACCTCCGATACCAGACAGGCCAAACAGGTGTGAGGGAAGGAAGAAAATAATACGACGTGCGTACGCAATAGTGTCGACAACTATTGAGAGGGATGCGCGCCCACCGGTCTGGTTCGATGTTGGCTAACCATGGTATCGGTTGTCAGAGGAATCGATGCCCCATGCTCACCAAGGTTTCGTCAGTACATGGTTAGGGAAGAAGACATCGTGAAGCGCCCAATGGATCCGTCCCTGAGTGTCGTGTTGAAGTCAATCCATGCCAGCTTGATGGCTGTAAACGATTTCCCCGGCTTGATCTTCAGATCCAAGACGAACGCTTCTGCTCACAGGCTAATAAGTATCCTCTTTATGGAGACGCCCTCCATGCAGGTAAGCAAAGCGGAACCAGACGAAGAACCCCCAGGGTTATTTGACTACCACGTAATACCGCTGGGCGTGAGCTGGTCCCGTCCTGCCTAGCCTTGCCAAGCCGTCCAGATCCAAAGAGACGTTTCAGTACCTGTTTGGTGGCCGCTTATAATAAATTGCAACGCGACCTACCGCTCTTTCGCATGACCACGATGTTCTGCTAGCTGCAGGTCCGTCCGATATGGTATTAGAGTGCCTGTCAGACTTTTGTTTCTTCCCCCCCTTGATTCTCCTTATTTTATTTTTGTTTTTTATTGAGGGGCTACTGGCTGGATCCCCTGCCCTTCCCCCACTACCGGCGTCTCTCTTTTGCCATGAACGAACCTCATCTGGCCTGTCGGCCCCCACATTGGATGATCCCACGTCACACAGCCTGGTCGATAAACCTCTGGGGACAACCAACCGGTGCAAGTGCCGCCGTGGTGGTAAGTCTGACGTCCACCTAGTGTATTACCTACCAGGAAGACCCTGTTTGTGCCCGACGGACTGATATCAAAACGACCCATACGCACGTTGTTTTTCTGCTTGACAGGCAGGGCTCGCTAGTTTATCCCCACTTCATGTCATGGCTCTGGTGCGAGACTTAATCAAAAGAATGCTCCTCAAGATGCCTGCTAATGCCTGTATGCCTGTCCTGCTAGTCATGCAGCTTGCGGTTTCCGGCCAGAAGGTGCTATATGGGTCCCTGGACTTTAAACGGGAGCCCTAAACAAGGACCCGAAGTTGAAGCTAGACAGGGTCCGTCTGTTCGAGCACCAAGTATGGTTCGGTAAAATTAGACAACCGGAACGTCGACGATGGACGCAAGCAATGCATTTTTGCCCCAAGCCCTGAACGGCCAGCTACTCCGAACCGGATCACAAGATATTAAGTATTGGCGGTTTTATTGGGCAGGTACCAGCCTCGTTCGAAGAGGCTTTGACCACGCTAGAACACGCTATACAGCACGCTACGACGTTGCTGAGCAGCAATCCAACCGGGAGATTTAGAATCAGCCTCAATTTAAGGTGACGCGGCAGCCCGTTTGCTGCTGTATGATGTCGATGGCTCACGTTTTGTCTCCATCGTACTATAGATCTGACCGTTATTATTCGATTGTTCGGGACCCGTGGACGTCTTCCCGTCTTCTCCCCTTTTTCCCCCTCCCTTGTCTTCGGTTCCTGAAATTTTGGCGGGGCTAGCAACTGTTCACGATGGCCCAGATTTAGTGCGACTAGACAAAATGTGATCTATCACTTTTTCTTTTTTTTTTTCTGTTTCTCTTCACCCCCTCCCTACACCTACTCCTCAGGGCCGGCCCTCGGTTAACTTCGCAATACCGTGGTTTTATGTCTACATTTTCCTATCTGTCCTGGCTTCTTCGAGTTTTGCGAGGGATTACACTAGCCCAGTTAGCAAATCAAAGGCATCTCGGAGACGCAGACCGACGCTTTCCTCCGTGCGCAATTCTCACAAGTACATGCCTATACATGTACATATACCACGCGCATCATACCTAAACATGTGAGCTGCTACGGCACCAGCGCATTAAGGCGCAACAAAATGTGGCTCCCACGGTCTACGCATCCCGTCTATCAGATCAGCCATGCTAGTCATTACATGCGAAGAAGTAGGGTAACAAGAAAGAAACGCTTAGGACGTTTTCTTCCCTTTGTGCGCATCTTGCATTGCAGCAGTTCCCGGCTCAACCGAACTGTACTAAGTTGACCTATCTTTTCTTCTTTTTTTTTCCTCTAAATTTCTCGAAGGGTGGACAAGAGGGGGGCGTGGCTTCGACGTTGTAACCTCGCTTCTCCAGTGCCGGGATACCTAACATTCTCTAACCTCCAACCCCGTCTCTTAGGCTGGCCAATTCCCTCCCTACGACTTATTTACTTATTTAATTCTGGGAATCTGGGATGGGCCAGGTGACGTTAAATGATACATTGATGATATATGACGCAAGGGACGGGCTGGCTCGGAGAGGGTAAATCAGAGCGAGAAGGCGATGGGATAAAAGAGAAATCAATTGCAAATGGTAAATTCCATCCTCATCCATCACCTACTTCATCCCCCCCCTTTTCCTACATTCTCTATTTTTGTTATGGCGGTGAAGATAAAAGAAAGTAGAAGAGGAGAGGGAGTGAAAAAAAATGAAGTTGGAACTTTTTACGCCTCTCAAATTTTTTTTTTCTTCGTTTTGCATTATCGTGAAAAAATGATGTGTCAAAACCTGCCGCGGAAAAAAAAAAAGAGAGACGGGATACGCCGCAGACTAGGAACCATCTTGCATCGGCGATCCGGCATCGGTTATGTGTGTGCAAATCTAAGGATTTTTTTTCCCTTTGGGTGAGATTTCGGAAAGCAGCTAAGTATCCCGTACATCACCATACATACACAATCAATCATCTGTCGTGCTGTTATGCTGCTGTGCTGCCCATGCTGACAATATGGCGGCATTCACGCATATACACGCATATACATACATAACATACATATATACGTACATACTACATGTAACATATCTACATTTACACCTACACACCACCCATTTCCACGTGGGTTCGGCTCGCTAGCCCTCCTTTCCCTCTCATCTAATAATGCAGGCGGTACGGTACGCACAATGCATTGCACGGTGTATTATATATTAGTTCTTGGGTTTGGGTAACAGTACATGACACAACATAAGAACGAGTACGAGTCCCGCCCGTTCTCTACGCACGTCATGGACGCTTATCTCAGAACCCATTTCCTTTCTTGACCTCTCGCCGTATGCAAATGCCTGTCTTACTCGTTCGATCCCTGGTCCCATTACAAGGTTATAATAAGAATAATATTTTTTTCCTGCTCACCGCTGTTGCTGTTGCTGTTGCTGCGGCTGCTAGGGGCGGGCCGGGAAGATACTAAAGGGTGGAACGCGAAAAATAAGATAAGTACTATTGACTTTGCTGTTCCCGGTAGGATATACGGTAATCTAATTAATTCACCGGCTCCTTATCCGGATCCCGTGCCGCTCATGCAGACCGTCATCTCGTCTAGCGTCATGGCTGCTGATGGCTATGGTCGACAACATTTTCCTTGGAAATATCTGATTCAGGGGCCGTTATTCCCGGCGCATCTGCGGCCGGAGGCACAGCAGCCGTGTTGAACGTTGCAGCAGGAGGTGGAAGAGGCTGCTCATCAATGACTGTTGTTGCCTCGGCGTCGTCACCGGGATCGACCTTCTTTGATGAGGTGTGGTGATGGTGGTGTGAAGAACCGATGGTTTTCATCTCAAGATGATCCGTTTCATTGTTAGCCGTGGTGTCCTTCTCAAGACAATCCGCTTCGGAATTTTGGCGTTCCTTCTCCTGGAATGAGAAGGCGTCCGACAGGTTTACTGCAAGAAACGTCTTGGGTAATTTGACCCTATTGGTTATCATGCGTCAGCGACCTTATCGAGAAAATGGAGACGACTTATCATGTTTTTGGAATTACGTCGAAGCTACGTCGTGAATTGGGGACTTACTGATGAAATTTATCCCTGAGCGTCTCAATGACCTTTTTCCAGTCTGCGTGAGGCGTCAGGCTCCTGCGCGGTGCACATCCTATGCAGTGTTTACTATCCAGTTGGATATCAAGTGGATCGAATATATGGCAACCGGGGCTGATCGTGATGCGGATACTGTAGTTGAACGTAGGTTGATCCGCAAGAGGCGCATCTAATGGCACCTTAGTCTCAGACTCGTATAATTCGAAGCAGATCTGCGAAAGATAATCAAGTTCGGGGATCGTCCTGCGGTTAATTTTGGTTTCAATACCACCCTCGAGGATGCAGTTCAGTAACGTGTAGATATGCGATTCCTTGGTGAAATAAAAGAATGATTTAGCATCATCTGATGCCTGCATCTCCTCAAGGTCCTGGACAATTTCCTTCAACAAGGGAAGCGACGTCAGGAGCCCAATTTCAAGCTGCAATATCACGTCAATATTCCAAATCTTTCAAGGGGTATGAGATAAGACTTACCTTTTCGCTGTCCGAGATGCCATACTCCTGTGGGCAAATGAAGTCGAACAAGACCTTGGCCAACTGGTAGAGTTCCCGAAGAGGTTCGAAGCACTCGTCCGTTTTCGCTTTCGTTTGGTTGTTGCCTTTGGGTAAGTGGAAATATTCAGCAGGCCTATCGACTTCGTGAGGATGCTTCATCCACGATCTTCTGCGGAAAATGCGCTTAACAGTCTTCTGCGCCTCCGACCTCTCGCCCCTTTCGGCCTTCTCCGGTCGGTCCGATTTCTCAACTTTATCCGCTGGTGGTGAGCCTAGAACTTGGCTCATGTCAGACTTATCATCGGCTGTTTTCGCGCCGTCTTCGGACTCCTTCGGTGATGTCTTTCCTTCGCGATTTATCGTAATACCAAATTCCTCTTCCAGCATGTGTTTCGGTGGAGTGAACACCCACTCAAGGAACTGACGGTTGTGCAGGGCGTCGAACTTCATTGTGTCATACAATTCGGAGATCTTACTAGGATCAACCTTCTCATGATCACAGAACTCCGCGAACAGTTTCTCCCAACGCTCTCGGAATAACTCCGCATCCTCGCCGCAGCACCAGCGAGCCTGGATACTGTTCATAGCATTGGCCTGTGACAGCGAAGAAGCGATAGACGTACTGGAACCTTCATGGGATTTGTCTTGGTTAGGAGAATTGATTGCGTTGAGCGAATTTACCGCACCGCTTTGTAGTTTGCTGTAATTGTGTTGCATGACGCGGCGATGGAAATTCATCAGTTGCACAACTCGCGTCTGTACTTCGGCGGGTTCGGGCATGCTCTCAGGCCAAGCGAATTGTGACGGCCTCTCATTTCCCTTGCGCAATAAACCTTTCAGCTTCTTCTTGACTTTGTCCATTTCGTCTTTCGCCGCGTTGGAGTCGTCGAGTAAATCTTTTCGTATCGTGATGAAATCTTCGGGAAGGTCATTTTTCTCTATAAATGACGCTGCCCAGATCTGTGCACTTGCAGTGACTCGTCGCTCTGAACTACTGAAAACATGAACTTGATCTAAAATATCACGATTGAGTAAAAGGTAGTCGTTGCGCATGTTCTGTGCCAATTCCTGGGCTTGGTAACGAGCCGAGTGAGTTGGTTCTCCTCCCCACTTGACGATAAGCTGCAATTTGTCCAAGACGAAACTATTGTCAGCTGCTGTAAACTTCGACATTGTTACTCCTGACATGGAATCTTGTCGTCGCGGTGGATGTCTGGCTTGTACTTCAGAGTCCGACACAACCGCTTCCGTTACTTCAGGCCCACGCTGGTTGTCTTCGACCTCCGACTGTTCCTCTGTTGGTGGTTGGGTCGTATCTTGTTTTTCCTCGGACAGGGGAACTGTGGTATTTGACTCTAGCTTAACTCCTTCAGTAACTTTCGGAGTAGATTCAGTCATCTCTGCGCCTTTCTTCTTGCGGAACATCGGCTTGATTTGAACCTTAGTACCAGCCCAACCTCCTTTCTTAACCAATACATTGCGAAGAGACTTGAGCTTATTTCTGTCTTCTTCTCCAGCTTTCAAGGCCAAGTCAACCGCATCAAGAACACTAGCCAAGGCTGCCTCCCCAATAAGGAGAACTTCCTCTTGGTGGCCCTTCAAGAGATCAATGAACGGCTGTGTATGAAATGTGAATTTATACTTTTGTTTCGGAGTGCGATCAGCATGGCGAATAACGGAAACCATGCCCTTAAGCTTCCATGAATGTTTAGGTGGAGGCGGAGGCGGCGTTGGATGCTCCAAATGGTGATCGGTTTTATCCTCCGCTACGGCTGAAGGGGTAGTCGGAAGAGTTGACGGGGCTGTCGCTGGCAGACTACTTCCAGCAGAGCCGCTAGTATGATATGCCCCAGGGCTAATAATGCCATTTTGCAATCTCGTTGCGATAGCTGCTACCCCTGAGTCAGACTTCGGCGGAGAGGTTGGTCCCGCGTTCTGCTCCTCCTTGACTTCCTTGGTTTCTTCGGGTGAGAGTGAGCCTGTAGTTGTCGGAGGCCTAGTATGAATGGAATGTCTTCCGGCAGCTTGCAATTCCCTCTCCTTACTATTCAATAGAGCTTTGGTTAGTGGGTCGCCAATATCAGAAATGGTAGGAGATGGGAAAGGCGGCGTTGGACCACCGCGCCGAATTTTCTCCTTAACGAAAATATCCTTCAAAATGCTTGCGCAATGATCATAATAGGTTTCGTTATCCTTTACAAAGCTCCAGCCATTGACATCTATAACATAACTCTTACCGCCAGCCCGAAGTAAGTCGAAACCACAAACACGTTGACCAAACGTATTGGCAATCTTGCTTGCGATCTCCTTCTCTTCCGGGCATAACGCGGTAACATAACGTATTTCTTTGCCATGGGTGTTACGACGGACGATGCCGTCCACAACAGGTGATTTTCTCGTCTCAGCATGGCAATACTGCGGCCCTACCGTATAAGCTTTCACATCCTCGGCATTATCCACTTGCATGAATTTTTCATAGATGAAACTACCCTCGGGTTCGGTGATAGCGCGGGGTACAATGAGGTCCTTGATGAATTCAGAACTCTTGTTTCCAATTTTTCTGAAAAGCTTTCGGGCACCTCCGCCAGTTGATTTCGGGAAATAGATGATGATGTTATGGTCTTCGCCGCTAGTCGGTTTTTCGACGAATGGCTTTTTTAATAAGGTACCGTCCACGCTGAGAATGTCACCATCGTCAAGTAACTCTACTTTGCGGGGTACGCGGTAACTTTCTGGTCCACTGGGTTCTAGGCTGATAGATGTAACATCTTTTATATGTTTCGCAACCTCCGGGGTTAGTATACTCGGACCGCCGTCACGATTAACCTCTACTCGTTTCGGAGTCGGCACTTCTATTTTATCGAGTATTTGCAAACAGAGCCGTCTATCCCATAATACCTTCTGCATTGGTACATCGTTGACGCAGAACGGTTTTCGAGTTTTGACATAAGCAATTGCCTTTTCCAAGGGAAAACCATCTGAATAGAAGGATATCAAATAGTCACATATCGGCCAATTCTCCACCTCTATTACATTGTTAGTTTTGTGTGTCGTATGATCATAGATTGCATTAGCAGGCTAACCTTCATCCAAAATTGTCTTATCGCCAAATACTATCACGTCGAATTCGCGATTCGCAATTAACCTATTGAGAATATTCCTACTCGGCTTGCTCCTCGCCTTAGCATCTAACGCGCAAACCCCGATTATACCCCATGGTGCGGGTTTGGCTTCTTCCTTTTCTCTTGAGTGAGGACCTCTGTCGCTGCTAGGACTGTGGCTACTAGCTGCTGTGCTACCACTCAACCGACGCTTCGCCCTGCTTCGAGATCTAGTCACTTGGGGTCGAGGCGCCGGATTGGACGTAGGCGCTGTATTTCGCTTGACAAGATCCATGGGATTTCCATTATGAGCATCTCGAGGAGTCAATTGAGGGCCACCAGCAGGAGTTTGAGAGTTCGAGTTAGACGAAGTCGTAATTGTCACATTGGTCAAGCCAGATTCAGATTGACCGGGCGATGGGCCTAGACCTTTACCGGAAGCCATGATACCGGAAGCGGAACGTTGTACAGCACCACTATCGGAACCGGCTGTGGAAGGGGTAGAGCTTGGATTGCCACGAGAAGATGCAAGGGAGAATACTGAAGAAACAGAAACACGCTTCCCTGCGTCGTTGTCTGACGAGGACGAAGGAGGGTTCACCGCAGGTTCTGGCAGATGATAAGGAGAACCCGTTTCCGTTAAAGAAGGCCCAGGTATTAGCTTGGGAGTGTTATCGATGTCGTCGATAGCCAAGTCGTTAGCACCAGGATCAGCAGAAGCGGCAGCGGCAGCAGCAGCGCGGCGAAAATCTTCGCTCCAGATTTCGGACCCAGATGACTCGCGTCGACGGAATGGAGACGTAGGAAAATGGGGCAACTTCAATGGTCTGGCCAAGGGCATTGACAATTTTGCAGGCTCGACGGATACATCAGTAGTACCAATGGGTTCGGCATGTCGACTTTTCCCACTGGCTATAGAGCTGGCGATGCTACTGGCTACGGATGATGAAGAGCGAGTGCGGGTCTGTGACACAGTCCAAGATGAAGAAGTGGGAAGTTTCTTAAAAGAACTGCTGCGACCCGTTTTGTTACTTCCATTAGCCGCCTCCATTCTTTTTTTGGGTTTTGGTTCTGGATTTTCTTATCGCAATTGCCCTAAAACCTTTAGACTTTTTTTTTTTCTTGTATAGTGTACTCCGTAGTGAGGCCCGTTTTATTACTGTATTTCGTCATTAAATAGGTTCCAAGTACTTCATTGAGCGGGTTAGATAACCATCCTTGTTTTCCCTTTTTGTCCTGTGGTGGCTCTAGATGTTTTAGCTACGTCAATATTCCGAGCACTCGTCGTACGTATGTACCCGCCCAAACGTACATATATGTAATATATAATAGGTAATATGTAAGGAAGTAGGTACTCTTTTTTGGTTACTCACCCACTTTACATACCACGTAATGGGGGAAGAGACGAAACTCAACCTTATGTATAAACGGTTGTAACCAGTGGCAAATAACGAAAATCGAGAATTGGTTTAGATGTCGTATTTTATTGTGGCGCAAACAATTCTAACACCTTCTCTCGATCGAAAAAAACAATAATAGTGAGGAGGCTACATACGAAGTTAATCATTTGATACCTCGCTATAGAAAATGTTCGCAAATAAGAAAAAAAAGGTTGAGAAGAAAAGTTGGCGCATTAATTTTGCTTCATTTATCGGATCTCGTCGCATAAAATGTATCAATCCAGGCCCCGGTTTATTTTATTACTATTCTTTTTTTTTCTTGCCCACCGTCATAAGTAGAAAGTGGGTCGCGGATACGGGGAGGACCCGGTGTCTTGAAGGGGGTCAGACATACATCATGAGCTTCATTGGCGGCTCAAGACGGATTTCGACAGTTGCATCTGCGGCCCGCGGCCATAGACATACGTGGCGGGCAAACGGACCAGTAAGGAATCTAGACCTCTTTGGATAGACGTCAAGATCTTACTAGCAGGTTGGGAATTCCAAACTAGGTAAAAGAAAGGAAATTGATAATAATATAAAAGGCCACTAGGTAGAGTATCCGGGGAATCGTGGGTAGAGAATTGAAGCTATTGGCACCGGGAAATAAAGTGATAAATTTCGATGGCTTTCTAAGTTGTGCTATGGTGTGCTATGGGAAGGATAACATTGATATTGGCAATTCCAATAGCAAATGCCCTGGTACCCCATGATGGCATTTCTGAGCAGCTGGGCACATGCAAATGCCATGACGTCCAGTAGGACGCTAAAACTTCAGGGGGTGACCAGCCAATAACGTAGAATAATTGGGAGGTTTGGGTGGTGCTCACTGCACTGGAACTGCGGAGCCGTGACCCTAGCTGTTTAACAGGTCAGGCACCTAAGACAGTGTAGTGTTTTCGGCAAAGGATGAGGCGGTGAAAGCTGGAAAACCAACAGCTTGGCTAAGGCGATGGTCGCCTACAGCTGTGATTGATTTCCTTATGGAGGTCCTTTAGGTCGCATCAATAGCACTTAAAATATTTATTAAATCACGACTTTGAAGCATCACCTGATTGATGACTGAAATAATGGGGTAATTTGTTGGAAATTTCCCGAGAAAAGATCTGGGCAATTCTTTATTTATATGTGGAGACAGAAGCTAAAAGGCACTGATAACGATAAGAGATCTTAGTTAAACTTATGTACAGTACAATGTAGTACCTGAGTATCTAGGTACTTACAGATACATACCAAGCCATTTTCCTAGCAAACTAACTGCTGGAAAGATTAATGGGATTTGAAAAGGGATTGCGGGTTTGTAGAACGGATTGGGCAGTCAATTAATTGATATTGAGATGCTCTTTTAAATTGAATTGAATCTATTAGGGTCGGAGTGTTCTGTTTGAGGTACCTGTGCTGCATGGTCGGAGTAAGAGATTGCGGGGCCGAAGTACAGGGTGCCTTGTACTGGAAAAAAAAAAGTTGACCAGCTCCATCCAAAGGAAAAAAAAAGATTCATCAACATGCAGCTTCAAAGCCAATAATGCTTCGCGGGTCCCGCATGCGAATAACAAGACGATAACGATTGAAGCGCGGCGAAAAAGGCAGTCGCAGTTTATTTTACAAGGCACCTCGTCGCAATGCCTCATTCCGAACATGAAGGGCCTTTGGTCAAGCGACAGAAGACTGATTCTGTCGCGAGACCTAAATCTTCCACGTCTCAACAGTCCAGAATATTTGCTCCATATCGAGTGCGTATAGAAAATCTGATATTCTCGCAGTTAATAATACTAAATTGTAATCTGAATGATTAGACAATAGGTCTTGTCTCCCCTACCAACGTACCTTTTACCTCCGTCCCTCTAGGAAACACCACGTTCCAAGTCACGACATCTATAGGCCGTTCCCTCCAAACCTACGATCTCAAGCGCGGTCTCAACCTCGTATTTATAACTCGACCTCAAACCCCAAGCGCGATTACTGCGACATGTGCCTGGAAGCAGAAAGTATTTGCTGCGTGGGGCGATCCCCGTGATGGCTCTTCTCAAGGTGTCTGGATTTTTCAGAGGGGCAAGAAGGTCGGCGAACTACAGCTTCCACCTGATCTACACCAGCCGATAAAACAGATCCTCGTCTTCGGTTCCTGGATCGTCGCATGCGGGTTAACGAGAATAGAAGTATGGGCTTCGGCGACACTGGAACACTACACCACGCTTTTCACGATGGCTTCTAAGAAGGGCGATAATGAACTTACCGGTGGAATATGTACCATGCCGACATACTTGAACAAAATATTTGCCGGCCGTCAAAATGGATGGGTCGAAATATGGAACATATCTACGGGAAAACTGATCTACACCATTTTACCACCATCTCCAAATTGCGGCGCTGTTACTTGCATGCAGCCAAGTCCAGCGCTTTCTTTAATGGCTATTTCGTATGCGGGAGGTCCATTGGTTATTCAAAATGTACTTGCAGACAAGAAAATTCTCGAAGTAAATGCAGGTACCGAAGACGCGCCCGTCACGAGTATTTCGTTCCGAACGGATGGTCTAGGTGCTGGTCAGGATGGACGTAAAGAGGGAGTTATGGCGACGGCGACGAACTCGAGTGGTGATATTACATTCTGGGACCTTAATAAAGGCGGCAGGATTATGGGTGTTCTTAGGAGCGCTCATAACCCCCCGACACAAGAGGGTGACTTAGCTCGCGGGGGGGTTAGTAAGGCCGAATTTCTCGCCGGTCAGCCAGTCATTGTCACAAGTGGCAGAGATAATTCCTTGAAGACCTGGATATTCGACGAGACACCCTTTTCGCCGATACCACGAATTCTACACACGAGGAGTGGTCATGCAGGACCAGTTACGTGCTTACAATTCCTACCGTCCGATTTTGAAGGTGCTGAAGCAGGTAATAAGTGGCTTCTTAGTGGTGGCAAAGACAGAAGTCTCTGGGGTTGGAGTCTTCGCCGCGATGGCCAGAGTACGGAATTGAGCCAAGGTAACATCCGCAAGAAAGCTAAGAAGTACGGAATTCTTGACAGCAACACTCCAAGCCGTGGCCCTACTACTACACTTGACGATTTAAAAGCGCCCGAAATTACCTGCATCGCATGCTCATTGAACAGGGACGGTGGAATGGGCGCTTTACCTGGCAAACAGGTATTATGGCAAAAATCCCAAAATCAAAAGAAGCCTGTAGACGCCGAAGTCAGCAGTATGACAGGTTGGGAAAGTGTTGTTACAGCGCATAAGGACGACTCGTACGTTCGAACATGGTTCTGGGGTCGGAAAAGAGCTGGAAGGTGGGCATTCCAAACTGGTGATGGAACGAATGTATCAACCGTGACCATGAGCCCGTGTGGAACGTTCGCTGTGATCGGATCGGATGGCGGATCTATTGATATGTTCAACCTCCAGTCAGGATTGCATCGCCAACGATTTCCATCAAAACTTACACCGGCGCAAGCAAGGCAACTCAAATTGCAGCAATTAAGGCAGGCAGATACCGTGGTGCAATTACAGGCTCGCTCATCTACAGGTTTCGCTCGAGGCACCGGCAAGCATACACAAGCGGTCACGGGAATTGTTGTCGACTCCATGAACAAAAACGTGATTAGTTGCTCTCTAGACGGAAAAGTGAAATTCTGGGAATTTCTTACGGGTAATTTACTAGAAGAAATCAACTGGGCTCCAATGACAGGGATTACCGCCTGTCGTTACCACCCCGCCAATGACCTAATAGCCTTTTCTTGCGACGACGGTTCTATCCGAGTCGTAGACATTGAGACGAAGCAAACCATTCGTGAATTTTGGGGATGCCAGGGCAAAATCAACGATTTCATATTTTCTAACGACGGTCGTTGGATAGTGGCTGCCTCTCAGGATGCCATAATACGAGTATGGGATTTACCGACGGGTCACCTAATTGATGCGATACGGTTAGAGAAGCCCTGTACTGCCTTGGCCTTCTCGGCAACGGGTGAGTATCTGGCTGCAGCTCCCGAAGGAGAGTTAGGTGTCAACATTTGGAATAATAAGACACTATTTACTCACGTGCCCACTCGACAATTATCTGAAGATTCAATTAGGGAGATATCAGGACCCACGGCATCAGGAGAGGGTGGTCAAGGCTTGCTTGAGGCCGCTTTCGACGATACGGCATCTCGGGAAGAGGAAGAAGTCGCCCCATCTAACTTGGATCAATTAAGTACGGATATGATGACATTGAGCTTGGTTCCACGGAGCAGATGGCAAACCCTTCTCCACTTGGACTTGATTAAGCAAAGAAACAAACCGAAAGAAGCGCCTAAGGCCCCTGAGAAAGCACCTTTCTTCTTACCATCGACAACAAACGCAGGAGCCTCGAGTTTAGAGATAGCCCAACCGAAGACGGATCAAGATCAGAACCAATCAAGAATCACTCGATTTGATCGGAACAGGGCGGAACAAGCTTTCACCAGTAAATTGCAAACTGGCGCTGCTACTGGAAACTGTATGTGCCATTCTCACTTATGTATTTAGTTTGGATGCTAATCTTTTTCTAGTTGATGAATTCATCGAGCACCTCAAATCTCTACCTCCAGCTACAGCGGATTTAGAGTTACGTTCTCTGACTACCAACGATGATGACGAGAGGAACGAGCTACTTCAATTCATTCGTGCTATGACTAGCCGCCTTGTATCACGCCGTGACTATGAGCTTACTCAAGCTTGGATGGCAGTCTTCCTTCGGTTACATTTCGATCTGATCTTGGAGAATGATACCCTTATGAGCGCGCTAGCAGAATGGAAGAAGCACCAAGCGGAAGAGTGTAATAGGTTAGATAACCTCGTTAGCTATTGTGGCGGAGTAGTTAGTTTCCTGAGAAGCCCACGGACATAGTCCGAACTACATCAGATACTTAAGTGCAACTTTAATTCAACACATTCAACAGCAAGCAAACTCATGTTTGGATTTATCTAGCGTCACATGAAGATTTTTACTTTCTATTCTATCCATACACGACCAAGCGCTACAGCGTTTAATATTAGATAAGTATCATAAGGTTAAAGTGATTTGTGAAGCACTTACCCCTCAAGCAACTCATGATCTAACACCAAACACATAAGGTTACCCTAGCTAGACAGAACAGTGTAAATGTAAAGCGCGACCAGTCTGGTTTGCCTGGCCGCCCCATAAGTGCCATAGCTACCTACCTATTTTGATACTCCCAACACTGTCTCTAAACTCCCTAATTTCTGTTCAATGAATTTAACTTCGTCCTGTGAACTCTATCTGCAATAATCAGCTCAAAGCCTGAGCGCAAATATCAGCAAAGTTTCCTGAGCATTTCTCCTTCTATATAAGGCCGCCTCACATCCCATCCTCTCATCCTCCCATCACTCTCACTTTCTCTGTATCTAAACATAGGAGTTTTGAAGCAGAAATCAGCATTCCCGAATATTTCCAATCCTATACTTATTTTAATATACTTCGATTATTCCAAGCAATCCGAATACAAGACTATAAGATCGGAAAATCGCATCCTGTTTACCTTCCTGACAGTATCAACAAACGTCAGGAAACAAGATTGGTATCAACAGACCAATACCAATACCATCACCACAACCACACCACACCACACCAAACAACAATCACCACAATGAACTCCGAGCAAAGCACCTCGTACAAGTGGGGCATGCCGTGTCCATATGGTCAGGCGATGTCAGGCCAAGCACATGCCCCCGTCAATGCCCCCACCCAAGAGACTAGAGTCCAAGAGACGGAGCAGAGGATACCAGACTTGGGCAACCAAACTCAGCCGCCTCAAAGGCCAGAACACCCAGCGATGCCGGACTATATCAGACGGCCCTGGGATACACCGTCTAGCCCCGGCCCTGCTCGTCACAACTTGGACGCCACTACCACTGCATCTGGAGGAGCGCTGCAAGGGGGACTACGCTCCCCAGAATTAGACCTGCAAGAAAGCGCTGATGCGACTGATCGCGAGATCACCAGCACTGCCGTCAACACTGAAACAGACACCAACGAAAGTAAGTGATGACAAAAACCACTAAGTATATCCCGTCGCTAACTCAAAGCCCTAGGTTTCAGGACGGCACCCGAAGACCACAACCGACAGCCAGGCTCGCCGGTGTATGTCCCTGAGTCCCCAAATTGGGAAAACTGGGACTTGCCAATTACTCCGAGCAACCGGGCAAATGACCAGCGGGCCTCACTTGCATCTAACGTCGACCAACTTGACTCGGACGACGAAATTGGTGCAGTAAGGGTACCGAAGTTGGGCTCCGAATTGTCCGACCCCTTCGTTGACGCGCCCTCGGGCGGTGAAAAGGCGCCCGGGGTATGGAATGGGATGGTGTCAAGACTGTCCGCGCTGAAGAGGTCGATGCGATTCAATGGGACCCTGAAGTACGTAGCTCCCCGCTCCCCGCTAGGCCGCGGAAGATCCGCCCCGAGGAGCAATCGTCGGGAATCGGGGTCTAGCAGGCCAGCCTCGGTGAACTCGGCGCCGCGATGGGAACACGTGCCTTCAAAACCACCGACGAGTGCTGGAAGCCCCTCCTCAGCGCGCCGGAGGCACAGTCAGCAATCGCAGAGCTGTGGTAGTGGTAATGCTGGCGCTTCTAGGCTCTTGTCGCCGCCGCCTCCGCCAGCAGAGTACAAAGTGCAGCCACGGATCCTCGTGGGTGGGGATTGCACTATAAATGTGAACACTGCGGATGAGGTGCGACAGATCACCCAGGACTTGCCGGTTATACACATAAAGGGTAATTTATGTGTAAACGTGGCGCCGGGTTGGGGAGAGCAGGACAACGGGGGCTGGGATGATAACGGCAATAGCCACTGGGAAGAGGGAGAGTGGGGAGCAGAGTACCATGGGTACAACGAGGAGGACGTTCCGTACGATGTGTGGTAGTGCCACTCTCGACGGATTGGAGATGGGGGATGGCTGTCGGCCCCAAATACGAGTAAACTTGAAGCCTTTCGATGGTTATGACTCTACACATTAGTTTATCCGGATCCCGCGACATTACAAAACACAAAGGACGCCGAAGTACACCGATACGTCCGTATTGTGCAACGAGGTTGCCGGTGGTGGCGGTGGCTTCGTCCACCGCGACGGCATGTGGGGGTCGATCCGGATATTTGAGGGTCGAAATTAAGCCGGGGAGTCAGATCGTTGCTGAAAGGGCTAGTTTCTAGTTAGGGCCGTGGTGGATGGGAGAATAGTTGTCCGTGGAGGTTTCGTGAATTTCTGCCGTTTGATACAATGATGAGATGTCATTGATTTCTTATGTTACGAAGATACCCAGTCAGGTTATTTAGAGAATTATTCACCATTCAATATACGTTTCCGAGTTTCGGCATGCTGGAACTAGACTCGATCGTGAGCTCTCTTGCCATTGGGAAATTATGCCGTCGTGTAATGTTAACTAGCATCCGTGTAGACCCATCGCCGTCAATTAGACTCATGTTGTAATTCCCCGTATCAGCACATGTGGACTCGGTTCGTCACAATGCCGATGTCGTGTAAGGAGCAAGTAAGGGATATGATTGCCTTTTTCTTGGTCAGGAGTCCATAGCTTATTCATCTCGTCGTATATCGTTAGCGATTAAGCTGTCTAGAAGGAACATAACTCAGCTAGACCTTGTCGTTTGTTGGTTCATAGGTTCGTTAGTACGACATTTGCGCTAGTATGTCACAAGGGTTAACGACTTCTACATTTGCATATCCATAATAATAACGAGGTCCGAAGCCAAATCCGACTCCGTAGCGTCCCGATCCCGAAGTAGTGATCCGGGGTTGCTTGGCCAATAACGTGTTAGCGCGAGAGGACCCCTTATGTGGGATGTGGGATAGCTACCCAAATTATCAAATTATTTGAATCCTTTTTTTCTTTCGCCTTCGCGGCGCATTTGATTAGGAAGCAAAAATTCCACAACCGGGGGTAATATTTAAGTACAGTTGGCCCGAGAGCTTGGTTGCCGGGTATATTTAAGGGTGCGGTTGTCCAACACTTTGTTTTGTTTGCGCTGGGGTGCATTTGAAGGATACTCTGGGGAAAGAAGGAAAGCAATTGAAAAAAATTCAATCACTTCAACAGTGAATTGCAATGGCGGTATTCACAGAGCAAATCCCTGAAATAACCGAGATGTCACTCGGGAAAACAGGACTTGAGGAAGAAACGGATGCGACGCCTAAATCCTCGAGTCTTAAAGACAACGCGCCAAATTCCAATGGCGATGAAGAGCATGGATTATCGAGGTTAGAAAAAATTAAGACGAAGTTCGGAGACAGACCAGAATGCTTCAAGAATACTATCCAGGAAGCTTCCTTTGTCTTCCAAGCTACCGTCGCAACCGCCACAACATCTTTCCTCTCCGGTGTCGCTTTAATCATCACGGTTCCCGTATCGCGAGACTTGGGAATGACCCAGGGTGAGATAGCATGGATCAGTGCTTCGACATCGTACGTTTTAAATCTCTAATTTTGCGAAATTATTATGCCGCGCGGCCACTAATGCGACTACAGGCTTGTTGCTGGCGCCTTCCAGCTTGCTTTTGGACAGCTCGCTGATCTGATGGGCCGAAAACCGATGTTCATCACTGGGATGGCGTCATTCAGTGCATTTGTACTACTGGTGGCTTTCGCACAGAACCCGTTCTGGATGTTGATCGTCTGTGGCATCCTTGGCGCTTGTTCCGCTATGGTTGTCCCTCCGGCGATAGGCATCCTAGGTGCTGCGTATGCGACACCCTCTAAGCGGAAGAACATGGCGTTTTCGGCGTTCAGCGCGGGAAATCCATTGGGTTTCGTCTTCGGCACTATCGTATGCGGTATTGCGACACAGTTATCCAGTTGGCGTGCAGCGTTCATCGTGTTGTGTATCATCTGGGCCATCCTCTCCGTTCATGCTGTCTGGGCCGTGCCGAATGTGGAAAATTTCGATCGTGCGCCATTCAAGGAACGGCTGGCCTCGCTGAAGCATTTCGACTATGTCGGTACGATCCTGACGATATTCGGCACCGGAATGTTCACCGCGGGTTTAACGTAAGTTCTTCCCATAATTTCTTCAAATTTCCAATTCTAACAGAATTTCAGTCTTGGTCCCGAAGATGGTTGGGCCAAAGCGCATGTAATTGCGCTGTTAGTCGTCGGTATCGCGTTACTGATCATTTTTGCTTTATGGGAGAGAATATTCCCTACACCTTTGATGCCTCCGCATATCTGGAAAGACCGGAACTTCAGCCTTGTAAGTCCTAATTTTAAAACAGTTTATTTCGCGATGCTAACTGTTGCAGATTATCGGAGTTGTACTTCTCGGTACGATGAGTTTTACAGCGAGTGCTTTTTGGGTTGCATTTTTTCTGCAAGATCTTCGGAAAGAATCAACCCTCATGGTTGCAGTATATCTCCTCCCAATGGCTATTGCAGGACTCTTCTGGAACGTCGTTGCCGGCCGAATATTGCACCGTGTCAACAATACTGCCATCATGGTTTTCGGCGCTACATGTTACGTAGGATCTGCGTTACTGTTCTCTTTCATGAAAGAAGACAGTATTTACTGGGCTTTCATATTCCCTGCGCTGATTCTAAACGTCGCCGGAGCTGATCTTCAATTCAACGTTGCCAATGTGAGTTGCCACCCGCACCTTATATCTAGAAATTGCCTAACAACTATTAGATGTATGTGATGCAGTCGCTTCCTAAGCACCAACAGTCTCTCGCTGGCGGTATCTTCAATGTTGTTATCCGCTTGTCCAACACCGCGGTAATGGGAATTTCAACGGCGGTATACAGTTCTATCGAACTAACACCACAGGGAATGGCCGATCCGATGCTCAAATTCACCAGAACTTTCCAACTATGCTTGGCGTTCGCTGGCGCAAGTTTGCTGCTTGCTCCTTTTATTCGACTAGGAACCCAAGGAAATCACCCGAAAGATGCGCAAGAGCCAGGTCAGACGGAACAGAGTCAGTCCGAAAAGACGACGGTTGTAAACGTTGGCGCCGACGAAGTTGAACCGGAAGAGAAGAAGCGCGAAATATAGACAACCAATTAGAATTAGACTCGATCCGTCATTACGGGCTTAGATATTCAGTACTGTAAAGCCGTTAGGCATAATAATTCGGAAATGATTCAGTCTTGGTATTCTTTCCATTTGACCATTCTATCCTTCAAGTTTAAAATTTCGCCGTCGACGACAAATGTACCATCACCGCGATGGTGGAACATCTTCCCGCCCTCTCCGGGCTTTTTATTCGGGTTGATCCACGCCTTGACAGGCTTAAGAACCCACATCGAGTATTTACTAACCATCTTATTATCATGAACTTTGCACTCGATGTTTGCGATGATGTTGTTACCGCCCACAAGTGGCGCTTTGATTTTAGCAGCGGGTAGGGCTTCCAGCCCGAAGCGGGACCACTTGCCGTCGGCCTCCTCCACATCGGGGTCGGCTTTGGAACAGTTCCCGATATCTACCACGGTAGCAGCCATTTCGAAGGAAGGAATCGCTAGCACGCATGATCCCTGTTTCTTAAGCAACGAGAACGAAGCGTCCCACGGCCCGAGGCAAATGCCGATCAGGGGCGGTTGTTCATGTTGCATGACCATATGGAAACCGATTGTCATGACATTGTGATTTTGATCTTCTAGCGATCCGGTTGTGATTAAAAGCACAGGGCCAGGTTCGATTAAGCGATATACCTTGGATGCCGGATATTCCTCAAAGCCATGGTAGGGATTACTGCTTTGTGGTGGAGAAGACGGTTCCTCGTTCACCTCCTCGTCGGGTTTTTGGTGTTTAGAGGACGAGGCCTCGCCTTGTTCCTGTCTCGTTTCGTTTTTACGTTTTCGCGGCATTGCATAGGCGTCGTCTCTAGAACGTAAACAGGATGTGTTGAAGTTGAAACTTCTGTGAAGAGGTTTGTGACGTAGGACTTGATAGGAGTAGAGGAGTAGAGCTTAACTCCGCAACTGTATCGCCGAAACATAGGTGGTCCGTTCATCTACGCCCTACGAAAGTCAGGATCGGCAATTTGCCCGAAGTCGGACGGACACAGCGGGAAAGCTATAACAATAATTGCAACTTATCACAAGTATAGGCTATAGAAAAAAATAGCGTTATACGAAGAAGGATCGGGGTTCCGCAGGTGATAGAACCATAATATTATCTATGTAAGATCGGACTTTCATTCCGCACTCTAAGGAAACTAGCGCTTATTTTCGGTATAGAGTCCAAGAAGGGGGTTGCACAAATTCCGCACTTGTATCTATATGCAAGTTGTATAACCGACCACGGCGAGTGACTCAGTATAATGCGAAGCACCCTAGGTACCTATACTAAGTAATGCATACACATATGTACTAAGATTTATGCTAGTAGTACATTAGATGCCATATAGGCGAATCCCCTGTGGGCCAGCACTACTATCGTTCTAACGACTTCAAAGTCAAAACACTCCCAATCCCCTTCGTTTTGAATACGTTTACTCATTGTTAATTTATTTTAATACTGTCTTAATAATATTGTTTGAAAAAATTTCGCAATGGTTTCCAAACCCTCTAAACATGGCTGGAAAATAGAGGTTAGTTTTATGTTGTGTCATGTCTTATATTGCGCTTTATTGGGACCTATTTCATGTCAACTGTTCAGTTTAGCTGTCCTGAAAATTATTGCTGATGTTTTGTGCCTTGAATAGCTCGTTCCTTGGGATTTTTCGAGCCCCGAACACGTACAAAGGCTCTACGAGCAGCGCATCGCCTGTGGATGGAGGGCCGAGGAAGTACCCTCGGTGAGTGTATACTTGAGACCTTGCTCTTACTATCTGGCTTTTCAGAGAAGAAACCAACTAGGTACTTCTAAGTGTATACGTTGTCAATACTACCACCTAATGTGGAGTAATAATGTTCAAGACTTATCATGAGTAGCCATTCCTAACTCTAAATATTGTAGTGGATAGAGGAGGCAAAGAAAGGTGGAAAGATATTCTACTGGGCTGTGAGTTCCGGGACCTGACCTTTATTCGTCTTCATAGCTGATAGACTAGCTCTTTTCGGATGCTCTTCCGGAGCGGGAGAAGCTCATTGAGACGCATATCGAAACCTATCCTAAGGTACGCCATAGTCACTTGACCATATAATTGGGCGCGCTAAGAATTCGCGGATAAGGAATCGACTCCATTGAGGGACACGGCAGCAGAAGTTCGGCTCGTTCCGCGGCAACCAACCCATGTGGAGTTCATCCCCATTGGTCATGTAGCCGTCGACATTCACGAACCCGAGGAAGACGTCAAATTGGGCCTCCCAGCTACTGGAACAGTCTGGATCCATCAACTGTATATATCGCGTGCACTGCATGGTGGTGGTTACGGCGCTGGAACCATGTCAAAAATCGAGATGCTTGCCGCGCAGGAACCCATGAATGCGAAAAGAGTGGCCTTGGACACCTTAACCAAAGAATTACAAACTGACCCTAAGACACGGGATATCTTATATGGAGAGGGTGGAAATCCCGCACCACTAGTAAGTTGAGACGACTGTTCTCATCCTTTCTAGAAGGAGTATCAATGTTGAGCCCCATTGGTATAGGTATCCAACGAAATTTGGTACGTTGGCCAAGGTTATGAGGTGTTCAACCGAGCAGAAGGGGCGTATGAATGGAGTCCTAAACCAGGGATCACCATGCCTAGTGAGTATATTTCGAATCTGCTTATCGGCGCTTTTGTTTTCTCGTTTAGAGCATGTGTTACCACCCTCCTTCAACCTGAATCGAGTGGGATGCGCTCATGGGTCAAGCTCGACAACTCATATTTGCCCCTTAGTCATGGCGTTCTTGGCGACCACTAATAATCAATGCTATAGTGAACGTTGTGTATATGCGAAAGCCGTTGGTTTGAGAAAATGGTCTGGTGTTCCGGTTGGTCCTATAAGTCCTGGGTAGAAAGCTGTTCCTTATTCCTAGCCTCAAACTAGCCTCACAACGGATCGATTGGATTCGGGCGGGGGTTCATTAGAATGAAGCGATTCCGGAATGCGTGCTATTTTGAACTCCGTACTCGCATCGCATCTACATGAAGGAGGAGCAACGGGAGTGGAGAGGACGGAATGACGAAGGATCAATAGGAGGTCCACAAGAAGCAACATGAATGTCGTCGGTAATGGGTTTAGATGAGAGATTTGTATGCTGCCCAACAGCCATGAGGACTTAGACGCGGGCCAGGGTAGTAATGCATTTGCGTCGGGAAGAATCGTTCAATTTGTTGCTCCTTCCGAATAAGTAGCTAGACGCTTCGTGATAGTCGAATGGTCAGATAAGATAGGATGGTTGAGAAAAGTCATGCAAGAACAAGTCATCTAGCGCAACTTCAAAAAGGGAGACGAGGTGAGGCGACCTCTTAAATAACGTGGCTCGGGGATAGTTGGGGAAAGGGGATAAGCCGTGGGGGGTGAATGATTTTTCGGTGGTGGTTTCGGCTAAAATGGGAATCTGGGGGTGACCCGTGCGTCGGAGTGGGTGCACGGGCCCCATACATAAGGTTTCCTTTAGTTCAAACGAGTTCAAATGTTCGAGTGGACCCACCGAAGCTGCAGAAGCAAAGTTACTAGAGGTACCTACGTAGCTCGACAGGCACTAGACGTGTTAAACTGACCGGGGTGTTGGAGACGCGAAAATGGTATGTCAGTCGCGAGGCGGCTTCTATCCCAAGTCCCTCAAACATCCCCCACCAGTCGAACCTTTTCTCGTTCCACCCATTGGATCCATCGTCAACCATCCTCCGTCCGAATGCCTTGGATTACCTCTCATGCTTCGCCAGTAAAAATTGCGACCCAACCCTCGTCGTCGCATTGGGCAGTATGGTGGCTTAACACATAATATAATCTGGCTTTATCTTTCTCGTGTCTGTCGTCCACCCGTTTCGATCGACTACCATCCGCGGTCGAACACGTCGAGATTGGACCACGCCAGCACAACAGCCATTGAAACGCGTAAATGCTATAGTCTAAGCTTACGAAAAGTAAACAAAGCCTGCTTATGTGCCTCTCTTTTCGGAACATCACCAAGTCCAACTCCGTTCAGATGCCGCCCGCTAGTCAATTTTTGAAGCACTCGAAGACGAAAATGCAGGCTTGGGTCACTAATAGTAGTAACCAGGCAGTTCCTACTGCGTCTGGCCCGGGTCCGGGACATGATAATCAAAACTATCATACTCATCTTATTCAACCTCGTCAAGTCAATCTGTCCCAACATGCTCCCCTGGTCGCACAGCCCGCACAGACGACTCAAGCACCGCCTACCTCGCCCCCACGATCACGCGAACCTATCATCAAAGCAAATTCCAATAGAGCTGCTGCTGTTATGGCTGCACGATTACCCGTCCCGGCGAGCCGCACTGGCCACGCTCGAGATACGTCACTTAATATGTCACGATCGAAAACCGTCGCCTCCGAACCCATACAATCCTCGCGACGGGTGGCACCGTTTTGGGAAGGGTCGACGGTAGACGGCTCCATGTTTAGTGAAAGTGGTAGCAATGCTGACGCGAACTCTGCGGCTACGTCCATGTATCGGATGCCATTTCGGCAGCCTCCATACCAACACAGAGGGGCTACTCCACGTCCTCGCCCTTATGCGAAAGAGGAATCCAATATACCGGATCAACATGCTCCATTCATTATAGGACCTAACGGTATAATAGATGTTGTTGGTGGTGGCCCCCTTACTAGAAGTGCTTCGACGCCAGATGCTAGGAGTCATCAAGGTCGTTTGAAGGTGGTTTCCTCCCCTGAACCTGAGCCTGATCAAGACTCGGATAGCCCATACCAAACAAGCCCAGAGAAGACTCCGTCTGCCAAGCGGCTTCCTCACCCTAAAGTATTACCTGTGCGACCTAGTCGCCGCGGTTCCTACTCTGAAAGAATTGCATATCCTCAAGGAGAAAATAACATGTCCTCGCCTCCACGTCAGCCATATCAAAGCTCTAACAATGACCTGGACGATGTGCGGTCAGAACGCTCCCTACGTTTACGTATGAAGACGCTTTCCGATCCCAACCGCAATACCGTTTTTGCGGATACAGACACCCCTGTGTTAAGTAACCACGGCGAGTCAGATGTTGAAAGTGTTGCCCCAGAGCCCGCACCAAAGCCAATCACAAAGCCTAAACCTCAGATCAGTCGGCAGCTCTGGCCTAAGACTAGTAGTCATGGCCGACCGGCTCTTCACGAGAGTGCGATGCCACGCCAAATGCTGGAGAAGCGCCTGTCCAATCCAAAGAAACGTGCACTCGAACTAGACTATGACGACGGTGCCTTGGCAGCGATGGACTATTCGGAACTGAAGAATGAGGCTTTTGACTTCGACCCAGCGCAGGCGGAGGTCCAATCGGCGGTAGGACCACCTCGGGGCGGCTTGCCGGAAAGGTTGCATCATTTCTTAGACCAGGACCAACCAATTCAGATGGAATTCTTCTCTAAAATGCCTGTCAAGGATTGGGAGGCTTCCGGTGACTGGTTTTTGGAGAAATTTGGGGAAATCATGGATAGATTCAGAGATGCCCGTCGGACAAAGAGGACAATGATGGAAGGCTTTGAAAATGAAATTGCTGAGCGAGGCGAGGCTGTGAGGAACAAGATACAAGGAATAGACGTGACGCTCTCTGACCTCAAAAGTGAAGGTGAGGGTATGATGGTGGGGAAAGAGTTTGATTAGAAGGAGCAAGAAGATGAGCAGTACCACGAATCTTATCCGACCGAGGAGCTATAACCGGCGCTTTTACATGGAGTAGAATGGGCAAATGACTTCTTGGAAGGAAATACGAGTGGTTAGATAATTGGGGTTGCTACCATTGCTACTCATAGGCTGCCACCACATCACAGCGTTCGCTCGCCCGAGAAAGTCTTCATGCAAGATGATGAACGACAGACATCGCCGAGACTGTTCTACATTATGGGAGACTACCTGGTAAGATACCCACTTGCTTTCACACATATCAGATGATGACTGTCTGCTTGACCTTTCTATCTTTGCCGACAATCAATCTCAACTGACATCTTGGCTTGTTGGAGAACAGCCCGCTCCTCACCTTGTCGGAAAAAAGCTCATATGCGGGATAATACGCATCGACGAATTTCACGACCTGATCGTCTGTCATGCCCGTTCCTCTCTGCGCCCGCAGCGCCGCTTCTTGCTCTAATCTCCAGTCGTACACCCACTCGGTATCTTCAGCATCGATATGGATGAATGCATCGAACATATCTGTGATAGCGTCGTAGTCTTGGAGACGCTCGTTGATAAAGTTCATATGTTCTAGAGGGTATCTCTTCAGCGTTCTGCTTGGTGCATTCCATTTAAACGTCACCTCCATTGGGCTCAGACGTCGAAAGCCAACGCACCAGCCCTCGAAGATGACTACCTGAACCTTGGGTTGGCCTGGGCCATTAACCACTTCCCAATGGGATTCGGAGACTCTGTCACCTTGGCCTGAATATGCCGATTTGTCATATTGAGGAATCTTGACTGGCTGCCCCTCGCACAATTTTGTGAAGAAGTCTCGAGCTAGGTTCATATCATGAGTGCCTACATAGACGTAGTATTAGGAACCAATGAATAGAGATATCCTTCCGAACTAAACAAGTCGTACCTGGCTCGCCTCGGACCTGAACTAATAAGTTGTCCGGGTGTGACTCGGCGAGCGCCGTTTGATCTTCATGCCGCAAGTAGAAATCATCGATACTACAAACCAGCGTTTGTAGGCCCTCATCGACCCGGAGCTTTGAGGCAAGGGCCTTTACTAGGGTTGTCTTCCCAGCCCCTTGTACACCATTGAGTCCGATGATGAAAGGCCTGGTCGGGTTTGAAGCGCTGTAGTTTTTATACCGTTCAAGTATGAAGGGTATACATATAGGGCTTTTGTCGTCAATTATCTCCGTATTCGTCGACATTTTCGGTAAGAAACTCTCTTTAATTATCTCGGCTTGAGAAACACTGGAACCTCGTGATTGTACCGGGCTGGGTGTTGTCTGCAGGTACCTTAGCACGTTTCGGTTATTCGGTCTGTTACCCCAAAATGCGTGACATAGGTACCTAGCATACGGAAGAATTCTAGCTTCAATGGTACATTAGGGGCCTATACTATGTCATTTCAACACTGGTTTTCTGGGCTAATGTAGTGGGGATGGGGAAATGCGGGGAGCTCAATGGTAGGTATTGATCTACAGGCAGACTTGAATGCTATAATTCGAGTTGCTTGTGAAATTGGCTATACTTAGATCAATGGAGCATTGGAACATAATCTCCAATCAAATGAAATACTTAGTCTTGAATGGATATTTTCCCAAGCTGTTTTTCAGCCTCAACTTATGAGTTATTATACGTTGAAGAGAGAAGCTGAATGTACCTAAGATTTAGAAGTTCTACCTCGTTAAGACGGCAATAGTAAACTTCGGCTCTTGTCATATTACCTAAAGTGGTTAATTGCCTGATATTAAGTTTAACACTGCATAAGCCATTGCTTAACTTTTAATAGATTTCTTACATCTTGATAACAAGAAGAATTGACTTTTAGAGAGAGAAAGCATAGAACAGAATGAAGGACTTTGAATACACGTGATGAATAATCGTATTGTACACATGACCTCATTTCTATCCGTCAGCAATTCAAGAGGTGCTCGACATGTGAACGTCCTGTGAGTCAGGCTATACTTATTTAGGTATAGTACACTCATCATTGTCGGGTCCACTTTCATACCATAACATCTGGGGCCCCTCGGCATTCCTGCCAGCTCTGTCGAAGCTGCCTCGGCTGAATAGCCGGAGTTTCAAAGCGGCACATTGGCAAAGCTGCTCTTTATTATGAGCGTCTGAACCTTCGGACCTTCCAATAAAGCTCTGTAATAATCATCTTTTTTTTATGTCATTACCTCTAGAAATGCCAACCTTATAATACACCTAGCCACGAATTGAGATCTATAACCATCTACCTTTCTACCTACCTCCATACCTAAATCATTCTCTAAACACCCCAGATCTAAGAGCTCCATTTAAACACGATGGCTGGTGAATTGCGCTATGACGACCAAGTCGTTGTCGTCACTGGCGCGGGTGGTGGTCTAGGAAAGGCATATGCTACCTTTTTCGCTTCGAGGGGAGCTAAGGTTGTTGTCAACGACCTCGGAGGTTCATTCAAGGGAGAGGGTAACTCAACAAAGGTAAGCAATAGCACCCCACCCCATACTAATCATTAAATGCATCATTTGCTAACGTTTTTGCGACAATTCCCAGGCTGCCGATGTAGTCGTCAACGAAATCAAAGCCGCCGGTGGCCAGGCCGTGGCCAACTACGACAGCGTCGAGAATGGCGAGAAAATCATCGAGACGGCCATTAAGAACTACGGCCGAATCGACATCCTACTTAACAATGCCGGTATCCTACGAGATATCAGCTTTAAGAACATGACAGATCAGGATTGGGATTTGATCATCAAAGTCCACGTTAAGGGTTCATATAAATGCGCGCGCGCAGCGTGGCCGTATTTCCGAAAACAGAAGTATGGACGTGTTATCAACACTGCATCTGCCGCTGGTTTGTTCGGCAGCTTTGGCCAGGCGAATTACTCGGCGGCGAAGCTGGCGATGGTCGGTTTCACTGAGACGCTTGCGAAGGAGGGTATTAAGTATAACGTTCTCGCCAATGTTATCGCCCCGATAGCAGCTAGTCGTATGACTGAGACTGTCATGCCTCCCGAGGCCTTGGAAGCCTTAAAACCCGAATGGGTTGTTCCCCTTGTTGCTGTTTTGGTTCACAAGAGCAACACAAAGGAGACCGGCAGCATCTTCGAGGTCGGTGGTGGTCACACTGCTAAGCTAAGGTGGGAGAGATCTGGCGGTCTTCTGCTTAAGGCGGACGACAGCTACACACCCGGCGCTATTCTCAAGAAGTGGGACAAGGTTCTCGACTTCTCCAATCCCCAGTACCCCACTGGCGCCAATGACTTCTTAGGTCTTCTAGAAGAATCACAGAAGTTGGGCCCGAATGAGCAGGGCGAGAAGTTGGACTTCACCGGCCGTGTAGCCCTAGTTACAGGTGGTGGTGCCGGTATTGGGCGGGCTTACTGTCTTGCCTTCGCCAAGTACGGTGCCTCAGTCGTTGTCAACGATCTAGTAGACCCCGACACCGTAGTTGGAGAGATCAAGAAATCGGGCGGTAAGGCAGTTGGCGTGAAAGCGTCTTCTGAAGATGGCGACAAGGTCGTAAAGGCCGCCATCGACGCCTTTGGCCGAATTGATATCATTATCAACAACGCTGGTATCCTACGGGATAAGGCATTCAACAACATGGACGACAGCCTTTGGGACCCCGTTCTCAATGTTCATCTCCGAAGCACATACAAGGTCACCAAGGCTGCTTGGCCCTACTTCCTCAAGCAAAAGTACGGTCGTATCGTGAACACCACGTCAACAAGTGGTATCTACGGTAACTTCGGCCAAGCCAACTACGCCGCAGCGGTAAGTTATAAAAATCAGAAAATACGATACAAATCAATTCAAGCTAATGCATAAACAGAAAGCTGGTATCCTTGGTTTCTCGCGCACCATCGCTCTCGAGGGTGCCAAGTACAACATCTACTGTAACACTATCGCACCTAATGCCGGTACAGCCATGACACGCACAATATTACCCGAGGAATTAGTACAGGCCTTCAAGCCCGACTACATTGCTCCTCTTGTTCTTGCTCTTTCCAGCGACAAGGTTCCTAAGAACCCCACAGGCTACCTATACGAAGTCGGCAGCGGTTGGGCCGGCCGAACGAGGTGGCAACGAACCGGGGGTGTTGGTTTCCCTGTGGACGTTAAGCTGACCCCTGAAGAGGTTGCAAAGAACTTCGCTAAGATTGTCGACTTCGATGACGGCCGAGCGGATCACCCCGAGAAGACTCAAGACTCGTTAGAAAAGGTCATGGCCAACATGGAGAACAAGCGAGGGGCCTCCAAGGTATGATGAGCCCCTCTTTTCTTGATGGCCCTTGTTTAGACTATCGTGTATATATATAATGTTCTAGTCTAGCATATGAATGAATTATTGAAGTTAACATATTCTTTTCACCCAGGGTGCCCAAGGCAACCAATATCTAGAGGCGCAAAAGAAGGCATTGGCCGCCCAATCTCCGGGGACAGAATTCACGTACACGGAGCGGGACAGCATCCTCTATAACCTGGGTATCGGCACTAAGAAGACCGAGCTGCCGTACGTATTCGAGGGCCATGAGGACTTCCAGGTATTACCGACATTCGGTGTGGTTCCGCAATTCGACGCAAACATGCCCTTCAGCTTCGATGAAGTGGTGCCCAACTTCTCACCCATGATGTTGTTACACGGCGAGCAATACTTAGAAGTGAAGAAGTACCCGATCCCGACAGCAGCGAAGACCAAGAACTTCGCCAAGCTTATCGAAGTCGTAGATAAGGGCAGCGCGGCAATTCTTAAGAGTGGCGTGACGACTGTCAACGCGGAAACTGATGAGGAGCTCTTCTACAACGAGGCTACTGTGTTCCTACGAGGCTGCGGAGGTTTTGGTGGCCAGAAGAAGCCAGCGGATCGGGGTGCGGCAACGGCAGTAAATGCCCCACCGAAGAGACATCCTGATGTTGTGGTGGAGACGAAGACGACGGAGGAGCAGGCTGCGATTTACCGACTTAGCGGTGATTACAAGTATGTCTCACCCCCTTCTCAATTCTCTTTCAATACTTTAGCAAGCTAACCTATGATCCAGCCCGCTTCACATCGACCCCAACTTTGCCAAGATGGGCGGCTTCAAAGTACCGATCTTACACGGGCTGTGCTTTATGGGTATTGCGAGTAAGGCTGTGTACGAGAAGTTCGGTCCCTTCCGCAATGTTAAGGTGCGCTTTGCTGGCACAGTACTACCAGGCCAGACGCTAGTCACTGAGATGTGGAAGGATAAGGCGAACAAGGTTATCTTCCAGACTAAGGTTAAGGAGACGGGTAAGTTGGCGATCTCGGGCGCTGCGGCTGAGCTTGTGGAGGGTGGTAATGGGGGGAAATTGTAGGGATATGTCGTAGGTTGAGGGTTGGTTTGGCATGATATGATATGTTATGGAAAGCTTATGTTTAGTTGTTGTGGTTGACCGTGTAAACTTTACATGCAGATTTGGGACGTATATTAGAATCCTACATGTACCTATGTATTTTGAAATTATAGACCACTCTACTGTTCTATCAACTTAGCAGATAACTGGCATATGACCTAATTCCTCCTATGGAATTTGAAGGATCCCCAACAGTCAATGATGCACTTATAATGAATAGAACTGAAGGCAGCTTCTAGCTTCGCAGATTACTGAATTAGACTAACCTTTCGACACATAATCCGTGGTTTTTGACGTATTGCTATGGGCGTCGGGGTTACGAACAGAGCGTTGGGTGCTCTTTGTCGTTGTGGCCAATGTCCATATTGAAAACGCTAAACTGTTCACTATTTGGGCCACTGGAAATTGGTGGAGCTAGCTGTCTAGGTATTACAATAGGCCTATGTGCTTAGGTGAGCTAGGTAACTCGGCCGCTGTATTTACGGGGAAGTGCGCGCCGAAGCTCGCTATACTTTGGTTGGATTCAGCTCGGTTTCTAGGCGGAATAGATAGGTACCTAGGTAGCATGTCGTAACGGACACACTGGAACCTATCGAAAATAAGTCAAATTAATAGTTTTACATTACAATGTACACCCGAATGCTCACTAATGCAATAATATAGCACAAGGACACGTCCCCAGTTTTGGGGCAATGTGCAGTGGAATGAAAACAACAAATGCACTCATCAATTTTGAAACTTTGGAGGGTTAAGTCAGAGGCCACGATTAAGCCGCAACTAGAACTTTTGAGTCGCTGCAGGGATCGTGTTAGGCGGCGAGCGGGCGATTATACCTACAGGGCACTAAATACAGGGTCTTGCTTACTGCTATACACCTTACCACGCCATAAAGACGCCTATAGGTGTGGAAAAACCCGCCTCGCTTCTGGCAAGTATAACATATGATTTTATATCCGATTCGTGTTTTTTTTTTTTTACGGTACAATATCCGGGTTGGAATGAGCTCTCACGGACCAGACGATTACGGTGTTACTGACTTATAGGATTGTGTCTAATTGTTGTATACACTACATTACAAAGAGCCGTGGCTTATGGTGCATTTTAGCATATATAATGCTGCCCGTGGGTATAACAAATATCCTGTCCTGTTTTCCTTGTGCCTAGTTTCCTTAACGCCTATTCTTAGTGCAATGCTCGCTTTTGAAGGTTGACTCCAAGTAACGCTCAACAACCGGATATGCTCTTTTATAATTCTCGCAAGTCAAGAGTGACACGTCCCCTGTTTTTTTTCTTCGTTCCGTCATACAAACAAGAACTCTATAATAAAGTCACAAAATTCTTCAACACTCGGGAGCTTACCGCCTCGAAGAAGTTGCGATATCCATGGGTGAATTAGTTGTCGTCGACCTAAGCCGCCGACACCGTCTTCGAGGTATGCCTTTTCTGCGTCGGACAACTCGCGTCTTTCGGATTCTCTCCACCTCCGTTCTGCCTCCGCCTTGGCATTTCGGAGTATCTCTTCGGTGTTCTCTGCTTCCCATAGGTTGCACTTATTACATTCCTTGCATCGTCGCCCGTCGCCTTCGGGCCTGAAATGCTGGCAGAAATGTTGATACCCTTCGGTTGGGGTGCCAATATCTTTACGACAGACATAACACATTTTGTAGCCACAAGGGCAGGTTAGTTTATTGCATCCTGCGTTCTTGACGAACGACATATTACATCGTGGACAGACACGCTTGATCGCCATTGACATTGCTTGCTCCACTTGCGTGCGCAGAGCTACAAGTGACGATTCATGACAAACGTGAATGTCCACCCATGCTTTCGAACAAGATAAACATGACGAGCGTGCGCAGTCTGGATTCTGACAAATGAACTTCAATCCACGACGGCGACGTTGGTACCGGTTGAGCGCTGCTCCCAAATGCCAGGATACGTAATACCTGAATGGTCCATTTAAGCAGAGGATAATTCCGACGAGCATTAGTACTAAGACTAAAAGGTATAATGGTGACAGAACCATGCAAGCCAGGATAATGATAATATTTGGAAGATTGCTAGCACGCAGCTTGGGCCTACGCAGGTTGGTTGGCACATACAAGTCATCGACCTCGGCGTAGCTGCAGAACGGACACCGTATAAGGGGTAAGCCGCTGGAAAGCAGGCCGTGCTCTGCTAGGCGTTGGTCAAGCTTCTGCAAAATCTCCTTTCCGTTCTTCTCGTCTTGTATGGCCCGATGTATGTGCTCAGAAGATATGCAGCCGTCACACTCCGTTGATGCTACGGCGGGACATCTGAGGGAACCAGTTTCCTTCTCAATGTTGCGTTGCCAACCTTGACCGAATATAGCTTCAGTGATAGAATGCTGAACGCAACGGAAGCAGACCGGGTGCCCTTCGGTGCCACAAGTGGTGAGCTCTTCAAAAATCACGTCGGTGTAACAACAACTACACTCATAAGTAGCTTCGCAAGCTTCGGCTTCCTCCGTAAGTAAAGACACAGCCAAATTGCGGTCACTTTCCTCCGTTGCAGCCCTTTTTCGTTGATTTAGGGGCATAATTATTTCCTCAAACAATTCTCTATCCAACTCGGCGTTCCCAGTTGCCTTTATAGTAGGTATTCTGGATCCATCATCCGAAGACTTCCACGTGATAAGGGGATGCGATTCGGCTTCGGTAGAAGTAACAGCTCTACGACGGAAGAGCAGGGCGGATATTGTAAATTTCCACGATTTGGAAGATAAATCCACAAGGGTCTGTCGTGCATCAAGATAGGAAAAGTTGGACTCGGACAGGACGGCATCGATAGAGGATTTAGAAAGACCCTTGAATTCTTGCATCGCTAGAGCTCGCACCGCACCCTTATATTCTGCCGTCCTGAATGCCTCAGTTCGCGATACTAGAATATTCGAGCTGGAGCTGTTATTATCGCTAGCTTTCCGCCGCCCCTTCACGTAGAAGCCTGGGTTTTTTAGCAACTTGTCTGTGATAATGAATAATCGTGATTCTTCCGAGAAGGATGAAAGCATTTCCCTGAAGACTTCTACCTGGACGTCGGGGAACAGCGCAGCGAGCATTTCGAGATTATTATTCAAATCGAGAACATCCTGCGGCGATGGGATAACTGGCTGGAGGTGCGATTCGTCGGATAGGTATTCGGGGGAGGAATCATAGTTTCGGGATCGCGATGGGGAGACTTCGGGAGAATGTCCAATCGATTTGGATTTGTTCGACTTGAAGGAAGCCCTCCGTCCTGTTGGGGCACCTAAGAAGCTTGAAAGAAACATTTTATGCTGGGTTAAGTGAAGTCGAACGAGTAGACCATTGTTGAAGTTACTCGAGCGTTGAGTCCGTCTAAAGTAGAAAGATGACCAGCTGCAGGGACCCCTACTATAGTTTGGGAAGCTTATATTCGCCGATGCATAATCCCCGTACGCAATAAGGGATAACCCACAGAATCTGGGGATCGACGGAAAAAGTATGTAGAAGCGTATATGAATACGACAGAAACATAAATTGGAGGCAAGAAATTTGAATTTAACTTCAACGAGACGAAAGAATGAATCGAAATGAAGTTAAAGATTAAAAGATTAAAGAAGTCGCGTTGGGTAAAATGCAGGTGCAAGTTACGTGTGAACTAGATTCCTTGGTTTGGTCAACAAAATACCCCATCTGATGGGTCTAAACTAGCCATGATTAGTCACCTGCATCTACGCTAAGCCGTTTTAAAATAAGAGGTCGTTCCCCTAAAATGATTTACCACAGCACATTGTATTAGGCATTATCACTAATCAGTAATTATCATGGTAGAGAGCAAGAGTCAGGCTTCTTCGATAACATCAACCATGATATATCAGATGATGACGACTCAAGACTCAATAGACAGATTCCATCATGATTCCAAGAGATAAATGCCTGACAGAGTCACAAGATTTAATCTACAAGTTTCTACTAATTAGCTAAAGACTTTCTCAGTAGATACTCGAGAAAAGGACTGGCCCAACAGCGTCGCCACTAGAAAAAGAAAAAAACAGAAATCCTTCAGCACTTTGGCACGTTTACCTAGGTAGTTAAGGGAAGCGAACCACCCATCATGTCGTATTATATGCCATGACCGAGAGAGATAAAAAGAAAGCGAAAACTCCTAAGAAGCGTACTTGCGAAGCTACCTCTTGTTTGCACATATCGGACAAAAGCGTCAGCAACTCCGACGGATATGGTGAGGCCAGCCGCGTGTTACTATTATCACCATCCCTGACAGAAACAAAATACTCACCGCCCTACCTACAATAAGATGGCCTAGATGACTTTCTGGTAGCACATATTGGACATGACCATATTTGTGCGCGATGATAAGGTATGCAGTTATGACAACCCAAATGACAGCCAAACGACATGAATACCCCACTATCGGTCAATGAGATATATTGTTCTAGAGCAATAAGCACATTTAAATATCGATGTTGGAGATGGATCGGTGCTTCATCCGGATCTAGCGGCGGCACAGTAGACGCAGCTTGTACGGTGACGCCTGCCCAGCTATTGTTGCAAGATGGCTAATAGCGGCACAGGCGTCCCCAGTAACTAAACCCGTTTTCGTGCGTCACAAAGACCGACCCTTCCGTCTGAGCCCTGGGATGGTTGTAGATGCGGCGTGAATTTATAAAAAGCTGATAGGATAATATCCTTAATCCCAGTGAGATACCAGGGTTCTTTCCAACATCACATCCCTTACTCAATGTCTGCTGTGTAATAACGAGAACAAGAAACAGCCGTGACCCCCGAGCAGGCATTTTCTGTCCTTGTCTCTACTTTCGCATTTCTCTACTAGACTCAAACATCTCCATCCCATAACCTAATAGCCATGGCATCATCTAACAAAACCCCCCGGATCGTGGAGTTGGCTGTCAAAATCAATACCCATGTCACAGAATTACAAGAACTTCTATCAGCCCAGGGTGTGCCGTCTCCATCATTCGACGAGGACAGCCCAGAACGCCTTCCTCCTAGCACATTCCATCTCCAAGATGCTGTACTTGACGCAACCGCCGAGTTGCATGAATTACTTATGGATCCTATCCCACTAGCCTTCAAATTCAGTGCCGTAAGAGTTCCGTAACATCACTAAGGTCATCCAGCAAGCTAAAGTTGATACTCCAAGACCACCAATATGATCAGCATCGACGCCATCTGTCGATTCCATATTGCCGACATTATCCCTTCTGGGGGGCAGGTTTCTTTCGGTGAGATTGCAGAGAAGACTAAATTAGATGAACCTCTTGTCAGACGCCTGGTTCGGCACGCAATGTCCATGCATATCTTCAGAGAACCCGAGCCTGGCATGGTCGCACATACAAAAATATCCAAGTACTTCACACTTCCATACGTGAATGATTGGCTTAGCTTTGGCGCGAGGGAGGGTTGGCCGGCTGCTACCAAGGTAAGTTCCCCGTGTACCCTGAAATTGAATTTCTTGCACAAACGAACTGACGTGAGTCCTTTGCTGTAGATGCTAGATGCGATCCAGAAATGGCCAGGATCGGAAGAGTCTAACGAAACCGTATGTGTATCCCACGTTTGAAACTTATGGCATTTTCTCCGTCTACTCCTATATCCTGAGACTTTGATAATCATGCTAATCTTGACAGGGCTTCTGTCTTGCCAACAATACTGACAAGTCAATCTTCGAAGTGCTCCGTGGGGATCACACGCGCGCGATGCGCCTTGCATCCGCAGTGAAAGCCCACGATCATTTTCCGGGTGAAGCTGCTATTGACGTCCCGAAACTTTACGATTGGGCTTCTCTTGGCAATGGGCTCATTGTCCACGTTGGTGGGTCCAGAGGCGAAGTAGCTGTGGAATTAGCGAAGAGCTTTAAAGACGCTAGGCTACTCGTCCAAGATATGGAGATGGTTGTTAAGGGCGCGAAGGACAGCTTGCCTGATGAATTGAAAGACCGAATTGACTTTAAAGCAAATGGGCTTTTTGATACGCAGACCGTTGAAGCCGATGCTTACCTTTTCCGCTTGGTTTTCCAGATTTGGCCTGATAAATACGCTCTCAAAATCCTCAAAGCCCAAATTCCGGCCCTCCGACCTGGGGCTAAGATCCTTATACAGGATACGGTAGCGCCAGAACCAGGCGAGATTCCGTTGTGGAGAGAGCGTGAATTGAGGTATGTCGCCCCGCCGTAATCGCTTTTAGGATTATAAGATTCTCTAATGATAAAAACTTATAGAGCCATGGACCTAAATACGGGAGCGGCTTTCAATGGTCGCCATAGATATATACATGAGTGGAAGGCTCTACTCGCAGAGGCTGATGAAAGATTCGTTTTTCAGGGGGTAAGTGCGCCTGGCAGAACCTTGCTGTCGACATTAGAGATAGTCTGGGATCCGTCGAGTTTCGCGAAAGCTTGAAGCATCATCTCATATTTACTTTATCGAAAAATCAGGCCACTAGTACTAGTCAAATCGCTCATTACCAATAGCTATCACTTCTAAGTAGTACAGCAACCATCTATTTAGTCAAGACAGTCATGAGTTGTTAGAATCCTCTTCTAGCTTTAGTAACCAAAAACATATTTCCAGGCGCCCATAACCTTCATAGTTGGCTTGTTTGTGGAAGACCAAAATGACAAGGTTACTTTTGCAGTTTAAGCGCCGTAATAGATACATAAAAATCCTTCGCTCTCTCATCATAACTATTAAAAAGTGATAGTAATTTAAAGACCGATTCAAGAAGGGTGGAGTTGATGTTGCTCGTCCCAGGTCGACTCACCGCCGTGTCAACCCCAATACCGCCCCATTGAAGCAGATCGCGATATTCAGACTATTCAGAGATGGTGTGAGAAGTAGTTTTAGGACCCCCAATATAGGCTCTGTTATATTCAGGGGATCCACGTTCTTCGAAAACAGGTAGTCTGGAGTAACGCCTAGATCTTTTGAGCCAACGTTCGGCTATGATACTACATAGAAGATTTTCATTGCTTAAGCTATGAGCTTTATTAGGCAAATGCTAAGCAAGAGTTGAATCATGGCGGTTACATTCAGAAGCACAACGTACCTTGGTAAACAAAATTGCTTCCTTCGGGAAGTAGTTGCGTAGCCCGTTCACCGCCGTTCTTTTATCATGCCATAGAGGCTAACGGCATGGGTACACCATAGCTCTTCGATCATACAGTATCGTTGAAGTAGTCTCGCTTCGCCAACCCCGTCATAAAGAGGAAGGCTTTGCAATGCTAGAAGGTAGTAGGAGGAGGGAGAAGGGGAGAGGGTGGGATATCTCAAAATGCTCATACTTTGGAAGGATCTCTAATTTAATGACTGCAACCATGGACTTCGTTCTGTCCTCGTGCAGAATCCCATATATGGGAATAACACCTAAGTACGAGGCTTACTATGGACTCATACGCAGAGGCAGTCAATACGCTGCAAAACCGAGGAGATGCACCAATCATCCACATCAATTCTGACCACCGGGTAGTTGTCGGCCAGTGATACATAGCTAATTGTATGGCAGGCTCTATGCAGGTCTCCAGCGGCGCTCGGGGTGACAAATAGCTCCTTCAGCACGGTTGACCACTACCCCTAGCTAAATAGGGGGATGCCATATAGCCCCCTTTCCGCGTTGAGCAATATAGTAGCCTACCGGGCGCTATTTTGTCACATTTAGAAAAGAGGGGGCGGTGCTGTCCATTCCATGTTACACAAATGTAACTTATTCTATTGAGTTTGCCGCGAAACTTGTGCCGCTTTTGTCACCTGCATTTCCTTGATGCAGTTGGTATTTGTGTGCATAACGTTGCACGAATTTAGGCATTTGTGCTACCATATATAGTAAATGCAGACACAGGCAACATATAAAATATACCAACTACTATTCTACCTACCCGGCCCAGGTGGACAACAGCCTATAACGCCCGGGGGCGGGTCTGTACCACCATCTGCTGAATCAATATTATGTTGTGAAACGCAAGGGAAGCAAGGTAAGATGCCGAGTGGCTTTATCTATGACAATTTAAATAAGTGTACTACTATGCGGCAGCCAACAAGCTTATAGCATTATCCATCTTTGTCAACTCCATCACTAACTAATCTGTTACTAAGGTAGCATATGTCAAATTCGCTAGAACGAAGGCCAAAGGCTGTGGTTGCCCCCACCAATCACATGGGTTAAATCTCCAGGCCCCATTGCCAGAAGCGAACCAGAACTTCACAAGATATATCAGGATCCTAGGTAGTGGTGGAAATGGACGACCACCTTCATAGGTCTTGTCCGCACAACCGATGACACAGGGAAAAACGTCGTACTAATACCAATCAATTTGGATCCTGGTCAGTTATGTGGCGAAGATGCATCAAACTCACCAACATCTTGATATTCCCTGATTGCTTAGCAACTGATTCGCCCCGATCCCAAGTCTTCCTCAAGCCGGTACTCTCCAGGTCCTTTAAGCTTAAAAATACATCGATCTCTGCATAAAGGTGGTCTGTTAGATGTTTACTAAAGGAGTCAATGATTTCTTTCATGCCACCCAATCCTCCCCACCGATACTCTCCGGGCTTAGTTGTGGAGGAATACAACAACAGTCTTTCCAGACCACCATGGAATAGTTCATGTTGGTGTTGCAGTCCGCTCATGATGCCAGGCTTGCCGCTAAATTTCTCAGTTTCTGGAAAATGAACGATTCCTCCACCCAATGATGATGATTCACCATATTGGCCCACGACTTGACATAAAAGAGTAAGTCGTTCACATCCTGCACGTCATACTTATTACCGATGATTACGTATGGTGCTTGCTGGATGATGGAGTTTAGCCCTCGCAGAATGGTGTTGTGTGCGTGCGCCATTTCAGAGGCCACATAAACAGAGGAGTGTGAGTCCTGGATATCAATCAGTTAAATACATTCTTTCTAGCTCCTTCTTTTCGCCTGTACACACTGTTATATGTCTCGATGGGGTAGTGATCAAGGGGAATGGCTTATCAGCTCCTGGTGCCGGCGAAGGCTTCGTAGTTATGGTAGACTAATATAACGTTTTTTTTTTGTGAATAAATGGAATGAAATGTAGCTAAAATATTTTAGATTATATATACATTAGATTAGCCAGAAAATACGGAGGGGGAGTTTGGTATTTGAAGAATCTAGTCATTATGCCATCCATATATTCGAATATGGTACGGGTTCTCACAACTGCAAATTTACCCAGGTAAGGGATAACATCTTACCATTTTCTGGCCAATAATCATGGAACTACCTATGTACTGTAGTTAACCGTTACGCTCCGCGGTTCAGAATTAGTGTTAGTTGATCAGAAGAATCTCCCGTGATAGGTCTGGGGTAGCTAGATAGCGTGCACCAACGGCAGTCCACATACTCTAAAATTTCCTTGTCTAAAGTAAGACAATCCAACAGATAATGAAGCACAAAAAGTACGTGTTCAACAACCTCGGGCAAGCAGATAATACCATGTATAGGATACGTACCTAGGTACAGATATTAGCGAATCTCACGTTGAGAGCGGTAATTGAGATGCCGCGTTATAAATTCCATACCTTAGGTACCTAAGGTATCTTATAAGTTAAAAGAGTGCCCTTCTATTGGATGTGTAGGTATTGACTTCGCGGCATAACGATGATACTAGACCAGAATACAGCGGTTTCACAGCACCTAGTGATCAACGCGCACTGCTGGGGCCCCAGGGCCAGGTGTTTAGGTGCACCCACTTAACTAGGTAGGTAATTGTTACTGCCACGATTCCCCATAATCCCAACATTAAGAACTTTTGTTAGGCACGGCACGTTTCTACTAGCAAATGAGCCCTAACTACCGTCACAATGATCGTTATAACAAATATATGCGGCATAAGTTATGTTACTCTATTTCCGTCGATTCACTAGTCCAAATCTATATCTCTACTTGTTAACGTGATATTTTACATGAAACGGACGCGCTATTATAGCTGTTTCGGCTTTCAATCTTCGGCGCCCTAGCTTGTCATAAAAAGCCTCCCTAATCAAGAAAAGATTGGAAATCATAAACCTGCTGATGGAGTTGTTATTTGACTTATTTGACTAAAGATAATGGGAGAATATCTAGATAAAGATATTAGAATAGATTTTCTATCTGTTATAATTAGTAGTACACCTAAATAAGGCGCACATCTACCTATGTTCTAGTCCGTTGCGCTCTATTGAGGTGCGTTTATAACAAGAATATAAATACCTAGGTATAGGGGGCGGGGTCCCCGCACTGCGCGCAGTACCTTAGGTTAGGTACCTAGGCCTAGGTACCTTAGGTAGGTAGGATGTATGCGTTGCTCATTTATAATTCGCAAACCTCCCTAGGGGCTGCATATTAGTTCTGGCACCCCGTCTGGACTTTCCCATATTGATTTTGGCTAGCCTTGTTTCCACTATGTAGCTGGCTATATTATTAGGTACCTAGGTAGTTACTGGTACCCGGCTGTTACTTAACACCTGACCCACGTATGACATTTTATCCCCAACATAACCTTGGAACCTATCTGGCCGTAACGTTTTGCTCCCTAATGAAATTGCTTAGATGCTATTAGCCACCTTGAAATATGATCTGCTATAGCCATAATAGTGACCATGGGGTTTACGCCGCTAGCCGAGGGAAGCACGCTAGCATCTGCGACATAGACGTTCTTAGTTCCCCAAACCCTACCACGATCATCAACAACTCCGTCAGCACTCGTGGAACTCATACGGCATGTACTCATTTGATGTGCACAGCCGAAGAAATTACCAGCAGGATTCATCTCGTGCTTGTTAAGACGTTGAAGCCATTCTACGAAATCCTCATCTTCTATTGTTCGTTCCTCGACGGGTTTAAGGCATTCAAAAGGAGGCAAGTTAGTAACAAAGGGAAATAACTCCACAGCTCCTTGCATGTAGCAGAGCTTGGCGATAGCGACAAGACCTTGGACTATATGTTTCCGATCGAACGCAGACGGGGTATACTTTATAATTGGCCATCCGTCGGGATCTGCGGATACGCTGCCAGTATCACGGTCGCGAAGGATAGCGTTGAACGAATTCAGTTGGCGGAGTTTCAGCGCGTCGAGCTTGTATTGCAGTGCACCCCGCCATGGTATTGTCAAGGCCGTCATATGGGGCTACTAACGTCAGAGCATGACTTAAGTGGGCAATGAGTAACACTCACCAAAGTTGCAGCAGCCTCAATTTTCACGCCATGGCCTTCCCCGTCCATGTTCTCAAACTCTGTAACAACGCCTGTGACAATAGAGCCTATATGTAGATTGTCAGCATGAGATACTCAGAGCTAAATCCAAGATTTACCGTTCCACCCCTGAACGTCATGATCGAAGGCGGCCACCAATATCCCAGCCGGATGCATATGTAAGTTCTTTCCAATGTGAGGATTCTAATATGTATGTGAGCAGCAACACCATACAGTTTTGCAGGCTTAGTTTTGGCCGTACCTCGAGATTACTCCTTTTTAGGAGCAATGGACTGTTTATTGCACCACATGCTACAATGACCTCCTCTGCCTTAATGCAAACCTGTCGCTGCGTCCTTTGGCCCCGAGGCGTATGTATATTGCCGTCTAATTCACGTGCCGTCCACGTCCCAATGACGCCAGTTGCCTTTTTCGCCGCTCTATCTTCGAATAGGATTTCAGATACGTCGAGGCCTTCGATGAATTGTGCTCCTGCTTTGCCGGCAGCCAGCTCGCTGCTGGACCTTGCTTTTCGCCTGAACGACAGCCATATCCGCAATGGCCACAAGAGCGTTCTGTTCCCTTAGTGTTCTGTGGGCATACCTCTGCTCTCCAGCCCAGTTTCTCGGCTCCTTCTAATACAAGTTTGTTGGAATGATTATGGCATAACCCGCTACTGCCCACACCCATAAAGTCGCACACGCGATCGAGGTTCGATTGATAATCGGGTGTGCCAAAGAAGCCGAGCCCTTTGTCGACCCATTCTTGGCAAACGTAATCTTGAGTTCGTAGACTTACGCTCCAATTTACGGTACCGCCTCCACCCCAGCAACTACCTGCCAAGACAGACATTGTGCCATCAGCGGTTGAAAGTCCACTTCGGTACAAGTATTCGGCGTCATCTACTGGTATCGGCAGTTGGCATGGGGGAATATAGTAGCCTTTTTCGACCACCACGACACGGTGGCCAGCTTCAGCCAAGACTTTGGCGCATACGCCGCCACCGCACCCGGATCCGATGATCACAACATCAGTCTTGATGGTGACTATGTTTTGGGCGGAGTCGAAATGCATGAAATCAAAGTTATGGGTAGGACCCACAGAGTCTGCCTCACCGTTGGGGACTCTGTAGTTGCTAATCTGCCGCAATAACTGATTTGATTGCGTCCAGCCAACTTTCGCCATGATAGAAAATGATCTGGCTAAGGTGTGCCACAGTGGGAACCAGGCTTGATGCCAGGACTTCATAATACTCTCCCGTATATGAACCGGTTGTTCGGTAAGTGGCCGCAGGTACCACGTACAGAATAGACTCCCGAAACGTGTGCTATAATCGCTATCAGAACTCGTCGAGCGGCAGAGTAGCAGGTAACAGACATCATGAAATTCAGCAAGGAACCTAGCTGTGACTTGGAGCTTCTTGATAACCTCGATACGGTCTGCTTTACGATGGAAATGAACCTTGGATCATCAACTGGTCTGAAAGCCAGGTATTCGCGGAATTGATCGATGGTAGGTGGGTATCTCATGCGTCTTTGGACACCATGGTAAATTTCGTGGAAGTGATTTTCGGAGATCCTAAGGACTTCAGAATATCCAGTCATATCTGAGGGGCCACCAACCGCCACCGAGGGGATGACAGCATCGAGTAAGGAAAACAGGACTTTCCATTGTGTCTCGGTGAAGAAGGTATCCGAGGCAGGGACTGGCTTAATCAGCATGGTGGCTCTAGTTTGGTCCACTTTAGAGATACCAATGGAAAGTGCTCGCAAGAGTAGAAATGGACGAGGCGAGTTCTGGGACAGATTTAAAAGAAGAGACATAAGGTACTTAGGCAAGGCTCCGCCTTAGGGATAGGGGTATTTAAGGTAGGTGTGGTTGCACGAGGTGGGGCAACGTTGGTACTGCCATCCTTTCTCAAACGATTAAGCTACCACTGGGCATCTTCCGGCAGTGTGCAGGGTGCCTTTAGTTTGCTCTCTCTGTAACCTAGGTACAGGTACCTACCTAGGTAGGAATATGTTAAGCACCTAAGTACCAATCTCGTTTTATCACAACATAGGGCACTACGATACACAAAATTCCGTTCATATAATTCCTCCGACCGCAAGAAATTCACTATATGATATAGATACAGGCAGAGTACTCATGTGATAAAAAACGGTATCCTCCCACGTTGTTGCCTCGAGTCACACTTTCATTTCTCACGCCGCGTAAAATCCTCTCTCACATCTAACTCAAGATACCCATGGATGCTGACGACGGAAATCCTGAGCCAACATCCTAACTTCGTCCTGGTTTCCAGTGGAGATGCTGGTCAGTTCAGTCGTCCGTAGTATACTGCGGTTTGGGCTCCCCCCCACGGCCTCGGGGTAGATCATCGAAACATCGCTGCCGCCGACCGTTGGGACCGAGTGGTTCCATACGGATGGGCCACAGTGAGCGGTCTTCAGCAAGCTCTGTGTGCGTATTTGATCTAGTAGTCATAGGTCGCCATGATTGAAGTATTTTCTTAATCCTCGTCGCAAAGCACGACCATGGGAGGGCTTTCGGCGCTGTAGGTATGCAAATCACCAAAAGAAGACAGCTCATTTCAACCTGGATGGTAAGCGACAAGGTGGACAGGAGATAAGTGATATCTGGTCCATTTACATAGTCTATAGTCGCCTTAACCCGGATAATAGCCAGGGCACAAGTACTATAAGATAGAAGAGAAAGTAAGGTCAGTAATTCTTCAGGTCTGATGGTATCGAAGTACATGTGACGAATGCTTACAGTAATCCAATTGCAAATATGAAGGAGGCACCGAGCTTTTGCTTCTTCGACATGTTCAACGACCAGACCACTTTCTGGGGGAGTAATAATATGGCAGTGTCTGAGGCCAGGTTAAGTGCGGCTGTTAGGATTTGGAGTTGTTTGGCCTGGCTAGAAAGACAGTGGCCTGCGACCGTGAAGTCCCACACCGCCTTCAGCGGGCTGCATTGGAAGTTTTCAAGAAATACGCATGTGACGTAAGGTAAAACGTTGAGCGATATAAGAATCCAACAAAGCCAAAAGAAAGCATTCCGAGTACCAAGTGGAACGAAGATTCGGAGCCACTCAAGGAGGATGGCCGTTTTAATCGACAATATTGCACCCAAGTAAAAGTTGGTGCCCACGTACGTTCCCTGTGAGAAGTCAGCCTGTTGTTTCGGTATTTATGCATGCTGAGGTCGTCACCCAGATATTCGACCCTAGCTGTCGTAGCGTGATGTTCCATAAGTGCACGTAGTAGCCCGGGTGACGTGATAAAAAGGCAACGATCCAGGTGTGGCCTAGTAGACAGCCCCACCAATAATAGTTAGATGAGTTTCGGTTTCGGGGCCCGGAAACAAATGACGTACAAAGGCAGTCAAGGTCAAGACTGGTATGAATCAGGCGTCCGTCAGTTTCAGAATTATTATAGTGACTATCCCTAAGCACTCACAGTCTTCAACCTTAACTTTCCGCAAAAGAATAGTACGAGACCAAACACGGATCATTACAGCAGGGACTACTAGAGCGAGTGTTACTGTGATGATGGCAATGGCTAAACCATTGTTATTCGGAGGATTCTCGAAAGACGGGTCTACACCAGTTGGGGGTAATAGAGCTGGGCTGTCAAGAATTCGTTGCTGCTCTTCTTGGGGGAGATCCGCGATTGAACTCATTGCAACTAATTGTGATGGCAAGGCACCACAAGAATATGCTACTGATGAAAATGGATGATAGATACCGTTGGGGATGGAGCTGGAGGCTGCGGTGCTCGATGCGATGCTTCATTAATACGTCTTGATGCAGGATGCTTCTGTAGAAAGTTATGTGTTTGCCTAGGAATTCTTGAACAAATATGCCTTGGATTGGTGGCGGCCTGGTTCAAGAGTATCATTGTTGCAGGTTTCATTAGGACTGTTGGAAAAACAATGCAGAGTGTGTGCCTAGGTAGGGTGGCATGGACCGCGTAAACATCCGGAGGATCAAATTGATAGTATAACTCCAACGAGGTCGAACCAATAAGGCCCCCAGAGGACCATACAGAACGTAAATCGCCATTGGGGATCATTGGCAGTTTGACGATTGGATCGGCACCGCTGATTCTTAAGCGCGTATGTTCCTAGACACCCGACGATGTGCGGTGAGAAATAGACCTAGCATTTTGTTACATTTGAGGGCGAGCGGCGAAGACGACCGTTGATGTGATGTTATATCCCAGTTGGTGTGAACCGTCCTCTAATATTGCTCACATTTGGTTATATCGCATCGACAGTAACACCCGATTACTACGCCGGCGCCATTTCGTTCGAATAGCCGTCACAGTTACTAAAACTGGTACTATCGCCGGTTATAATAGATGCCTCAAGTAACACACGCATATACGATGCTACACAGCAGATTGATCGGCTTTCTTTCAAACGCGACATGCTACTACGACCTAGCTTGTGTAACTACTACTAAGTACCGGTCGTCTGAATATCATTGCAAAGGAGGTTGGGGTTAGTATCTAAAGTGGTACGAACTGAATGTGAGTAAAGTACCTGGGTAGGTAACAGAAATCGTGTGGCTTATATCTAGTTCTCGGCCCATATGCTTCCAAACCCTCAGACCTAAGAAGCCGCGACACCGACATTAACTGATGACAACAAGTAAAAAATCTATCAATCATGGACCCGGTTTCAATCGTAGGTATATCGTTCAAACTTCCCCAAGGAGTTGAAGACGAAGATGCGCTGTGGGATGTCCTTGCCAATGGAAGAAATTTGATGACGAGCTGGCCGACAACTCGTGCCGACATCAATGCGTTCTACGGCACCGAGCCAGGCATGCCTAATAAAGTAAGTAAAGATGGAACAGAAAAGTAAATTGATACTGACTTACGTAAAGCTCTACTCTCGTGGAGGACATTTCCTAGCTTCTGATATTGAAGCTTTTGATGAGCCATTCTTTTCAATTCACACGAAAGAAGCTGCATCGATGGATCCTTCTCACCGAATGGCTCTTGAAGTTGCTTACCACGCTTTGAGAATGGTAAGTTAATACTTATCGTTAGAATGACGGTGCTAAAATTGAACAGCTGGTATCACAATGGAAGAGCTGCGTGGGTCTCGGACTGCTGTCTTTGGAATTACAACGTCGGATGACTACCGGCGAATTCTCTCCAAGGATGCTGATACTCTACCCCGAATGTCTGTTATGGGAGTGGCTTCGTCAATGCTTCCTAATAGAGTGAGCTGGTTCTTCGACCTACAAGGCCCAAGTGTTAGTGTGGATACTGCCTGTTCTAGCAGTATGGTGGCAATGGACATGGCGCGCCAATCCATCAGCAGTGGTGACGCTTCCATGGTATGTACGACGTTCAAGAGTATTTTTATCCATTATCTAACTACTCACCTCGGTCCTCCTTTTAGACTTTGGTCATTGGCACGAACCTCATGTTGAGTCCAGAATTATCAATATCTCTTGATAACATGGGCTTCCTATCTGCCGATAGTGTTTGCTACAGCTTTGACCACCGCGCAAATGGATACGGGCGAGGCGAAGGCGTAATTGCTATGGTTTTGAAGCCGCTATCAGATGCAGTACGAGATGGGAATACTATTCGAGCAATAGTCCGGTCGACTGGGTCAAACCAGGATGGCCATACGAACGGAATGACACAGCCCAGCGTGAAGTCGCAGGAGTCAATCATTCGCGATGTCTATCACAAGGCTGGACTCGATTTCCAGACAACTCGTTACATCGAGGCACACGGTCCGAAGCGTATAATCCGTAATTGAGCCCTAATGTATACTAACGTGTAATAGGGACCGGCACTCCCATTGGTGACCCGATCGAAATGGAAGCTATTGGAAAAGTATTCAGGTCGTTTGGATCTACAGAGAAACCCCTATATGTGTAAGCTATTATTATGAACAATTTATTTAAGGTCAAACACGTTAAAACTAACCTGTCACCCGTGTATCTACCCAGTGGGTCAGTGAAGTCAAATATTGGCCATCTAGAAGGGACTAGCGGACTGGCTGGGATCCTTAAGGCTATCCTAGTCCTGGAAAGGGGTATCATACCTCAGAACGCTCTCTTTGAGAGAATCAATCCCGACATTGATACCGTTTTCTGTTGTACAGAGGTCCCAGTCAGAAACGTTGTGTGGCCAGTGGCCGGCCAGCGCCGCGTGTCTGTGAATTCCTTTGGAGTCGGAGGCACGAATTCGCATGCCATTCTCGATGACGCATTCAACTATCTCCAAAGCCACTCACTAGTAGGATTCCACAACAGTGGTTTTCTCAATAGTACAGATAAGCCATACGAACATATCGAATCCCGAGACAGCAAAGGAACCATGAAGCATCCCAGTTCGGAGGGGGTGATGAGGCTACTCGTTTGGTCCGCTAAGGATGAACATGCGTTGAACAGTATGATTCAGTCATTCCAGACCTTTTATGAGGAACGAATCTTGGACGATCCCATTAAGCTTGATCAACTGGCCTACACGTTATCTGCTCGGAGAACAAGAATGTTGTGGAGGTCAGGTGCGGTTGTTTATTCTTCACCTAACGTTAACAGAGGTGCAAGATTGACAATGTCAAAACCTTGCCGAGCTACAGCCGAAAGGGATCTTGCATTCATTTTCACCGGCCAAGGCGCCCAGTACGTAGGGATGGGTTTAGAACTTCTTTGTTACCCTGTGTTTTCACAGATGATGCGTGAAATCGAGGAGATCTACATACACCTAGGCGCAGAGTGGTCTTCACTAGGTCGGTCTTATTCTTGAATGTCAAGACGAATACACTGATCATGTGTAGACGCTATGCGAGACAAAGACAAAATTGATTTGCCCGAGTACTGTCAGCCACTCTGTACCGCGCTTCAGATTGCCCTTGTGGCTTTGTTAAAGTCTTTTGGAATCACCCCTGCTGTAGTGGTGGGGCATTCATCAGGCGAAATCGCGGCTGCGTGAGTCCCAAACACACACCACACATTAACCAGGTATACTTAGCTAACACCTGTTCCTCTCTTCACAAATAGATATTCCATAGGTGCACTTACACTGAAATCCGCCTGCAAGACGGCCTTTTACCGAGGGCAGTTAGCAAGTAAGCTTCAGGCTTCAACGGCACCTAGAGTGATGCTTAACGTCAACCTCGCTGAGGACAGCATCCTGAACTATATCACCGCGCTGAAACAAGAATCATCTGAGGCACTTCATGTTGCCTGCATCAACAGCCCTTCGAATTGTACAATATCAGGAGGCGAGAAGATAATTGGTCACTTGGAGAAACGACTTCGAATGGACAATATAATCGCCAAGAGATTGAGAGTGGGCGTGGCATACCACTCCCCCGCCATGGAAGTCATTGCATCAGATTATCATCAGGTTTTGGGAATCCTCGAGGAAGCCGAACACAATGGCACTATCATGATCTCTTCCGTCACTGGGAGTCCAGTCAATGCGGCAGAACTATCCCAGCCTCGGTATTGGATTGAAAATCTGACCTCTACCGTTAAATTTTCCGACGCAGTGACAAAAATTGTCAGCGATTTCGTAGGTAAGAAAGGGATTCCGGATCTTCTTGAAATAGGTCCACATTGTACGTTACGCCGGCCACTAAGAGAAAGCCTTGGTGAAACATACATGAACCAGACTGTGTATCTCAATACACTGGAGAGAAGTGTTGGATCGAAACTCGCGATATTTGAACTGCTCGCCCAACTGTATTCACATGGCCACCAAGTCCTCGTTGAAGTCGTCAACCAGCAAGATTCAGATAACAAGCATAGTGTTCCTTCTCTGATAGACTGCCCCCGATACTCTTTTAACCACTCGACCAAATATTGGTTTGAATCTCGGTTGAGTCGCGACTATCGTCTGCGACAAAAGCCTACCCATGACCTTCTTGGAATAGCTTCGCATGATTGGAATCCATTAAGACCAAAGTGGAGGAACTTTCTCAATTTTGAGACAATGCCGTGGATTGCGGAGCATATCGTAAGTTTCTCGTCCCCAGTCCAAATTTCGGTCGACTAAATGGGGCAGATTGATGGCACTGCTATGATTGTTATAGCAGTCGAGGCCGTAAACCAATCTATAGCTGCAAATCAAAGTGCACGAGCCTACCTCTTAAAAGAAGCAGAATTCATCAGCCCAATCATAGTAACCAGCGATGACACCACCGAAATGGCAGTCGAATTGGATTACTTGCTGAAGCCCTTCGAAAAAGAAACTTCCTGGTTTGATGTGACAATCAGTACATATTCGAAAGATTGTTGGACTAAGTGCTTCCGGGCTACTATACACGTTGAGTACGATGGACCAGCCACGGAAGTTGATGGTGGTCTGGAAACCAATCTTGCCAATGAGCGAGCGTTACAGCGCTATCAAGAAGCCGAGAATTCGTGCCAAGATATAGTTGATACGACAGCATTTTACAAGGGGAGCGCTGACCATGGAGCCATCTATGGAGCTTCATTCCAGTTACTGCAGGATGTTCGCTGGATGGTCACGAAACCTCCATTGCTCGGGTTAATATGGCACGGCCGGGTAAAATGGGTAGTTTTTGTGCACCCAGCAGTACTTGATACAGCGTGCCAACTGGCTCTTGTGCAGTGTATAAACAAAACTACTATGATTCCCCGCAAACTCAAGAACGCTTGGATTGCACGAGACGGGTGGTCTAAGACCCCTAATATCAACATGATGGCAACATGGAACACGAAGGAGAGTGTCCCAGGAATCGATGTTTCTATACATGTGCTGGATCAAAATGGGTCCTTGTTGTGGAATATTGAGACATTATCGTTTCTCCCTGTAGCAAGCCCTATGAGGCCGATGGAATCCAAACGACGGATATTTCATGAGATTGATTGGAAACCGCAGTTGAGTTTGATGAGCCGAGAGAATCTACGCCGCTGGTGCGCCATAGATGAATTTCCCATCCTTCCAACGGAGCTGAAGTCTTTCTACCGACGTTTGGAGAATCTGCTGGACAAGGTCATTCGGGCGACGTTACTACGCATATCCGAGAAAGACCTTGAGAACACACCAAGACATATACCTCAACTTATCAGTTGGATGAATCGCCGGGTTCAACATATGCCCCCTTCCGTCCGAGAAAATGTAACCTGTCAGGACGAACTAACATCCGAGTTAGAGGAGTTAGGAGAACAGCAGCCACCTTACAAAATATTCACTACGGTCGCACGCCATTTACCATCTATAATACGCGGTCACGTCGATCCGTTAGAACTCATCTTCAGCACGAAGTTGGCAGAGGCTTTTTACACTGAACTGTTCAACCGCAGCTGCGATTTTAGGCTGCAGAACTTTATAAACTTGGTGTTACATGAGACTCCTGGACTCAGAATTCTTGAAGTTGGAGCGGGCACAGGTACAATGACCCGCTATATACTAGACTTTCTCCAGGAATTCGAGACATCGAGCGGAGCAGAGGCATTCGCCGAATACATTTATACGGACGTTTCGCCGGGTTTCTTCAACGCTGCCAGCGACCGCTTTGGACAACGCTTTGGGAACAGAATTAAATTCATGGTATTCGATCTTGAGGGTGAAACGCATCGACAAGGCTTTGAAGATGCTTCTTTCGATATGATTATTGCTGGAAGTGTGCTCCATGCTACTAGGGACATTTCCTCAACCCTCTGTGGCCTGCGCAGGTTGCTTAAGACTGGAGGTCATTTGGTGATCCTTGAGGTGCTGATGCCTCATGCAGTGCCCCCGAATCTTGCTTTTGGTGTACTACCTGGTTGGTGGCTCAGTGTAGAGGAGTGGCGACAACATGGTCCAGCAGTTGACGCGAACAGATGGAACAATCTACTTGAAGCTACTGGGTACTCGGGTAATGACCTGGTAATCAGAGATTCAGGGGAACCCGCATTCCACATCTGTGGTATCATAATCACAAGGGCCGTTAGTCAACAGTCCCAAATAGTAACTAAAGCAACCCAGAAGCCATCGATCATCCTAATCATTGACGAAACGTCCGCCGCACAGATGTGTTTAGCAGATGCCCTTTGTCAAGACATAGGGACCGCGGGTCCTTACACCGAAATTAATGTCACGTCTCTAGACAAAATAGCAGCAACCAGACTTGACCACGCGATATAGTGGTTGTGCTACTGGAGGTGGAGAAGACGTTCCTTTATCACATAGGAGAACAGGACTTCGTCCATCTTCAAAAGTTGTTCAAACGTACCAAAATGCTACTATGGGTTTCAATACCGAGCCAGAGAGAGATAGACGAGTCGGAGTACCCGCATTACAGCCTTTCCAAAGGACTATTGCGAGCTGTAAGATCAGAAGATCCGGAAAGGCACTTTGTCATCGTGGCTTTTGAGTCGCATACTATTAGGTCGACAAGCAGCTCTAAGGAGATAGTTGCTATTCTGAACGTCTCCTTCGGGCACACATCAAGATCCCCCGAAGTAGAATATATTGTACGCCACGGCCATATACTGACGGCCAGAGCACTGGAAAATAAGAAGTTGGACGAGACCGTGGAAGCATTCATTAATCCTCAACTTCAGGCTTCACCCTGGCTATCTGGGCCACCTTTGATGTTATCTGTTGGAAAGAGGGGAATGCTTGACAGTCTAGGATTCGTTGAAGATATTTTGCCCCGACATGAAATCAGCCCAGACGAGGTCGAAATTGAATCTAAGGCGTGGGCGCTTAGCTTTCGGGACGTTTTTGTTGCCCTCGGTCGATTGCCCGGGCAAAGTTTGGGCTTAGATTGCTCTGGCATCGTTACTCGCGCTGGTATTCAGACGGGGTTTGTTCAGGGTGAACGCGTTTGCATGAGCTCCATAGGATGTATGCGACGCCACCCGAGAGCAAAGTCTCGCGCCGTATTTAGAATCCCAAATGGTGTATCATTCGAATCTGCAGCATCTATCATGAACCCGGCGACTGCGGCATATTATTCTTTAATCCAAGTCGCCAGATTGCAAAAAGGTGAAAAGGTCCTTATTCACTCTGCTGCTGGGAGTACGGGGCAACTAGCTATCCAGATAGCGCGGATGGTGGAAGCTGAAATATTCGCCACTATCGGATTTGATGACAAAAAACAACTTTTGATAGACCATTTTGGTATTAAACCCGATCACGTCTTTTACAGCAGGGACACCTCTTTTGCCAATGGTATCAGGCGCATGACTGGAGGCTATGAGGTGGATGTGGTGTTGAATTCCTTATCGGGAGATGGCCTCCAAGCATCCTGGGAATGCATGGCCCCATATGGCCGGTTTGTCGAGATTGGTAAAGCTGACATAGTGGGAAATTCTTCCCTTCCTATGGCTGGCTTTTCTAGAAATGTGAGCTTCTTTGCCGTGGATTTGTATCACGTCTTGGAATCAGGCAACCCATCAGGATACAAGATCCTGGAAGAAATATCGGCCTTACTCGATGCGGGACATATCCGCTATCCTAGCCCTCTGCACATCTTCTCCGTGTCGGAAATTGAGAAGGCTTTTCGCTTTATGCAAAGCGGTCGAAATACAGGGCGGATCATCATCAAACCTAACGATTGTGACATTGTTCAGGTACGTGCCTGTTATGCCACAAACCTTTGGATTGCTAATGGGAATTTGTGCAGAAACGGCTTCTCGAAACACGTGAGTGGATATGCGATAAGGAGGCTTCTTACGTCGTAGTGGGTGGTCTTGGAGGTATCGGTCGAGCTATCCTTCGTTGGCTCGCTAAAAAAGGAGCCCGGCATTTACTCGTCCCGTCAAGATCCGGAGGCATGGGATCCGTGGAGGCAAGTAAAACCATCTCGGAGCTTCGACAACTAGGTATTAATGTCGTGGCTCCAAAATGTGATGCCTCGTCGGATTCTGAGCTCTCTAAAATGATAGCGGAGTGTGCCATAACAATGCCGCCAATCCGCGGATGTATCAATGGTGCTATGGTGCTTCAGGTACGCCCCCTACGCCCATTCCCTGAATCCGTTGCGAAATAGAACGTCGAATCTAACGCTAAGGGACTAGGACGCTATATTGATAATATGACATATAATCAGTCGCAGCTCACCATTCGCTCTAAAGCGCATACGGCTTGGAATCTGCACAAGCTTCTCCCTCATTCTCTTGATTTCTTTATTCTTTTGTCGTCTCTTGCGGGTACCTATGGTACGCCGGCCCAGTCAAATTATGCCGCGGGATGCGCCGTTCAGGATGCCGTTGCGCATTACCGCATCCAAAAAGGAGAGAAAGCAGTCTCTCTGGACATTGGTTGGATGCGGACTACAGGCATTATAGCCGAGAACAAGCGATACCAAGAATATAGACAAAACACGGCAGATATGGGGCAGATTGAAGAACACGAACTGATGTCTATACTAAACATCTATTGTGATCCGAATCTACCACTACTTTCCAGTGGCAAAACCCAACTCCTGATTGGCATGGTGACGCCAGCGGACTTCCTCGCGCGCGGCGTATCTGTTCCAAACTGGGTGGACCAACCGCTCTTTCGGGGCTTTTCGAGATATTCCAATGACGAAGCCCGAGGCCGTATAATGCAAGCCTTAGAGAGTCCACGGGCCCGGTTCAAGAAATCAATAAGTTCAACCGAGCGTTCAAAGGTCGTAGTGGAAACACTGGTGGCCAGGCTTTCTCGAGCGATTTCGGTTGTACCAGAAGATATCGACCCCAACCATAGTCTCTCTAACTATGGGGTCGATTCACTCGTAGCCGTCGAGTTGCGGAATTGGATACATGATTCTTTTCAAGCTAGCGTTGCTGTCTTTGATATCATGGGTGGCAACACTATCGCCGCCATTGGAGATTTAATCGCGAATAGGAGTGAGTTCGCGATGGGTACAAAATAATCGCCACCTTGGTATATAGCACACTCTTCACGGAGCGGGACTGCGAAATGCCTCATATGATTTAGCTACGTTCAATAATTTAGGTGCTCTGAACCAGCTCGAGGCGGACACAGGAGAGCCATGAGGCAAGAAGAAAGGGTCTGTGTGTGCGTGTGTGAAAGAATTACTATGGGATATACGTCACCCAGGCTGAGAAGAACTCGATCGGCGGCTCCGTGGTCAGCAGACGCCCACGCTACTGTCGGCCGTTTTGCGTAGATATGTTAGGATGTGGGTTTGTATTGGGCACTTTTCGAGCCTTGAAGTAAAGGTGACAAGCAATCTGTGACATGGAGAAGAGAATGGGTATTGGTAGAATCTTAGGCACTATGTTATCACGCCTGGATAGCGCTCTGAAGCGAAGCACATTGTGTGATGGTTGGGGAAATGTTTATGATCTTCACTGGGTACCTTCTGGATGCGAGGGTGGGCTTTTTTTTTTTTTTTTTTTTTTTGTGGCGTATCTTAAGAGATGCCGTATACCTACCTAGGTAGGTGTAGATGTAGACAGGTGTCCAGGTATGTAGGTACTTGTGAATAAATTCAACTCTAGTAGACTAATCATTAAATACCTAGGTACCTAAGAATTGACTTAGAACCCCCCTAAATAAATTCTGCACCTGGGTAATAGTGTGTAGAGGGGTAATAGGCTAGATGTAGGCGCTATATGAGTTGTTACGGGAGCTACTTTATCGTTTCTTGTAGCACCCCTAGGGCATATCTTATAGCGTTGAAATCCCCTAGCTCTTTGGCGTCGGTCGCAAGCCATCACGTTGTTTTCTGCCTGCGGTGAATAGGAGACAGCAGTATTGGATTCCCGCGCCATCTTTTTCGTCCCATTCACCGATCGCTTAGCGGGAGGAGGCTGGCCCTTCACAGCCATCAGCCCAAATTCGAGTCTAAGCCGTGATGTCCATGCTATGAGTTCGCTTGCATGTCGCGCGTCTCACAACTTTTCCAGCAGCAAGCATAGGCCGATAGCACTCAACATGGTCCACTGCGGTCTCATCGGTCTCTTATCCCGATATGCGACCATGGTACCCCGAACCACAACCGCCCCATTAACCAGTAACGCTGCAACGCGCGTCGGCTGGTAGATGCAACAAGATCCAACCGCGACTCTCAATGAAGCTCCCGCGTACCCAGCTTGCTTAGGAGTAAGGCGCCCACCAGATAACTGCGACATCCAGCGATTCTTGTCGGCATAGTAGGTTGACCACGCCCGACTCGGGAACGGGACGCCAACGAAAGGCAGCGCAGAGGCGATGCAAAGAACGCCGAAGGCGACGGAGGTGATGTCTGAATATGGCTGCATGGTGTTTGATCTGCCGTTGTGGGCGGCACACTAGTGGAAGCCCAAGTTTATTCCTCAAGGCGGATTGAGGATATGGTGACGACGAGGCGTGGAGAAGGATGAATATCGACCCCTGAAGATGTTGCGGGGCTAAATTGGAGGTATGTCGATCTTTGTGAAAACGTGAAAATACGGTTCTTGATTTGCCGTTTGCTGTTGAGATAACCATTCCTGAAATAGAATAGTGTGCATGAGTACTACCTAAAGGGGAAATGTTTAACGGATACTACTGTACCTAAGTACGTACCTATTATGCAATTTAGTATTTAAGGTGGTTGGCTTTAGCTTGAATCACCATCCTTACAACCTAACAAGGTTCGATCCTTCCCGGTAGTTAAATGGTGGCCGAAATACAGTTAAAGCCGACGGCAGTGGCCGTAAACCTTAAGTACCGAGACCCGTAAAGAAATACAATCCTCTTATCATCAACTAAGTTGTTTTTTTCTTCATTTATACGACAAATACATGAGTTACATTGGATGGTGACACAGCATGTGGCCAGCCGGGTTTCTTATCTACATAGTACACTGCATATGTATGTTCTAGACTTAAGTGGGCAGCATTCAGCGAAGATGGTAACTAACTATATTAAAAATGATATATGATCTACACTCTTTTACTTGCGTAAGCAGGTGTTTTGATATTGCTAAGGAGGATCTAGTTTGGCTCCTAAAGCATGAAGGACTTTGAATTGGTAAATACGCTAATATTTAAGCAACTAAATAGTTAGGTGCAATCTCCAAGGTACTAGATACCTAGGTACCCATAAGCCTATGGTAACCTAAATTGCAACACGGGTGAAAGCCTCGTGTGACGTAGACACGGTTGATTGGATGAACATATGTTGCGTGTCTGAAGCTGATAACCCCCCATGCGGCCATTATTATTCCGTCCGGCTCTATATCCTAGCATCCTTACCCCTCAAGGTCATTGGTCTACATAGTACGTTTCTTTTAGTAGGATGCGCGTTTTAGTTTCGGTGAGAGTGGTTAGTGCGCGTAGGACTTGCTTACTTAGACGGATCTAAAGCAGCCATGTTTCTTTGTGTTACACTCGTCTCCTTTAAGTAGGTGGGGCCGATTTGGAGTGGAACTTCTATAGGCTTAGTTTTAGCGTGGTCCTCCACCTAAATGAGTTCCAAAGTTTCCGTTGGTTCCGATTTTGATCGGTGATCCACAAACTCTAAGCTTAATTCTAATAGTCTAATAGTGTAGGCAGAAAAAGATGTATCACTGATTCAACACAGTATTACATCATCCCTATAACGCTAGCGGGGTATCAGAATAGCTTCATTCTCCCCAATCCATGCCAATAAATATCCGGAACCGAAGATAATCCAAACTCCAGCTACGATTAGTAACCATGTAAGTCCTACGTGCCTCAATATCAATTACTCAGGAAGATACCCACACTATTAAGTAATGCCAGATTAGGTGGGTATGGGAGTCCGGGAATAAGCGGTAAACCCGTGATTTCAATAATTCCCCTGTTTACCTAATATCTCTAGACCTTAGTGAGGAAGAGCTGAACGGTTAAAGTACCGTAAGTCCTAGTGGAACTCTAAGATATAATATACCACGACAAGGCTAGGTAGGTCATAATGATAATATCTCCATACTAAGGGTTATATTTCTACGAGAAAGTCCTAGGTCAAATTAGAGCACGTCCACTCTGAAAAAGATCCTTCTCTCTTTATCGCCAGCGAAGAATCTTTCCTTCTTCTCCCATTCGTCGCCTTTCGCCTTACGACCCTCCGCTCTCTCTCTCGCCTCATCCTCGTCATACTCGGTCCATACATTGACTTTCAATCCGGCTGCGTCGGCAGCTTTCTCAAATAGTTCCTTCATAGTGTCTTTGTTTTGCCGGTAAATGGTCTTATGCTCACCGGGTTCGCAAAATGGCGGCTTCAGGGTTAATTCTCCCGCATCCAACGAGCCGGTCTGTGTACCGATGATCGTTGATCCTGGTACGGGCTTGAGTAATTTCATAATATTCCTGCTTACGGCTTGTTGCTCGGGCAGTGCGAAGATGTGCAAGAACATAGCAATATGGATGATATCCCATGTACCCCTTGTCTTTCCGAGGTCATCTACATCGGAGAAGATATCACCGGTAATGAAGTGAGATGGATCTAGACGGTCGCTGTCCCTAAACAGGGCATATCCCGCGTCCCTGAATCCCGGAAGGATGTCCGCACCGTACAAAGTAGACGGCGAAGCTCCGTCGTGAGTAAGCGTGCGCACATCCTGACCTAGACAAGTTCCTAGATCGAGAAATTTGGGAGGTGGGGTAGTGGTAGTGATTCGTTTGAGGATATTAGAATAATCGGGATGTCGGAGGAGCCCTTGCTCAATGAACCAGAACTCTCCGATGCACGGCCATGGAAAGACGTGCCAGGCTACGTCCCGCTGCGCCTCGGGTCAGCCATCGCTGGCGCTTTGAACTACCAACGCGACTTACAACTCGTTGGATATGAGGAACAACTTCTTCGGGAGCGATACCACTCCATTCCTCGAGAAGCTTCCGGAACTTCGGCTTAAGCTTATACTCGAAATCTTGATGGTACCAGGGTAGCTTCGTAGAGCGGACCATATGGTCTTGAGGAAGGTTCATCCATTTCTCAGCCTCAGTTGCCATGATGTGCTAATACCAACAATTAGAATGGGATTTTGCCAAAAAGATGAAAGATTTAGTGGGGTTGTTGGTTATGTTGGCGAAGAGATGAATGATGATTTAATCCCTGAGTCCCTGCGTTTCGCATGAGGAAGCGCGTGATTGTAATCTACGTGCGGGATCGGAGCGGAATATGAAAACGGATTATTAGTACCGATGGAAACCAGGGCCACGTCATGTAAAGTCAGGTCGGAAAACTGTTAAAAGACATTTTCCGTTGTTCCGATGAGCAACGCATGGATGTGGTCGGCGAAGGATTCTCCTTAGGAAGTGCGAATCCGAACTTATGGGTTGTTCGAAAAAGTTATTTGGAACGGTTTAGTAATATATTTCATAATCAGGTTATAATAAAAACCAAGTCTCTTTAAACGAATTTCCGTACCTTATAATGGGATAGAGTATAGTCTTAAAGGTGTTACTATCAAATGGGGGGTGCTTTTGTAACAAGTACGTACCTCCTATCACTGATATACTTAAATGACTGATCGTAACGGTGGTTTATGCTTAATCGTACCACCGTCAGAAGAGAAAGTAACGTGGGGGCCGTAAGATCGTCAAACCGCCGTATGGATACGGCGCATATGCAGGGTGCCTAGAAGGTTGCATGTACCTGGAAGTGTACCTAGAAAGTGCTGACGATCGTCGCTCACTAGCATCACATCATCTAGCCGGATAATTTAACGTGTCGTTGTACAAGATCACATTGTGAGGAGAAAAAGTAGGGTAGACGCAACGCTGCCATGTGCGACGATCGATTGACATCTAAGTAAAACACAATTCTAATTGGTTTGAAATTTATATTATTCTAGAAGAGAACTATAATTCTAGAAAAGGGTAAAAATTCTTGAAGATCATCAAATAATTAAAACAAAATAAATCATTACGATGCCACTTCGCCAGTAAATACTTGTCGAGGTCGCCATAAACATGGAGGTTGATCTAAGTTCTTGTTAATTTGCTGATCAGTACCAAAAACGGGAGAATCTAGGACTTACTCATGCTCTCTCTCCAGTGTGCGAGCGCACCAGCGCATCGCGCCGTCATTGCGAGCGGTGTGAATATCCTTGGGTCGAATCCACTGTTGCACTATTAGTTCCACATACCTCCACGTGGTATGAAAATTCGCGGAGAAGGAAAGAAAAACTTACAGCGCTGCGTAGGCAAACGAGGAATACAAGTCGGCGTTAATGCTAAGTTTTCTCGACGTAAAATACGGATCTTCGGCAACTGTACGGTCGATTTCTAGTACGACGTCGAGCAGCGGGTTTTGCGATACATTCGTCTCGAGGTCGGCCATAATAGAGTGAAGGTGAGGTATTCTCGGATCGATAGTTCGATATACGCGGTGTCCCACGCCCATAAGTCTAGTTTTCTTAGCTTTTACATCGGCCATATGTTTTCTGACGCCCTCCTTGTTCCGCATTTGCTTAAATCTCTTGTATGCAAGATCAATAGCGCCACCATGCAACGGACCGTTACCCGAAGCCACAGACGCAACACAAGCCGAGATAGGATCGCTTAGACAAGAGGTGGCGTTGAGGAATGCGGCAGTTGAGTTGGTTATTTCGTGATCGGCGAATAGAATCCAGAGCTTATTAAGAGCCGAAGCTGCTTGTCTATCGTGTGGCCGACCCATCATAATGAGCATATTTTCGATGGTTGAGAGTGTTGGGTCAGCATGTGGTGTAAAAGGTTTGCCTTGCTGGTGACAGGCCATGATCGCCACGACTGTTGCGAAGGCAGCGAGACTCCTGTAGATGCCTTCATCGACGGCATTGGAATCTTTCTCATATATTGAATATCCTCTGTAAACTGGAACCGAATCCGGGTCTGACGCCGCCCAGGCGGTTAGACCCGCAGCAACGATCAAGTAGGCGGGTGCATCTGGGCTTTGAGGGATCAGTAAGGTGTGTACATAATGTCTTGGTATCCGGGAGTGCATACCTGAATGCTTGGATGACCCTAATGATTGACTGATCAGGGACCATTTGCTTGGCAACTCGGCTTCTGAAGTTGAGCTTCTCATCTAGTGTAGGAAGGTGACCCCACACTAGTAGATGCACAACGTCCTCGTAGTCATGATGGGTGACGAGGTAGCTGATAGAATATTGACGATACTGTAGCAGGCCACGGTTACCATCACTGTGGAATCAATTAGATTAACTATCCGATTACGTTTAGGGTTAACGAGGGTTATACATGTGTGTAATACGACTTTCTCCAACAGCAGTGTTCCTGAAGCCCGGATCAAGTAAGGTTAAGCCTTTGGCTATATGGTCCTGGGGACTAGCCGTAATGCCAAGTGGTGATATCTTTCGGAACTCAGTAGCCTGGACGGCATTGTGGTTTATTGAAATGCTATACGGCCGAAATGTTCGCAAGTCTATGACCCACAGCTTCTCAAGGGACGGGAAAACGAAAACTTTATTCAACAAATAATAGTAAAAGTCAAGCAGAAGCTTGATGAAGGAGTGAACTGTGGCCGCCATTGTGTCTTGGGAACTAGACTAAAGGTCGTGGGGTGGAAACACCATGAAGGGTCAAAAAGTGGAAAGGCAACGGTTTAAAGAAAGCAAATGTTGGAATACCTTAGCGGATAACAAGGCCAAAACACCATGGTAAGCACCATAGTGATGAACTAAGACTCTAGGCCTTAACCTCACATGGAAGTACGCATCAAATCGTCTTTTCTGTAATCTTAGCTAGGCAAAATCTGCCTTGGTACCCATTTCATTTGCCTATCATACGCCATACAAGTACCGCACCTAGTATAGGGCTGCAGTGGATTAACCCTTGGCCCGGGAAGAGATTACTTGAATTATTTCAGTTCCTCCTTCACGTCTGCTTTCGTAAAGTGATTTACTGAATCCTCCAGCCCCCAAGAGATGGCTAATAAACGCACTTATCACGTAAAGTGGATCAAGCTATGCTGGCTAGTTCGCAAGAGCCGCAGCGATTATTAGTAAACCTGGAAAATAACGGCCGGCGTTATTATAAGGTAGTATTCGCCAAGTAACCAGCATCCGTATCTGCATTAGCACCGCCTGATCTTGGTATTTAGGTCCGTAGTGGGTACTCTCATAGGAGACACGTTTTGCTATTATTAGTTGTAGAACGAGCTGCGCAGGATGATGTAACACGGGCATGGAATAGCTCGTTCAACGTTGCCTATCGCGGAAGAAGCTCCAGAATCAGCCCTAAACCTCATGCAGATGTTACGTATCGTAGAACGTCCAGGGGTACGATGTGCTTTTGCTGATTTTTTACCGAGGATGCGTGGACATGCACCCCACGACCAATATCCTTCCCGACAAAAGGAAGAATATCACACAAACCTGCAATTGGAAGAGAAACCAACTTCCTAATACAAGGTTTTTCCATCTCCGACAACTATTATGGCTGAGAATCCTAGTCAAAGTTCACCTGCCATTACGGCCGAATTGTGCGAATGGGTAAACTCACTGCAATTAGCGGATATCCCGGACGATGTGGTAACAAGGACAAAATACCTAGTCCTCGATGGGTTAGGGTGTGCGATTATCGGGTCACGTTTGCCGTGGTCGGAAACGGGCACCAGGGCAGTTCTCTCTATGGAATCCGCCGGTTCGTGCTCAGTGTGGGGATGGAATAAGGTACGCTTTAATCTAATGGGAAGTTTGCGTATGCTCACACGTACGCATAGAAAGTCGGTCCGTTGGCAGCGGCGCTTCTCAATTCATCCTTCATTCAAGCCTTTGAATTAGATGACTTCCACTCAGAATCTCCAATACATTCCTCGTCTGTAGTGCTTCCCGCACTCTGCGCACTTGTTCAACATGATCATTCATCAATAACTGATTCACAATTCCTACTTGCGGCATTGATCGGCTATGAAGTTGGTCCACGAATCGGCTTTGGTTTATGGGGTGGTGACATTCTCAGCCGTGGATGGCATTCCGGGGCTGTGTTTGGACCTGCAGCAGCAGCTGCCGCATCTTCAAAGCTCTTGGGTCTCAGTGTCGAGAAGATCGAAGATGCAATTGGCATTGCTTGCACACAAGCTTGTGGGCTTATGAGTGCGCAATACGGTTCTATGGTGAAGCGTATGCAACATGGCTTTGCTTCACGCAATGGTCTATTTTCAGCCATCATGGCGTCTCAAGACTATACTGGCATTGATAAAGTTCTTGAGACTCCTTATGGCGGGTTTATCTCTACTTTTGGGAATGGTGGAACACGGGATCCACCTACAACACCTCACCGGATCACTGAGAACCTAGGGAAGAATTGGGAGCTTCAGAACATCAATGTGAAGCCTTATGCCAGTATGGCCGCCACACACGGAACCATTGACTGTATTAGGAAGGTTCAAGAACAGCATCCGGACGTCTTGAGTGATGTGGAGGCGATAGATGAAATTGTCGTAGAGATGTCGGAACCGGCATTCAAAAAAGGTGGCTGGTCACCAAAACGACCGGTTGAGATGACAAGTGCGCAAATGAGTGCACCGTATGCTGCGGCATCTCAGATTGTAGATGGAGCTGTTCTTGTAGGACAGTTTACTCCCGCCAGCCTTGACCGTGATGAGGTATGGAAGTGGGTAGACAAGATCCAGTGTGTGCACAACACGGAATTCAACAAAGATAAGAAGACCATGTGGTTTCAACGGATGACGACCACTTTCAAAGACCAGACAAGAGAGAAGATAGAGGTCTTCGTGGAGGCACCGAGAGGTGTGAAACCGCTGCTGACCAATGAAGAGATACGGGAGAAATGGAAAATGCTTACAGGGGGTATTATTGACGTAGAAACACGGGATAGAATCGAGCAGATAGTGCTCTCTCTAGGAAGCGGAGCAGATTTGGCTGAGCTAGTTGAGTTGTTAGGCCGAGATACTGAAAAGTTGCGTGGTTTCTGATCGACACATAAGAAATACATAGATAGTCGGGCTAGAATTGGGCATATACTGACGGCTTGAGCGCAGAAAATTAAAAAAAAAAAATTCTATCTTGATTATCACACCATGCTGTTCATTCGAGATATGCAGTTGAATTTTAGTCTAGGACGGATCTTGAAGCAGTCAGCATGCTTGTACAAGGAAGTTAGGTCGCTTACCCACCTTGGTATGATTGGATGCTTATCAAAAAACAATCCGCGGCGGAGCTACCGACCTTCAGCTACTTATATAAGTACCCCCATGCACACTAGTATCTCCAGTTAGCTTCATTTACAGATAGACAAACACCCCAAACACATGTCATCTGCTCATTGTCTTTGGAAAGACTAACTCAACATGTCTAATCCGCCGATATATGATCAAATTCTTGAGGACATTATAGCCTATGTTTACCACACAGACATATCGTCACCACTCGCATACAAGCGAGCTCGAATAGCATTGCTTGATTCACTCGGATGTGCAGTTGAGACACTTGCTCAATCATCAGAAGCGCGAGCCTTTGTTGGCCCAGTGGTGCCAGGAACAATAGTTCCGAATGGCTTCAAACTTCCAGGGACAAGATTCGTTCTCGATCCGGTGAAAGGCGCTTTCGATTTCGGAGCCTTGATTCGCTATCTGGATCATAATGATGCCTACCCCGGTGCAGAATGGGGTCATCCTAGCGACAACCTGGGCGCCATTATTGCAGTAGCGGATTGGCTTTCCCGTGCTCATGCTGCCGGGGACGCCGTCGGAAAAGCAATTACAGTGAAAGAAGTCCTAACAGCGCAAATTAAAGCATACGAAATCCAGGGTATCTTTCAGTTGAAAAACGCATTTAACAAGCATGGCCTGGACCACACCATCTTAGTCAAAATTGCATCAACAGCAGTAGTAGCGCATCTGCTAGGACTGAGTGAAGAGCAAGCCCTCAGCGCGCTGAGTCATGCTTGGATGGATGGCCACCCTCTCCGTACATTTCGCCAGGCGCCTAATGCAGGACCCAGAAAGGGTTGGGCTGCGGGAGATGCGTGCAAGCGAGCCGTACATCTCTGTTTCCTAGCTAAGGCTGGACAGCCCGGGGCGCCTTCAGTGCTTACGGCACCCAAGTGGGGATTCAAAGACACCCTGTTTGGCGGGGAAGAGCTCAGAATTCCGAGACCATTTGGCTCGTTCGTAATGGAATATCATTTCTTCAAATTGGTGGTAGCCGAAGCCCACGGTATATCTGCTGCCGAAGCTGCAGTTGAACTTGCAGCAATATTGAAACATGCAGGAAAGACGGCAAGTGATATTGAAAAAATGACGATCCGAACGCAACAAGCAGCAAAGACAATCATTGACAAGACGGGCCCTCTGAGGAATCCCGCGGACCGAGACCACTGTATTCAGTACATCGTCGCAGTTTCATTGATAAAGGGATCCTTCATCGAAGGCGAAGACTACGCAGATGACAGTCCATGGGCGTCGGACCCAAGGGTGGATGAATTACGAGAAAAGATTGTTGTCGTGGAAGACGAACAATTTACTAAAGATTATCATGATCAAAAGGTGCGAAGTGGGGCAAATGGACTCAAGGTCGAATTGAAGTCTGGTGAAGATATTCCCGAAATTGTGGTTGCATTTCCAATTGGTCACCCGAAGCATCCAGAAACACTAGACCTTGTTAAGAAGAAGTTCAAAAATAATATGAGCAAGGGTAAGTTTGAGAGTGTTACAGTGGAAGAAATGATGAAATTGGCGGAAGAGGATGATATCCCGGTTCATAGTTTCATCGATCTTTTCGAGAAAAAGGTGTGAAGATGTGAAGATGGGGAGGGATGGATTGATTGAATTGAATTGATTAAATCAATGTTGTATTTTCTAGGGATTAAAGCACTTACTACGCTCCCAGTTGGAGATTTAAAAATAGCTTAAATTTAACTGAGTAATTAGTCATCATTGCCTTCTCACAGCAGATTTAATAGCGAAGGTTTACATAGAGGGAAATAGAAATATTATGATTAGATAATCCTCCTTAATGGAATATATCAACATCGCATTACTAAACTATATCCTATAGTTGATTACATGCGACTTATACATATAATTCCTAGAAAGTAATCTGTCTCTCCCGGAGTCGAGGACCATATCTCTGCAAAACAAACGGAATAGGTATCATGGCAATACAAAGGAATGCAAGTAGCATTGAGCCCCTGTTAGACGTTAGAGATATATCTTCAGAGTAGTAATGAAGGGCAACTTACCAGTCGTAACCAAGTTTCCTGTAGAGTTGGAATCCCACGATACAAAACGCACATGTGATGGCACATCTGGTAACAATGGCTGCAGCCAAGGCGCTAGCCGCCCATTTGCCAAAGCAATCCACAAGATACGTGTGGATACACACATAACCCATGAGCATGCCTGTACCGAAAATGCATGCGCCAAGAAGAGGCACGATCCAGTGGGTACGCCCAGCACTCCAACCGAACATAATAAGCCCTAGAGGAACAATAGTCATGCCTACTTGCATAAACGGAAGTCGAAGTTCGGGAGTTGGGATCGAAGAGCCCGTACGTTGCTGCTGACGCGCCAAAGCAGAAGCGAATGAAGAATTCATGAATTTTCCCGTGATGACCATACCGATAAGACTGCCAACACCAGCGCCAAGATAGGCCAGACCAGTCTTACCACCGGTCCAATGGTAAGAGTACAAACCATACATTTCATTTGGACCGAAGAGAAGTAAAATAGTTATTAAGTGAAGGTATAATATGCCGTAAATTCTGTAATCCTGGTTAGCCACCCGGTGTGTAATACAGCGAATTCTGTCACTAACAGAGAAAGATAAATGCTCATAAAAGCACAAATAGGTGAAGTAAAAAGTAATCGGATCGGTCTCGTAATCGCTCGACTGAATAGATCTTTTGCATGTTTTTCGCCCTCGACCCGTAAATTCGTATCGCGATTGATTTTCGATAAACGAGCAGCCTTACGCGACAATAGGTACGGCGCGTACGTTTCTTTCAAGAACACCGCCGAAAAGGCAGTTGTAACACCTGAGGCGATCGTAACGGTCCATAGAAGCCAGGGCCAGCCGTGAGTACGGTCCACGATGAAGCCACCAATAACTCCGCCAAGCACCTATTTCACTAGTTAATACTGCAGCTCAAGATAAATGATATGAAACTCTGATTTTCTACGTACCGGACCCATGACCGGACCAAACGAGTAAGCCGATTGTGCTCTGCCTCTCTCCTCAACCCGGAACATGTCACCGACGCTACTGGCTCCCAAACTTGGCCCCGCAGAGCCAGCGACACCGCTCAAAAGTCGTAAAATAGAAAGGGCGGTGATATTTGGAGATAGTGCGCATCCGACGTTCAGGATCGTGAATATAGTAAAACTACACAGGTAAATGATCCTTCTCCCGTAAAGTTCGGAACATGGTCCCAGAACGAGGGGCCCTAGTCCGAGACCGAGGACATAAAGACCGGTAGGAAGAGCTGGCGTATACGCATCTGTGAGATGAAAATCACTCGCAATAGCTTCTGCGCCTATGGCTAAGATAGTCGAGGCAATTGGCGATAACGTCGCTTGCATGGAAATAAGCGCCACGTTCGTCCATTTTCGCCAGTTCGGCCAGTTAAGCGGATTCTCGATATCGGTATCACTATCCCACGTCTACGGAATGATGAGATTCTGAGCTTGCTTACGAAAGGAGTATCACGAAAAAGAAATCACACAAGGCAAAGTAAAAAGTTAGACATACCACTGATTCGTTGATCACCGCCTGCTCTTCTTCCCGTGTCTTCTCCATGGTATACGGAATGGCTGTCTTGTTTACATGGATAAGGCCCTATGGAAACATAGAGGTGGTTTTTTACAACAGTGATGATCTCTGCCTGGGCTTACAGTTGGATATTATTATGTCGGGATTATTTTTTATCACATTCGGTTGATTATCTAATTAAGCGAAAGTAGAGCGGCAGAGCGGACATAACTATTCTATGCCTTCCTAAAAATAACTTCCAGGGTTGAGATTTGAATGTTTTATTTATTTTATGATATTTGATTAATATACCTGGTCAGGAAACCGTTAATTACGGTAACACGTGGGGTTATATAAGCAAGCTGAGTGGGAAAATGTGACGGTACGACGTACCCATGTTACATTGCGTATAGTGTTGCAATCCTTCGAGGCTATGCGGACCCCCCCATTAGTCACGGCCTAATTAGGCGCTGATACTAGATCAAGGTAGATCCATAGGTACATCGGCATTGCCTGAATTGTGAATAATCTGCGAGAACCGTCCATGGTTCAGATCCAAATTCGAGATGTTAAGAAGAATGAATCCTCCCCACTCCCCTCCAGCCCTTCTGGGTCTTCTAGGTCCCTTAGGTTTCTTAGGTCTCACGTCAGGGTGGGTATCGATGCTCAACAGATATCTCGCCTTTGTATATAGCAGTGGCGGGCTGCTCTCTTTTCATGAGTCCTAGCTGCTTCCGTCTTTGCAGCTCGTAACACCAACACCAACGCCCATTTCCTAAAAGGTCGGCGATAATCGGGTTGTCATGTCGTACCCATCGGCATTGATGGGCCAAGACCCGATCAGTGAGACGGATGCGCTGATTCGAAGAGGGATTCTAATTGTTGCGCCTTCGCAACTTAATCCAAACAAATCCGAACCCTTTGGTCCACCTAGGCCGGTTGACTATCACTTCGAGACGAATGCTCCATCGTTGATAGGAGGAGAAGCAGTTTCAATATTTTTTATTGCTCTATTTACCGCCCTAAGAGTTTATGTTAGATTGTTTAAGAAGAAGAATTTTGGTCTTGATGACTATTTAATAATACCCGGAGCTGTAAGTTCACTATGATACTTAATACCGTATACTTGTATATATGCTTATGATTCTAGCTTGGTGCTATCATCTACCTATCACTCGATATTGCTTCTCATACGAAAGGCTGTTTAGGAAAACACATATACGACTGCACATACACTGAGGTCTACTGGTTTATGCGAATTGCCGACGTTGAGCAACCTCTCTTTTACTTCAGTGTCTTCTGTGTTAAGCTTAGCGTTGCCTTCGCGAATCGGCGTATCACTGGTCTGGCCTCCAAAAGATGGATGATAGTACACTGGGTATTCATCTGCCTTTTTTTGGTTCTCTTGCCTACCACTGTATTCATTCAGGCTTTCCAATGCCTACCAGTTCCAGTGCGCTACTCCCTAATTGCCATTGGCAGCTTGACCGACCCAACTCAAATTAAATGTCTCAACATGTCGGCCGTGAGTCTTGCAACCCGCGTTCTCCATATTCTAACAGACGTTGCTCTTCTCTGCGTCCCAATTACTATTATGGCTCGCCTACAAATGCCATGGAAGAAGAAGGCCCGTCTCATTTCTATCTTCGCTCTAGGTGGAATGTCGACCCTCGCCTCGATCCTTCGAAATATCGACATTTTCCATTACAACAATGACATCACTTGGCAGTACTACGGAGTATATGCGTGGAACACAATTGATATCACTTTTGCTGTTATTGTAGCTTCGCTACCTGCACTAAACAGTCTCCTCGACGTGTGCATCGACGGGTTCAAGTCGTTAACCAGCCGAAACAGCTCGAAACCGTCACTTCGATTAGGTGCTCATGGATCAGAGCATTCTATGGAAAGAAAATTATGGAACAGAAAACCCTCGGATGGCGACTCCGGTGTGGCCGTTCAAGCAGCTCCGGCTCCAGCCCCCGCTGCTGAACAAGTATCCGAACACGTACCTTCGCCTCATGGACAAGAGCCTGTAACCTATGAGCAGGTATACGTGCCCGCAAACTATGAACAACAGGTCATTTATGTGCCTGCTAACTATGTTCAGACATCCGGCGCTTTCGTACAAGCACCAACCGATCAGACGCAAATGCCTGTATATTACGTGCCAGCTACGACTGATCAGGGACAAGCACCCGTATATTACGGGCAGGTCCAAGCAGACTATGGGCAACAGCCTGCTACACAAGGGCAAACCCCCTATGCCTACGCGCACGCGCCGTCCGCTTACGAATATGAAGCCTCTGGTTCGTTTCATAGATAGGAAATGGGTTAGGTTAAAAATAGTTAAAAATGAGAAAAAAATCTATAAAAATTTGAACAATTAAAACATCGCTCTTAGACTCGCAACGTGCGTATGTGACGTACTTACATTGGTGATTGCATCATCGGAAGCCCCGTTCACTAACTCGAATCCTGCGAAAAAAAAGTCCCTCTAGAAACTCGGGGTAAATTTGATCCCTTCATCCCTTAATGCTGCTTCCTACGCAGCGCACCTCCTAGTTAACCGAATTTGTTTTAGTGGCCAGCCCAAGCGTGCACATAATGACCTAGACTATCTAAGGGGTCCCTAGATAAAACGGCGATAGATGGTATGATCAACTAGAATAGGAGGAAGCAAGTTTCGAGGTATCCATACTGCTCCTATGCGGTGATGCGTATGTCAGTCTCACCCAAAACTCTCAGCTCAAGATGAAGCTCATGTTTGTTTCACCGCAGCCAATAGTGACCGTTATTTGGTATGCATTCTAATATACGAGCTTCTTAGCTCTTACTTCGCTACCGGCCGAATCGTCATCCCTCCAATTGGACCATGCCAAAGATCTAGAATCCCAGCGCAGAATAGCGGGTGCTCGTTAGATGTCGAACCACTTTGTTCTAACAAATGACGAGAAATTGGCGGGGCCCGATGGAAAAATATACTGATTTGAATTAACTCGTTTGCAAAGAACATTGGCTCACCAAATAGTACATCAGGGACACCCCCCTATGAAGACTTGGCACTGAGATATATACACTTACATAAAAAGGGTCTAATACACATTGTCACTATTCAATAGTAATAAACGTTCGCATATAAATTCTCCATACTTCCGTTGTTATCGAACGGTCGGGAAAAGGATACATGATCACAAAGTTACATAAGCAGTTACCCCTGAGAGAAGCATTCATGAAATCCATGATGGCTTGTAAAGTTTTCATAGTAATATGTACGTATGGGTTTCTAAGTCCTTCGATCATAATAAGATTAATAGTAGCTTCGTATCGATGCCATTGAGCCTTAAACTTAATATCATATAAATATTCGTCCACATTCAGGCTTTGAGGTGGGCACGATTATATCGTCAGTTCAGATACCTACCTAAGCCCTAGGTATAGCTCTATTAATAAAGATCATAAATCTCTTAATAAACTTCTTAATAGTCTATAAAGAACCATGGTTTTGACTGACACTACTCGGGCCTCAGGCAACTACTGTTCCACCACTGATGAACAATCGCTCCCTTTTCATCAGCAAGCTCAGAACAACTACCAAAGCGCCACCAGCAACGACTAAGATGTATGTCTTGCCAATAGATTCCACAATCGCCTCCAAGACCTGAACCTTCAAATTTGGCTCGAGATTTTGGACGAAATTAGACCCCGCGCCTTGCATGGCAAGTTGGATCTGTTCCAAGGGAACATCAGGCAAGATCCGAGTTATGCGCTCCTGACTCTCATTCAAGAACACCGCATTCCCAGCCGCTAGCGCGATTGTAATACCAAGGAATTGTGCGAGAGTGATGAAACCCACTGCGGACGCGATCTGGTCTAGTTGTACCACTGCCTGAGCAACCGAGAATGAGGCTTGGAGGAATGTTCCTACACCGGCACCGAGGATCGCTGTGTACCCATAGATGCGGCTCTCGGAGGTCGATAGGTCAACTGTGTACATCAGCGCGGCGCCGGCTAGAGCCAACCCCCCACCTAGAGTGTACCAAGGCATGTGGTAACCAGTCTTCGATAGGAGTGCGCCGTTTGCGAAGACACCAAAAATCATGACCACAATAAACGGCAACAACCGGATACCTGCGTCGAGCGCTGTGTCTTCACGCGTGAATTGGAAGAATAGCGCGACAAAATAGATGGGAATGAAGGAGCAAGCCCCCGAGGCCGCGGTCGCGCTAAAGAGGATGAGGATCGTCCGCGATGAGAAGAACTCAACCGGTATGATTCGACGAGATACCGTCGTGAATATGGTCCAAACCTGCTGGATCCCGAGGACAATGAAAAGCACACCAGAGACCACGAAGAGAGCGATTATGGGTCCCGAATTCCAAGGATAGGTCAAACCACCCCAATTGATCGCCAGAATAAATGTGATCCAGGCACCTGCTTGTAAGATAGCTCCAACCCAGTCCATCTCCTTCGCGCGCTCCTTTAATGGGGCACCTCGGCGGGGGTGCTTGTTGGGGATCAGGGAGAGGTATATCGGAGCGAAGGCGGCCCCGATGAATAGGTTGATGTAGAATGCCCATCGCCAGCCGACCCGAGATTGACTAAAAGCCCCCCCGATGACAGGCCCAAGCACGATCCCTCCTCCCCATGTGAAGCCCGTTACCGAGACGTACATCGGCCGCTCAGATATAGTCGTCGTCGCAGCAATCAAAGTCATGACTCCTACGTACATCCCCGCTCCACCAATACCACAGATGGCCCGTCCGATAATGAGGGCATTGATATTCGGGGCAGCGCCGCAAATGACGGATCCGATTTCAAAGAGAATTACGCTGATTATATAGAACCATTTCGAGTTGAATTGAGCGTAGACCTTGCCCCAGAATAAATTCGTGGCGGAGGCTGAGAGTTGGTAGGCGACACCAAGCCAGGAGAGCTTCTCGACATGGCCCAAATCGGCGATGATGACCGGTTGAATATCCGCAACGATGGTACCGTCTAAGGCGAAGAGGAAGGTGGAAGAGCATATAGCGACGATCGCTAGGTACCACTTCCAACCGCTGATGTCTCGGGGGGGAACCTCCTCTTTTAACTGCTCGGTTTGTTCTTGTTTCTCAGCATCTTGTGGACTATTTTGGCCTTTCTGTGGACTTTCTATCGTATCCTGGGTCGTTTTATTTCCGCAGAAGATGGCCATAGTACAGGAATTGGTCGCTGGCAGTTGAAATTAGCCCAAGTAGATGTAAACTAAAGCGGTCTTATAGTACCAGGAAAATAAAAGCGACATAATAACTTACCGGGAGTGACTAGAAATTCAATGAGTACGAGGCAACAAACGAATGACCTTTCCCTGGACTCATCGGCAATGGATGAGATATCCCATTATGGTCCCAATGCATTTTATACCTATTGTTGGTATCGTGTATAGCCAAGTGGACGCATTACAAATCAAAAGAAAGGAGATTGATTTGTAAGTTAAACAACTTTAACCCCCCTTGTAGTCCATTGCTATAGACTGCCAATGCAAGTTCCACATAAGGCCGATCTGTAGAGGCCAATGGCAAAAATCAGTTTCCTCCAAAAAAGGTATGAAACCATTCAGCCTCCACTCCCAAGACCAGTACTTGGCCCATCCGGCTTGACCTAATTGGGCCATTTTCAACGTAAATTGACGGGGACCTCTCCACGTGGACAGAATTTACCTAGAGAGACGCATTATAAGGAGTCTACCTACCTAGGACGGTATCCAGGTAGGTAAACATTCAAAATATCCACTCTTAAGATGTCGAATCCCAAGAAATCACATAATTAGCCCTAACAATTTCGTTAGGTGCTCTATGCAGCTAGCCATCATCTCCGACGACCTGTATTGTGGAGGCTAGAAAACGTGTACTGCGTGCAATTAGTACGGCTTACACTGTGATATTTATTCATTGAAAGTGTTAGTCTAATGTGAGAGAAGTTTTATTATGTGAAATAGGGACCATTCTCATTTATTATCTCTCTCATTTGAAATCGCTCGAATCCCTAAGACTATTGGCTCTACCTAGTACTCTGAAAAGACATTCACCTTCAGGATGTTTGACTTTGCTGGCATTATTGCACTTACTGGGATTGTCAGCCCCATTCTTATCTCGGTTACCTTTACGCCATCGGTTGAGATACAAACGGATATGGTCCTCCTAGGTATCATCTTGGGCCAAAAATATAGGTATCTAGCAACGAATTCGGGTCCCTTACCATTCTCATATATTACTACGTGGATATATAATTCTCGTTATGGCATCGTAGGAAATGCTTGTACGCGCGTTTTTAAGCCGGTTCGACGGTAACTCGTTCGGATCGTGTACCTATACGTAAGTGGCTTATACTTAACCCTCACATCCCTCCTCGGGGAGTAGAGCGGTATACTTTTCTCAACCAACAATTGAACAACAATAGGTAAATAATAAGTCCATAAAATAAACACATATATTTTCTAAGTACCTACCTGGTAATTTCCCCACGTACCTCGTAGATCTCACACCCAATGAACAACTCGTTTCTCAAACTTCTAGTAGAAGTCTTCATGTTATATGGGAAGGAGAACGATGGAAGGATTGTCGCTATTGGGTGGTATTTAAGCTGTAAAGTACCTAAGTACATATGTAGGTAGGTACATATATGTAAGATCTTAACAGGGCACACCCCACACTAGCTCTCTAGGTGCCTATCACCAATAGCTGTCAAAAGACGATTTATTTATGCCTAGGTATTCATGGCCTCGACAAATCAAACTTACTAAGGTTCGAGCGAAGAAATTTTAATAAAATAGAACCCCTAAGATTCCGAAGTTACAATTATCTAACAAAGCCGAAACCCCTACCCCGCTAAAGGCCTACCGAGCCAGCATTGTGTGATCTGCGAGACCCTACGAGCTCAAGAAGCTGTTCCCCGTCGCAACGTACCCCTAGTCGAGAGCAGCGACATTTTCACGCCGACTGCAAAGATCCATAAAATCATGATCTGAAAAACAGTTGGTATGGTGGTCTCTTCGAGGACCCGTTGAATTTTTTCATGGTTTTCAGGAAGCTCCATCAATTCTATTTTGCCTATGACACCATCCTGTTCTTGGCCAGCAAGAGTAGTCGCATCAATTGATGAACCTACTTGACTGCCAGGGGTTGGTGATTCTCTGATGGTAGTTTCTGGGTATTCGCGATTAGTTTTCGATAGTGCTTCCGATATTTCAGCTAGGCTATGTTGGCTCGTCGAAGATGTGTCTAGAGACAATAGCATTGTTGCCTCTCCTTGAATTTCTTCCAAGAAAGCGGTGCTTGATGTCTCTATACTGTCGTCGTCTTCGCCTCCCTCCTGAATTAGTGAATCATCATTATCCTCGGTGTCTTCTTCATACGGTCTAGGGTCCAGAGGCGTATGAGAACTCCGAGAAGCGGACATCTTGTTCTTTTCCTCCATATTCGCCGGTATGTTCGTAGCTAAGTCGTCAAGGGGATCCTGGAAAGATTCGTGATCCCTACCGCCGAAATTTATCAGCGTCGTCGCGGTTTGCTGTTCGATAGGAAACTTGAACTTCTTAAATGTCTTCTTCACTTTATGTTGCAGATCTGAAGCTACTCCCTCTAAGTATCCGCTGACTTCAACCTGCATGAGAAATGGCTGTCCATCATGCTCAAATGCAAATGCCGTATGAAATGTATTTTCATGTCCTGGCTGGCGGTCTAGCTCGTTTTCGATAAGGTTCCATTTCAAAATTGCGGTTGTGCCTAGTTTGTTGGGCATTGGGTTGCTCGAAAACCTCCACTGATTCCGTTGGGTGTATCGTTTTACCGAGTCTCGTCCAATACCACCAACTCCACCAATACCGCCGACTTTAACCCAAGGGCTGCCACGGTGCTTCGTGATCCTAAAAACTTCATCTAACTGGCCGCGTAGACTCCGTGGGCCAAATTGCCTAATATGAACAGGAACCCTAGGCGTTGTTGGTGGATTTCCTGTCCTGAAGTGATGACGAAGGTCTTTGTCTTCTTCGTCTAGAGTCAGTGTAACGGTGGCGCCCCTAAGACGACAATTTGATGACTCGGTAAACGTCAGATCAATGTAGATAACACCCCCAGGATTCCTGTTAGGGCCTAGGACGCCCCATCGTGATTCTCTGAATAAGAACTTGCAGGCAACTTCGACATCTCCAATCTTCCCCTTTCCGATATAATGATTCGATGTCTCGAGGCGCTCAAATCTTCCAAAATCATATTTCCCATATCGCCGACCAAATTGAAGACGCTCTTGCCAGGGCAAAACAAAACCCTTGTACACTGGGTGGCATCCAGTATGAAGCATCGAGATTGAGTCTATGTAGTCCCAAAAGCACAATAGTAAGGATTTAAGCAACCCGCCTCAATTGATGACGATCTACGATTTACCTAAATTGGTGGGTAGATATTCACATTACAGAAACAGAAGAGGGGAATTGGACAGACAATTTTGGTTTTATGTCAGCCAATAGGTACGTAGTAAATAGGTAACCACACCTCTTCCCCTCCACAGCCTGCTTTAAGTCGTATATAGACGCCACGCTTCAGTTGTGCACTTCCGCGTTTATATAAGCTTACCGATGCTACTTCCCCGCGAATTGATGCTTTAGTATACAATTATTAGCAACATACAATAACTATCCCATTTCAAATTTAATATAAGTACACCTTGATGTCGGAGGGCAAATTAGCAAAATGAACGTAGCCCACAAGGCCAAGAAGGCGAGGAAAGTTGGTTTTCATACTAGACCGACCACGGGGTTGCGTGGGCGTTGGGAGGATGATGGCAAAAAGGCGAATATGCAGCTTTCCACATACAGAAAACATGAAGAGGCTCATATAGACCCTAGTCAAAAGGACCATGACGAAAGAGAGAGCGACAAACCTAGTACCCCAAGCGATAGCGACACTAACCACGAGGAAAATCTCAAGAAAACTTCCACGGAACATCGAGTTCCCGACATCGGCGAGTTCCTCTCAGAACGGAATGTTAGCGGCGTTGTGGACCCTCGTCATAGGAATGATGTTACAGTTCATCTCAAGATGCCCGCACACGAAGACCTTGATGAGGTTTTCGAGGAGTTTTATCGCCTACAAAGGTTAGGGAACTTCACCAGTGCGAAACAGTTCTTTGAAGAAAACCTAAGAGAGTACCTAACAAGGCCTTCAATACTTATTGGGTACGCAGAAATGCTGCTCGAACAAGGAGATTATGGAGCCCTATCGAAAATCGATGATAATATGATGCGCAGCGCATGTAGCAGCCTCGTCGACATGGGAGACAGATTGATGTTGACAATTTATTGGGACCTACTTAAGGTTCTTGTAGCTCATTATAAGCCCGGGGGACTTGGAGCGTTCCTGATAAAATCTGGCCTAGTTGATCAAGCACTTAGCCATCTCCGTGTCACGATGAATCTAGGTGGAGCGGGTGTTACTTCTACCGAGGTTGGTTCACCTGTTATGCCCCAATATTGTGCCTCACTGAATACCTAGGTCAAAATGCTTGCTCTACTCTACCACTTGGGTACGTTTGTTGACGACAGAATTTACGAACGTCTCGATGAACTATTTCCCTTGGAATACCACAGAGCATTATATACCCACTTCATTGGACAGGGTCGAATATGGGATCTTCGTGACATTTCCGTAGCTAGAACAGCTTGCGGAATTGACGTAACCCAGGATTGGAGCGAAGATCTGAGCTTCCGGAAACGTACTCAAACCCTTATAGAAAATTGGGTTGATGTAGACGGCGGTACGTCGACAACTCTTGCGCTTCTTGATATTCTCGTATTTCTCGCCCTGCACGAGCTCAAAAACCCCGAAAGGGATTGTAATCGAGTCGGATATTTCCTAGAAAAAGCTCAGTCATTTGCACTTTCTATTGTTCAAACAGATCCTGCTTGTATGGAAAGCCGACCTTTTGCAAGATGGATGTTAGCGAAGGCCCAATTCACCAATGACATACGCTCCCACGGTGGCCCCTCCCGTGAAAGGCCCTTTAGATCATCACCGGGCGTCGTATTTACTTGGACAGATTCTCAATTACCCCAATATATTCCCTCGAAGGGCGAGAATCCGGGCTGGGATCTGAATAATCCGATATCCGAGTTTGAGCGATCCATCAAAATGGCACTTAAAATTTCGAGGTCCCTGAACGACTATCAGACCGAAGCCATGGCTCTGCAAAAACTCATCATGTTATCGGCTAACCCAAAGAAAGAATTCGAAGAACTATGCAAACTGCAGAAATGGACCCAAGAGGATACGTATGGCTATGCGGACACACTAATATCAAAGTACCTAATAAGTGGAACGGACGAATCGAAAAGCGCGCTGAAATCGGAGATCTATGGGCTTTTCACCATCCCAGACTTTCCTGAGTGCCTATCCAAGTTGAAATCTTGGATGCTGAATAGGTTGCAATACTCTTTAGAAGACGAAGGGCCCGCGGCCGAACGAGCTTTACAGGAATCTCACAAGGACTATCAACACCTCGACCAAGTATATCGGCAAATGATTGATGAAAAATTATTAGGGGCTAGACCGCTTTCCAGCCGGACCGACTATGGCTTACGGCATAACCAACCCAATGTACAAGGAACACAACACAAGCCGGTTCAAAATGAAAGAGATAAAATACCCGTTATGGAGAGAAATACCACAACCGCGAAGTCAAATGAAAGTACAGAGCGTCCAACTCCTGAACCGCGGAAGGGCATTAATCGTACTAGAGCGCTCAGAATCAATCGTAATGCACGCTCCGGGAAAACCCCGCCCTATGAAGAGGATGTTTTGACAATGTCTGACAACTCTCAAGATTATGAAACCATCACATCTGACAGCTCGCTAGCCACGGATGAAAGATGGCCGGGGAATTTGGATCGACCCTTAGGTAAAGAATTAATCGCAAAGGAGCGATATCCCGAAATAGCTGGCGATAGCATGTCAATAAAGAAGTCTGTGGAGCAAGCGAATATTGCGCCCAGTAACAAAGTTGGGTATGATACTGAGAGTGAGAGCGATGTTCCCCCACCTCGTGCTATGAGCGTGGCGGCTTCTAGTACTTTGGTGCCTAGTATTATAAAGCCTGTGGAGGAAGATTCTGGCGACAGCAAAAACAAGGACGAACGGATAGCGGGCGAAGAGGAAAATGCTAAGAAGCTCGAAATGGAGTCGATGACTGGGGAGGAAAAAGAAAAACCACCACAAGATTAGAAGCACTGACCTAAGCCACTCAAGTTCTAGCACAGCCACGTTCAAGGGAATCAAGTGGCACAGTAGAATTTAGCTTCTTTACTGTGATATCCTAGCGTCTTAGCGCTAGAATTCGCCTGCCTAAACTCTAAACTCAGCCCCAACAGGGAAGGTATGAAGTAATAGCCATACTGTACTGTACTCGTCGCATGACTTACTCGTCGTAACTTCTTCACCTTCCTACACCTTACGATATCTTTCCCAACATATTATTTATTTCATTACAATTCCTATATTATTCCTAAGGTTTCTTTGATAGAAACAATATTTCTCTCTATCAAGAGAGAACCCATCACCATGTGTTCCGCAGACTTATTCCTCGGCCTGATAGCCATTCTCTTCCCTCCTCTACCTGGTACGTCATCCCCAACGACCCTCACTTTGCCCCCGCCTGCTGCCTATCTTGCAGCAAGAATGTGGGAATCACCAACTGCGCTCCACCGCGCATCGCGAACATCTTAGATACAAATGAATTAAACTTAGGAAATTTATAACTAACAATGATCATTCTACTACAGTCTGGGTTAGACGCGGCCTCTGTTCCGCCGACTCTATCATTAACATCCTACTCTGCGTGCTAGGCTACGTAAGTCGCTTACTTCCAACCCCTCCTCTCCTACAATCTATCTCCCCATTTCTAACCTCCCCTCTCAATCCGAATAGATCCCCGGCCTCATCCACTCCTGGTACATAATCTCCAAGTTCCCCGAAGCCTACGAGTACGACCCGACCCCAGAAGACCGCGAAGGTGGCGGCCGCGTCACCTACGTATTCGTCCAACAGCCCGAATCCCAACCGCGACCCAAGCCCTCCAACAACTCCTCGCAGCCGAACTACGGCACCAACGGCGGTGCATCTTCCGTCGCCGGTCCCGCGAACGGAGAAGGAAGCCATGGTGGTCCCGCACCCCCGACCTACGCCGAGGCTGTGAAAGGCGACAACAAGGTTCAGACCCAAGACTAGGCGTCATTTACTCCCTTCGATACGCCTTCGAGGCGCTCGCGGTCCCGAATATTCCGGCAATCGTCGCTTGGTTTGTTCGTACGAGACTTTCGGCTACCAAGGAGTTTACCCGGGCTAGGGTATATATGGAGGGGCTAGGTAGATGTAGGTATCACCTATCACGACTCTGGTGTGAATAGGACGATTATCAGGAGTTATGGGGGTCAAATTTGGTTCGGACAAACGTATTTCATTTTACTCTCATCATCGATCGGTTTGATTCACGGCAGCAAGTATCATTGATTTTTCTCAGGACGGCATGTAACACTATCACTGTAAAAAGGTCGTGAAGACAAGGCTAGGCAATACGTTTTCTCTTTTTGATAGAAGCACGATCATTCCCATTTACAACTTCTGTTAGTAATAGCTGATGACATTCTTATGTCCACACCTCCTTCGTGACGTTCTTACCGTCGCTTTCGTCCTTAACGGCTTGACTTCTTTTCCTCCTACCGTGGTACACGCAAACTCCGGTACCTCCGGATTTATGTCTCTTATTGGCGGGACACATGGGGCTGTTGGGCAAGTGCTCCGGCATGTCGAACTCGAATGAACTAGGTGCCATAACTTCATATCTGGGGACCGCCACTGGTACCTCCCACCACTCCTTACCCGAATCCCTCTTATTTTCCTCGTTATTTTTAGGCTTATCTTGTTCCTTTGTAGGTTCACTAGTCGGGGGTGGAGAATGTTGAGGTTCATCACGCTCACTACCACTGCTACTACTACAATCTCGTATTGGCGGCGTCGAAATATCGAAGAAAAAGGATCGTGGTCTAGCAGCATTTCGTCCGCTCTCGCGGAGCGGTGGTGTCTGTACACGGGTCGCTTCCTACCCAAAGCGCACAATTAGTTGCAAGAACATCTAACGGATGGGACTTGGATTTCTTGAACTTACACCACCCGGAAACTGCGTACAAACCGAATTTAATGGTTCTGCACCAACCTGTCTATCAGTCAACCTGCTTCATACGTTTATTTGCACCCACTACGAAACAACGCCCAGACCAAAACACTCAACCACCTACCTATATCAGAAGCAGGGCTCGTAACCGGCGTTCGGCCCCTCAATACATCACGAACCGAACTCGATGCGCTCGCCTCAGACCCAGCGCTAGCTTTCCGATGCCAGGGGCTTTTCCCGAACAGTTTGAACGATCGCGACCACCCGCTACTGCTACTCCCACTACCTCCACGCGACCTTCTACTCTCCTCGCGTAGCAGTGTCGTTACACGACTTATGAGCGGCGTAGGAGACTGGCTTTGACTATGGGTAAGAAGTCTTGCCCTTGCGCCTTCGATGGTGCTAGCGGTGTAGTCGTAGGCATCGCTGTCAACGTAAGGGCATTGCGGTTTGTCGTTGTCGCTGTGCGTCTTTTTGATTTTCTATGATTAATTTGTAAGTATTTCATTGCATCCATGTCTAAGTCATAAGTGAATGTTCCAGGCCTAAAATTTGTTGGTTGTTTTATGTAGCTTGACTTAACTCACCGACTTATGATCCGGGAGTAACCGCGCAATGAATGATTTCTTAGGCTTGGCATCCGGACTTTGAACCCGACTCAGATTCTGACTTAATGCCCGGCTTTGACTTTGACTGGCTGGCGATAAGTGAAGCAGCGACGAAAATGAGAGTGTAGCGACCGGCGAGTCTACCAGCTGATGCTGGCGTTGATCTAAAACGGCTGTAAGAGGAGTAGCCGGGTTTGAGTCTTTCGTGACCGTCAGCGGTGAGGTTTGGGCTAATCTCGTCGATTTAGCTTGCGAAGTACTACTATCGCTGCTCTGATAACCTAGAGGTGATCTCTGTAACGATTGGACATGTGCTTCCTCGGTCAAATAGGGGCTAGGCAGAGGTGCCTGTGGCATCCGATTCAATGGAAACGAAGAGCCGCTCTCACTACTCGTTCCATGGCGATTGAACGGCGGTCTTTGTAATGACTGAACATGTGTTTCCTCCGTAAGAAAAGGGCTAGGCAGAGGCTGCTGCGGTGTCTTCGGAGTTTTCGGAGTTTTTGGCGTCATATCCCATAGGATACTCGGGGAGTGTTCTAAGTCGTCTTGCGTGTCCCGGCCGGAACTGCTCTTACCGGAGCGTTTCCGCCACTTGAAGTGTCTCATAGCCTTCCCGGGGGCCTCCACAATCTCGCGCTCAGCCCAGTAACCCGCCGGGAACCACACCCATTCGTGGCCTTCTCTGGGTGGTCGCGGTGGGTCTATATACGTGTTCGGCGTAACTGGGGGGCTGTTGAAGGTCTCCTTCATACTCCGGCGGGCAGGTAAGTTCGAAGTCGCTACGGACGCTACTGATGATGATGGTAGTCTACTCGTTGGCCCGTCTACGCCGGATATACTGCGAGGTCGACACCGACCGGTCATGCTTCGCCGAGGCCATTCTGATGAAGGACTAACGTCTTCGGGACTGTCTCCCATGGCGAAGAGTAGAATTTTTAAAAGAGAGAATATATGGATAAGAATAATTCCTGAATCCTATTCGTAATTAAAGGTAAGAAATATGCGAAGGTGACAAAAGATCCATTGTCAATATAGGAATACTGCGACATGTAAAGCGTACGTAAAAGTAAATTCATAGGTGAGGTTTTGCATGGAGGCCGAGATGACCTACCCGGATGCTTCTAAGTTAATTGGGTAATTAGGTAGGAAGACAACATAACCATCTAGACATGCCGAAATGTTGAAGTGTGTAAGTGGCGATCTTTTTCTGCAGCCTCCTTCGTACTTCCAAGAATCGGTTACCTACCGACACAAAGCGCTTGCGTTGCCCTTTCTAGATCGGAGGCTCGTCCTATCTTATTTACAATAAGTAAATGATATCCGTACACCTACCTCTTGCCTTGCGTAATGCAGGTGGAGAATGAAGATCCTATGCACTTCCCTCCACAATATCAAGCATCCGCGAATACGGTCAAGGACAACCTCTATTTCGATCTTTCATCTCCCGAAGTGGTCGCTCGCCAGATATTACTTAGTTTCCACGTGTATGGTTTATACCCACATATATATGTTTGTAGATAGATGTCAGATAGAGTAGATATCCCGTAAATTTAGCGCCGTCCTCATCTCATTGCATCGTACAATGTTTTTACACGTCTATTTATATACAATATCATCCATTTACGCGTGCCGGGCCTTCCGGCGATTGCTACTGTCAGTAGATTCGGGGCTCAATCGGGTGATTTGTTCTAGTTCCTCGGGTTCGTTGTAGAGAGGTTCTCCATGTCCCTCCTCATTCCAATCGCCTACCAGTTCGTGTTGGGAATCACCATCCGAACTATCCTCTCCAAGTATAGCCTTCTTGTTATCCTGGGCTCGCGACACACGTCCCCGAATATGTTGTAACCTAGCTCTATGCGCGGCAGCGTTGACTTTAACCCGGGATAGATGAGCATTGATTCGCGCCTCTACTAGTTCTTTAACGTGGAATGCAAGACTCTGGCTGCGAAACACGCCGGAATAACGGTAACTTAGCCATAGGTAGAGTGTTATCGTTTTGTGAAGGGACTCTAGTCGTCGTAGGTATTCGGCACGGTCGGGATAAGTTTCCTCTTCAACATCAAGAAGCTCTAGGTCGATCTCTGGAATATTGATGAGTTCGCCACCCTCCATCTCGGAGACACATCTTGCAAATGCTTGTACCACAAGCGCTCCTGCTCTCTCTCGGAGCGCTACTGGCGCATTCAAAAATACACAGCGATCATAGACCGACATAGGAAAAGGCTGAATTATATCGGCAACCTCCATTATCTCTCCTAAATCACAAAGGTGAAATCTGGAGGTGACTTGAGCGAGGTCGCGTAGGTGGGATAATATGTAGCTGAAGGGCGTGTTGGGAGGGAAATAGGATGAGAATCGCTCAATTACTGCAGGTGGAGGTTGTATGCCGGCTGTTCGGATAGGCTCCGGCTCTGTGGAAAACGCCTCCTTTACAATATCCAGGTCAAAATTGTCCAAAGCTGTTACTAGTCCTGGTTGACCGGCTTTTGGTGGTATGGTTGTCTGTTCCCCGTTCAAACCCGAGGGTGCAGCCGCCTGGCGTGCTGTCCTAAAACGACCAGCCCTGCCTCCTATTTGCTTTATTTCAGAAGTAGTCATCCGCCGATAACCAGCTTTGGTACGTTTATGCGTTTGCTCGAAAATGACTCTCTTGATTTCCAAATTGAGGCCCATACCGATAGCATCACTGGCGACGAGAAAATCGTAATCGTTGTCAGGGTCATTAAAGAGTGCGGCTTGTTGAGCACGAGTCTCGGGCGGCAGCGATCCGTACACCATAGCGCAACGGCGCCCCGTCTCGTCCTCTATCTGCTTTTTTAATGCGTGTATACCGATTCTTGAAAACGCGACAACGGCGTCGCCTTTTTGAAGGTACTTGAACTGGCCGTTCAAACTTGTGCCCATGGTTTCTAGTGGGCTAAGCCTTTTATATCGATGGACGATGCACTTATCGCCAATGGTGGCGCACATAGATTGGATCAGCTTTACGGTGCGCTCCTCTCCACAGAGGTGGACTTCCTTGGCCTGCACACCGAGGAAGGCTTGTGTCCACGCCCACCCCCTTTCGATATCCCCAATCATTTGGATTTCGTCTATAACCGCAACGTCCACTTGGTGATTAAGGGGTGTCATCTCGACGGTGCAACTTCGAAAATAGTTGTCCTCATTTTCAGGGATACGTTGTTCTTCGCCAGTGACCAAAGCGCATTTCTTGCCTTTAGCGAGGAACCGAGAATAAACTTCGTGTGCTAACAAGCGGAGCGGACCTGCATAGATTCCAGACTTGGAATTTTCAAGTGCCTTCAGGGCGTTATACGTCTTTCCCGAGTTCGTTGGACCAACATGCAGGTGGATGGTACGTTGCAAGGCCCTGGTTGCGGGGAACCATTCATGCGGATAACGGAAGTCCGCAATCTTCTTATGGGTGGTGACGATGTTTTTAGGGAATCTAGAACGCATGAGAAAGTTTTGAAATGCGAAAGCTAGCTGATCGGTAAGCCCTCCGATATCTTTTTCAACGAATGCCTTGCGCAGGCCCCAGAAGAGAGGGTTGTCAGCATTAGAGACAGCATTATTTTCGCTAGCAAGGTCGTAAGACTTTTCAATGGAGAGTCTGAATAATTTGGCCTCACGCTCGAAATCGAGCTTCGAATTAATCCCGAAAGCTCTATAGTCTTCATGCTTGGCGGCCCAACTCCGTGATGAATTCATCATCAAGTCATATCTGTCGAGAGCTAACTTTCGAAATATGCCATAGGTCTGGTTTGCCACGCGCCCGTTTTGGTTGCGATTGGAAGCACCATTTTTGCGGGAGGGATTCAAATTGGACTCCAGCCTATTCTTTAAATTTAAGCGGGCAAAATGACCTGGAGGCTATAAAAAGTAAGCAACTATACTTTACAATTTTTGAAATTACGTAGGTATAGAATGGTGTCCTTACCGAAGGCGACCATTGTTTGCGAGCTGCAAAAGCTGTTGAGCTGAACCTAGCCGTTGAAATTCTGGGAAAGAGGCGCATTGCACATATAAGAGGTGCAAAATTCGGGAATCATGTTAAAATTGATTCCCTCCTTCCATATAAATAAGGCTGAATGTCAAATTTCAGAGAAGGGAAGCAACGAGACTAAAGAAATAAGAGAAAAAAAAGTCTGAAGTATCCGACTGGAGGCGAATCATAAGGTTGACTAAGGTTTACTTTTTTTGTATGGTCAACCTGATATCGATATCGATGGCGCACATGGAATTTCTTATCGATAAAGACATACCCGCTTACGCACCACTACTTCAATATACATTTTTCATATATATCTTATATGGGGATATGCATCTACACCACCTCTTACGGTTGAGTGAAGGATATCGTATTACCGAGTACTGTTTCAATGGTTTCATATATTTCTACATCCCACTCTGCACCACCACCACCCAATACCCGATAGAAATTAAAGACGGCATCTAACTGCGAGGGTACCATCCATTTGACGAATGGTTGTGGTAACACATGCATATGGGTGAGACATATCTGTATGCTGCACTATTTGATTGGTTACGTTCTAACAGTATTGCAGTTGTGTGGTTCAGCCATCTAAACATCGTCTAACGTATCACCAGAACCAACCGAATGAGCTCTCCCAGTCTCCCCATGAAGTCAACTTAAAACTCACCGGTCTCAGGGTACACCAGCCTTCTTGCATTCTATGACCCCCAAAGATGTGCCCTCCTTCTTATGTATTTTCACAACCTCTAGACCCGATCGTTTCGCCAAGTTTTCAAATTGCTTTTCTGACCTTTCAAGAGACGCACATGTCATCATGAGAATATCGTAAGCCGCCACAAAAGGAGTAGGGTCTTCGGAGTTGATCTGGTCATTAATCAAGACACGGGCGCGAGGTTCATCCGCTGGTAAGGCATCCGCCAGGATCTTGAGAATATTGACGCAATCATCGTCCGTGTAGTCGTGGATACAGCGGCGGATAAGATAGACGAGGGCGTCTGTCGTGTAACATTGTCAACAAATCATATGTCGTATTCCATAAGGGGTGTAACCAAATCTTACCCTTGATAGGCTGCTCTTTGTGAAAGTTCGTGACAACTTTCTGTACATCCTTCAAAACGGGATCGCTTTTAGAATCCTCCTTTACGATTTCGATAACCTCGGACCGGTCCTCTAAGTAGCACCTATCTCGTGGAATGGCAGGTGTTTCTTCGAGCACAGCCCGGATCATTTGACCACGGCCGCCTCCGATGTCAAGAACCAAAGGCCGATCACTATTTTCCTTCGCATATTCGGCGACCCAACTGAAGTCATAAATACCAGTATAAGGCCAAGCGTAAGTCTGGAGACCCTGCATAGCACGTCCGAATCTCGCAACGTTAGCTTCCCCACGGTGTAGGATCGCCTCCCAGTATGTCAGCTTCCCATCAACACCATAAGCGAAGCAAAGAGGAACCTTGCTTTCGCCCTGGGGTTCATGTGGCCCATACTTCTCAAAGAAGCCTGTGAAGGTTTGAAACGCTTTCTGGAAATCGTCGCAAATCATTGTGAAATGGTCACCTTCACGATTGCCGGATTTGAAGGTTGGCGAGAGACGCGAATGTGCAACGTGGTTTGGTTGAGGTCTCTTGAGCTTCCCAGTTGCTACAAGAAGTTGGCCCATGCGACGGACCAAGGCCTCGTCTCCATTGATGGTAGAGGCGAGTGAAGCATACGATATCGAACCATCGTCCGGGATTTTGTCGAAGAATCCCCATTCTATGTACATACGGATGGCGCCCATCTCAGCTAAGAAAATGCTATGTTGTTCTATTTCCTCCTCTGGGTCGATAATTTCCGATATGATTTGTCTTGCTGTTTTTGTGGCCCGTCTCCTTGAGAGCTCCGAGCCATTGCGTAAAGCTTGGATGTGCTGTTGAAGCTCATTGCATAAAGCTTCTACGTCCGCCATGTTGTCTACCTAGGTAGGTATCTGATTTGACTCTGTTCGTGAAGACAATTATCAAATTTTAAATGGATGAGCAAATTTGATCTCGTTAGCATTTGTGAGGAGAAAAAGTAAGAAGAAAAAAAAGGTAAAAAGCAGAGAAGGAACCTATGGAGGGAATGCATAGTTACTTCTCCGTGAGAACGCCTCCAGCAGCGGTGGGCTGCAAGTTCCCGCGGGGTGGTATTCACATGCATCTTGTACTAACCAAACCCCATACTGCCCATCAGAAACGCTTAGATCTACATCGTATACCTATAAGAAGAGGGGGTTGTGTGGGTTCTATTCACGATCAACAGGTCGTCCGGTCGCCAACGAAACGTCTATTCCCGAAGGGCTCGGATACTACCCTCAACTCAGAAGAGCTTACCAAAGTCTCTCATACGATATTTGGAAGATATACTAATACGGATATAGGAGCTTACGTTATACTTTGGCAGTCTCTTATGTTACAACTTATGAAATGTTTTTCATAAACTGGGGTCTCTTTATTCATTACCCAAGTTTCACAACAGGAACACTTTTCCCTTCTGCAAGCCATTCCATCCCCCTCTCCTCGGAGATTTCACTCTCGAGACCAATGACAGGTTCTACCCTGCCATTATGTACATGGAAATATGGCACGGGACCCTCGAAGCCAAGCGTCTGTGTAGCCTAACAATTATACCCTGAGAGTGTATGGAAATTTGTTAGGGTACCTGTCATCATGCGGTATTCCCCCTAATTTGCGGTCCGGGGCGAATGGCTCGCGCCATCCGACTGGGCAGGTCAACGACCAGTGGACCCGCGGCTGGACCGAAGAAAACGGGGTGGCACGGACGGTCCAGTCTTCATCCGTACATCAGAGTGCTACGTTATCCGCTTCTTTCTGTGGCCTCATTTTGGGGCCTGCTCGGGATATTCCATTTCGACTATGCCTTACATCTATACACTGTCCTATACTATTTGTTCCGGCTGCCATCGAATGTAAGTAATAGAGATAGAGTTGCCCCGTTGATCTTTGACCGTGCTTCGTAATCAGAACGTATATAGTCGGGGAAGTGTGGTAAAGGTCCTGGTTTCTCTCGGTGTTCCACACCGCGTGGGCCATGTCTAACGACAGGTCACATTCAGAGGAAAAATTACCCTGAAGATCTAACCAGGATGCCGAAACCATCCATAACAATGTAAATCAACAAAATCTTTCCCTATATCGAGTACACTAAACACTGCTGTCGACTCCTATGTTATTTATACAATAGAAGCCAAATGTTCCCCAACAATGATTGACTGTCTGGAGAACTTGTGTTAGCCAATCCTCTCGTCGTCTCTGTTCTGAAGTGCGTTATTTCGCCATGGCGTACAGCCTCGTCGCTGAAATATGGTCGGAACTGGCTTTTGGCATGCTGGTATTTGCCCTTCGATTCTTTACAAGATGGAAATATAGCGGGTTCCGTGGCATGAGCTACGACGATCTATTCGCCGTATTTGCAGTTGTAAGTTATCGCGAAGTTGTTAACTAGGTTTCTATTTAATGCAACGTACTTATTAACTTTTCTGGATTAGACATTTTGGATTCTCGAAACGGTATCTCTCTATACCTGTAGTGAGTTAACTAATCACCCCTATGAATATATATCAGGCCTATTCGTTTTAATAGACAACTTAATCGTTGACACGTTGATTAGGTGCTTATGGCAACAACATCAATCTCAGCGTGGAATCCGCATTGGCGGTTCCTGATAGCGAAGTGCCTCGACTCATCCTGGGATCGAAACTCGCCTATTGTGCTTGGATATTTTATATTCTTGGAATTTGGACTTTGAAAGGCGTGCTACTTTGCCTTTACAATAGACTCACGTTTGTTACTCCTAATGCATCGGTAAATACTTCTCAATTCACTAATGGCATCATAGCATGGGACTTCAACAACAACGATTTGTATGGGTTATGATGGTTGTTTCTGTCTTAACGTTTCTGGCAAGCCTTCTCTGGCATATACTTTCGTGTTACCCAACCTATCGGGCCTGGCAAATCAAACCATATCCGGGTGGTAAGATCCTCTTATTCCTTTTGAACTTGGTGTTTTACTGACTAGTAACAGAGTCATGCACTCAAAGAAAATGGAATTATGTTATTATCTGCGTTTTGGATGTCGTGTAAGTCTTAGGCTTTTTCCTAGGTATGATTCCTTAGTTCCGTGTCTGATACACCTATCTGCAGAACCGACATAGGCATGATGGCGATTCCAATACCCATGCTATTAAGAGCGTCTCTTACGGTGAGACGCAAAGTCTCGCTGGTTCTCTTGTTTGGATCCGGCATATTCGTTATGATCTGCGCTGTCCTTCGAGCCTACTACTCCCTCGTTCTCATCGATGATAATACTGTCGCACTAGGATGGGCTGCCCGCGAATTCCTCGTCGCAGCTATCGTGGTTAACGCACCAAGCATCAAACCTATTTTCAGCGACTTCAAGAAGAGATTGACAGAAAACTACGCAAGTGGGAGCTGGAAAAGCGGCACCGGATCGAATGCTATGTCCTCGGGACTTCCCCCCTATAACGGCAAAAATGATATCGAGAACAACACGGCAATAACTTCGGGAAATCACAAGCGAACACAAGCATACAAGATGTCCAGTATCGGTCGCTCTCAGCCTAAGAGTGAAAGTCAAGATCATATCAATACGGCAACGGATGCAGATAACGATAGTACGAATAGTAACATAGGTAAGGACGGTATTATCGTCACGACTGAGTTCAAAGTCTCTAGACGGTAAACGAACGGTTTTCGTGTTTGACGGAGGATAATAGCGCTCAAGAAATAAAACACCGCCACGTCTGTGAGCGATAGTTCCAAGCGTTGATATATGTATGCTATTAAAAGCATGCGGGAAGGCCTTGGAAACTATTGTTTTCGACGAATTCCTATAATGATAATAATAGAAGGAATTTACACCGCAAATTACGCAGTGGCCCTCAAATTTACGATATATATAATTTGGGTTGATTTATGATGATGGTGATGAAAGAAGGACTTTGAGGTGCATAAATTTGAATATAAGCCTAATACGGAGTGTCGTAACACCCCCTAAAGTTACCCTAAAGTATGCTCGGTGACTAAGGTGACGGACATGGAGTAAATGCTGGGGTTGCATTCCTATTGGTCAGCTAATTAATACTCCATGCGCACCCCGTCGTCATTACTCTAGTGGAGTTAGAAGGCAGCTTCAACCCAACAGTCTGGGAACTGATTGCTGACCTGACTTTAACTTTGTCAATCCACTATTCAATCTTCATCATCCACTCTCATCTCTAACTTCTTTCCCCCCTACATATTTGTTTCCTAGGTCATAACTAGATCTTCACGACACGAGCGACAAATAATAGTCTTAGCAAACCTAGGTACCTAGCGACATTACATCGGGCGCTTCCGTACATCATTCAAGATGGCGTCCTCATCGACACCCCAAACTCCACTACTCTAGTACGTCTCCGATCATCATCTCCATCAAAAACTGCCAATATACATATGATATAAATAGAAATATAGCTAACATACCGCAGCTCATGCATCGCGCAACACTCCACCATCCTCTCCGAATGCACGACCTCCGCATCGTCGCAAACCTCATCCCTCGCCTCCCTAATCCTGCCTAAAATCAACCACAACACGCCGCAGAAGCTGACATACACGCACGGCTCGCACCACATCCACTACATATCCGAAGCACCCTCCGCATACCCGAATAACCCATCTGCCGGCGGCTTGACCTTCCTAGTCGTAGCCGAATCCTCACTAGGCCGTCGCGTACCCTTCGGATTCCTGTTCGAGATCCGGAAGCGTTTCTTCGATGAGTTCCCCGCCGAATCCAGCGATTTCGCCGACATGCCGAACTACGGCGCCGGATCGTTCAACGCGGCGCTGAAGAACCTGATGGTTGAATTCGGTACTACTAGTGGTCAACACGATGATGCGATCGCTAAAGCCCAGCGCGAAATCGATGAGACCCGTGGCATTATGACGCGCAATATCGAGGGCTTGCTGGAGCGCGGTGAGCGCATTGATTTGCTCGTTGATAAGACGGATCGTCTAGGCGGAAGCGCGCGAGAGTTTCGTGTGCGCAGTCGTGGGATTAAGAGGCAGATGTGGTGGAAGAACGTCAAGCTTATGTCTCTACTCGTCCTGGTCTTCGTTTTGATTATTGTGGCAATTGTCATCGCAGTCCGCAACGCTACGGGTTAGGCTCACCATACGATGAGGGGGCTGTTCCGTTCTCTGAACGATAGCTCGGGTGTAAGAGGATGCGTGTATTGCAGAAAAGGGAGCAGAAAGTCTTTTCGAAGTGGAGTTGTATTTTTATCGGCGTTCTCTATCAGGTTTGGCTAAGTTTTGGGAAAATCTACTCTCAGCCGATACACAGGCAAATGAGATAAGGGGGAAGGACAGCAATTCGCATCACCTATTCCCTTTGTTGGCGTCGATACCCGAGCCCTGTAGGGTTGATTCGAGTGTATTCTGCTCGTGTCTTATGTACATACAGTATTTGTACTCCTATGGTTATTTGAATCTACCAGTCCTTTGCTCTGCGACTATGATGAGGTGTCCCTTGAACCTATTCCCCTTGACTATATCCAACATACTATATAAAAACAAATACTCGCTCGTAGGCTGACCATGATGAGTGTCTTCATGTGCCTAATTATTCCCAAGAGTGAGAGTGGCGGTTGTTTCCACCTCAATACGTCCTATAACATAGCTTGAACAGTTCCGTCAGCTCTCCGGTGCGTATTAGGGTAGTCGTATCCGTGTGCCACTGGACTTGTTACAGCTACAGCATCAAGTATAAGTGGTGATCTCCGTAATCTCTCAGTAAAGAAGACCGGATGTAAATTCGAAGCGTCTCTTTGAGCTATCATAATCGGTGCTGGCGGCATGTGATTCGGAAGTGGCACAGCTTCGAATGCCGGGGCCGGCATCGGTGCTAACATCGGCGTAGGAGGCATTGGAACCGATTCCTCAAAGCCTAGTAATTGAGATGACGGGTTTAAATATGATACATTGGTATTTGTGCCATTGGGTAATTGATGTGGCGTTTGAGATGGAAATGAGTATGATGAATTAGATGACTGGGTAAGATGAAGGGTTAGTAAGAAAGATCAAGACCAATCCCAATCAACTTGAAGGAATTGAAAACTAACCCGAGGTTGTCTAATGTCGTCATTCTCACGTGTGAAGAAAGCAGGGTGCTTATTACCGAAGACTTGCGAAATCGAGTGCCGCAACATTGTGTCTAGCTCAATTATAAAGAAACAAAATGAAATACAAGTTGAATTATTGGAATAAAACAATTTGCTTTCTTTTTTAGCTACCTCTTTTTCCATGCGGGGGTCATCAGAGTTCATATTACGACTATTACGACCCGGTTCCTTTACTAGCTCTCAAACTCCAGCGGCGTTCGGGAATCTGGGGTATGCAAGTTAGCAAATCCTTTTCATCTGATTGGCTGAATAGATAGCTCGTCAGGATAGGTAATAATTCAGAGAGCCCTAGAGCGTCTCATCTCCGCTAACGCGGGGACACTTGCCGTATAAGAATGCGACCCATCCTGCGGGGACGCTCGGCATTCTGATTCAACTACTATTCTATATTGACATAAGAATACGTCTTGCTCGGGGTAATGATGTAGCCTGGTTTCGAAACCAAATGGCTGAAGACTTAAACCAATGGGAATATTAGTATTAAACCGGATCACTTGGTATAATATTCAAAAATGTCAGAATGAAGATCTTCAATAATATTATACATTCATATACTTATTCATGATGCCGCCTTCTTTCCTTTTCGTCGGGACGTCTTCTTTTCGGCGTCTTTTCCTTTCTTGATCGTACCTATTAACGCATCGATCTCCTCAGCTTTTTCTGCTTCCTTCTTCTCCTTATCTTTCACTTCTTGGCGTTTCTTTTCCAAGATCCTAACAGCGGCCTGCTCTTTTTCAACCTTTTCGATCAGTTTGTCACTAGCTTCCCACAACTTCTTAGCTACTTCTTCGTCCTTGACATCTAACCTCGCATAGTCAACTTCCATGCATTCTTTAATAAGCTTGCCACCCTGCCCTTTTAACATGTCTGGGCTCATTGCAGCAAACAGAATGGACTGTGCGCCCATTTCTGGGCTTTTTAGTATAAACCAAGATAATAAATACGTGAATAGATAGACCACCAATCCCCAAATCGAGCCACGTGTTAGCCATCGCCGCATACCAGGAGTTCGCGAAAAGCCAGGGTCGACGAAGATGACTCGGGAATTCATTGGAAGCTTGTCTGGTCGTTCGTACGCATCCAAATGCTTCTGGTAAGCTTGTCCAAATGACATTAAAGCTAGCTTGCTTCTGGCGTAGGCCTGACCCGGCGACCAATCTTTCTTTTTCAACTCGTTATTAAGCGACGGGGACCGAATGTAAGAGGAGCATGTTGGGAGGATTACTCGGACATCGCGGTCAAAGGGCTGGGCTCGTAATGCCGGGCTAAGAATTCCCAACAAGTGGAAGTTGGCGAGGTAATTGACCATCCACATCTCCTCGATTCCTTCTTCTGTCTCCGTACGTGCATGCCCGGGAGGTGTAACCGTAGCGGCGCATAGGATGATCATATCAAGTCGTCTCGGCGGCGCATTATCGATCCACTTCGTAGCAAATTGTCGGATGCTATGTAGGGAGGAGAGATCGACATGTTCGGCATAGATCATATGGTTATTCGTCTGCTGGCGCAACTCCCCAATATAGTCGGCGAGGAAAGGGTTCGACGGTGGTAGATGGGTTAAAAGCACGATTTGTGCTCCTCGTTGAGCCAGCTCTCGAGTTACGACAGCACCTATACCCGAAGTTCCGCCAGTGATCATTATCACCCTGCCATGCATATTCCGTTCAGCCAAACTCTTAGCTCCGCTAAAATATCGCTTCACTATGAATAGCAATCCGGAAATGGCGACGAACTGGAATACATTCCATGGGTCGCGCGCCCAGTCTGGTACCCATTCTGGGAATCCATTTGTTAAGACTTCCTGGATAAACGGGATAGGCATGATGATCTAACGAAGGTAATGAAGGTGTCAAAAGAAGAAAAACCGAACAGAATGTTAGTAGGAAATCTAACTTGTCGACGCATCCATTTCTAAAGTGACCCGAAGCTATGCATGTAAATTCAGAGGTAAATTAATGCAGGGGTGATAGTGACGACTTTTTTTGCTACGGTGCTTCGTAATAAGGTTGGAACCTTAGCATGCGGGCATGTCAGGGGTTAGGGATCAGAAATATACTGCTGACTAACAAGGACCCATTTTTCACCGTATCCTTGCATTTTAGATTTCGCCTCACCATTTGTCGCATTTCAACTTATCAACTTATCAACCGATCAACTTTCCTCCTTGATGTTCTTGTCCTCCAGCGACCACCGAATCTTTCGAGATACACACGATTACGGCCGCTTCAAACATTCCCGGATACTGACGAACGAGCCTTATTAAAATACGGGAAATGACGTCGGGAGAATGGAGCGATCCCGAATACGACATCCCTCTTCAAGATAAACGACCGTTTGGATCGGGACTGAAGCGTAAACGGGTAGTCTTTGTCCCTGCCTCTTCAGGCAATCTTAATACTACAGAAGAGACGAGTCCTGCGAAGCCTTCGCAGTCTATATCCGATCTATATTTGAGTATAGTATTGCCCAAGGAGAAGGAGAATGGTCAGACAACCCAGGCAGAAGGTTCAACCCCTCCTCAGATATGTGAAATCTGTCAGCTACCACTAGATGAAAGTCCCGAGTCTAGCGAAATGGCCAAGGCGAACTCCAGACCCCATGAAGCGTCGATAGCTCATCAAGTATGCATCGCGCATTCGCACCCACCATCGGCATTAGATCGCTCACGAATGGGGTTAAACGTACTTCAATCCCAGGGTTGGGAGCCAGACTCGCGAAAGGGGCTCGGTGCTGAAAACCAAGGCATGCAATATCCTATCAAAGTAAAGCCGAAGAATGATACTCTAGGAATAGGCGTTGAAATTCCTAAGAACCTACCAGTGAAGAAGAAGGAAAAGGTTCAGACCTATGACGCTGGAAAGATACGGAAAATGGCCTTAGAAGACAAGAAGCGACATGAAAGGTTACGGCGACAGTTTTACGGTAACCCAGACGTGGAGAAATATTTGGGCACTGGATAGGACACGGAACATACCTCCAATTTGTGGCCTAAATTTTTCTGCTTTGACACGAACAATTTATGAGGAATGCTTTGGGAAGCGATAGATCACTAAGATACCCCTTTTTTATATCGTCTGGTTTAATGAATTGCTTATGAAAATACAGTTTATCTTACTGCAATTTAGACGTAGTGATCTAATGTTAACTGTCATGATGAACTTTATAATGAACTAAGTTTTAGCATTCGCATGAAGTAGGGATGACTTGTGTAATATGCCTGGATGGAAGGTCCATATTGATATTGATGGATGTATGACGAAGTGGGGAAGCTAGGAGCTTTCCTGGTTGTCGCATTAGCGGATTGGCGCCCTGAAACCACCGACCCCGCCAAGGGCCAAGAACCACAATTACCACATTACCACATTCATTCTCGTGGCCCCCATCTCTTTGAAACTTATTCCTCCCACCGCGTTGTCATGTTTAATGCCTTCAACGACGTGGACAACTTGTCTTGAATCTTCCAGTACAGACTTTTGTTTGTGTTACTGCCTTATCACAAACACGAGCGCGTACGATAAACTATCGCAATTGCTGAAGACGAGCAATTGCCAGCATCGAGCACCACGTTGGCCTTTAGATAGCTACAGGAGCTTACCTACCCACACCCATTTCGAGCCGCCCAACTACGCGATACATATATCCCCCCCCCCTCGAAAGCATTCAAGTAGTAGTTTGCCATTTATAGGCACCGAATCCTGCCTACGGGCTACAAGTCAAGATGGGGGTATCCGTTATTGACGAGCAACGCGACAGTGAGAATACCCTATACCGTCACGAGGCTGAAAAACCGATGTTCTAATCAGCAAGGTGCTGTTCATGGTATAGCTAACGTGATCTACTCTCCCGCGTATAGTTATTATAGATACAATCAAGCATATCACTTCTGGAGATGTAAGTTGTACTCATTAACGTATCAACAACTATATACAAGTGTTCTCTGCTAATGCGACCCTTTAAAAGTGGAAAGTTCTAGTTGTCGACGGCGAATCCAAGAAAATCATCGACAATGTCGCCAAGGAAGATGATATTCTTAATCATAACATTGCGAGTACGTTCCCCGACCACGTTCCGTTTTTGGCGCATTTGCTGAAGGGAGTGTTATAGACATCGAGCGCATCGAAGACCGAAGAGAAAAGAATCCGACAATGGATGCTATATACATCCTATCGCCCCTACCACATATTGTAGATTGTCTCATGGCGGACATTGAACAACGGAGATATCAACGATGTTTCTTAGTATGGACAACCGTGCTTGACCCCCAATTACGAAGGCGAATAGACAGTTCCGCTCTAGCAAAGCAAGCTATAGCAGGTTTCGAGACTCTATCGATTGACTACTTTCCCCGCGAATCGCATCTTATTACATTTAGGGATCCATGGAGTTTCCCAATTCTATACCACCCAGCTTGCAATGGACTCATAAGGAAGCACATGCAAGACTTAGCTCAAAAGGTTTGGAAAGTGTTATTCAATGTCTTAACAATAAATGTTGACTAAGAGGATGGCAGATCACTGGGTTATGTGTGACCTTAGGCGAGTATCCCAAGGTTCGCTATTACCGACCCCAGAATCCGATACACGAGGCTAGTGTGTTATCCTCGCACCTTGCTCGTTTTATATCTGAAGAATTGGACGAATATGCCCAATGGAACCCCAACTTCCCACCGCCAAGCTCGCGACCGCAAGGTGTCCTCATAGTAACGGACAGATCGATGGATCTAATGGCACCCCTAATACACGAATTTACATATCAAGCAATGGCACACGACCTACTACCAATTAAGGACGGCGATAAGACGACATTTCATATGACCGTCAATGAAGGATCTGAGGAAGCTGAAGAGAAGGATATGGAGCTTACTGACAAGGACAAAGTATGGGTTGAGAACCGACATAGGCATATGAAGGATACGATCGATAAGTTGATGAGTGACTTTCAAAAGTTCCTTGATCAGAACCCACATTTCACTGACTCAAGCAGCGACGCCACCAGTCTTAATGCCATCAAAGACATGATGGCGGGGCTGCCACAGTTTCAGGAGATGAAGGAAGCCTATTCTCTCCATCTTACGATGGCACAAGAGTGTATGAATATCTTCCAGCACCATAAATTGAACGAGATGTCGCCAACAGAACAGGATATGGCCACCGGTCTCGACGAAGATAACCGGAAACCGAAGAATGTCTTGGATACAGTCGTTCGGCTACTGGACGACGATGCTGTGACGCAGTCCGATCGTCTCCGCCTCATAGTAATGTATCTTCTTTACCGGGACGGTGTAATCCCTGAAGATATCAAGAGGCTATTAGCACACGCCTCTTTACCGCCTCAAGACGGCGAGGTTATTTCCAATATGGAATTGCTTGGCGGTCGTATGACTCACGGCCTTAAGGATGTTCGTAAAGATTTACGACCCCTATTCCCTATCGACACCAAGGCACCTATTGCCGAAGATAATTACATGTCACGGTTCAACCCAGCTGTGAAGACTATGTTGGAGTATTTATGCAGGGGAGCCTTAGACCAAACAGCATTCCCTTACGTCAAACCACCGCTTGACCCTAATGAAGATGCGCTCATTGGTCAGGGATCTTTGCGAGCGGCAAAACCTAGTTGGGCCGGTGCTGGTAGGCGTGTTGTGGATAACAAGCAACGTATCATCGTTTTCATGGCTGGCGGGGCTACTTTCTCCGAGTCGCGCGCATGTTACGAGGTCGGTGCGGCAATGAACCGCGATGTTTTCTTAGCGACTAGCCACATGCTCAGTCCGCAGCTATTTGTACGACAAGTAGGCGACTTAAGTGTTGACAAGAGACGCCTCGATATACCTATGGAGAGACCAGCCCCAAGAGCACCGGCACATTTGTTTGAACGACCTGCTCCACCACCTATGGGTATGCCACCAGGACCTCCGGGTGGACAACGGCCACCTCCAGGAGGGGCTCAAAGAGTACCAGGACGAGCACCCCCCGGGCCCGGAGGGCTACCAGGTGGGCCACGGCTAGGTGGACCATCCCCTGCCCCACCAACACAAGCCATGAATAATATGTCGCTTCACACCTCAAGGCCTTCAAACGCAAGCGATCAGAGACCCGCGTCATCAAATGACGGCAAGCCACATAAACTGGAGAAGGAGAAAAAGAAACGTAATATCTTCGGCATGAAGAAAAGTTGAAGAGGGTATAGACATGTGTATTTCGACCCAGACGTCACGATATATAGGCCTATTATGGGAGATATCCAAGATCAGTACTTTAAAAGACCGGGTGATGCCTCGCTCTCCCTTGGCTATGGACTGGCCGACTGCTTGGAGATAGTGTGTTGGATTTATAAAGCATGCGCATACCCGAAATAACTAGAGCATGGCGTTTGAGGAGTTGGCTTCTGGTTGTTGCAAAGGGGACGCCGAGAGAGCAAGCGTTGTGTTGAGTTACGTTATTACATAGAAATGCTGAAAAGCCAGAAGTAAATCAAGAGCGGAATTACTCCAAACCAATGTTATATGTACGGAGCAGGTGCATGCGAAACATCTAAGCTGAAGAATATGCTATTTAGACCCTAGCTTACTGAATTCACCAGTTTTCCTATCCCCGGGGATCCGAACTACCACCAAGTTTAGTATGTTTGATTACCAACCCTCTTGACTGCCTAGGTATATTTAAAGTAAAGTAAGCAATCACTTCACTTATTTAAAAATGAGGCGTTTTCCTTCTACCCTCGTATGCTCCCTTCGTCCGAACTCCGTTGTAAATTTAGAGATTCTCCGGAGGTTCCACATCGGTCATAGACAATCCCAAACAAACATAAGGGCAAGCAAAGTTCACCCAAGACTCAAACAATACTAGACGAAAAGGACATAAGGTCATTATAAAATCGAGAGGATAGTACGATCTCCTCCGCTTATAAAGACTTTGGCATTCATCTAGTTACGTCGTTGTCAGAATACAAGCTACTAACCCTGAAGTATTTGGTACGTGCTGCTATTTTTGGTGTATAGAGAACTCAGAACTGGAATACAGGCAATAATTGACCGTTTTTGTCGGAATCAACTTGCTGAGAATGGGCAAGGAAGGAAGATGCTGCAATCATACAAAGTTGGTTTTCCCTTCGTCCCAAAATAACAGAAAAAAGTAGTCATTTCGACCCTTTTCCCATGTCAGACCCAACCAATACCAGTACATACAAGTATCCGTTTCCGTTTCTACACCCCTAAACGCAGATGCGACCGAAAAAAAAATATTAAGCATATGCCGAAACGCTTCGGCCTGATCCATGCGCGGATTGGCAACAGTATAATGGTTTTTAACGTAACCAGACGCCGAGTACTGCCTAGTTTCGACGGTAAGCACCCGGTGGGGGAGGCATACCACGGTGGTCAAACCCGAACGCTACGTTGTCGGGGCCCTGGAAACCTGGCGGCATTCCGGGGTGGATAAATCCGGGTGGTGGGCCACCGAAGAAGCCGGGTGGTGGTGCCATGTTGCGCGGAGGGCCTGCTATTCCATCCGGAGGGAACCCGCCCATAGGAAAGTTACCAGGGGGAAAGCCTCCCGGGACAGGGCCATTACGTGGGTTTCCAGCTAGACCCGGAGGGGGGATCATAGGCCGTCCTGGGGGAGGTAGCTGCTGTCCGTTATTCTGCATCCAAGCGGTGGGAGGAATATGGTCCAAGCCTGGAGGAACTTGGCGCTGAAGAATCTGAGTAGGCTGTTGAGGACGACTCTCTGGCTCTCGGTGATGCATTGGGGCTTCGTCAAAAAAGCTGGGCAGGCCGGTGGGGCGACCAACCTGGTGCTGTGAAGCGCTACGCTCATGCTGATAATCGATCTCCCGGTCTGGAGTTGGGAGGATCTGTGCAGGCCTAGAGGGTTGAGGCATTCTCATCGGAAGTTGCTCGTTTCTCTGGTTTTCAGGCACAGTTCGGGCGCTTTGCATTAGAGTCATCAGGAACTCGGCATTACTGTTACTGTTTCGGCTGGGTGGCTGATCAGAACGCAGGGCGTTCTGATTCTGGCTAGCATGACGCTGGCCGATGAGGTCGTGAAGTACCTGCTGTTCAGAACGAATCCCGCCGAATTGTGGGGTTATCTGTGGCCTAATCGCATGAAGGTCCTGATTCTGCGGGGGGGCACGAATAGGCAGCTCCTCGCGACGTTCTTGTGCATAAGGCTGATAAGGACCAGGCGAAGCAACCGCATGGTTAGGAGGCTCCGAAAACCCACCGGATGGAGGCGTAGTGGCTTGTAGGGTCTGTTTATGGAGCTTTTGGAGTAAAGCCTGGAAAGCAACTTTTTCAGCTACATCATTTTGTGGTTGTGCTCCAGCCATAGCCAGTAGCGGGTTTGCTTCGGCTGGCGGCGGTGCACTAGCGGCGGGAGTTGGGGGTTCGACCTGACGACGAGGCTCCTCTTGAGCTGAGAATAGCTTCTGGAAACGGGATCCCCCAGTCTTTGGCTTAACCACGGGAATGGCGTTTTCCTTGGTTGCCTCATCAGCGATACGTGACACCTCGGGTGTACCCTGGGCAAATGCAGCGAAAAATTTATCAGTGCCAGTCATCTCGAAAGCAGGCGCTGATTTGACCTTTTTCTCGGTTTCGGACTTCTCTGCCGGCGCAGCTGCTTCAACTGTTGACGGAGCGGGCTCGGCCTTGGCTTGATTTTTCCCTGCTTTCAAGTTGTCCATGAATTTCTTGAAATCTTCTTGGGTATGTGCTTGGGGTTGCTCTTCGACAGGTTCATCGAGCCATTCGGGATCCCGTTCTTGGCGATGATCCCGTCGATCCCATCTTCGCTCAAATGTTCTGTCTCCTTGCCTATCCTGGGGCGCTTCGTTCTGGTGATCGTCTGCGGCCCTGTCTCTCCAGCTTTTGGATCTATCAAAACGCTCTCGAGGTTGGGGAGCAGCGTCGCTCTCCCTTAGCCAAGGTTGATCCGTCCTGTTTCTGTTCACGCCGTTTCTACGAGGCTTGTCGCCATCCTCCCCTTCTTTATCCTTGCCAAATTCGCCAAAGGTACGACGACCACTGTCGCGGTCATCCTGCTCGCGTGGTCGGCGATCCCCACCAAAGCGCTCAGCACGGTCGCTCGTACGATTGAAGCGCTCTGCACCTTCATGCCCGAAACTCTTACGCGGTTTAACGGTGCTCCAACCTTCACTATCTTGATCCGCATCGCGTCGACGAAAACTTCGATTGTCACGATCCGGGTCACGGTTACGATCACGGAAACGCTCAGAATTGTCGGTGTCACCATTTCTGGGGCGGAAAGAGAAGCGGTCTCGACCGTCGTTATCTTTTAGGGTCTTATCGTTATCAAATGTTTTGTTGCCTCTAGAGAGGGTAGATGAAAAGGTCGTGCGCGGAGGCCCAAGGACGATATCCTCTGGATCTAAACTGATGTTAGACACGGATAAGACTAAATTTGACGGGAACGTACTACCTGCATTGCGCGACACATGTCTATCGACACCCGGTCGTCTGTTGGATGGATCTAATAGAAGATTGTCATTGTTTCTGTTCCTCTCTCCGCTAGGCTTGCTGCCTTGGCTGTTACGAAAAGTCTCAGGCGGTGGTCTATACGCTCAATTAGCATGGGATGCCAGGTTTGGTCGTCCGTATATAGCCCTTTTGGACATACCCCATCCATTCTTCCGCTGGAGGAAGTGTACTTGGCTTGATACATAACGGCGACTCGCGCAGGAATATCAGCGCATCTACTTCATATCGTATTGCCATATCATCTGAGGGTTTGGTAGTCTTTAACTGGTAAAAGGTATATTAAATTTGTGGGATGGGAGTGGACAGTGTCCACGCGTCGGGCGAAGACAATCGCGGTCGGGCGCTATGATGGACAATACACAGCGACCCTAAATAGGTGAGAATGCTTGAAGGTATCTTGGAGATTGTTTGTTTTGTGCGGGGTGGAGGATGAGATGCGGAGGACGGTATGAGGAGTTTTTTTTGTCGAGGTCGGAGTCGAGGAATTCAGGGTCGGAGAAAGAAGTGTATTGAATCGTCAAAGCCGACCCAGTCTTGAAATTGCTATTGGGATCGGACAATAGGCAGGATCAATTGACCGGGCGATCAAACGGAAAATGACGATATGCAACTTATCCTGGACGGAGAGCGACGATGGAGAAAGTGTGTGGTAGCGGCGGTGGTAATGGGAGGTTATGGGAGGTAGTGGTATATCTCAATTAAGTTTAGAGGTGCGAACAAAAGCTAGCGTAGTAGCGGTCGTGTTTGGATCGAAGAAGGTGACGAGTGTCTAGTGTTGTAGTTTTACTGTACAATCAGAGGAGAAGGAGTTAGGTTGTAGGCCAATGTCGAAAACATTTTTTTTTTGTCTCTATTGGAAATGTTTCTTATGAGGGAAGACAAGCTGGAAGTTTAAAGATAATGGGGTCAAATCAAGACTGGGAAATGTCGACTTGGCCCGTGTCCCACCTAAATTCGGGGATGTACCAAAAGAAATACTAGAAATACAGAAGGTCCATCCCCTTCTAACGCGTAGTTGCTTGCTCGCTACCCTACCCTGAAAGTGCCACTAATTTAGCGTGGTCAGACATGGTTAGATGTACTGAACCACATGCAGTGGGTCGTCGAGCTCGGGCCCTTGATGCCTAAATTGAGCTGGCTAAGTCATTTTGAGTTCTTACATAATCCCGCCCACCCATCCACTATCGACTGTCATTTTGCACTTTGGAATGACACTTCCAACAATGCCATCAATAAAGGAAGGCACAAGGGGGTAATACATCATTAAGGTGACATGGATAATCCCTCGGGAATAATTTCCACTCAACTTCCTAAATAATTAACTCCATCATTGTAAATTAACATATGTATCTCGGTTGTCCCTCGACTGACTGTCGAACCATATTACAGAAATCCATATAATTTATTTCGGGACAATTAAGTTGAGGGTCAGACTTCAGATTTTCATTACAGACTTATTCGTCTGGTTTTGGTGGGGTGAATTAATATGACCTCACCGAAGAAAAGGGCGAGGCTGTATATGGGGGACAATTCAACTTACACCTGATTCCCTCACAAAATATGCTTTTTTATAACAAATCATCCGCAGCTAATTGCTGAACCAGTTTTGATTAACGGAACGAGTACCGAACACAATAGAACCCTTTAGAAAACACACCTAGGCATTCATTACAGGCAACCAACCGACATGTACTGAAATACACGTATCGACAATAACGTAGGAGATTTCGGATTTTACAAAGTAGATGCTACGTTGCCTTTCGCACGAAATGGTAGTATCGAAAGGACGTACAAGCCTCGTCACACTTGAATGCCTACTTACGTAGATGTTAATCGTGACACAACAAAGCTAGCGCACTTCTTAATAATCACTCAATCGCAGAATCTCGAAGTGGAAGAAATTTTGTGCTCTTCATATTATGGTTTGGTATGATACGTACAGGCCCATTGCTATTCTACAAGCTTTTGAATGCCTCCTTTACTCCAGGCCGAAATACGTTTCTGATCACAAGTCTCCCATAGCCTTCGGAGTAATGCTTGATACACACCCCGCTCAATCGAATCTGTAGTAGCATCTCTCAGCGCCACTAACCAACTGAGTGTCCCAAATCTCGTAATCAAGGTATCGCTTCCTCCCTCAATGGTCGTCATCCTATATACAATACGTAGTATCTGCGTCTTCAGATTAGGGCCCATGAATGGGTTACATGTTAGAGCGAATAGTCTCTCAGGCACTTTCCGTCTGTGGAATAAAGCAACATCTGCGGGTGTTCGCAAGCTATCAAGGAGGAAGGTAAGAAGCCAGCTGATCTCGGAATAAAATGCGCCGTCCTCGGTAGGGCCCTCCTGAAGAATGCCTTGCATGAGAGGTATCTTATCCAGAGACCACATCGGTCCATTGGTGAGGAACAGGTTGATCTTCTCATAAAGACAATGCAGGGGGTTCGCTAAAACTTCAAGGGCCTTGCAGGCAAACGCAACAATCACAGATGGTAAAGGTTGATCCGTAACAGAGTCTCGTGCTGATTCAGTGAGTTCCATAAGTAAGAGCCAGGCCTGTTCATTGTTCTCGTATGTCGATTCCTTTATCTTTGTGGCCATTTTGACGATATTTGTAAGAGCTTCTTTTCGAATGCTCGAATGCTCAGAGGAGAGTAATCGTATCAAAGAAGATGCGTAACCTTCCTCGACAAGTTCTTCGGGTGTCTTAGATGACCATTTTAATAATGAACCATCCTTGCTCGGTATAATGGGTACCGAAAGTCTTTCCTCTAAGTCTTGAGGGCTGATATGCGAGATCGAGTTGCCATCCACCCCGTTAGTAACTTCATTGTTTGGTTCGTCGCTGGCAACAGTGTTGTTTTGCCCAGCACCATTCTGCGCATCCGGAATAGGGTTTTTCCTGTCTAGGATCTTCAACTTCGCTCCAAGCTTTTGATCCCCTAAGCCAACACCAAAGAGCTCTTTCGAGGCCTTTAAGAAAGGCTTGCTAATACCGGCAGCACGCGAATGGCCGAGAAATTCGGAAAGGAATTGGACAAATGCCTTGAGAATATTCTTATTGGGTGCCGAAGAAACTAAATATGGAATTTGCTCGGCAATTGCCATCATGAGAGGACAAGTAATAGTGTCCTTATCATCAGGGGCATTCGCTTTTTCGAGCTGTTCCTCAATCATCTCTAGGTACTTGACCGGCGTTCTGGCGCAACGCTCAACACAATTGTCTAAAAATGCCCAAATCGTCATGTCAACACTTTCGAGACTGCGTAAAGCGGTAATTAGAGGATATAGCTCTGGCGAATTTTGTCTGTTCTCCACTAACTGGTGCTCGCTGGCTACCCAATGTAAAACGTTATTAAGACCCTCATTAGAGAGTCCCATAGTCTTCCCGACGCATAATCTTAGAAGAGTCGTGAAAAGAGAGTGGGGCATGTCAGAAGCTCGAGCAAACCACCGCATGCTCGGTGAATATTTCGCAATCGCGCAAAGATTCTCGAGTTCCAACAGAGACATGACCACGTCCTCATCGGTACTTTCAGAGGTCTCAATCTTTTTGATGGTAGTAAGTAACTGTGGGGAAACATCAAATCTTGCCCGTAAGGCAACTTGCGGGATTACTTCGTAATAGAGCAATAGCAAGCGGCTTGCAGCTTGCCGTTGAAGCAAATCGCTTGGATTCATGGAAAGATAACATTTGATAATATCCTTGATATCGGGTATCCTCTGGTAAAATTCGTCAAGAAGTCGGCGAGCGGCCTCTTCCCAAAGAGAATCCGATGAGGTCGATGCCTCTCGGTACATCTCCAAAACTCGCCCTAGCTTTTCTAGAAGTAAGATTAGAAGACGTATAGCATAGAAGGATGCTAATTTCGACTTGATAGAAAAGCATCGTGATAATGCCTTAGGTGTCATGGGCAATGGGATCAAGTTTCCGAGTACTATAGATGTAGGTGGGGGAACTCTCGAGTAACCCTTGGCATGTCCAAACCAAGCAGGAATTGGCAGCTGAACGACATTGTAAAGCAATGCAGCGTAGCCAATCCATGTGGCAGATAACTTTGGGTCAAATGTGAATGACTTTTTATGACAGAAGTAATTTGCGATTAATTCAGGTGAATTCTCGAAGATTGCTACTAGTAGGTCGTTTTGTTTTGTACTGGACCATGGTCGTAATGTCTGAATAAATTCTGCCAATAATGAATTCCGTACCGGCACGTCATTTTCGAACTTGCTCATCCAAGGAATGCTGTCGATGCCAAAATCCACAGGCCGATCTTCGTTTACTCCCGAAGGTACCGCATCAGGATCCACGCCCTCAGGATAATAACCATGTTCTGACCGTCGAACGCCAGCATTTGCATCAGTACACGCAGCAATTAAAAAGGCATGCGCCGAATCTTCAACGGATGGGCGCTCGGTCTCTGATTCATCCTCGTCATCAACGGGTATTTCGGGGTAGCCGTAAAGTTCTGCTATTCGTATGAGCGAATAAGCGTTTAGAATCCTGATCTTGATTTCCTTTGGTAGCTTCTTATCCGTAATAACCGAAGCTCTTAGGATGTCTAGGATTTCGTGGATTAAAGAAGGGGGGTCTTTTCTAATATGCCTCATGAGAGCGGCAACGATGTCTTTTTGGGATAATAGGTCACGCTTCGCTTCGAAGTGAAGAAGCTTGAGGCTACTAAGAAGAAAACGTATCGCATTCGTTCTGACCGACGGTCGTTTCGGATCTTCTATGCCTTCGCCCAAATATCGAAGACCCATATTCCTCGCAAGCGACTTGAAGGTATTATTCCTAGCTCTGAATGTCGGGGCTGACAAAGCACCACCATCTAAGCACACAACCTCCCTCAGCAGTCTTAGTGTAGGGGATATTATGAAATCTTTTCCGTTATCGGCCGACAGATTCCTGGCGATGAGCTCTTGTTGTCTTTTTTGGAGGAGAGTTCGACATATCCCTAGGCCGTAAGATACCAGTTCCACTTTGCCGGAGATGATTTTAAGCAAGAGCGCGAGGACAACCGCAACAGCAGACATAACATTCTCGTTGTTTAGTTGCGCGGCCATGCTCCAGGTTTCCATTATATCCGGTAGGTATATCGGAACTTCATCTTCGCTCTCTTTTGGCTTTACCGATTCTAGAAATTCGAGTACCATTTGCAGCTTTTCGGAGCTGCCATCTTCATTGTTGACGATACTATCGAGCACGTTCTTCAGGGATTGGAGGCCTACATTCGGATATAATTAGCATGATACAAGGCGAAATAACACATCGATATTAAAAAAACGTACCATGCCTGGCTTTTCGTAAGTCCTGTTCGAAGGCCAGCAATTGTCGAAGTTGTCTCCCAGTATAAACCTCCTCAGATGTAGGGGCTTCGTGCACATGGGCAGTCTTTTGCTTCTTCCCTAAGTGACTGCCTTCACCACCGTAAGACTTTCGCTTCGCCATTGTTGTCGATTGCAGGTCATGCGCTTTTCTACATCATCGTCAATAATATTGCTGGACACTGGGTAGCGGGAAACCCCTCGAAGCGCTTTGCGATCTGAAATGCTCCTATAATTTGCTATAGACGACACTATCAGTGGCCGGATATTCTGCTAAAGAATTCAACACAAATTCGTATTTTCGCATAGGTACTCGCCGTATGTTGTGATTACATAGTGTCGCATTGGAAAACTGGGAAGCTCATTAGGAAAATAATTAAATTGCCGCCTCTGACCGCTCCCCCACAGTTCAAATCAGGGTTAGCGCATTACTCTTAAATTTCTAGTCGGGCCCCAAAACCACGCCCTAAATCGATGCGCATAAAAGTCCCCACCCCGCTTCATGACAGCCACCATGAATGAATACGTGAGTGTTAGGAGACTTGTAGATTATTTGGGACGAGTATGGTCTTTCAGGAAAATGTATATACATAAATAAGGTATTATTTCTCTCATATTTTTCGTTCTCTCTTTCATTCTACATGGACTTGTTGCTATTTACTCTGGAGTCATGAGTATTGTGCGAGTAGAATTTGTTATATTAGCCCTCTTCACTTAAACTCCAAGCCATGTTTTCAAGACGTCCACAACACGGACACAGGCCTTCTCGATCCAGCGGTCGTCGCAATTCAGAGCATAGAGCTACCAGGCCGGCTCATATGCCCATTAACGTCAATGTCTACCTCAACCCCAACGCCGGCGCTAGTATTGCTCCTGGCACTACACCTACTACCGCCACTACTACTCCTACCACTGTGCCTGTAACCGTATCTATTATCACGCCTGCCGCCACCAGTGGTCTTGTCGTCGGTCTAAGTCCCTCTGGCGTCAACTCGCCCGTTACCATCGTCATCGTCCCACCTGCCGGGGCTCAACGTTGAAGGTAAGCCTTAGAATCCTCACCACACCCCTAAGCTGTCGCCTTTCACTAAGTATCAACTCAGGGCCCTCGGCCAATGCCTCGAGTTCAATATGATAGACATGGATGGAGTTAGGTTAGGGTTATTGGTATATGGCGGGCATAGGGACTCAGGGCATATTCGTTGACAAGTATCTAGCACTATAGATGGAATACACTTTCGTTATAATTGCACGGATGTGTTTCTCTATTCTACATATGGTAGGGATACAACGATGCCGATGCCATATTTCTTCCTACGATCCTCTTGATAAATATTTTATTCCTCGCTGCCACATTCACTATCCAATATTATTCGTAAACTACGTATCCGTGGATACCATATATGTCGGCGTATCTCGACAGAAGGACGTCAGCTGAAGTGCCTGCTTTGCAAAACCCATGATGCTGCGTCCCTCAAAAATTGTCCCCCAAAGGACTAAAAAGCCAGACAGTGCAACTGTACAGTGACACTATCTCCCCAAACTAGTAGCTGACATAATCCAACGTCCTCTCATCCCCTCGTATTCGCACATTTCGCATATTCTTCATACGCCAACACTCATAGCATATCTCCATTAGAAAGATTCGCCTTATGCTGTAGGAACGTGTGTGGCACCTTAGGAACCTGCGGAGAGATCTGTTGTTGTCTCGCGCGGAACAGTTCCCGCTGTCTCTCCGCATCCCGGGATCTACCGCCGCCTGTAAGTCGGCGCATGTGAGTCCTCGTCGTGTTTGCAATCGGCTTGATCATATTCTCTAGAAAGAACGAGCTCTCTGGCGCCCCATTTGGAGGTCGATCATCGTCGTCATCAGAGAATACGTTTTCGGTTAACTCTTCATCTGAAGTCAGTTCACCGAGTTGCGGTTGGCTCCATGAAGCCGGTGCCGAGGGCGAAGTGACAGAACGTGAGTGTAGTCCTGGCCTAGCTGCTGCGGCAGAATTGAAAGCGCCTGGGTTCATGGCGTTAGATTTGCCTTCTTTCGACATTGGCACACGTTGGTCCACGAAGCCGTTCTGAAATGAGGTATTAGTTGAAGCCTGGTGTAAGATTGGCAAGACGTCATCATAAAGCCGTGCGCCAGATTCATAGCTCTCAGGAGCGAATTCCGTCACAGTTCTCGACGAGCGACCCTCACTAGGTGACGTTTGTGACATATCATCGAAGAAGTCATCTAGACTATCCAGCTTCGTTACTAAGTCGGCAATTTGAGTCTCCCCCTGGACATCGTCAGACATCATAGTCTCGGTTCTATCCGGCATTTCGAAATAGCCATAACGGTAATCATCAGCATGGAACTCGACATCTGGAGTTGGAGTTGGATCCGTAGGTATGCCATCCTCCGGATTGGCCTGACACATGTAAAATGCGGCATGAATATTGGCGCGTGTGATTTCCGTTTTCTTTGCTGGCACAGGAATTGACCAGCCGGACTCTTCAGGTATGCCGAACAGACTCTGAGTCATTTCATAGTCCTTCCTATCCTTAGATGCAGCACTCGTCATGCTCATTCGAACATAATGTTTGTCCATCGGGGTCCCAGACATGGTCATAATATTGTCGAGCACTTCTAACGCTTCCATGCAATACTCTGTTTGTAGAAGTCGGAAGAGCGGAGAGATTAAGTCAGAGCCATGGTTGGCAATTTCAGGTTTGCGCATCTCAATTTCGGGAATGACAACACATAGGAGTCGCATTGTCGTAACCTTTACTGAGGGAATGCTATTTGTAAGGAAACCGAGGAGTGTTGTCAATAGTCTAAAGTCAAGTTGTGGTGAGTAGAATTCGCGGAGTGCGACCAACAGCTTGATCATAAATTCCCTTGTCGACCGATACCGTGAATCTATGTAGGCCCCTAAAGCACCACATATTGATGATAGCCCTTGAGCTTCGGCTACCGAGAAGAGGATCTGAGCAGGTTCTTGGGTCCTTCTGTCGATCACACCTTGCTCCATAGCCTCCAAGAAACGCGGGAAGTTAGCGAGAATGGAAAAGAAAAGCCTATCATCGTTCCCAATGAGTTCACCACTCGGTAGTTGAACAAGTTTATCTAAAGTGTCAAGCGTTGGTTGGAGGCAAACGGACGACCTTAAACCTTTATAAAGTAGGGGTTGGACACCTTCGAATGAACCTTCCCATCTTGGGGGTTGACCGTCCATAAGAGCTGCTCGGACATTTGGTGAGTGGAAATCGAGCTTCTCCAAAAATTCGTTGAGCATCTCGAGAGCTTCAAGAAACTCAACCTCATTGATGGAGTCCAAGCACGCACACATCGTCCAGAATAATTGAGGGAAAGACATGAGTTTTTCAGCATCAAGTTTCGATATAAGAGTTTTCAGAGTGGTAAGGATTTCCATGGAGAAAGTTTGAATCTCAGTATCTTCATCCGCGACAGTGTTCGATAATCTCGCAAGCATATCACCCAACATTAACTGGTCGAGAGAAGTAAGGATGCAACGGAAAATCTGGAATGAGCGGCAAGCCAGGTGCCTGACCGGGCAAGAAGTGGCCCAGGTCAAGGATAATCGACTCCATTGTTCCTTGATTCCGGGAAAGGTGACCTCGAAGGTTTTGACGACCTCTGCGGTTAAATATTCCATGCTCTGGGGTACCTTGTTATCACGACCGTCTACTTTACCGTTGCTCTCTTCATAACTCCAGACTACGGTGCGATCGTGGCGTCGAATGGCATCGACCACATCCTCAACCGACTTTTTCGTCTCAAGGGGAGTAGCATCATCCATTTTCGACACGACTAACTCGTGAATTAGGTGCACCAACATCTCGCGAGCCTGTTCCTGAACGAGGGGGGTGTAATGATCCCAAAGTACCGTTACAACTTGCAATAAGACTATTAGGTTTTCAGTACTTAGTTGCACAGGTGAGACCATCAAGTCAACTAAAAGTATCAAAGATAATTGCCCTAGTGAAAATCCAGCCTGCTTTGTACCAACTGGTAAAGCCTCGGTCAAATCGGCGCAATAAGGTACTTGCAATTGACTGATATCAGGAGGTGCCGGTACGATCTCTCTTTTCTCATTAGGGACCATGGCTTTGGGGGTAATTTGCATCAAAAGAAATTCCACCACTTTGATACCTGGTGTGCTGGGCGTACTGGACAAGAATACCACGATTTGTTTAGCATACTCGACAAAATTCTGCTCTCTCCGTTCCAGGCATAGGGATATAATAAAGTCAAGCACAAGACGGACATTTCCGGGATGCGGTCCCGTTGCGAGTGCTTGCCAAAGCGCCTGCACTTCGTTATGTAACGCAGCGCTGGATTTAATAGTAACTTCTAGGAGATTGGCGAGAAGTACGTAAGATTGCGCTATAGGCCCACCATTCGGGTCGACCTTTAGTTCGATCGTTTGAATCCAAGGTAGAATGACGGCGACAACATTTCTTTGAGCGCCTGGGGGAAGGTTTTTGAAATACAGCGTAACTTCAGAGAAGACGTGAAATGCGACGTCAGGGTGTTGCTTTGCGAGTCGTTTCGATATCTCGAATTGAGCCAATTTATAAACAGCCTTAGTCTTGTCCGCAATGCTAATTTCGAAATCTCGAATCTTAGAACTTTGTGCAGCTTGTTGTCTCTCCTCGAGTGCTCCCAATACGTGGGCGGATTTAGATCGAATATCGCTTTGGTCACTTCCTAGGGTGAACAAACATAGCCCTAATAGTTTCCAGAAAGGTGTCGGGTAATCGATGTGTTCCAGCAGAACCTCAGTGATAACCGTAAAGTAACTTTCAAGCACTTTCGGTATTTCTATTAGGTAACATCGCCCAATACAATACTCCAAGAAATATGGTTGGTCCTGATTATAAATTATCAAGTTCTTCAAAGCCCTTCTCCCAATGACATTGACACGGTCACTTCCATTGCTGAAAATTGATTCAACCCAGTTGAGCATACGTCTTATGTCGAATTGAAGGGTAGCGCCGCTCTCGGTGGTCACAGTCACTGGGCCAGCACAGAGAGCCGCCATAGCACTTAGAGCTGCCGTCTTCAGGTTCCTCTTCTCTATTTCCATAGCAGCGGTAATCGTACCTCGCTCGCCCAAAGATTGTTGGTCAATCAGAGACTGTCGCATCGTATCTTCTCTGGCGCGGATTTGCACTTGATTTGGCGAAAATCCACACCAGTCCTCCATCAATGTGAAGGAAGACTTCCGCGACTCAAATGTCATCCAGCGGGACGGGTCTTTTGTACGATTAATTCCCTCGAAAAGGCCCTCGATCAGGCCGCAATAATGCCGCCTCAATTTCTGGAACTCCCAATCCATTTGAACCTCGCCGTCCATGAGGAAGAGTTTCAAATCCTTTGTATATGTACAGAGGTTATTAAGGATCCAGTCGTCTGAGTACACTTCTGGTTCCTTGAGAAAGTGGCAAGTTAGTTTATACACGTGAGTAAGCTCTGTTCGTAGCAAGTCCATTTTTCGATTCCTACGCGGACCACTATTCGTCCGCTGATGTATTCGAGCGCGGGCTTCATCATTACATCGAGATACCTGTCCTTGCAGTTCCTCGAGCAATGTTCGATATATGTTGATGTTAATCGAGCCCATCGCGAGCACAACGGCATCTCGCACAGAAGCCGAGGAGGCTAGCAATAGTGGAATTAGGAATTTGAAAAGAGTTCTTGCAGATACAATCTTGTCAGCAGACTTAGATGTCTTTCGAGAGTGCTGACTATTTTGCGAAGAGCCGTTTAGTGTCACACCTGAGTCAGTTAATGTTGTACAGGCGAAAGCCAAGTACAATTTCCACTGCTCAACAAGCACATCGGGCTGTGTCGTAGGCGTCCTTCCTGTGTATCGAGCACTACCGGGATCAGAACCATAATAAAGACCACGGGTTGGTTCCGACAGAACCACAATGCCTTTGTACATTTGTAAGATCCGATTGCATACTAAGTCCCGCCCGATAGTTACGGTAAACGGACATCGATCATAAGCAATCCGTATAAAATTAGGAAAGATCTTAAACCAGAGGGTCGTGTCATACGAAACGTCGCTAGTGCAGAGCTCGATCAGAGCCCCCTTGTTGTTGCTGTTTTGCATTCCCCTTTGTAGCCTGCTTCGCTCTGCGAGAGACAAATGCTCATCTTTAAAATTCATCACTTGTACCGAATCATTTTCTAATATGTCAATGAGGCGGACAGTATCCTTTTCTTGCGTGTTATCTTTACCCAGCGCGGTATCAAACTCAACAATTAACCGAAGGACTGTGATTGCAAAGTGGCGCACCCTTCGCGATTGCGAGCATAGGAAAAACAGACCGCGAGCTTCGACGTGTTCAACCTCGGCCCAGATACTGGACAAGTCTAATTTCATACCCCGTTTGTCAGCACCATTAAGATCTGTAGGATCGGATGCTGCATCTCTAGTTTTTTGTCTTATCTCGTCTCTCCATATCTGCAATAATTCAACATAGAGACGTAGAGTACTTTCAATATGACCGGGACCCAACATTCCCCCATCGGACATTGTGGAGTAACGGTCATCGAAATTAAATATAAATCGAGCAAATCCTACAGTAACTTGATGCGCATAAGATTGCTTGGCGATGGCTTTAAGAGACTGAGCAGAAGATTCGGCAATGTTAGACTGAACATGTGCAGTTCCCGTGCAAAGTAGATTGATGAGCGAATTAAATGGAATATCAGCAGGAAGACAACGAGGCAACGCCTGTACCGCGACATGAAGAAGCTCGTAGAAGGCTTGCTTCTGGTCCGCGGGGCTTGGATGATCATCCCGTCTGGAGAAATTAAATGTTTCGGTAATAGGAGTTTTTGGTCCTCCTGAGCTATTGAACTTCTCATCAAGTGCAGCTTGCCCTCCAAATGTGTTGTCGCAAACAATCGTAATTTTACCCAAAATTTCCGAAAACCTCTTATAGTTCTTTTTAGCATCCTCTGTTAGTCCGTCCAGTTGTACAGGCGAAGCTAGAGATTCATCATGATTAGGCATAAAAGTACTCGCGGATGCCACACTGGAAGCCGATGTAGACGCTGGCGAGCTAGGAGGAGCCCGGTCAGATGAGGATGTGGAAGGATATTGCTGTGGAAAAGGAGGCCGTCCAAGGTCACCCTTTTCTAAATCCGACATAATCACGAGGAACGCCCTAATTCCAACAACGATTCTGTCAGGTTCCAACTGCTCAACCTTGAGTTCTTTATCCGTGTTGAAGAGTTCGGCATTGATTAGGGGGAATATGATACTCTTGCAGCAATATTCCGGATACTTGAAACCGATGATTCTAATAATCTGTATCAAGGGTCCTGTGCTTGATGTATCCGTGCTCGAAAATGTGCGTTTGGAAGCAGGTAAAACTAGTTGCATTACTTCGTTGAGTTTGCGTTCAGCTCCAGCGAGAGTGTCCGTTGTTCGATACAAATAGGCCCAAAGTAGCCTAGATATAATTTGCAGGCAGAGAACACGCATGGCACGATCTTTGAGCCTTGGCTGAACCGTCCGAACCAGTTGAAGCCATTGATTACTCAGGTTCTCCGGAGATGACACACAAAGCATCGTTGCCGTTAATGGGAATGCGGAGAACCAATGTCGTGGCTTTACAAACATCGATGCTAGGCGAGGGCTGATGTTACTAAGCACCTTTGACCATTTTAGATAGGAAAAATGCTTGTTGGTGGCTTCGGCGGCAATGGGGAGGAGAAGTGTATCTAAAATCTGGCAAAATGCCGACTTCACTTTTTGGCCGTGAGACTGCGCAAACAGTCGGCCCAAAGACATCAAAAATTCGCAGGCTTGGTCCCAGCTTTCGTCTGTATCGATCTTGATGTGAAGATGTTTCATGCCACCTAGGACCAATTCTACCTGTCCCTCGGGATCTCTGTTTTGCGACGTCGGACTTCTGACAGTAAGATCTCCCAGTGAACGGCTCAAATCGGCTATAAATCGACCCGAAACACTCTGAAAGTTTATCACGCTCATGACGCCAAGGAGCTGGGCGAAAAGATTCCAATTAGCCAACTTTAGGGGGGATACATATAACTGTTCTATGTCAGCAATTTTAAGCTGGCCGAATATGATGCCTTCAAGCTTGTCCTCCATCTCAGGAGTAATACAGGTTAGGCTGCTTTGACTGATGACCTCCAAGAGAACTCGACAAAGTATGTAAATGGAAACAATAGAACGACGCTCTGCGTGAGCCGCGGCATTTTGTTTCTCAGCTAGATCTTGCGGTACGCTGGATGATGTATCGGCCGAACTCCCTGTAAGGTTTGCTGTCAAAAGCTGCAACGGCTCGGTATTTCGTCTGACCAGAGCTGCCGTAGGAAGATTGGATTTTAACTGGTGCAAGAGGCCCCGTGCCTCGTTGGCCGCCTCGCTTTTGTGTTTTCGCCAAAGCATGATAGAATCGATCAGTGGTCTTGGCTTTTGACTCGCGATATGGCCCAGGGCTACAATGAAGCGATCAAAGGCAGGGTCGGCCCCAGGGCCGCATATCTGCTCTACTGGTGGTTCGGGATCAAAAGGTACCGTGATAAACTCTTGTAGTTTGTCCTCAGCCATGGCAATGAACTTAGGCTACGTCAATACATATCATATAAATTTAGATATCATCTTAACTGACCGATGTAAATAACACGTGCATGGCATATTCGCCTACCGTCTTCGGGTCGTCCCTATGGTGTCTTGACGAATGCGAATGGTGATGTGCGTGGTCGCGCCGAGTTTTACTATGCATACGCTCCGCCTTCCTCTGGGTGGTGGTAGAATTGGCGTTGCTTTCTTGAGGAGGTTGTGCTTTATCCGGAGAGTGAATGGACGCATTGACTGTTGTGCCTGATAAGGCAGTCGGTGGCCTAGAAGAAGCCATCGAGGCTGTCGAGGTTGTGGATAACTCTGAATCTAGCCGGTTCATCGTAGGTACCTCTGGTCGCTCCGGCAGAATTCCAGCACCTGCAGCTGCGATCATCTGTGGGCTAAGAGGACTCGAAGACGAACTTGCGAGACTTCCATTTCTCGAGTGTTGAATGCCATGGACGATGGAGGTTTGGCGATGATGCCCGTATGTTGTGCCCTTAGGATCGACCAAGCGCTCAAATATGCCACCAGGACTCGGACGCGACGAGGCTGATCGTATGCCGGGGGAGGCTATCGAGGATGAAGGCGACTGGGGTGACTCGGGAATGCCAGCGAGAGCACCTGATTGAAGTTTTTCGAGGGAGGATTCGCGCGAGTGTGCGATAGCGCGGGCAGAAGACGAGTCGTGGGCTACAGGTTTCAAAGTGGCATCCCATCCACCATTATCACCATCATCGCCACCGTCACCGTCGCCGTTGCGGGTATTAAGTCGAGGGGTAGGTCGGGGAGAAAATTTCAGCGGTTCGTGGAATTGGTCTGGCAGCGTCTGGGACGGAGCTAGGTGGTGCGACAATATGGTTAGTTAAGGTGAAGCAGGCCGTCAAAATGCAGGGGATATTAAAAATGCTGAGCCCCCCTCTTGTGAAACTAGAAAAAGACTGAAACAGAACCCGAAAGTGGGAACATTCATCGGGCGTTAAGCGTCAAGCGTCAGCGCGTTACGTGCCGCAGCAAACATTCCGACAGATGGCAGCTAACATATTGTAATATATTACATGTACCTAGCGCGGCACGTTTCGAAGGAAACGAAAGATGGGGAAGACGAGGCGCGAAAGCTAACTCACCCATTGTTGAGCCTCGATGCCCATGACTCGCCGATACAGCAAGGTACGGCGGAGTTCGCAGACCCTAATGCTGGTGGTCTGGGGGTGTATTGACGATGAATGGTAAATCAATTAATAAAATAGATGGATAGATGAAGAGCTGGATAAGGTATATGGTGGTAATTGATATTTGAGGGGTGGACCGTGATGACTCCCACTCTGTGTATATTTTTTCTTCTTTCTGTGTTCCTCCAGTCTTCCCTCCAGGTCCCCTATTTCTTACTTGTGTACCAATACTTGGAGGTTAATGTGATGACCTAAAAATGTGATGTAGAAATATCTCATGCCGCAAGTCACTGCATAAAACGAATGGGGCGCCTATGTAATTCGACGCAATTCGATCCAACAATGTCTGATGGTTTGTTAGCTATCTATTCCACTGGCTGGCTTGTCGGGTTCGTGGAGCTAGCATAGCCAGACAATATTTGAAGTCTTTTCTTCTCTGGTCTGCCGTCATCCTATCGCCAATTAGCTGTTTATACTGTATATACTGTATCCCTTTACAGGTGTCCCACCGTAAGTTACGAGTCAATCATAGCCTTTCCAGTTTGTTCCTCTATGCAGAGCCGGGGTTTTCTGCAAGGGCCGTATCCTATCATGGTCCACTAATGGAAGGTTGGCTGGTTGGTTCAGGGACTTCAGGTACTGTGCAACCGCCAACAATTTCGCATACTGTACCAGCGATCCAGTGATACCACGTGGCGCATGGGCCATTAAAGTGCATACTAGACACATATTATCGCTGATGTACTGATTGATGTATGGTGCTATTCAGCCTTTAACGATTTGGATTATCCCTGCGTCAAATGTCTAAGATGCGTCTAAGATGTCTAGGGTGCGCTATTTAGGAGTAGATGGCTAGCTGGCGGCTAGGTACCTCGCATGGTTGCGTCTGACCCATATTAGCAGAAACAAAGCACATCCGATAATGAATGAATGAATGCGAACCCGCCGCACGTCGGAGATTGTTGAAAGAAAAGTCTCAGGTATAAACCGCAGCCGGCAACCGGTATCGACATGAAAGAAGCCACGTTTAGAGTCCGGCAGGCCATCGTTTAGGTCTTCGAGTGTGTGCTGTTCAGTTCCGCAATGTCCTCGTCACGACGATCAATCCCATTGGAACGAACAACTCGTCTGCGTACCTTTATCATGAGGGGGATTATGTCATTCCATTAGGCCGGGTGCGACTTCGCCAGCGGGTATATGTCCTCGTACTTCTCCCAGGAGCTGCTACATCTAGGAAGCATGCGCCTTGGTGGTGTAAACATACTGCTGTATTTGTGTGCATCTCGCGATGCAGGTTCTCTGAGTAGGCAGCAAAGAGGGTGGTGACCTAATCATCAACAGGTCCGGAGATAAAAGATATTCCTCGTAAGTTGGAATTGTATGGGAACACCACCGTGAATTGAGGGAAAAGAATCTCCGTGGAATACGTATAAGGGGAAATGAATGAGGAGCTGAGTGAGTCCGACGGATAGATTGTATGGTATGTTATCCGAAATATTTACAAAGGCGATGCCAATTAGATCAGGTGTGGTAGTGTATTATGATCTGTCAGGTTCGCATGGTAATAAATGTTTATTGCATAATAGATACAATTTCGGTGTACGACGGCGTCAATATAATATACCACTTAAGGTATCGTAATGAGAGAATAGAATAACATAGGTAGAAGAAATGAGAGTTGGATAATGGTCTGGTGATTAAAATGCGGTAAACGCATCGTAGCTGCCAAAATACTAATATGTGATTAAACTTTGCCTAGTGTAAACTTGTCCCTTCCTACCTTCTCAGAGAGTTCGGTAGAATGTATTCTTACGTATTACCATGCGGCATTGCAATTTATTCAATGTTAGTCCCGATAGAGACAGAGATATCCGCCCCGCTCTCTCCTTCTCACTTGCCGTGTCTTTCTATAAGGTTGTAGTTTAACCTCGGATGGACCGGGTCATCTCCGAGCCTGCCGGTCCGGCATCACGATCACGGAGCCCGTAAAGCTACGAGGACACGAGACAAGAACTGATTCAGCGCAATGGAGAAATCGGCAATGCAATGTAGGTACCTAAGTAGGTAGTTCCAGGATATACTGCCATAGCCACGGCCGTAACCGGTGTTATAATTTCCTCGTTACACTGAATCAATCAAAACGTTGTACTGTTCCGTGGATCGGGGCTTAGTCTTTGCTGCGGCGTCATGCCATAAGCATCCTGGGTACCTACCCGGTTGGATGTAAGCAATTGAATCCTACTTATGTACGAATGTGCAGAGGATAAAGCAATTCATACTAGGTAACCAATGGAAGCTTACCTCTGACACCAGGTAAATCGCTGCTGTATTATTACATGAGACAATGCTCACGCACTACATACCTCTATCTACCTAGGTAGATACTCTCGGATAAAAAAAGCAAAGGTTGAAGCCTTGTTACTGATATCTCGCTATGAACTCGGCCTCGGAATAGATCCCTCTCGCTGGGCGAATTCAACCAAGCATTTGCCGAACACGAATACCTAGTACCTTTCATCGGAAGAGAGACTAGCCGGATGCTGCTAGGTTGTGCATGTTGAATACCGCATCACAACCAAAACGACATCTTCATTGCTGCGAGTAACGAATTGCCGATCTTGGGAACAATGGCACGATGTGATATCCGATTGGATAAGCCTGATGCTAGTGGGCGAGGTCGGGAATCGGCGCAAGTAGAGTTGAAATGGGTGTCGGGTTTTCGGGGGGGATTTTATTATGTATCGCATCGACTAGGAGTTATTTTTTCTCTCCAATCCGATGCCTCACGGAGACGGAGGAACGACAATCGATAATAGATCTATAGATCCATTGATACCTACCTACATATCTCATAAATATACATAAGGCATAACTGTATATACACGTGGGAATAATAGTATTTGAGTGCGGTAGATATAGATAAGAGGAAACATTGTTGGATCTCGAAGCCTAGAAAGCTTACTTACATCACCTAAACCTCAAGTGCTGGGACCAATGCGACGGGAAACATGCAACATGGATGTAGCCTTCCTTAAAGTGGGAGTGTTACTAATTTCGGGGCAATATTATACATTTTTATACATTTAAAGGTAACACAAGAGACCCACATCAGGTGCAAGTGGTACCCGTCCTGACTCCATATAATGTACCAATTTGCTGTTTGTTTGCTACTAAACTCCAGCCCTGGAGAGCTATCTTTGGGGACAACGTGTACATACATATCCATACATGTAAGTACTTGGGTCCTTCCCGCGCTTATTTGCTTATCGAAGAATAAGAAAGCATAAAAAGGAACATTGAATGGTTAGGTTCATATTTGAGGGATCGAAAGGGAAAGGATTACCTAACTACTTATACATAGAAGTATCCACCATCGCCGCCAATTTTCCCTCCGGTTCTTTTTTTCTACCCACCATTACCACTACCACTACCTACACTAGGCTACCTCTATGTACCCAGACTTTACTTGCAAGGTCCACGCCACGCGCACATTTCAGAGCCCAGGTTCAGGGCTACAAACTCTTTTCTTTTTTCGTTCTACCGTAATCATATGATCCCACTCCGTTCCCGTCTCGTGCGTGCTTGCGATCACCGCCCGTTCTAGTTCGTTCTTCTTCCTGTCTTTTCCAGTACCTATTATTATAGGTATTTATATTTTGGGGCTGCGGCTACACTATACATTTCCTGTGTGGCTTTTTTTTTCTTATCCAGCTGGGAAATTTCGGAGCGGTCCCCAAAAATTTACTTTACCTTTCCATTTCTTCAGCCGGCTTAGGGTACGCTCTAAGACACGTTGCAGCGTCGCAGCGCCTTTCCCGCGGATCTCTCCAAACGATAGCTGCGACCGTACGACACGGTACGGAATAACCTCAAGTCGTAGGAGTTCCGTAGCTGTCGCGTCGATTTCCTTTTTTCCCATTTCTACTTAACACACCGTGTCCTTTCGTCGTATCGGAAACACCCCGGAAACGAGAGACCGCTCTTCATAGCTGAGCCGCCAAGATGGCTCAACTCGATACGCTGGACATTGTTGTCCTTGGCCTCATCACTTTAGGCACGATTGCCTACTTCACAAAAGGCAAATATTGGGGGATTAGCAAAGATCCGTATGCAAATGCATTCTCCAACGCCAATGGAGTCAAGGCAGGAAAAACGAGAAACATCATCGAGAAGATGGAGGAGAGCGGTAAAAACTGCATCATCTTATATGGCTCTCAAACTGGTACTGCTGAGGACTACGCCTCGAGGTTAGCTAAGGAAGGGAAGAGTCGATTCGGTCTAGAAACCATGGTTGCCGATCTCGAAGACTACGATTACGATAACCTCGATTCGATCCCTTCCGACAAGGTGGTTATGTTCGTCCTTGCTACGTATGGTGAGGGAGAACCGACTGATAATGCTGTCGAATTCTACGAGTTCATCACCGGCGAAGATGTTGCTTTCTCTCAAAGCGCTGACCCTCCTCTTGCCAATCTCAACTACGTCGCTTTCGGCCTCGGAAACAACACCTACGAACACTACAATTCCATGGTCCGCAACGTTAATAAGGCTTTGCAGAAACTAGGCGCCAACAGAATTGGCGAGGCCGGAGAAGGTGATGATGGTGCCGGTACTATGGAAGAAGACTTCTTGGCATGGAAGGATCCCATGTGGGCTGCCTTGGCAGAAAAGATGGGTCTCGAAGAGCGTGAAGCTGTCTATGAACCTATCTTCGGTATTGTCGAGCGCGATGGTCTCACTAAGGATTCTGCTGAAGTATATCTGGGCGAGCCTAACAAGATGCACCTTGAAGGTAGTGCCAAAGGTCCCTTCAACGCTCACAACCCGTACATTGCACCAATTGCCGAGTCTAAAGAATTGTTCTCCGTTAAAGATAGAAACTGTCTTCACCTGGAAGTGGATATCAGCGGCTCTAACCTGTCATACCAAACTGGTGACCACATTGCGATCTGGCCAACGAACGCTGGGCGAGAAGTTGATCTATTCCTCGGCATTCTGGGACTTGAAGACAAAAAGGATACCGTCATCAGTGTAAAAGCTCTTGAACCCACTGCCAAGGTGCCTTTCCCTACTCCCACGACTTTTGATGCTATTGTTCGATATCATCTCGAAATTGGTGCTCCTGTGTCTCGTCAGTTCCTAGGTACTCTGGCTGCATTCGCTCCCGATGACGCTACGAAGGCTGAGATGGCTAAGCTCGGTAGCGACAAGGACTACTTCCAGGACAAGATCAGCAAGAACCACTACAACATCGCCAGGACCCTGGGTGTCGTTAGTAACGGTCAGAAATGGACAAACGTTCCCTTCTCGGCGCTCATTGAAGGCCTAACCAAACTTCAACCACGTTACTACTCTATTTCCTCATCCTCATTGGTTCAGCCTAAGAAGATCTCCATCACTGCTGTTGTCGAAAACCAACTAATTCCCGGTCGTGCTGAACCCTTCAGGGGTGTAGCTACCAACTACCTGCTTGCTCTCAAACAGAAACAAAACGGCGATCCCAATCCCGAGCCGTTCGGACTCACCTACGAAATCCATGGACCAAGGAACAAGTACGACGGTATTCACGTCCCTGTGCACGTACGCCACTCAAACTTCAAGTTGCCGTCCGACCCATCTAAGCCTATCATTCTCATCGGACCCGGTACTGGTGTCGCACCTTTCCGTGGATTTGTCCAAGAACGCGCTAGGCAGGCCGAAAACGGAGAGAATGTCGGTCGTACGATACTTTTCTTCGGTTGCCGGAAACAAAATGAGGATTTCATGTACAAGTCGGAATGGGAGGTATGTACCAATTTTCGTATTCAAAACGGGAAGGACAATCACTTACAATTTAGCAGCAATACAAGAAGGCCCTCGGCGATAATTTCGAGCTCATCACCGCTTTCTCGCGAGAAGGACCCAAAAAAGTATACGTACAACATCGACTCAAGGAAAGGGCCCAGGAGGTCAACCAACTATTAGAGAAGAAGGCGTACCTTTACGTGTGCGGTGATGCGGCCAACATGGCCCGAGAGGTTAACACTGTGCTGGCCCAAATTATTTCAGAGCAACGGGGTATCTCTGAAGCTAAAGGAGAGGAGATCGTGAAGAACATGAGGGCGGCGAACCAATACCAGGTAAGTCTTAGACTATTCTATCATGTGTTATTGCCCCTGGTTTAATATCGATTATACTGACAAGTATTGTAGGAGGATGTCTGGTCATAATCGCCGACTACGAAACGGCACGCTTTTTAATGCATGGCGGAATGTTGTGGATAGATTTGCATAGAAGAGTTTCGCTGATGACCTTTACTCGGAGTCACGGAGGTGCGGACTTTTCATGGCACGGCTTACACGACGGCACAAACCCGGTTCGGTCGGGTATCAAATGGTACGCATTCTAATACAGAGAGTCCTGCGTGTTCTTGCGTACATATTTTGATAGCTACGTAATGATTTCATTTATAGATTGATTATAAAGCCATCTCCACTTGTTCCATCATCACCGCCATACTTTAGATATATATCTTAATAGTCCATATTTATGGCGACTCGTTCCCCATATCGGCTCAAAGTTTGGTATTACATACGCGAGCCTAGACTTGGAAGAGACGTTGCTTCTCAGGTACCCGAATCGGTTGGTTGCATTGGGTAATTCACGTGCGCTCCGACGAATCAGGTTTCATCCAGGCTGTTTTCCCAGCAACAATCCCGATCGCTAGACCATACTTCATACGAACCAAACTTCAGAAATCCAGAACCAGATTTCATTCAACCGGCTATCAACCAGAAATCCAAGCTCAAAAATAGATGAAAATGAGTAGGAGCCTCATTAGTTAAATTTAACGTTGTTCATTTTTATATTTTATAAGGTTATCAATAACTATTGTTTTACCTTCCTGTGTAGACTCATTATGTCCGATAATTGTTACATGAACCAACCGCCCAGGTACCCAGTACCCGAATCAGTTGAATCCTTCGGCTCTTCGATTCCATTCAGAAACGGCTCATTCCCGCTATAGGTTTTATGTTGTTAGGATTCTATCCTTATCTGCCTTGATTTCTAACCCACCAACTCCATAGATTACGACCGACAAATTACTATGCCGTCTGATAAGTATGTCTAATAATTATGAGGGAGATTGATTGTGAGAAAAGAGCAGGCGTCTAACCAATTTCTTACTGAAATCTTAGATGTGTCAAGTGAGGCAAATCTCAGCTTTATAAATCCAGTCCTATGGCTCATCTATCTCAACGCTTGTCTACACTGCCACGTTAACTCCCGCCATATATGATCCTTACTGTAAGCGCTACTTACTATATTACTTCCACGGATTCATGACGCATTTCGACCAAGGGCCTTACAGCTATTCCACGGTTATCTTAGTCGGGCCTACCTTCTTAACCTATATTTATACACTAGACTTAAGGGAGCAGAATGAACAAGTGCATCGGGAGAATCTTATATAATAATGCAAATGTCTTGAAAATGAACATTAGTCATAATTTACTGCTTCCAATATGCTGACAAAGACCACTGACTAAGAGGTTAGGTAATGAAGCTGCTCGTTAGGTAATATTTCAAGAATCCCAAATTGATTATGCAAACTACCTTAATGGCATGTTGGGTACAGAAGTCTGAGAGAAAAGTCTCGGTCGAGGGCCAATTAGTTCGTGCGGTAAATAATATAGTCGCTGGTCTGTGAATTACGGCACAGCCGGATATATGATTTATTATGGAATCCAAGATATAGGTAATGAAGTGCTCTGGTTAAAGTCGAGATCCATATATAGTAACTTCTTAACCTTTCAGGGTTGTGTCTAATTGGTCGAAGTAACCCAACGTGCTCTGTAAATGGTAAGTACTAACCCTATGTCAAATTCTGATTGGCCATAGAAAATGTTAACGCGTTTAAAGGTAGTATAATAGTCCCTATAACGTACAAGCATGTCTAGCCAGTTAATAGCATTTTGTTACGATGAGTCTTGTGCTGTGTCTTGTGGTTATTTGGCAAGCACAATATGATCAGGGATTAGGTAATAAAGATACATATTCAGAACTCTTACACGGAATGCGCCTCCCTTAGAAAACGATTAATAAACGGGTTAGTGGATTGAGGGGGTGGCACAGTTGAGCCCAATAAGATCATCTTCTTGTTACTAATGTGACGGCTTGCTTACACACAACAATAATCTTCTTATTTACCTTAGGTTCCTTAGGTTCAGATCTCGAGAATTTACATCTTAGCCGACTAATTCATGAACAATAGCAATCATGGTTCTAGAGTTCCGTAAAGTTAACCCAGAGACCGACTTCCCTGCCCTTGCCAGGTGCTTTTTCGAGTCATACGAAGACCCGCCCCAAAAATTCTTTCATGCCTGGTTTCCCATCCACGGAGATGGCACTGAGGCTCGAGAAGCAGCGATAGCTGAAGCTGCAACGCGACTGCGTACCTGGCAAGCACAGGATCCGACGATGCATTGGCATCAGGTTATCGACACCGACACCGGCCGTGTTGCTGGTGGGGCTCTTTGGAATGTCCACACGGAGAATCCTTTCGCCTCGGAAGAGCATATGGAGGCTAGTTGGTTTCCTGATGATGGGTCTCGTCGATACGTTGAGCAGGTGCTTGAACAACACGGGGCACCGAGAGCTCGCGTTGGACAGAGGCCTCAAGTTTGTAAGTGGGGCCCGTTGATCATTGACACGTACCAGGCTTATCAAGAAGCAAAGACCTGTTCATCATTTTTACCCACGCTGACTACCGACGCAAGGGTGTCGCCCAACAATTCATGAATTGGGGAATTGCGAAAGCGGACGAACTGGGCGTAGAGATGTTTCTCGACTCAACGGAAATTGGACGACCGTTCTATGAAGCGAATGGTTTCATCTATGTCGAAAAGAATGTCATTCGCCCCCAGACAGATACTCCCGACGAAGCGTGGAAGGAAACAGTGAAGAAAGCTGGTGACCATTCAGATTGGTGGCTTATGTGGAGACCCGTCGGTGGAAAATATGAAGAAGGTACTCCTAAGCCTTGGGAGAAGAGTTGAGCCTGACATAGAAGCCCGAAGCGAAACTTGTAGGATTCTGATTAGGTAATTGTCATAATCAACCCAATTGGTAGACGCTCATATAACCAGTCAATGCTCGACATGAGTCAGCAATGTGTTACTCGAGGATGAAGAATTTACAGATTAATAATCCATGCTACCCGAACAGAGAAACTCGAATATTCTCACAAGGGATTCCACTATCTCGATATTTCCAAATTTGGAGTAGATGTTCACGAACAACGCAATAATTCTTCATTTTGAATCGTTCCTCGAGCATTCGAAGCCGAAGTAGGACGTACTCCCGGTCATGCCACTGCGTAAATTCTCTGGCAACGATAGCTATCGGCCAAAGAAGAGCCGTGTCATACTGAGAGCCTAAGGGTATGCGACGGAGAATCGCGATTGCCCAAGCCGGAAGGTTCCCCATAGCCGAGTCGGGACTGTCTAATTGACACTGTTTTCTGTACACGGTAGCCGCTACGCGATAGAGTTCACATGTAAGTGTAGACTCATTCCATGTACCTACGCAAGTGAAGCTCTCGAGATCTTCAAACCCCGGATTGTGCACGAAGCCGGTGTCTTCAGTGGGAAGTTTCTCGCGCTTCTCGTCTTTCTCTGCCGGTTGGAGCGCAAAACTTGGCAGCCAGTCCAGTCTCCCATTCCAAGCAGTAATATCCGCATCGGTCACCGATATATCATTGGCACTTATCCGCGCTATGACACTGGGGAAGTAGAAGCGGTTCATCATTTCTTCTGTCCATGGGAAGCCTGCAGTCTTATGAAAGTAGAAATCCGATAACGTTGATGTCCGTAACGACGTTGACCTGACAAGATCGTTGTATAGGAAAAGGTTCGATAGAAATGATATGGCGTCATTTTGGTGCCTTATTGTCGGTTCGTAGGCGATTTTGTCTAATATGGTAACGAAGAGCTGCGTCGGAAAAAGTTGAGAAAAGACCTGTAGGTGAATTGTCCCGTTTTCTTGGCTTTCGCCGCTGAGCTTTTCGTATAACATAAGCAGTACGCAGATTGCCAATAATTGGGTATTTTCTTCATTATCGAACGCCACTGATGTCATGGGGGTTTCATGATGAAACCCCGACTTTTTCATCATGCTAGAGACCATTTCCTTACATCCTCGTATTGCTTTGGTCCGATATCTTAGCATAGGCATCCTCATGGTAAAGTTGCCATCCTCCCAGCTTTGAACGCAGCTAAGAGCCAATACTGCATCTAGGACGGGTCGACTCCGAGTTGAAAGCGGCAGGAACACTCTTACAAATGGATTATTTGGATCTGTACAGGTCGGATATGTCTTGGAAAAAAGTTGGACATAACGGTCCAGTAGCTGGCAATCCGTAGAGTCGAGACCGAATGGCCAATCCGAAACTTGAGGGAATATTCGCGCATCCGACGTGAGCGCTCCCTGGTCAAATAGCGGACTAGACAAAGTAAGAGTGTCTTTTAGATGAGACGATCCTAATTTTCCTTCTACGTTGGGTTTTCTTAATGGCGGCCCTCTCCTCTTCATCCCATCCCTACGCACATCGTCCTCCCACACGAGGCGGGTACCCCGGTCACACTCCAAGCCTAGTCTTTTGCAGTTGTTACACGGGGACGAACCGTTATCGCACTTCTTACGCCTACAGCCGTTAAGTTGATATGCCCTATATAGAAGCGGGGATTTTGCATACCTTTTCTTACACGTCCAGCAACCTTCTCTTGATCGTCGGGAAGGCCGTCCTGGTTCCATCGCTTCTTAGCAAGTCGGACGATGGAATTAATACGATAGGTGCTCAGGTGCCAACCCTAGTATCTATTCGAGATAACAGGGCAGTCAAATATCTTGGATTCCCCTGAAGTGCCCCGCACCGGCTTTTCCCGGGTTACTTGCCCGATCGCAGCATGCTTATTGGACACTAGTCGGATACTCTATCTACCTAAGTGCCTAGAGCACGAACAACTATATAATACAAAGGGAATACAGATGAGTATGAGGGGCCACTCTACCCATCCCGTTTCCTTAGCATTATTCGAATTACCAAGATAGGAATCTCCTTACCTACCTAGGTAGGTATATCAACCTTTCTACGTCATGGCTGTTAACCCCGAGACGCACTACTTCGAACAAACGACATTGGTCCCCAATAGCAAGTTACCGGTTCTTATATACCGGGACGTCTTGCCGCAGCCGTATAGCGAGGAAAAGACACAGGCGTTCCTTGAGAAGAACCAATGGCTAAAGGGAGTACGCACGAACATCTGAAGCCTGTCTAGCAATCCTAGCCCTAACGATTTATAGGGGACTTGGGGCGCCGTTCCAAGGCACCACTTCCATCCCAACACACATGAATGTTATGGTATGCTTGATACTGTCATCATCTAGGACACGAATCTAATGAGAGAAGCTGTCTTCCAGGGATCATCTACACTTTTACTAGGTGTGGGACCAAACGAAGATGCGGGTAACGGCGGGGAGGTGTTTGTAAAGGCAGGCGACGTCATTATTTTACCTGCTGGCGTCTCTCACTGCTCCAAAGACTTTCAGGACGGGTATAGATACGTCGGAGTATATCCTAAAGTAAGTCAAGAACTCGCGCGGGCGGATATCTTAAGTATTTACTACATATAGGGTGCACCTAAATGGAAAAGCGAGTATTGCAGAGATGGATCACGATGTCAAGAGCTCCGAGAAGAAGCTGAGCATGTAGAAATACCTGATTGGGACCCCGTTAGGGGTCGCATGGGCCCTCTTTATGAGTTATGGTCATCTTAGCTATTACGCACAAGCCTGACCGAGGAAGAGTAGAAATTGGATCAGGTATAAATAATACAAAGTTTCAAGGCTCTAATATTGAGTGCCTATTTTCCAATCAGCCTCATCTCATGAGTCGTATCCTGAAGATATCTAATCATGTCGGCGCACCACTTCTGTATCTCCTCTTGGCTAACAGTCTCAACCTTGCAAAGGCCGGGCCTCCCTTCGGGATCCGACTCAGCCACATTTTTAGCGTATCTCTCCTGCAGTGTTTCCAAAGCGCTACGAGCACGTTGAGCGATAACCTCCAAGCGGTAGGTGGTCCACTGGTAATACAACTCAGTAAGATGAGATTTATTGCGGACGTTCGCATTCGTGGTGTCATCGACGAGAAGGGGGTTCTTGGGTCGGAAAGAGGTGACAATAGTAACACGCTCGGGCATGTTAGTGACTGGGGCAGCTGTGTGGGTGATGTATCGCCCTTGAAGGAGGACAGCACAACCCTTGAGTCGACATTAGCGCAATGATCATGCGGCAAATCTGAGGTAGAAGAAATTCCTTACCATCTGTGGTGCTTTCACTTTTAGGGTTGTTCCGTCGCCCTTCATAAGCTCGGTCTCTCCACCAGTCATGTGTCGCGCATCTGATAACATGACGACGCAGACCCAAGGGTGAGAGTCGACGTGCCATTCGATGATGGGTTTTGACTGATCAGTAACGGCCTGCTGCTTAGGCTTCTCAGCCTCAAATCTTTTGATCGCCTCCTCGGTAGCCTCGGGAGGTTCCACAGGAGTGTTGCGGACAGCGTCGAGGCCTCCTGATCCGAGCTGGACATTGACATGGCTAATCTCGTAGTCCATGGCCGGAACAAGCTCGACACCAGCGACATCGCTAACAATCTTGAGAACCTCAGGGGAGTGCCAAAATTGGTGAATGAAGGGGGAATAGCGCGGAGCCATACCGCGAAGCTGAACAGAGCCAGGGCGAGTGTGGTGGAGGCAATTATCAAGGACATCTTTGCTAAAAAGGTCTCGACGATGCTGGAGGACAGCTTCATGAGAGAGGAGAGGAAATGGCTCCGTGGTGGCGATGGGCGATAATGCAGTCGGCTCTAGGGCAAGATCCTTCATGGCTAGGATCTTAGATGGAGGAGAATATGCCAGATGCTTCGCGGGATTGAATTGAACATCAGCGCTTTGCGAAGAAGGGAAATTCTGTCGGACCTTAAAGGGGTCGACGACAGGAGCTGTTTCGACTAGAGCTGAGGGCGCCATGCTGATATTTGTGATGCTTGAGCGCAAAGAAAAAAAAGATGGTATGAATACGTCAATCGAGGTTATGAAGCGGTCCTTATTTCATAAAAGTCGGTTCTGATGCTTCGTAAGTTCATGATGCGCTTCGATATATATACCTACCTAGGTAGATACAGAAACATATATCGTTTATCGCCCCAACCGAAGAAGGTTATTCCAAGCGCTGCATTTTCACCACAAAGCACGGGTCGCGCCATTTCCAGCGCGAGCCGGAATCGGCAACCGATCTATAGAGAGTAAAGTAACCCCGCAGTCATGAAATCACGATGGAAACGATCGATTCGTGTAACCGATACTTCATTTCACTTGGGTACTCACGTAGGTATGTCAAGATCGAATACCATCCAGTAGAACTTGGCAAATACTAAATGGATTTCAGGAGAGGCCGGCTTCAGCTCCATGGTATCAAATAATGCGGGGGGGTCAAGAGACACGCAATTCTAGAATCGGGTCGCTTGGAAGTGGAGCCCGATCCAGCATCAGTTGGAGGTTATATCGGGCGGATTTATCTACTACTTTAAAATTGCGCTATACTGGAATAGGGGTATTTGACGCGCCGAGTATCCTGTCTCAACCTTTGATTACCATCCATCACTCTTCATTGGCTTCAATATCGGCAATCTTTCCGACAACTTCTTTTCGTCCCTGGCTCAGATGCTCAAGATATAGTCAAATTGGCCTTTATCACGCCGCGCAACTCGCAAGCGAGATCACCCATGCGGTAGTTATGTTTATCGTCAAGACAATACCCCAGAGTCTAAGCGATTATGGGTCTGCTAGCGGTACCCCATATTCCAGATACTCAAAATGATAACTTATCATCAACCGAGGGATAGGCCCTCCACAGACTATATGAACACCCGGACGACGTCTCGCCTATGTGATTTTTTACTTATTTGAATTGTCAGGCTTCGCAACTTGGTCAAGCAAGAATCTCACAATTCGTCAAATAATATTATTCTATCCAAAGTGACGCCAAGATGGAACCGCCCCAAGGCCATAAAGATGCCGACGGCGCCGGCGCTATGCCTACCATTCATAAGTCTCCAACCGATCTCTCCGTCACCAAAGGAGATATTGAGCAAGTGGATCGAGACAACAAGGGGATAGATATGAATGCTATTCCTTCTGGTGTTGGTGAAGCATACGAGAGGAAAGTGGCTATCATGAACCAGGCCTTGGTCGATCTTGGAATGGGTGGCTTTCAGTGGAAAATATTTGCCCTTACAGGATTTGGCTGGTTTGTGGACAACGTAAGCACCCTACCCACGGGCAACGGAAGAGCTCTGATAATTGCTAACCACACTCCACAGTTCTGGATGCAAGCCATTACCATTATTAGTGCTCCCGTCAGAAACGAGTTTGCCGTAAAGCGCATCGCATTCCTTACCGTGGCCAAATATGCCGGCCTTGTCGTTGGTTCTACCGTGTGGCCTATGACGGCTGACTTCATCGGTCGCCGTCTAGCTTTCAACATCACCTTACTCCTCTCGTCCGTGAGTGGATTGGTCGGTGCTGGCAGCCCTAACTTCGTCGCTATCGCTACACTCTGCGCCTTCATTGGCATGGGTACCGGTGGCAACCAACCTGTCGACAGCGCTATATTCTTGGAGTTCATCCCTGCGACACATCAATACCTCCTTACTATGCAATCTGCATTTTGGTCTGTGGGCCAAGCTGTCGCTGCTTTAATCGGATGGCCACTGATCGCAAACTACTCTTGCCCCTCGGCAGGCTCTGATTGTCGATTTGATAATAATCTTGGTTGGCGATATACTTTCTGGGCTTTCGGTGGCCTTACGTTGGCCATGTTTCTATTACGACTATTCTTTCGGGTGTACGAGACACCAAAATATCTCCTAAGCAAAGGCTACGATGAGCAAGCTGTCGGAGTAATCCATAAAATTGCTGCTAGAAACGGGAAGACCAGCTGGCTCACAATTTCCCACTTTGAAGCGGTTGATGCTGAATTGAACCTGCAACCCGGTCAGGAATCCGCACCGGCTCATACTCGCAAGAACATTATCAGAAGCAATTTGGACAAGATAACGCCTAGCAAGATCCGAGTCCTCTTCTCAACCCCGCGCATTGCTTTATCTACGACATTGATGATTTTTCTCTGGTGTTCTATTGGAATGGCCTATCCCTTATACAATTCCTTCATTCCCATATATCTTGAAAACAAGGGAGTTAGCCAGGGTGGCTCTTCCCTAAGCATAACATATCGCAACTATGCTATCCAGGCTGTCTGCGGTATCCCGGCCTCTCTTCTTGGTGGGTTTACCGTCGATTTGAAGGGAATTGGACGAAAGGGTACTGGAACGATTGCGTGCCTAGGCACCGGTGTGTTCTTGTTTCTCTTCACCCGTGCTACCTCGGAAGCCGGAGTTATCGGGTTTACATGCGCGATCGCATTCTTTCAGAATCTGGTGTATGGTTTACTTTACTCGTACACGCCCGAACTCTTCCCCGCTCCAGTCCGTGGTACCGCGAACGGGCTTGTCGCCATGTTCAATCGGTTAAGCGGCCTAATGGCTCCTATCATCGCGGCATACGTTGGAATTGATAATGACTACCCAGTGTGGATTTCGGCGGCACTTTTTGTAGTAGCGGGCTTAGTTTTCCTGGTCTTGCCATATGAAACTAGGGGTAAGGCTGCCGCGTGAGCGGAGCAGAGATATTTAGGAGTCGCGATCAAGAGCAACACAATTGTGGTATATGAGTGTGCGTATATAAAACCGGCTTATGGTGAATCCTCAGCTACTCGTACACATCAATTGCGTCAATAGTTAATATCTAAACTAGTATAGTTTGCGTCGGGAAATATAAGTGAGGCGGTGTTTCTACCTTGGCCCTTAATTAAAGAGAACCCTTCCGTCATTGGGAAGTCTGCAATATAAGAGCCTGAAATTCCCGCCGATTTATACTATTATAGTCCACATGCCGATCTTCATCTTGCTGGCCAATGGAGTCGTAACCCGGGATTATGATGCACCTGATAGAGCGGTGCGACCCGGGGGAAGAGGGGGGGAGCAAAACCAACCTAATGGTATACATGGTAAAAGCACCTTCAAAACATACCTAACCCTATCTATGAAAGGAATGGCATAGGGGAAGCCCGCTTCGCTGGCGCTTCAAATACCCCTGTTACGGAATAGCGTCGAAAGGATAGTAGCAAATAGTCGCATTTGTAGATAACAAAGAAATATTAATGCAGGCATGTCATGCACGATAAGGTGGCTCAGAGGTGTAACAAGAATTACGAAGCCAATTATGATAGGATTAAAAAATGGGTTCACCGCTGAGATTTGCTCTGCTTTAAAAATCACGATGTCCTCACAGGAAGAAAGGGTATTCGTGGACGTAACATGAGGTTTGACAATGAAGCCCCACAGCAAGCGCACGATGAAGGCATTAATTCTGCTGTCCGGGTTAACTATTGCCTCAGCATCCCTCATTTCTACTGGAGTCTCAATGAAGCTAGATGATTTCTACTACTTCGTCTCTCCATTCTCACAGGGAAAAGCGTACGACGGTTCATATGATTGGTCGTACAATTTCAGGGGCTCATTCGGACTTGTTCCTGTGTCCGTAGTCGCCAATTACGAAGATAGCCTCCAAACCCCGGACGACCTATTCGCGGAATGGTCCAGGAAAGATGATGTTTGGCAGCCTGGGTTTGCCGAGATTCTCCTAGTCGGATCTAGCAACTACCAGCAATTCAAGAGCATCAATATCAGTGCCAACGCCGAATCCACCATATTGCCATTGTCAAATCACAGCAATATTGCATCTGGTCCTTACTTCCTAGACTTATCTACTGGCGAGTTACATCAAGCGCTGAGGCTCTATAATGACTTCTCGGGAGCTTTTACACAGTCTCTACTGCAGAAACCAACAGGGGACTTCCAGATCCTGTCAGCACAAGTTCCCGCGGCAGGGACCTTAACGATCGGGGTCCCATCTCGCCTTTACTTTTCACCCTCGGAGGAAAAACCTCTCGCTGGTGTTCGTGTCGCTGTCAAAGATATTTATTCTTTGGCTGGTGTTCGGAGCTCATATGGTAGCCGAGCTTACTATGGGCTCTATCCGCCTGCTAACGAAACTGGCACTGCTATACAGAACTTAATTGACGCCGGCGCAATTATTGTTGGTACACAGAAACCATCGCAATTCGCTAACGGAGAGGTCGCAACATCTGACTGGGTTGACTTTCACGCGCCGTTTAACCCTCGTGGTGACGGGTACCAGGACACTGCATCGTCGTCTGCCGGCGCGGGCTCATCCGAAGCATCGTATGAATGGCTCGATCTTGCTGTCGGAAGCGATACGGGGGGTTCCGTTCGTGGACCTGCTGGTGTTCAAGGACTATTTGGAAATCGCCCTACGCATGATCTAGTAAGCCTTGATCACGTTATGCCCCTTTCTCCAGCAATGGATACCTCGGGATTTTTGGCTCGTGATCCATATCTATTGGACGTCGCAAGTAAAGCCCTTTACAAGGATAATTACACCTCTTACGCGGATCGGGGGTTCCAGTACCCTAAGAAGATATATGTTCTTGATTTTCCGACGACAAACACCTCATCAGCACAGCTCATACATACATTCTCTCGAAACCTAGCGTCTTATCTCAATACATCAATTACGCCGTTGAGTCTCGATGATGCTTGGCAAGCCAGCGCGCCCGATGAGTATAATACGCGGAACATCTCCGAATTTTTAAATTTAACATACAGCACTTTGATCACCAAGGACCAGACTAGGCTTCTTCGGGATCCCTTTTATAAAGATTATGCCTGTAAGTAACAAATATCGCGCTTTTACAGATGGAACTGACTTTTCTTCCCTAGCCGTCCACGACGGTCGCCTACCTTTTATAGATCCGGTGCCTCTTATGCGCTGGGCTTGGGGAGACGCTCTACCAGGCGGCGCCTACGAGGAAGCGGTGAATAACAAGGCAGTCTTCTCGGATTGGATCAATAGCCAGATTCTTCCTCCGGCTTCTAATACATCCACTTGCTCCTCCGCCATACTTCTACATACTGATAGCACGGGCTACTTCTCCGCTCGCGATACCTATCTTTCTCCCCCTTCCGCGCCATTGGGTTTCTCTAATGGAGAAATATCCATATTCAGCGGTGCTCCTGATACTGTATTCCCCATCGGAGAAGTCCCGTCATTTAGTTCAATTACGAATCATACTGAGTATTTGCCGGTAACTATCGATGTTATGGTTGCAAGGGGATGCGATGGCATGCTGAACAAATTAGCTCAGGATCTGGTGAAGGCTGGTATTATTAGTATCCCGAAAACTGGTTCTACACTTCACGGAGGAGAAATCCTAGCAAGACGATGGTAATAGACATGTTATTTAGCTATGTCATCACTATTGTCATAGCCTATGCCGTAAGGAATATACATCCTATGTAAGGATTTTTTTCTAGGGTCACTAATAAATATTTATTTTATTGACTTCCTTCACTATAAACGGAACACTATAAACGGAAGTAGTGTGCCTTATTTTTTAGGGTTGAATGGGATCGTCGTCGTGTGTTACTTGAGGGTTGGTTAGGGTTGGGGTTGAGAGTTGGGGGTTGGGGGTTGGGGGTTGAGGTTAGGGTTTTATCTACCCCCAAAATAAAGGGGTAAGGGGCAAACGTGAACGACTATTGATATAAGATTCTTTACGATTCCAGCAGCACCACAGCCTTCGAGGGCAGCTAGTTATATAATCTCATATATTTAAATTCAAGCCCGTAAATATGTCGGAACATAATTATATTCACGGAACCGCCGAGAAGAAAAGGAAAGAAATCGATGACTACCCAATGGATTGGACAAGAATATCTACCGCACGATTAATGGTACTGATTCAAAACGGCGAGTTCGTCTGAGAAATCCACGCTTCTAGAGATCCATGGATGATATTGGTTGGGCTATGGTGTAATTAAATTGTTACTTGTCTGTAGTCATAGATCCTCGAAAGGGGTCGAAATATCCGACACTCGTTAATATTGGTATACATACAGTTATTAACAGCATAAATTGTATTGTGAGGCCATTACGATCAATTGTTCTTTTATTTACATGTACCTACATAAATCCTAAGCTAATGAATTCACGAGCAATCGCGGCTCAAGTCAGTACGGAACCTTAAGCAAATTCAAAGGGATAGATAACTCCTAGGTGCATCGGCATAGTAACTGAATTAATACTATCTTAAGATAAGAATTCGACGTCCTCTTTTGGTAGGAACGTACTAATCTATCCCATCCCAGGATCAACCAGGTAGGAGTGGATCACAAGGATAGGAAGTTCTAGTATTGACATAAGGTTAGTAAGATACACAGTAGGCAAGGACGTTAAAGGTACCCAAGCAGGTACATGTGTGTGTATGAAAGTCCCCGCTAAATACAGTATGAAGGTACAATGGAATGTGGGGCGCCGTACGTACCTACCTAATGTACCCGTAACGTTGACAGTGCTAAGGGCACTTGAAGTTATTCGTTTTAAGCTAGCACCCCTATAACCGTAATCTAGAGAAGGTGCTCACCACGCCCCCATGTGCGTAACTTCCTCAGGAGTTAAGGAAAGCAGCAAAATTCAATAAACTAATCCACATTAGATCAGATTAGTACTTTTTCTTCTAATTGTTTGTTCTTTTGCATTCTATTCTACTGATCAGGAAAGGCCAGAGAAAGTGAATTTTTTCAAGTTGTGCGTTTCTATATAATGGTGCCTTGTGCTCATAAATCTTCCCACTTCTTTTCACATTCATCATCTCACCCTCATCTTCTTTTTTCATTCAGCAACCCAGGTCGGTCGTTTTTTGATCAATTTTCTTCTATTTTGCCATTCTAGGAATTGCAGTCTTACATTCTTGCCTTCGTTACTGCATTGCACAATTACGTCTTCAACTTTAGGGGTTTATATCGTATAACCTTCCTACCGACGTCACCGCAATCTTGCAATCTTGCAATCTTGCGACCCTGTGGCCTCGCGACCGCCTCGCGCAAGACCAAGCTAAACAACGCAAAGCTTATTGTGCTTTCCCATTCTTCGGGTCTGGATACCAATTGGTAAGAACAACCTCTCTGCCGTCGATCCGTCGATTAATCTTCGTCTCTTTTTGTAAATATTCCTCTCTCCAAACTTCTTCCCTCTCTCTTCTTCTCCTTTTGATACCCCAGCATAGCATCAACTCATCCAGCACACACATCACCACAATCACTTCGTTTTTCCATCTTGCTCTCTAGCTACTCTATTTTACTCGGTCCCGCTCGCTTCATCACAATCGTCTTGGTAACAACAGCATTGGCATTACCAGCCAGAATCTTCAAGGTTGGTGTCGTTATTGATACTCCCGAGCGACCCCAATTATCCACCCCCCTTTTTTCCCCTGCCTATACAAAAACTGCGACGGGATGCTCCCCGGCTACCAAAATATTGCCGCGGAAATGCAGCGCGAGCAACACTCCGATCTAAACTGACATGCTCCTCTTGAATAATTCACCTATTGTGTAATCTTTATTGAGATGAAGATACAACGACCAATGATTCAAGGCTTAAATCATTACTATTACTTTCTTCTAACCCCCCTTTCCTCTCCCTCAATCAACCAATTTAATAAGCACACATTCTTGTCATAATAGCAATTATTTTCCACTTCGGGGCTAACTATCTTTCATATAGATTCTTCCTTTTTTACTGTTCCTGCCGTCAATCTCGATCAGCTTAATCTCCAAACAAGGTATGTCTTATATTATTTCGACCATCTTGAATATTCTTGAGAAACCCCATCAGTTGGCATCACCAAGACACTCCTGTCATAATCACATACCACATCCACACCTAACAGTCTTGATATTCTTATTTTTGCAATATAATAATCATGCAGAGTTCCCACTAATGATACTCATTTAATAGGACGAGTGTATCCGTTTATTTCGCATTCGACAAGATGACTCATGATAGCGGTGTTACCACTCGACCGGCTACGATGCCTCCACCTGAGGCAAGCAGCAGCAGCAGCCAGGTAGCTGCTCATCTTGCCAATACCCACGATGGTATCAACAGCAATGGTGGTCAGAACCACCCTATGGCGGATACTGGCATGAACGCCATGCTGAGCCAGTTTAGCGGACTCGGAATTAATGCTATTGCACCGATGCCTCCCATGATTCCCATGACTACAGCTGACGGTCGTCCCGTTGCGTTCCTTCCTAACTACCCTGTCCCGTCTCAGGGTATTATGCCTCCTGGAATGCCCCTTGGTTATGCGCCAGCCCAAGCCGACGCATACTCTGGAACGTACCTCTCCCACGGTGCTTATCAGCATCCTCTGTACACCTTTGCACCGTATGGTCAGGCTCGCGCCGGAGTTGCTCATGAGCGAACTGAGACCAGCAATCGCGAGCTCCCGGGTCTGGACATCCGTCGTTCTTCTTATTCGACGAACGAATCGACCCCAGCAACACCGTTTCTTGGAAGTATGTCTCGAGAGCACGGTCCTCGTGTAACCGTGTTTGATCGTTCGTCGTACACGACTCCCTCTCCTCAGCAGCTCGTTTCTTCTGAGGCTATGCAGGAGGCTAAGTCTGCTCTGCTTGATCGATCGCCTAAGATTCCTCGCGCCATTGAGGCTATCTACACTCCTGAGCAAAACATGAAGACCCTGGAGCAGAGTCTTGTCAATCCTCTCCCGGGGAACCGTAACGTTTACATCCGTGGCCTTCACCCCAACACGGATGATGCGCTCTTGCTCAAGTATGCTGAGCGCTTTGGAAGGGTTGAAACTTCCAAAGCCATCATCGATTCCAAGACGGGAGCATGCAAGGGGTAAGTTAACTGACCACTCAAAGCTATTATGAAAACATTCGACTAATATCTGGCCTAGTTTTGGCTTTGCAAAGTTCTATGATGTCCGCGATTCACAGAACTGCATCCGAGGGTTTTATCAGCGGGGCTACGAGGTTGGATTTGCTCGGGTAAATCCTCCCACCTCACGTCGACGTAGCCAAGACAAGCAAGCTAATAAACCCAAGGAATCTTTCAATTCCCGACTCCAGGCTGAGGGTGACCCTCAGTCGACTAACTTGTATCTTTCCAACCTCCCACGATCGTGGCGTGAGACTGTAGGTGGACCATTCACAGTAGTACTGATCACATCAGCTTACCAACGTAGGAACTTCTCGCCATGTTCGAAGGCTTGACCGTACTTTCCAGCAAGGTTTTAACTGAAGCGGGTACGGAGAACAGCCGCGGTGTTGGTTTTGCTCGGTATGTTCAGATACGAAAGGTGTATGATTATGTGTTTATACTAACATTTACTACTCTTAGATTTGAGAATCATGAGATTTGCGAACATGTTATCAAGCAATTCTCTGGCCTCATCCTTGGTGTAGAGCGCCTCCCGCTGCAGATTCGCTACGCCGACACAGCAGCCCAGAGAGAGCTCAAACGTGTAACGGCTAAGCGCCGTCAATGGCGCACCAATGAGTATAATGCGAGCGCTTATGGTACAACCCAAGTTGGAATGAACCCGGCTCATAGCTTTAACTATCGATATAACGCTGGTTCTCATCGGTACGTTTCTTGCGTTACGATTCTTTTCGCCGACTAACAATGTTACTTTAGTGCTTCCCACCAGGGTGACTCCCGTGCTTCGGGCGACTCAAGCAGCTTTGCACCCGGGTATGGGCGCATTGAGTCCATTATTCGCAGTCTGTAGACTCACTAATATTGGTCCTAGACACGATGACGGTGTCGAGATCCGCGTCGAGTCGCCCTTAATCGCACATGGCAGCAACCAATCGTCGCCCGTGAAACAGGAGAAGGAGTAATTCTGGTCATGCTTTCCATATCCGTACATGTTTCGGCGCATGCTCTTTACATTATACATGTACATCTTGACCACTCCCTGGCAAGTGGTTTGCCTTTGATGTCGTCGCCGATATTCTACCCATTATAACGGTATTACTGCCATTATCGACGACATATTGATGACATCATATCGACGATGGTATAGACGATAATATACCTAACCTCGACGGCGAATTATCGCCCATGAACATAATGCTGCCGGTGCGCACGGATTTGTTATGGTATTATTGAAACGATTGTCGGATTGTTGAGTTTTTTTTTCCTTTCTAGTTTCCTTTTTTACACTTCACCTTTCTTTACCGAGTTCTAGAGACGATGAGTCTGTATGCCACTACTTATCATCGTGCCTCTTACTCATGATGGACGATACGAGGAAACGTGTGTGCGCGGCAGGTTGGCCCCTCAGTTTTTCTCATTTTTACTTGAGCATTAATCATCTTTCGCCCGTCTTTTCATTTCATTTTTTCTTTACCCCGTACCAACAGATACATTGGGGTTTCAGATAGTTAGTCAGGCATTAATACGACATTTTCCCATCAATTTTCAAAAAATGAATCCTGAAATTGCCATGGAATTACTTCGCATCCATGTATAAACCTAGGTCGGTCAACAATGATATGTCATAAAAACTAGAATTTCTAGGGGTTCCCAATAGGATGCCATGCAAAGGGGGTATCAATTAATTTCATCCGTTATGTTAATATACGTATTTACGTCTTTTCACTAATTGACAGAGCATCCATACCTATTATTGGTCTATCTACCCGTGATTTTCTTCCTTCATCCTCGTTGCCGTCGCTGTTTTCATCGTCATCTTCATCATCTTCGTCTTCGTCCATAGATGATGTATCATGGTCGTCTTCAGATCCGGCCTGCTCGCCCCTTTCTGCCTGCTGCTCTCTGATAGCAGCCTCTAGATCTTTAAGAGCTTTCTTTGAAAACCCGGATGCTTCAACCGCAGCATCTAACCTTTGAGCTCCGTCCTTCCCTACTGTTTTCTTGGCATCTTTGAAAAATGGGCCGGGCTGGGTGCTGACAAAATGGAAGCGTCGCTCGAAGAATCGTTTGATGCAATTGACATCACGGTCAAAATACATTTCGGCATTTTGATGATCCATAGATACCATCTGAGGGAAGTCAATAATGATGGGCGTCACTGTGAGCTTCCCCTCTTTTTTCCCTTCTATCCCATCGGATTGTTTGGATTCGGTGGAAGGTTCTGGTTCCTCTCTCTCTTCCTTGATTAAGATATTGAATTCGTTGAAATCTCCATGGATTAAGCCATGTCGCGCTAGACGTAGGATCATGGCTATTAAATCGGCGTAAAGGGCTGCGGGGTCGGGGACCTCGGAGATTTGGCGTAGAGGGAAGGCGTCGACGAATTGCATAAGTACTGTATGACGGTTCTGACCCAAGGGTTCGGGTACGGGGAAGCCCTCGCTTTTTAGGGCCTTCATGAAAGCGAACTCCTTCTCGGCGGCGAGCCGGGATAGGTACATCCAACTACCACCCTGGCGTTTTCGCAAATAGTCGCGGTTGGCTTTAACGGTGCGGAATGATATTCGACCTAGTCGGTGGATCTTGAGAACACGCTGGGTTCCGGACTCGTCGGCTACAACTAGAATATCACTCTCCTTGCCGACACCGATACGATTCCCAACGCTGTACACTTCTCGCCGGCTTGCGTATGTATGGAGGGCTAGGTAGTCCATGCCACCGTACGTCAACCGGTAACCATCGTACTTAGCCTCCTTCAGTCGAGCGATCAACCCGACTTTGGCTAACGCTGAGATTGACTTGTGCACTCGGCTAGCACCGCCGCGAAGCTTGGCGATGGACTCGATAAGGGGTGTGGGGATTACTTCGTGGTTTTTGCTGCCTATTTCTGCCTGTTTGTATTTTGTTAACCCTAAGACGATTTGGGGGTCAATAAGGGGGAGGAATTGTTCGTACGGCTGTCAAGACTCGCCAGTCCTCTGCTGTGAGGTGGCGCATAGCCTTGGTGTCGAGCTTCATGGTTGCTGACGCTCAACCCTTGCAGGGTATTTATTTTGATATTTTGGTATTCCGATACTTCACGTTAATTGTCCCGGGCTTTTGAGAGAGAAAAAAGCAGATTACCACGTTCTATAAATGTTGATGTTAGCAAGTGGGATGATATTGTTAGTGTACAACCCCACCAAATTCTACCTAAAAATCTATGGGACTATCTAATTTACGATAAGATAAAAATCTGTGTACCTTGATGTACTCGGATTTCGGTCGTTTTAGAAAATGAAATCTATTGGCCTAAAATTTAAGACTTTTAGTGGCTTTGATTGGCTATAAAGTTAACTCCCGTTAATTTTTTGATTCGTCCGTTCAACAAAAATCGGAAGGCTCCGTCATCTTGTATCTGTGGAGCTGTGTGCACTGACCACTTCCAATCAATACTAAGCAATAGGCGGCAGAGCAGTCGCGTAATTGTATTCCGCCTTCCAGCCTTGGAGCTTCGACCTGACCTTGCAACGCAAGAGCTTTCAACATTCAGAAAGCTTATCCGTAACCACTAAATTCCGATCGCACACCTTCGCATCCACCATTCCTAAACTCTTTCAACCTACGCATTTTATTTTCTCTCTCTTTTCCCCGTATTCATCAAGAAGCCAGATCGCATTACTTTTTAAACAGTTCATTCATTAGCGAAATTCTGCGTTCCGGATCTTCGCCCCCCAAACTTATTTCGTATTTGTTATTTACAGCCAGGATTCGCCGCCTCGACGACGACCATGGCGCCGAGTAACAACCAGCCAACCTCGGCCGAGGAGGGGAAAGGCAAGGCGATCGATAGCCAAGCCGACGAGAACAAGAAAGCCAAAGATGGACAGCCTCAAGCCAATGGAAAGAAGGATGAGGACAAGATCGACTGTGTGTTTTGTTGCCCATATGTGATATGTTATCATCTCGTACTAACCTATATGTAGCTGCGGAAGAGTTGAGTGAAGAAGACCAACAGCTCAAGAGCGAGCTTGACATGCTCGTCGAGCGATTAACGGTATGTTTGTACTCATCCATATCATCCAAGCTTGTTCTTTTATCGGAAGTGCTGATATACTTTGTAGGAATCCGATGCCTCGCTCTATAAACCGGCTTTAGAGGCCATGAAGACTTCCATAAAGACTTCGACATCCTCAATGACGGCAGTACCGAAACCGTTAAAATTCCTAAGACCACATTACCCAACGATGACGAAACTATACGACGAATGGCCGGAGGGTGACGACAAAATGTCCTTGGCGGATGTTCTGTCGGTAATAGGTATGACCTTCTCAGATGAGGACCGCCAGGACACCCTCAAGTACCGTTTATTATCGCCGACGGAAGATATCGGTTCGTGGGGTCATGAATACGTGCGTCACCTAGCTTTGGAGATCGGCGAGGTCTACGCAAAGCGGATCACCGCCGAGGAACAGGTCAAGGATCTTGTCGACCTTGCCTTAATCCTCGTGCCACTGTTCCTAAAGAGCAACGCTGAGGCCGACGCTGTCGACCTTATGAGTGAGCTCGAAATTATTGAAGAACTTCCCAAATTTGTCGACGAGAACACTTACTCACGTGTCTGCCTATACCTCGTTAGCATGGTCAACCTTTTGACCTATCCAGAGAACGAGCAGTTTCTCCGAACCGCCTACAATATCTATATGGCCTACAAAGAACTCACACCAGCTATGAACATTGCTATCCGACTTAACGACCTGGATCTTATTAGCAATGTTTTCCACTCTACAACGGATCCGGCGCTTAAGAAGCAGATGGGTTTCTTGATGGGACGCCAGAAGAGCTGGGTCCACGTTACAAGAGATGAAGACACAAAGAAGGATTGCCAAGAGATAGAGGATGCTGTTAGTAACCTCAGACTATCGGAATACTTCAAAACCCTAGGCAAGGAGCTGAACATCCTCGAACCAAAATCCACAGAAGATATCTACAAAAGCCATCTAGAAAGCAGTCGGGTCGCTGGTATGACAAACCTAGACTCTGCGCGCCACAATCTCGCCGCAGCGTTCGTCAACGCGTTCGTCAATGCTGGCTTCGGCAATGATAAAATGATGCTTGTTGCAGAAGATAAGGAAAGCTGGGTTTGGAAGACGAAGGATGAGGGTATGGTGTCAACCGTCGCATCGCTTGGAACCCTCCTAATGTGGGATGTTGAGGCTGGATTGGACCAAATTGACAAGTACACATACAGTTCGGAGCCACTGATTATAGCAGGATCAATGCTTGCCATTGGCATCATGACGTCGGGCGTTCGATTGGATAGTGATCCTGCCTTGGCGCTGCTAGGTGACACGGACAAGTTGGAGCATAAAAACCCGCTTGTCCGTGTAACTGCCGCTATGGGTCTTGGTCTCTCCTTCGCTGGCTCTCATAAGGAAGAGGTACTAGAGGTCCTTCTACCCATTGTCACAAGCCCTGAGTCGGATATACAACTTGCCGCAATGGCCGCCCTATCATGCGGCATGACTTGTGTGGGATCCGCCAATGAAACAGCCGTTCAGGAGATATTGAGTGTTTTCATGGACGAGGATCGCGTGAGCCAATTCTCCGATAAATGGATTCGATTCATGGCTCTTGGTCTTGGTCTTCTCTTCTTTGGCCGTCAGGAAGAAGTTGATGTCATTTTGGAGACACTCAAGGCCGCAGCTCACCCCATGAGTCGACCAACAGCCATCCTCTGTGAGGTTTGTGCCTGGGCTGGCACGGGAGCCGTGCTGAAAATCCAAGAACTCCTTCATATCTGCAACGACCACATTGATGCGGACTCGGAAGACAAGAAGAGTGATGAACTATTGCAACAGTATGCAGTCCTCGGAATTGCGCTAGTAGCTATGGGTGAGGATGTCGGGCAAGAGATGGTCCTACGTCAATTTGGCCATCTCATGCACTACGGTGAACCCAACATCCGACGTGTAGTACCGCTTGCCATGGGTCTAATTAGCCCTAGCAACCCGCAAATGAAGGTCTACGATACACTGTCTCGGTATAGTCACGATAACGACAACGATGTCGCGATAAACGCAATATTCGCGATGGGTTTACTAGGTGCCGGTACGAACAACGCCAGATTGGCGCAGCTTCTTCGACAACTAGCCAGTTATTATCATCGCGACCAAGAATCACTCTTTATGGTTCGCATCGCGCAGGGTCTATTGCACATGGGCAAAGGCACCATGTCAATTAACCCTTTCCACACAGATCGCCAGATTCTCTCCAGAGTAGCAACTTCTGGTCTACTCTCGATTCTCGTCGCCATGATTGATGCGAAGCAATTTGTCACTTCTAGCTCCCACTACCTGCTCTACTACCTCATCACTGCTATGCATCCCCGTTTCCTTGTCACATTAGATGAGGACCTCAAGCCTTTGACGGTCAACGTTCGCGTTGGTCAAGCTGTCGATGTGGTCGGTCAAGCAGGTCGACCCAAGACAATTACCGGTTGGCAAACACAAAGCACCCCGGTGCTTCTTGCGTATGGTGAGCGAGCGGAGTTGGAAGATGAGGAGTACATAAGTCTAAGCAGTACATTAGAGGGTCTCGTGATCCTTCGTAAGGTAAGCTTTTGGCCCTATATTCGATTTAACTCTTATAAGTAGGTAATTTGAAGCTAATCTTGATGTAGAACCCCGATTGGGAGGATGGAAAATAGATACCTTGAGGACATTGAGAGTCGTCGAGGCTTCCCTCATTACGGAGGTTGAGCTGGACTGGTCGGAGCACGGTTTACAGTTAATAAAAAAACATGTACTATTAAACACAAACAAATGCACTGCTAAGCATCGGAAGTCTAGAGAGCGGACTCGCCTGGTTCTCATGCATTAGATGGTGGAAATTACTCGAGACAATTTGTCCGTGTTTTGACTTAGTATTGCTCCTAATGAACATGGATACACAGGTATCTTTCTTTCTACTGGTGAATTTGTGTAGTATCCATCTAGTTGTCCGTCTACTACTTTCTTGATGGCCTCGCGTTCTTCGCTTTTCGCTGCTCCTTAATCACCCTAGCCTTGCGAATATCATCCGCGCTCTTAATCTCCTTCCTACTGCCAGCACCGTCCTTGTATCGGCCAATCCGCTTCTCCTTAGCCTCGGCCACACGCTTCTTGCGTACATGATAATCATCACGGAACTTATCAGCTTCCTTAGGCGCCTTCTCCTGTTTATGTCTATATCTAACCCCGCCTTCTCCCGGACCCGCGTTATTACCACCACCGCGTTTTTCAAAGTCGCCAACACGTGGTAACCGACCCATGCGTTGGGCGCGTCGCCATTTATCGAAACGACCGCTTTGGAAACTAGCAGCGATTTTGACACCGCTTTCACCGCGTATCATACGTCCACCGCCTTGCGCGCGGGATCCGTCGTCGTCGTTATCTCGTGCGACGTATTTAGCGGCTTTCTTATCCCAACGCATACGCGCGCGTGTCGGGACGCCGAAGTTGTTAGCGCCTTCGTCGTTAGTTAAGTCCATGGCTACGTCGCGCGCTGCTTCGACGAAGTTGCCGCTACCGCCGGTGTTGGAGCCGGAGTGTACGCCGTATCCGCGTTCCTCGGCTGTGTTCACCGTGCGTGGGGTGTATGACATGAAGACTTCGTTATCTTGGTAAGAAGAAAGAGGGTCTGCAGTCTTGGATTTGTTGGAATGGGTGTGGTTCGTTATGGTTACTTCGAGATCCGAGTCGTCGTCTTCGTTTTCGACTTCGTCTTCTTGCTCGTCTACTTCCATTTCGTCCGAGTCGTCGAATACGGCTTCACCGTCTACTTCTTTAGTATCCTCGTTCATGTCTTCGACGTCTGAGTCCTCTTTAGCTGATTTTCTTGGTCCGAAACGCTCGCGTAGGGATTTCATGACTTCAGCGGCCTCGCTTCGGCCCGCCTTGGCTGATCTACCGATTTCGAAGATCGTCTCTTGTGGCTTGAAACCACTAATCTTTGCCAACATTTCGGCGCGGGCGTCCTCGGCATCGCCCAACTCATCACCGAAGATGGGATGTAATTGCGTCCAGCCCTTAGAAGAGACAATTTCTCTAGCTCTTCGAGCACTCTGACTAGAAGCTGAATTCCGTGTCTTTAAATACAGTTTCTCTGCTTTTCCAGCTACTCGACGGAGGGAGCTAATATCTTCACTCTCGCCGAGCACTTTATTAAGCCATTCGACGTTGGTTTCGACTTGACTCCGCACCGGCGCACCGACAGTAACATCCTCTGCGAAGTTTGCGGAATCTTTACCTTCCTTTCCAAGGACAAGCTTTTTGCCTAGAAATAACTGTAGATCGAGAAGGTATGGTGCGTCTGTTTCTCTCACAAGACTGTAACTCCATCCCCTTTGTCCAGCTCTTGCCGTACGACCGACTCGGTGGACGAATACTTTAGGTTGCGGTGGGAAATCGTAATTAATGACGTTGGCGAGAATGGGAATATCGATACCTCTAGCAGCCACGTCTGTGACTACTAGGATATTGGAACGCCCGCGTCTGAAATTTTCGACTTGCTCTTTTCTGGCTGTCTGGTCTAGAGATCCATAGACGTAAGAGACCGCGAATCCCGATTCGCGAAGTAGAGATTGTAGATACTCGACGTGGTGTTTGGTGGCTGTGAAGATAATTGTAGAATGTTCAGTAGGCTTCTCTTTTCTGTGAGTATCTGGACCCCGTTTTCTCTTTTTTGAAGGCTTTTCTGATTCCGGCTCGACGCCTTCAGGTAGTCCTGTGGGCATTTTGATAGTGTCATGTAGGATATGAAGAAGAACGCCTTCTTTCTCAGCTCCCTTTACACTGAAAAAGGCAGACTGAAGGTCTGGGGAGATTTTCGTTTCGGCATCTAATCGAACCAAACTTGGATCTTGTAGACCGGCACGAGCAAATTCGACTAATGAAGCTGGTAAAGTAGCCGAGAAAAGCAAAGTTTGCCTTGATGCGGGCAAAGCGTGTAGAATTTCGGTAAGTTGTGCAGCAAAACCCATTTCGAAAAGTCTGTCCGCCTCATCGAAAACGACGTATTGGATCGAAGATAGGTCTAGGGACATTTCGACCTTCAGATGTAAGAATCGACCGGGAGTAGCAATAACGATATCGGGGTTTGACGTCATGGAGCTGAATTGTTCCTCCAAGCTGTCACCACCAACAAGAAGTACGCACTTCAGATCCGTCCCACGACCAAACTCCTTCACAACCTTCAGAGTCTGTATAGCAAGTTCTCGAGACGGCGAAAGAATCAGCGCTCTTGATCCAACTGTGGCGCTATGGGCCCTTAAGCGCTCTATCATGGGTATAACGAATGCAGCGGTCTTTCCCGAACCTGTCCTCGCCATACCGACTACGTCTCTCCTCTGCATGACCAAAGGTATAGCTTTGCGCTGGATAGGGGTGGGGACCGAAAATCCCTTTCTCGTAATCGCTCGTAGTAGGTTCGCATTAAGCCCTAAAATTGTCCTCACATGTTAGAAAATTGGAGGTCTCAATATCGAAGTTCGTTTAATACTAACCCATAGCTTGAAAGCCGCCACCTTTCTTAACAGATTTCCCTTTCAAGTTTCCAGTTTTTCTGAATGAGGCTGCCTGTTTAAGAGCAATGAATGCCTCATCACCATCGTCGTCGTCGTCGTCCCCACCATCCAGAAAGTCGAAGTCAAGATCATTCTGCGCAGCGTTTTTGCCCTTTTTCGCATCTGGCGCTCCAATGTCGCCAGTGAACAGAGAGCCTAAGATGTCAACTTCGTTTTCAGACGGCGTCGGCGACACCGCGCGAGACGGCATTTTCCCGTTATTCGATATGCAAGCTTTAAATTCGCATAGAATGAATAGCAAAATCTTAATTGCTTGACCAAAATGCGGTTTACAGTAGTAATAGGTAACTATCGTGGGGCTTCAAGATCGAGAACTTTTTTAAAAAGTTCCCGGACCCTTGCAATCCTTATCGGCGCGCTACTGTGCGATAAGAGTTATAGACCCACTTAGTTTGTACGACGTTCCAGGCCTTGGAAGTACTTAGGTACACCCCCAATCTACTTCCTATCGCATCTCGTTATCTCGCCCCCCCGATCATCTTCCATTCCATACATCATACACTCTCTCCAGTCCTCGGTGACTTCAATTCCCCTTGTCACATTCTTATTCGTCATACTTGAGCTTTCAAGATGGCGTCTAAAGAAGAGAATGTTGTTGAGGATAAGGATGCGCTTGACGCGCTCGAGGCAGAATCTAAGGAGTTCGATAAGGCAAGCTGAAGTCCGATCCTCGGTTATGATCCGTATACTAACACAATTCGGCGTAGGATGCCGAGATCGATCGTATCTTGAAGGCTTTCCGATTAGATGCGTAAGTTTTACCGTTCCAATTCTCCTTTAAGAAGGCTCCAGTTCTGACTTCATCACAGGTATGCGGTTCTAGATCTAAACCCGGGTGTCCCCGAATCCGACATTAAGATAACGTACCGCAAGAAGTCGCTACTCATCCATCCTGATAAAACGAAGAACCCACAGGCTCCTGAGGCCTTCGACCGACTGAAGAAGGCGCAAACCGAATTGATGGACGAGAAACACCGAGAACGATTAGACGAGGCTATCGCAGATGCGCGCATGCTCTTGATTCGGGAGAACAAGTGGACGGTTGACAGCCCGGAGCTGAAAACAGAGAAATTTGCCAAAGAATGGCGCGACAAGACCCGCGAGGTTCTTATCGACAACGAAATGCGACGTAAACGCCAGGTGAAGGCCCAGATGCAGGAGGAAGGCCGCGAGCAACGTCGAGCCGACCAGGAGGTCGAGGAGCGCAAGCGCAAGAGACAGCACGAACAAGACTGGGAAAGCACCCGTGACCAGCGCATCGATAGCTGGCGTCAGTTCCAGAAGTCCAAGTCCGGCGACGACAAGAAGAAAAAGAAGAAGTTGAAGCCGATCGGTTAAGAGAGCGAGGGATTTGAATTACTTTTTATTATTATTTTTTATCGCTATTACAGGGCACAGTAACATAAGGGCGGCTGGAGGCGATGGAAATTTGCTTACACACAGGGAACCGCGTGGCTCGTCAAATTACCTATAATTCCAGAAGACGAATGATGAGTGATGGAACGACTACACTATGGGCTACGACGTGAGTTCAATTGATAGATCGAAAAATCTATGAGCCTAACTCCCTTAGTGACATTAATACCCGAGTTTGTCGTTACCAACGCGGTCGAGGTCCTCCATTCTGGCCTGTTATCCGTGTCCTTGTATATCAGCAAGGGCAAAATATCGAGGTGAGTCTGCATGTGCTCCTGTGCATTTCCACAGTTCGTGATGACTGCATGCAGCAGAGCTCCAACGTAGCAAGGCAGCAGGGAGAACCGCTCTTGCCGCCGAATTCGACAGCCACAATTCCATCCAGGAATCCCATCCTCATATCGTAGATATGTGTGCCTTCCTATCTTCATATCAATTAAGATCGTAGCTCTCTAGACCTCCCTTATTCTATTTACGGTTTGTGTTTCTGCTTGTATTGGATGAATCTGGAAAGATTCAAGTACGCCTCTTCAGCACGCACGCGCAATTCCGCAAACTTTCTCTTGTCAATCGTTTTCACCATAGCCTTCACTTTCGGTGCAACTTCTTCGAAATGCTGTAAGAAGTTATCCTTCCAAAAGATCTCCTTATCCCACTCCTTACTCTCATCGCCATAGATGTCGAATAGCTGGTTTAAAGCTTCCACGACATCAGCAGCAGGTGTCTCGGGCAATCCTTTCACGATCGTGATGAGGAAGACACCGATTTCTCGATTCAAGGCAATCGGTGCCGCAAGCGCATATTGTCCCAAAACTCCGATACATTTAACCCCCAGGTTCTGCAACGGATCTTCTTCCTCGGAGTTAAGGGTCTTCGATGCGTGGTAGAGTGATATGAATTTCTTATGCTCCTCTCCGCTTAGAGTTGTCCCTCTATGCAATGTTCTCGAAAGGGCCCACGCAAGACTGGTTACTATTCTCGCCAAATCAACGTCGGATGTGTCGCTCGATAATATCGGAGCTACTACCCGGCTCCAAATTGTCTGCGCTACCGGAGTCCAAGCTCGCAGTATCTCCGCACTCGACCCATCGCTAAAATCGATGCAACTCACGGACCAGGAAATATTGTTCAGGGATGTTAGACTGTGTGTGCGAATCATCTCTGAAATCTCGTCGTTTCCGGCAGACTGGAAGAGTTTCGTGATCTGCGGGATTGCCGTCTGCATAAGCTCCCTTAAGGTGGGGAGATCATCGACACCCTCGACCTCATCGCCGTGATCGTCACCAGTGACCATCTCTAGGTCCGCCTCTATTTCATCTTGATTCATCTCATCATCCTCTCCAGCTAAATCCTCATCGGAAAGCTGTTCGTCGTCATCCGCATCCATAGCATCATCTTTGTCGTGGTCTTTTCGCCCTCTTTCCCTTGAGCGGCTACCTTTTATCAAGGTCTCTTGAAGCATCGTACCAATAGATGCTAAGGTCTCCAGAGCTAATTGCAAAATCTCTGCCGAGTTTGTTGAGTTATCGCCGTTTGTCGCGTTTCCCTTAGGTTGGGTATTTTCGAGAGCTCGAGAAAGCGAGGGAACGAGAACTGCATCGCAGGCACCATCTTTTCCAGGGGTGTTGTCATTCCATTGCGCTACAGCAAAGACGTTATGCAATACAGCGCAAGCCAGGACCGACTTATAGTCATCGCCATTCTTGAACGTGATAAGTTGCTTGTAAACCTTAGTGGCATTATCGGCAAGAATAATTTCCGCAAAATGCTTGTTGTCCTCAGACAGTGTGATCATACACGACAAGGCACTACTTAAAGTTGGCGCAGTCGTGGAATTATCGGTTATGAGTGTGAAGAGAAATCGAACTATTTGCTCATTTCGCACCGCAGCTTCCAGGGCTTCATCCTGGGCCACAGCTACGGCTGATAGTATGACTGATAGTGATTCTGCAATACTCCAATTAAAACTCTGCTCAGCTTTTGTGGTTTTGCTGAAGGCAGGATTTCTAGACGTAATAGTATTCGTTACCTAAAAACACGATGAGTTATGGGCAATGGGTATGAAAACGTGAATATGAATTTGTGTTCACCTTCTCACAAGCATGCTGAATAGCAGTTAGGACGTCGATTCGGTATAAATGCACACAAAAATCAACCTCTTCCTCATCTGTGAGGACACGGAGAATTTCCCATCCAGCAGCCCGACTCTCCAAACTGGCATCAGTCAGAGTCTCGTCGAGAAGAATATGAACAACCTTTTCTCGTAGAAGTAATTTTCGGCATTTTGTGTCGTGTATTATGTTGGCGATAGCTGCTGCGGCAGAGGCTCGAGATTTTGGCTCAGAGCTTTGGAGGTCCTTAATGACGGGCAAGATGCTCTTTTCTCTTATCGCAGCTAACTCCGGGTCTGAGGGTGGCTTTGCTGGTTTGGCAATCGGATCGGTGCGCTTGCCGCCCTTGGCTCTGTTCCGGCGAGATTTGCCCATGGTGAAAAATTAACGATCGAATAAAATTTGAAGTAGCGCAATATCCTAGATTAGCAAATATTCAGATTCCAGCATATGAATTTCAATCTCAATATGCTGATAAATGAATGAGACGAATTCTCACTAATATGTGTTTGAAGATTCAAGATTCGTTCTTAGCCTTCCGATATAAAAATTTTGTAACGATTTGTGTACTGTAACTGTACCTAAAATAATAAGGCTTAATGTACCCCACCACTGTGCTCTAGAGGCTTTGGTGGGGTCGATCTACCCACCCTGTCGCATATTAAGACTCCGCTTGTAGGACCTAAGCATCTGGCCAAAATAGCTTCGAAATTTATGAACTTTTCTCTTAACAGCTTCAAAGTAAACAGTTAATAAGATTTTACTATATATTAAGCCAGAATAAATAAAGAATATCTTTAATTGGAGTGTCTATAATCTTAATTAATATTCGATACTTTCCTGAAAATTTTTAAGATTTTCAGCACTTTTTCACCATCCAATTACAACATAATCATTTGTTACCCAAGGAAAACTACCCTTATTTTAGCGTTGGTCTAAAGGTAGGTACTAGCTAATAGGTACTGGGTACCGTCATCGCGTGCTATGAAATGCGGCGCATCTGCTCCATTTGATTGATTCGGGGAAGCACCTACCCATGCAACATAACACGTTTTCTTGTACCTGCCTTACGAACAGTAACATATTACTTCCCTGTGACGACTTGCTTAATACATGTATATATAGGGAAGTGGTGACCCGAGCTCGAGCCGCGTATTAACATCTGGATCGTCGCTTCCAGAGCTTCATCGTCCACTCAGCCCCAAACTTCCGTAGTGGGACCTCGATTCAACTCGATCCGACCTTATTAAACTTACTACCTTTATACACCTAAATCAAATAGCTACGATTCCCTCCACGAAGCTTTTGTTTAATACCAATCTCAGTTTTGAGATGCAGCTTTCAAAGTCTCCATCCGTTCCGACCACCGCGCTGTGATACATCCTCGACCCTCTCTACCTTGCTCGTTTCTATCCACTTCGCCCACTGTTAAGGCCCGTGCTGGAGCTCTGATATTGGATGTCTACATGGGGGAAGATGCGAGGCTTTTTTCTAAGTGACGAGGAGCTGGGCAAGAAGAATGACGACCACAAGTCCTTTAAGAATGGCGCCGCCACCGGCTTGCGACAGCCAAATTGGCATCCTGCTCGAGTCCCTCCGCGACGATCGATTAAACGTATAGGTGTTGTGCTAGGTGTAGTTTTGCTTTTATATCTCTTCGTGAAGAATATACCGGTTCTCGGACCCAATACGCAGATGCGCCGACCTAGTTATTCGTATCCCGATCTCGCCGCGAACATTCCTAGACGCCCCTCGTTCGAGCGACCGCAACCCGCCCCGTCGAAACAACGTGGGAAGTCGTCGAAGATACCAGAACACTCCTTCAATGGACCCGTTAGGTTCCTAGACTTGGCTCCGTCGTTACATGGTATTAGCGGCACGCGGGGAAATATGATGGTCAATAGGAACGTCCTCTTTACAGCATCTAGTTTGAGGAGCGCGGCGACGCTATTACCGATCGCGTGCCAGATGGGAAGCGAATTGAAGAATTATGTGCATTTTGCCTTGATGAGTCGGAGCGATATCGACATACGGGAGTTGCGAAAAGTCAATGGCATTGACGAGTCCTGCCAAATTATATTCCACGGTACGCGGTCAAGACAAACAAGGCGACACAAGTGGGTGCTGACATTATTATAAGATGCGCGTCCCGACTATGCGCCAATATCAACAGATGATCGAATGGAAAATGCCGTGTTTCGTGCATTTCGTGCGTATTTATATATCCCTCGCGTGGTGGATCCAATCGCTTATGTCTATCAGATCATATTTACAACTATATGCACCCTCAAGCTATTTTAGTCGATGGCTCAAACGATGAAGAACCATTCTTCCTTCGAGCTGCACGGCAGCATTCGGAGGTGAAGAAGAACACGTTAATTGAACTACCATATAGGCCCGCGAAGAGGCTTGAGTGGCTAACAAAGCTAGACAGCCAGGCGCTGCACAGTAAGATAGTTCGTTTCTTAATTACGACCAATTTTACTAACCAAATGTTCAAGTGTGGAATAAAAATCACATTGATATCCTTATTCATGCAGTACCAGGAGCTTCGGGGAGCTTGATTAGACTCCTCAGATCTCTCAGTGCTGCAGACTACACTTCCAGCTCCATCCCCCATCTCACCATTGAGCTCCCTCGTGATATTGATCCTCCAACTAAATATTTCCTCGAAACATTTACGTGGCCGCCCGCCCACATCAGTAATCCAACTAATGCGCATCTTCTCTCCCTCCGGCATCGTATCCCTCATCAGAAAATGGGCGAAGAGGATAGCTCCGCCCGTTTTCTTGAGTCGTTTTGGCCAGCTCAGCCGGCGCACTCACACATATTAGTACTTTCCCCACAAGTAGAACTATCACCGGATTTCTTCCATTGTAAGCAGTGCCCTCTTCATAACTTGTCGGTCGTGTTTGTGAATTAACTTGTGCAGACCTTAAATATGCGCTTTTAGAATACAGATACTCCGCACTTTCCACATACCGACATTGGGATCGTCGGCTATTTGGTATCAGTCTTGAACAACCACTCCAATTGCTAGATGGGGAAGAGGCATTATCCCTACCATCGCTTCTCAGGAGCAGTGATCCCGACGACACGGATGGCGATGAAATTTCTACCTCATTCCTGTGGCAAGCACCCAGCAGCAACGCAGTCCTTTTTCTAGGCGAAAAGTGGATGGAGCTCCACGATTTCGTCTCCAGATCATTAGAGGCCAAGCAAGAATTAGAGCCCTCCCCGGCACTTCTCTCGGAAAAGGTCGTTAGTACGCAATATCCATCTTGGCTGGAACACGCCTTAAGATTAGCGAGAGCGCGTGGCTATTGGATGTTGTATCCGGGCAAGGATACCGCTGAGAACCTGGCGACGGTTCATAGCGAACTTAATCATATGCCTGAGGAATATGCGACTCGAGAAAATTCGAGGACAGTATTGGCGGACGATGCCAGCGAAGAGGAAATAGAAAACGTTAGGCAGAAGATACGGGCAGGCGTGGAGATACCTCTGGCCCCAGTGTCTCTTCTTGATAGCCTTCCCAACAATGGGAACCTCCGACCGTTTGGCGATCTACCGATAGTGTCATGGGATGGTCAACCGGTGGATTTCGAAGAGTTAACCGCCTTCTCTGAGAAGTATTCAGCGGAGTTCAAACAAAAGGTCGGTAGCTGTACGGAATCCGAGGATGACCAGAAGCAGAGGGAGAGCTTTTCGACACAAGATCTGTTCTGCTTGACGGATTGAAAGCTCGAATAACCCTAACTATAATAAGCTTCGATAAACCTTGGGGTCATTGCGGTCGTGAAACTGGGGGAAACCGGTCTTTAATGGTGGAGTTTGGCGCATCCGGGTCGGGATACGTCGTATATATATCATCAAATTTATTGAATGAGACCATGTACATATTATGACGTCCAAATCAGCTTCGTGAGCGCGACGTTGAAATCGAAAATATTGTGATCATTCATCGGCTTGCATTTTCTCTATTACCAGTAGAATCACGCATGTACCAACGATGGATAATGCTATAAGCGACATGACCTTCATATTCTGTCAATTGAGGATCTACATAAGAGGCGGACTGCGCGAAAGTACTTACCGATTGTGTTCTCCAGCCCGTCTGAACTATAGCCACTTTTCTACTATACTTATCCAAAGTTTCTACACTAAGGTTAGTTGCGCGTCTGTGTTTCACTGTCGAAGGGAGGAAGACGAACTTATATAGTTGCCGAATCCAAGCACTAAACAGGATAGAGATAGTAGCCAGAAGATAATGCCAAGAGGCTGGGCCATGCGCAATTCCAGATCAGAGGGCTGCGTCTTGAGATGAAAGGATAATACAATGGCTATAGCGACAACAGCCATGTAGACGGAGAGCCGGAGGTAGGAGAGGAAGGCTGGGAATCTGTTAGCTCATTTGTCTCATTTTCTTGCCCCTTTTTCTCTTCTTTTTTTTCTTCATTCTCTTTTCTTGTTTTCGTATTTGCAAGGAGTTGGAGGTTGTCTTTCGGGCTTGATGTGGCGGTATAATGCAATAAGAAAATGATAACTCACTTCGTTCGTTTGCGCAGTGATCGCGTGCGTCGGAACTTTCATTTTCAACGAGAAGCGGCCCGAGGACGGGCCATGACCAGAAAACGTTGGTGGAGGTGGCGATGGATGCCGAATCCCCTACCACTACTGGCTGTCTCAGTTCTGGAAATGGAAGAGTGCCGCAGCATGAATTTGATGATGCTGGATTGTCCTCCGGGTCAGTTTGAGCTGTTGGCATTTTTTATGTTATACTTGAGAACTATTCAATTCTTAACCACCAAAAATTGTATAACAATACAATTGATTACATAAGACAGCAATACTCTATCATATTTAAAGTTATGATAAACATGCAGTATCTTGCTTTTCTTTGCGTGTTCGCGTCGTACTAAAATGTCGTAATAGCTTAGAGGTTAAATCGGAGAGGTCGGGTTGGAATGTGGCACGAGCCAATAGGAGTGGAGAGACATAATCTCGGGATTGAAACTGCGAATTGAAACTTACCTAGGTACATATTCCCCCGCTTTATCTTACACTGACTTGAACTATCTCAACTATTATCCAATATACATGCACGTTCTATCACGTCTATCGCCGATCTTCTATCTCACTCGAATTGTTACCTACTTAGGTATGTAGTTCCTATCTATATGTACGGTATGTAAGGCTAGGCCGAGACGAGACAAATGGCGGCGACTCACGATGGTAAACTCCGGTGACGGCCAGAAAAAAGCGGAAGCGGGGCGTATCCCCAGTCGGTTACCGCAGGTTTCGACCGCCTGCAAAATTGGATCGTTACCTAAGGTACCTAGGTAAAGACTGGAGCTCTTGTCAGCCTGTTTTAAGAAATTCAAGGTGAATGATCTCCTAGTGTAATCGACTTTCTAATGGTCTATCGCCTCTCTTAGTCTAACTTAATAATGATATCTCTTTGACATCAACTAAATCCTCTATTCTTAGAGGTTTGATAATCTCAAAGTTTATGAGTCCTATGGCTTGAAGGCTTGAACTTTGCTCTTGCTGCTTATATATTCGCATTACCACCGAACCTGTTATCTTTTTCTATCAAGTGTGTAACCAGGGAATTTCATATTTTAAAGTTATATATAGGACCGCGACAATGTCTAGTTCGACACCAATTCCGCATAAGAAAAAGGGGCTGGATATTGCTTCATCCTTCAGATCCGCCTCACCTATAGCGCAAGAGATATTAGCGAGGGACATCGCCGAATGCTCCGAAGATGAAGCAGCCGAGGATGTGTTCGATGACGACGATGAGTCTGGTTCCGGGTCTGGATCCGAAAGTGGGCCAGTGTTGTACCAACGACCTACTGGTGTGGCTTTTGGTTACAGGCGGCCAAGCTTAGTAACCGATCAAGTGAACGGTCCCATTCTCACGAAGGTTGAGAAGAAACAGTCCCGCGATGCTGAACGCAGCTTGTTAAGGGATAATCACATACTTCCGCCGAAGCACGCTCCAGAAAAGAAACCTAGGGTTTTGACGAGACTCTACAAGGCCTTGTTTAGTACCAAGGTACCTAGAGCGCCAGAGGATGAGGAAGTTCCAAGGATCACGGTTCAGCCATCGGAGACCTCGCCTCTACTCCCCGGTAGCACTGAATCACCAGACTCGCCTCATGAACACTTGAATGAACAATGGGACGCCGCCGTAGCCTCGGGAATAATAGAGACTACGTGGCAGAGAGAAACGAAGACAATTACGATCTACTCCCGGTCTCTTATCTTAACATTCTTATTGCAATATAGTATTAATATTGCTAGTATATTCGCCGTCGGACGGATAGGAAAGGTAGAACTAGGCGCCGTTAGCTGTAAGTTAGAGAAGCTACCTCGCCGGTTCTGGTTCTTTACTAATTGAACATAGTGGCTACCATGACAGCAAATATCTTGTGCTACGCTCCGATGCAAGGCCTAGCCACAAGTCTGGACACACTCTGCGCACAAGCCTATGGCTCGGGACACAAGCATCTAGTTGGCTTGCAACTCCAACGAATGACGTATTTCTTGTGGACGCTTGTCATACCAGTCGCTGTACTGTTTTTCTTTGCCAAGGATATACTGCTTCACATTGTCCCCGATCCGTTGTCCGCCGAATTTGCGGGTCTTTACCTAAAAGTTATCATCGCAGGTATACCAGGTTTCGCTGCATTTGAGGCAGGCAAGCGATTCGTCCAGTCGCAGGGCCTATTCATTGCGACGACTTACGTCTTGTTAATTGCCGCCCCTTTGAACATATTTATCAATTGGTTTCTGGTTTGGCATGTAGGATGGGGCTTCATCGGTGCCCCCATTTCCGTCGCTATAACGCAAACATTGATGCCTATACTATTGCTCTCGTATGTGCTATTTGTGGACGGATCACAATGCTGGGGAGGTTTCACACCGCGTGCTCTTACAAACTGGGGTCCTATGATTCGATTGGCGTTACCGGGAATGGTGATGGTTATGGCCGAGTGGCTTGCTTTTGAAATCCTCACATTGGTTACGAGTCAGTTCGGAACGTCGTACCTGGCGGCTCAGAGCATTCTCGTTACATTGACGTCAACGACTTTTATGATTCCCTTCCCCGTGTCTATTGCTGCGTCTACACGGGTTGCCAATTTAATAGGGGCGAGATTAATAAATGCTGCCAAGACGTCAGCCAAAGTTGTAAGTGAAGCGCTATTTACTAACTTCCGAAGTAACAGCTAACAATATTCTAGGCGTTCTGGGCAGGATGTATTATTGGATTGTTTAACCTGGTTTTATTGTCTAGTCTCCGCTACCAACTCCCTCTCCTCTTCACACAAGACGAAGAGGTGATCGCGATTGTGGCGAAAGTTATGCCGCTTGTTGCGGTCATGCAGGTTTTCGACGCGATGGCTGCAGTGGCCCATGGATTGCTTCGTGGCATCGGAAAGCAGTCTTTTGGAGGTTACGCAAACTTGTCGATCTACTATCTAATTGCGTTGCCGATCTCATTCGCAACTGCATTCGCACTGGATTGGAAACTTACCGGTCTATGGTTAGGAACTACTATTGGGCTCGCCTTGTAAGTTAGGCCCGAATCTTCTAGAAACCCCTCACGGGCAATCGCACGGGAATGTTGCTAACGGTTATGAACGGTAGGGTCGGCGCGGTGGAATATTGGTACACATACATCTCGGACTGGGAACAGTCAGCTCGGGACGCGGAAAACCGGAATGCAGCTGGTTAACGAATATTATGGGATTGTTATGAGAGTTGGTCAGACGATGATAATGTTTGTATTCGGTTTTGAACAACAGTGTAAGCTGTCATACTGCGCGATTTCTTCATGGTGTATACACTACGGGTATATGCTGAGTCGAACATATGTCTCCGATCTCACACCGAATCATTTATTGGGGGTGACATGAGCGACGACTTATCAGCCGGCCACCTATGCAATATTCAAGTAATACGGTGATACAAAGAAGGATACCTAGGTATTGGTGACATTGACGACATTGGTGATAGGCGATACTTCTTGGCTGGTTCCCTGGCTTGTAGGGATAATAGCATGCACAGTATCCGAACAAATCTGTATCTTCCAACCTTATATAAATTAAAATGGTAGATTGATTGGATTTCAACATGGATCTTGCACCTATAAGTGAGGCTAATCCGCTATCGATAGGAAATGAATGGTCGGTCGTGAATTGATTTAATTAAATATAAATCGCCAGATGGTCCGTGCGTCACTAGTACTACGACCCCTAAATTCCTTCCCCCCCTGCCCCCACTGAACAGGAGGGACAGAAAAGAAAGGGACAGGGTCCAGAATTACTCGGGTATCGTTATCGAAACTTTGAATTGGAACCTTAGTTGGAACCTTAGCGGCCCGCCGATTTTATCAGGCTGATTTATCAATCCGTCCCGCCTTATTTGCCCCTCTCCCTTTTCTAGTAGAACAAATACAAACATTAAGATTCGATACTTATATCCATTACACAAGGACAGCGTAGTCAGTCATTCAGCCTAGCCAATTAGTCTAGTCACAATGTCTACTACCACAACGGTAACACAAACCATCCCGACGGCGGAAACTCTCCTTCGCCTGTTTCCCGACATCGACACCAGTTCCGCCGAACTCGAAGGTCACGATGCCGAGCAAATTCGTCTTATGGACGAGGTCTGTATCGTTCTAGATAACGATGACAACCCAATTGGAACCGCGAGCAAAAAGCTCTGTACGTAGAGATTCGAGCGCGACGAATAGAGTCATGTCTGACTTTGATAGGCCATCTGATGACCAACATCGACAAGGGGTTACTACACCGAGCTTTTTCCTGCTTCCTATTTGACGACCAAAACCGATTGCTTCTTCAGCAGCGCGCCACTGAGAAGATTACCTTCCCCGATATGTGGACAAACACATGCTGCTCGCACCCCTTGGGTATCCCGACCGAGACCGGTTCCAACTTGCCCGACTCGATCGCAGGTGTCAAGAACGCGGCGCAGCGAAAACTTGACCACGAACTAGGCATTAAGAAGGAACAAGTTCCAATTGAAGACTTCCACTTCTTAACGCGAATTCATTACAAGGCGCCTAGCGATGGTAAATGGGGCGAGCATGAGAGTAAGCGCAAACCTCATAAAATCAGGCGATGTGGCGAAAGTGCTGATTATTGCGAACAGTTGACTATATTCTATTCATCAAAGCGAATGTCGACCTAAATGTCAATCCTAACGAAGTACGCGACACGAAATACGTTACCGCTGACGAGCTCAAAGCTCTCTTTAAAGACCCGACACTAAAATTCACACCGTGGTTTAAGCTCATTTGCGAATCGATGCTCTTTGAATGGTGGGAGAATCTAGACTCTGGCCTTGAGAAGTACAGCAACGAACAAGGGATTAGACGTATGTAAATTTGGGACTAAATATATTAGAGGAGGGGAAAGGTATCTTTTCTTTCTTATTATTTGAAGAGAAAATGCAAAAAGAGGGGATAAAAACAGTATACCTACCACTTATACCATTGGCGGCTTGCACTGCATATTTCGAGAGACATACATATTCCTTACGCCTTCACAAGGTAGACGATCATCACAGCGCTAGTTTGCTTCGTTTCAACAATGCAAGCTCACGAATTACTACATCCAATCATTGCCAACCAATACGTACTTAGCCTGCCTATCCATATACCCGGACCACAAGCAATCCGACCGGTCCGGATCTGAACAGATAAGAATTAAAATGCGTGTGTAACTGGGCGATGATTCAGAAACAGAAACACAGACATATCCGATTGAAATGGTTTGTGGTTGTTAGATTCCAGCCCAAGCTTGCGGTTACTTCTTCCGGGGAATAAACTACTAAGGACCGCAACCCCACGCCCGGTCCGGGGCAACCCTGCAATGAAACAGTAATGCCTGACCGAGAAGGGTTTACGGGGCTTATGGTGGCCGGGTCGAAGGATTGGGCTGGCAGGTTGGTTGGTTGGCTGACTGTCCACCCGCCCGCCTCAAGCGCAACATCCAGTGGTAAGTGAAGGGAAAGGGATGATCAAATAATGTAAGTTGTGTAATGTATGTGTGAGTACATAGATAGCAGATCCGGGTCTCCGAACTGGAACTGGGAACTGCTAATCCTTAGGCAGACCGATGTCGTTAAAGCGAAATTGTCAGGTGACAGTGTAAGTAAGCTGCAGCCAGTGCTCCTAGGGAATGGGAAAAAGCAAGCTTCTAGTGGAGAGATTGCGTATGTGATAAGGTAGGATCGGTAGGCACTACAGCTAGCATTGCACCCGTTTAGAACGAGGTATTATTAACAGCCAGAAGTTAGAAATTGACGAAAAGACGAGAGCGATACGGGGGGCATATTCAATCCAATAACCAAGCTCATCCCCCACCTTTGGACAACAAGGACTGACCAAGACTGACCAGGACTTACACCACACTTACATAGTACACCACTTATACCGAACACAAACACGAGCACAGACTTAGAGCTACACACATCATACCTACGCCCAACCCACACACCTGTACGGGACCTTCACCACATACCAATAGGCTACCCTCCAACCCCTCCTCCGCACACCACCTCTTGTGCACGAGACTGGCACACAATGTATGCAGTCAAACCTGGCAACTCGAAATTCCAAGTTGTTGGGTCTTGGGTCGGACGCACTGTGACTGCGACGACTGCGAAACCAAGAAGCAGAATATAGTAAAAATATAGTGCCCAGACGGCCGTTGCCGTTATCCGCTTCGTACCGAGCCAACCAATGAACCAATCAACACCACCGATATGAGACCTTCGTCCCTCTTGTCTCTCTATTGCTACGTAGTACGTAGTAGTCCACGAGGGGCATGGATAGGGATAGACGGCTTTAGACAGGATCGATAGTATGGTATAGTGTCATACATATCGATCCCTACTAGATGGTTGGCTGCTTCTGCCGTGCCGTGCCTCTCTGAGGCTCCCTCAGCTTACCATCTACTATTCAGGCTCTCTGCATTTCATCCCACGCAACGCTCCCTTGGCTCTTCGCCTCACCCGAATAATTCTACACTGTGCTTTGTACACCAGGGCTTGCCATTTTTTAAGGGTCCCCCCCAGACCTCTCAGAACGCTAAACCTTTCTTCCTTTCGCTTCTTCTTCACTCAACCTAAGAAAAGATACTTGGTTGCAACAAGTCACTTTCGAGGTTAAGCAGACAAGACACAACACCAGCTATACACACATCCATTCTTACACTTACTATAACAAACTATCCCTTCTTACGGGATTAGTATCGTTAGTTAAGTTACTTACGCAAATACAACAGCATCTATTTTCTTGCTACCAACTGCACATTATCGCTTCAACCACAACACAATTTCATCAACTGCCAGACTCTGGGGTTCTTCATCTTCTTTCCCCCGTGACGTCGCTTGTTGTCTGAATCCCATTCAACACACCTCACTTTCTAAGAACGTCACCCTCGTCAACCAACATTGATGTCTGTTGACCTTCGCACGAGTCTCAATTGCCTAGCTCATCCCGCGAGATTTATGCCTATCTCCAGAACTCAATTATCTAGAGTCCACACTGGAGATAGTATACAAGATATATCAAATAGTAATAATTATTAAAGTGAGTGGTCCTACCCACTCAGTACTAAGAACTGATCTACCTCTCATCTACTTGTTATTTCCCTATCCAACTATGAGAAACGTCATGACTAACATGGCTTGCTTTGTTCGTAGCGACAAAAAGGTCTGAGTAGAAAGCCACCCAACATGGAGCACGTAAGCAACAGTGTTTCCCTTGTTGAGCTGAAGAAGCGTTCTCTCATTCCCCGACAATGGGAGGGCCAAGTCCGTGCTATAGGGATATCGGAGTACAAAGAAGCAGCGCTGTCTCTAGCGCAGGCCTTTGCTACTGATGAACTGGCACAGTACCTCCTCGATTCGGACGACATGGTCGGTTGCGACGACGAAACTAAGTGGAGACTCCACGTCGATATCTTCAATTACATCGTCGCCGCCCACTGCTACAGGGGCATCGTGACCACCATCGGGCCGGATTACGAGGGCGTGGCGCTCTGGTGAGTTTGCCTGCCTGCCTACCATCACCAATACCCGCCCACCCACATCAAGAGGAGCCGCCCGGGAAAAAGAGATAAACTAGGGCGCCGGGCTACGTATATTTACGGACGAGATGTATACGAACATACGGGATACTACGTGGCCCTCACCTCGGGTTTTGCTATTTTCCCGGGGCTTAACTTGGTTAACACATAGACATACAGAACCAACCTATATGAACCGCTCCCTGAAATATTACAAAGCTGTCTACTAACATTTGATTTCTTTTTTCCCGAGATATAGGATGCCGCCGGGTCAAGAAATGGATGACTGGTTGACCACCATCCGCAGTGGTATGTGGAGACTCTACTATCAACTGTCCGCCGAGGGCCGCAGGCGCTACTACCAGGAGCTTATGCCGGTGCTCCACAACACGAAGCAAGAGATCATGGGCGATAGGGATAACGACTGCTACTACCTGGTCTACCTGGGCACCAAGCCAGCCGGCCAGCGTAGGGGCTACGCGAGGAAGCTCATTGATCAAATGGCTGCTAAGGTACGTAGCTACATATGTATCCTCACGTGAGCGACATGTGGGATAGGGGGGAGTGAATGATATCAGGGGACCTAACCAATCCCTTTTCATGATACAACCTCACCCACCTCTAGCTCCACAGTCCCTCATAACCTAACTACGCATTTACATATACTGAATCTACCTAGGCCGATGCCGAGGGCCGAGCCATGTACCTCGAGTCGAGCTCGCTGAAGAACAACTCGTACTACAAGAAGTTCGGGTTCGAGATCAAGAAGGACGTCTACCTCGGCGCCGACAGCAAGTCCCCCGTCCGCTTGACCTGCATGGTCCGTGAGCCCCAGAAGCTGCCCAAGTCGATCCCCATCAAGCTCCACGGCGGTGCTTCTGCCGGGTTCAAGAAGATGTAAGGATCGACTTTGATTGATTGATTGACTGATGAGATGCTTTTGTGGATGTGTGCTGCTGACTGTCGTTTTTTTTTTTTTTTTTTGCTGGTGTTGATGTTGATGTCATTTGATTTTGCTGCGATGTTATTGCTGATGATGAAGATGAAGAAAGCGAGGAAGATGAGCTGGTGAGCGATGACAAGATTGCTTTTTGCGATTTGAAATTGCTCGATATGGTTGAAAAGCCAGAATGGCTCGTCTTTCTGCTTTCCTTACCTTTGCTCTCATTTTGGTTGAATTTTGGTTGTTGCTTGCTTATCGCTCTACTGCTATCACTTCAACAGGATACTTACGGGCTAGCTAGCTCTGGTTATACTTCTTCACGCTCGTTTCTCCTCTTTACATCATTACTTGGTTAGGACATCCCTCTTTTTAACACCGCGGGGCCTATATGACTTGTGATGATGCTTTACTGCAGCCGCATGTCTCTTAGGACTCGTCTGGTTGTATCTTGGTTTGAGACGTTACGAATCACTCCTCGAAGAAGTTAGGGGCGTTCGTTATGAATTACGGGTGCTCATTTTAGGTATCATTAGTCAATCATTCCGTATCTAGGTAGATAGCCCCGATTCAGGCCATTCATTTTACTCGTATGTCCCATTCTTGAGTGTGAAATCCTCGTAGTTCCCATCCTGTGCCTGATATTTATCATCCCATCAACGCCAAGACGTGACAAGTAACAACGGCTCCGTGCTAGCGAGTAGCAAGCGTGTATTTTTACTTCGTATAGCGAAACGTATATGCCCCTAGAAACCTTCTAGAATGGCGAATGTCTCGTCGTCGAGAGTAGTATAGATCTTGCCGTTACCGAGCAGCTCCTCAGCGGCGGCCATAACGTCCTGAACAGTCATGCCGGTATCTTTGGCTATGACGTGCAGATTTGTACCCTCGTTGCTCTTAGATTGGTTGAGGTAGTTGTACATCTTCTTCGCACGCGCCGAAGCACCTCGCAGGAACGCGGCATCGTTATTCTCCACGAACATGCTGTCATCCTCAGCCGCGTTTCCGTCTCCGCCACCGCCACCGCCACCAGTCGCTACCCCGCCTCGCGTGAAGAATAGGTGGACGTAAGTTGCTTCTAGCAAGTGGTAATTGACCTCATTGAAATCGGTGACGGGCTTAATGACGTGGGCGCCCACATGTCGTTTATTCCCAAAACTCTTCAAACGGCCCCAGACGCGAACGTACTGCTCCTCGCGAAACGCCGCGCTTTTGGAATCGCCATCCTGTTCCTGCTTATCCGGGTCTAACCACTGCTTAACCTCGACAATGCCTGTGCCGTCGTCTAGTCGGTACGTGATATTGGTCGTCTGCGGGCTGATCTGTCGCACCATACCCACGAAGGTGACTTGCGCCACGTCCGCGCCGTCGATTCGGAAGGTGCCGTCGCTGCCGAAGGCTTGCTCTGCGTCGATGATTTGCTTTACGGTTACGGGACGGAGGGATTCTTCGCTTACGGGTTTGGCGGATTGACTACCGCTTTGCGAACCACCCATGAACCCGCCGCCGTCGCCGCCGCCGGTCGCGCCGTAGGTTGTTCGTGAGTAGCCGCCGTAGGCTGCGTAGTTCTCATGTTAGCACGCGATGCACGGCGTTACATGGGGATAGGAGTATTAAGGGGTCATACAAGCCATTATATCATTGATTATTCTCGTGGTAGAAGAGAAAGGAAGTGTTTGTAGTGGTTATGGTTTAGGGGTCCGGATGGGATGAGACGCGTCAAGAATTTGGGTTACGCGACTAAAGTTAGGACTTTTTAATTGATTCTTAAAATGGAAGCACTAAATCGCGGGGTAATAACCGCTGAAGGACACCCGCTGTGGCTGGTGTGCTAGGGCGCGTGGCAGCTGCCCAGGTATCTGAGACCACTGGAACTTTAACATTGGCTCTCACTTAAGGTTTCGTAGTAGGCCCACTATAGGTACATAGAGATGCATCGGTCACATCAATAATATGTGATCCAATATGTGACTTCGTAAAATCAGACCGACTAATTTTCTAACACGGCAATGATCAATCAAAGCGAGGTTATCACAATACTAATTGCATTGCATCTTGTGAAGTGGAGTACTCGGTTTTGATGCCGGGTCAAGAGTTCCGGGTCGTTGGCACAATTCCCACATGAGCCTCGGCAAGAGGAATTTCGTAGCTTCTGGAAGGAACGGCACCAACACCCCTGAACTTAGGTACCTAAACAGCTAAGCTCCGCTGTACTGCGACCCGAGCTATTACTGCTACGTAACCTACAGCACCCACGTAGCGCGCATGCATGGGGTAACTTTAAAGTGTATTCGGCAAGTAGATTTCGACCATTCTCACTGACATCAACACCTTCTTTCCCATTCATCCTCCATACATCGTCCACGTATCTCGACTTAATATCTATCTATTCTACGAACCGACATACCCTTTACCATTCAATCTGTTTCTTTCTTCAACGTAACACCAATACGACCCTCAGCCTCTAGACCTTTTAAGCGCATCCATCCCCCGACCAATCGCGCGCAAACCCAAAGGGGAAACATATCAACATGGCGCAATCGGCGGTGATGCCTGTGATTCCCCTTGGGAACAAAAACGTCCTCTTTCCTGGCGCCGTCATAAGGATACCAGTTCCCGCCAGTCGTTCCGATATACCTGCACTACTTTCCAACGTCTATACCCGCGCTTCTAGAGCTTCGCGACGAGTCGACCAAATCCCTGTCGTATGCGTACCCTTAAACTCGCCGCTATTAAGCCGTCGCGGCCAACTACTCTTAGACGAAAACTCCGGCCAATACACCGAGTCTCTGAATGTAAATAAGAATAACATTAGGAAGGATCAGTTGTTTGCATACGGAGTTTCGGGGAAGATCAATGCGATCCAGGGTCAGAACGGAGCTGAGTTCAACTTGCTTGTACAAGGAGTCACGCGAGTTTCTCTTGAGAAGGTTACCCAAGAACGTCCTTTCTTCGAAGCACGGGTGATCCCGAATAATGATCAGGCCAGCCCTGCAGAACTTCAGAGGCCTTCCTTTCAAGAGTTATTCGGTACCTTAAAGCGACTATCAAGGGAATTAGTGGCCTACCTTCGTGTATCAGCGTTCCTTCTATCAAGTGGTACTGGAGGATTAAATCCTCTTCTATCGCGAAGACTTGAACAGTTCATTGTCAAGAAGACCCCCAATGAGGGAGGTTCGCTGGCCGACTTTATGATGAACATACTCGACGCTTCTTACGAGGAGAAGCTGCAGGTCCTTGCTGCTGTCGATGTTGCGGAGCGTATGCAAAAAGTTATTGAGATTTTGGAGCGCCAAGTGGATGATCTGAAGGGTAATATTAAGGTTACTACCGTCACCAGCACATCGGTGCCCGTCCAAATCGATCCCGAGGATACGACTAGAGTACCCAGCAACAAACGAAGTATAAAAGCACCGCCAGGTGTCAAGGTTCCTCCGCCTGGTCTTGGCCTTGGTGGTGGATCACCGTTTAACATGTTTGGCGGACCAGGTGACCAACATGATGCGGATGACTTGCAAGATCTCGAGAAGAAGATTGAGGATGCTAAGCTCCCGCCGGAAGCTGCTAAGGTCGCCGAACGAGAATTCAAACGATTGAAACAGATGATGCCTGCGCAAGCCGAGTATCAGGTTGTCAGGACGTACCTCGAAACGTTGGCCGAGGTACCGTGGTCTACTGTCACAGATGATCCGATTAGTGTCGGCACCTTGGAAAGTGCGAGGAAGCAGCTGGATAACGACCACTACGGAATCGAGAAGGTAAAAAAGCGTCTACTGTCTTACCTCACTATTGTTAGGTTGATGCAATCAGCGAATGACGCAGTGAACCAGCAAATCAAGCAAGCTGAGCAGGAGACCGCCGACCTGGAGTCTAGTAAAGAGAACTCGAAAGAAGATGCTGCCATTGACCCCGAATTGGAGGAGAAAATAAAGGCTAGTGGTCTTAAAGTACAGATGTTGAGGAATAAGCGACGAGCCGAGAAAGCCCCCATTTTACTCTTAGTCGGACCGCCTGGTGTTGGCAAGACTAGCATAGCTAGGTCCATCGCCACTGCGCTCGGTCGCAAATTCCACCGTATTTCACTTGGAGGTGTTAGAGACGAAGCAGAAATACGAGGTCATCGGCGTACCTATGTGGCCGCGATGCCTGGCTTAATTGTGCAGGGTCTGAGGAAAGTGGGTGTAGCGAACCCCGTCTTCTTGCTGGATGAGATAGACAAGCTGGGCATGTCCAACCACAACGGCGACCCGTCTGCTGCTATGCTCGAGGTACTCGACCCCGAGCAGAATCACGCATTCCACGATCACTACATCAACACCCCAATCGATCTAAGTAGAGTTCTCTTTATTGCCACTGCCAACAGTCTCGATACGATCCCAGGTCCATTGCTAGATCGTATGGAAACCTTAGAGTTCTCCGGTTATACCACTCTTGAGAAGCGACACATCGCAATGCGACATCTTGTGCCCAAGCAAATCAGGGTGAACGGGCTCTCGGAAGATCAAGTCCGTTTCAGCGAAGAGGTGATCTCAAAGATCATTGAGTCATACACTCGCGAATCAGGAGTACGTAATCTCGAGCGTGAAATCGGCTCCGTCTGCCGTGCGAAGGCTGTCGAGTTTGTGGAGGCCAACGACCGTGGTCAGCCGGAGACATATCGAGCAGATGTTACAGTGGAGGACCTCGAGTCTATTCTAGGTATTGAGAAGTTTGAAGACGAGATAGCCGAGAAAACCACCCAGCCGGGTATTGTGACTGGTCTAGTTGCTTACAGTTCTGGGGGAAACGGCGGCATCCTTTTCATTGAGGTTCTTGATATGCCTGGTGATGGCAGTGTCGAACTTACAGGAAACCTTGGTGACGTCCTTAAAGAAAGTGTCAAGGTTGCAAGGAGTTGGGTCCGCAATCACGCCTACGAGTTGGGATTGACCCAGGATCCTACGGAAAACATCATGATGAAGCGCAGTCTACACGTTCATTGCCCTTCCGGGTCTATCCCCAAGGATGGTCCATCAAGTGGAATGGCCCAGGCCATTGCTCTCATCTCACTTCTTTCCGGACGGCCAGTCCCTCCTACAATGGCTATGACAGTAAGTCAAGCGAAGATTATGCCATCTATTGCGAGGATACTAACGCCTAGGATAGGGAGAATTCCAGCTTTCTGGTCACGTTAAGAGAGTTGGCGGAATCAAGGAGAAGCTAATTGGTGCTTACCGAGCTGGTGTGAAGACGGTCCTCTTGCCAGCGCAGAACGAGAAAGACGCAAGAGAGGTCCCTTCAGAAGTAAGGGATGGATTGAACATCATCTTCGTCAGGTATGGATTTACTATGCTCGCTTCCGCTTAAACCATATCCCCTGTGTCTTTCGTCTAGCTAACTAGGGTATTTCTGTAGTCACATCTGGGAAGCCATCCGTCATATCTGGCCCGAAGTCCAATGGCCACAGGAGAGCAATTTCCCACCGATTCAGTCTCGCTTGTAGTCATATTTTCTTCCTTGATCTTTTTGTTTGTCTAGCATTGCATGTCATGATACGGCGTTAGGTGCCATCGTTTTAGTGGATAATCATGCCATCCGTTTTAGGAGAGGCAACGAAATAGTACAGGTATAGGTGCATCATCTGCGAAGTTGCAAAGTTCCACGGCGTTAGCGCGATCCCCTTTCATTAAGTGCAGATTGTTCCTTTGCGTGGGTTTTCGTCTTATTTATCGCTTTGCCACGATCGTGCCGGATGGGAGTTAGTTGTTTTAATGCTATACCGTGAGAGGTAACTGGAGTTACAGGACGTTTTACTGTCGTCCTCCGCCGCATCGGACCACCAGGGCCACCAGATCGCTGTACAACCCTCACACGACATAACCCCTTCGCCAGAAGAAGCGAGCAGACGCCTGCCACAAACATTCTCGACGTTCTATTTACCAAAGTTGGGGAACACGAGATTATATGTCCGCGTGAGACAAGATGTTTCGTGGTGTCCTTAGCCTTTTCCCAGAAAATTGCCATTGTCAACACCCGTCGTTAGATTTCTGCTTCCATGTCCCTGGTATCATCACAGTGCAGGGTTTATCGCGCATACCACGGAGATGGGATGCCGGATACCTGCATTACGTCCGCCCAAAGGGAAGGGGTTCGTTCCATCATCGGAAGATAAACGCGGAGACGGATAAGCGTTCAGACGGACAGCGAACTCGGTAAGACTTGCATGTCTTAATATCGCCACCATTCATGTGGCACTCAAACATAGGATGAACCCCTACGAGGCCTTCGGCTCGAGTCTTACATATCGGCTATCTCATCAGCCTAAACGCCTGGTTCGACTGGGGCTTAGGCCTTTGTACCAGGTACGAACAACTACTAAAATATACATGTCTACGAGCCAAGCCCCCCTGGGGCCTCCGTCTTGCGCCTGCATCTGCATCCTCACACCCGACACTATGGCTAGGTGTGCATGATTTCGTCATTAAGACAGGGATCACGCGGCAACGCGCTCGCAGTTCACGAGCTGGAATTGTCATGTCATGTCAAGTCTTGACCCGAGACAACTCGCCTAAATCTTTTTTCCTAGCCGGCAAATCGCAGGATATAGGAAGAGGAGAAGAAAATTTCCGATAACCCAAGCAGGCGAGCTCCCGCCCGCAATCCCCCGCTTACTCAAACCCGCATCGCTGGTGCCCGTCTATTTTACTGCTGTAGGGTCCGACATGTTCCTCCCAACGGCCGTAAGTGGCTTGAAGATCACCTATGAAAGAGGGAGATTATTAGGGACTAGAAGTAGGAATCTCCGACATTGGTCAACCACAAACGATTCGCGGTTACCGACAACTTGGGAGCCCGCGCGACTGGGTGAACATGTCGCTTAACCGATTTCGTAATACGCGGGGACGATAAAAACCCAATGAGGGAGGAGAGAGCTTAGGAGTTCGCCGAGGCACACCGAGCGAGAGGACGGCAGGTTCCTTGGAGTAGGAATATACCCAAGGATAATTCAAGGAACTAACTCCTGGATCCCACAACCGCGGATGTAGACGCGGATGCAGATGCAGGTGCAAACACACAGCACTCGTTAGTTTAGGCAAGTAAGAATGCAATGTCCTGTGGGCGACATCGAACGCATGCGCGCGATCTGTCTAGTACGTGTTCAGTTGTGTATCCGTGTATTTTTTGTGCATCTGTGTACGCGTGTCGCAGAGTTCTGTGCTTCTGCACTTCGTTTCAGTTGGGGTCACGATGGTTTACGGGGAGACCGTTGTTAAGGTACAAGGCAGGACACACATACTTTCAACATATTCTGAGTCCATATGGAACATAGTCCGTTTAGGTAGCAGTAGTATGTATTGCTCATACCAACATGGCAATCTCCTCTCTTACAATACACTCTTACACACTAGGACGGCTCTGTTACGTTGTATTCTGTATACCGTGACCCAGCGAATTGGAAGAAGAATTACGGATAGGATATACACTGGGGGGATATTTTGCCAATAACGGCGCTGGTAATTACGATTATGGCTTTTCGTTCGTTTCGTCTATCTGTCTGTCTTGTGCGTTTAATTCTCCTATGCCCGTTTCCATATCCTTCCTTTGCATCACCTCCTTCCCCTTTTTTGCTTTTTTTTCCCATCGTATCAGGCATAATCGCGAGTGAGACAGACAGGAAGGAGTAAAGCAAAAAAAAAGCCCTCGTTGACTCCGATCGTCAGGTTCTTTTCCTATCCCGCATATCCGGACTTACCTAGATAGGAACTAGAGCTGCCTTTGCGCGGGTACTTGCAGATTACCGGTGATTTTTCTCCGTACTGTATTTTCTAAATTCCTTTAGGAGGGGGAAGGGGAGGCCTCGCATACCTACTGATCTGGGATCGGAATTGGGGTGTCGTGATCTGAGCTATCTTGCGTAAGTATGCCTAATGTAAATCAGATCGCTGGATTAATGGCTGTGCCGTTCTCCCGGGTTTACCGGTGCCTTGGAAACTGGTTGGTGTGTGAATATACATACACGCCGGCCGTAACCTCGCAACCGCACCTTAGGTACAGGGACTTCGAGGGTGTTAATGAGATTTGGTACCGATCTATCGGGTACTACTGACGTTATTTACATCCATCCCATATGAGCTAGGCGCCATTATTGGCTCACAGTTTGTTGAAGCTATGATGGTGGAGGAATATCAAGACCGCCTATTACCGTACATCCTGCACGCAATGGCTATTATATTATATTGACACGTCGAATGAGATTGGCATGGTGGTGATTTACGATTGTATGCTCCTTAAACGTATGTGAATTGTGATTGAATCACTAACGTACTTACCAAAGTAAGTACGAGGCATAGCCCGTGTGGTTTAGGTACGGAACTCGAAGAGTATTTGTTTCTGTGAGCTACGGCAAGTTGTTATAGATCTTAAATTTATTTTGAATTGTGTACAGAGACAAGTAGTCTATGATATATTTATTAGCCTTCTGAACCAGTTAGTCCAAGAAAGGTACCTGGGTATGCAGTGTAACATATAGTACTTCTTCTAGTGAAGTTCTCATTGTGATGGATAGCGAGCCTAGAGACATTCTTCTATACGATTATTCGTAACAAGAGATGTCTCGTGACGACGGAAACAATTCCTCGTAACATATTTATAATAGACTTTATTGGTCCAGGCTAGTGAAGATACTATACATCTTCTCCCAAAGCATCCCCGCCTACTAGCGGTATTAGACCTATCTACCAAGCTTCAGTATAGAGCTATACTAGCTTGACGAGCATACATCGGCGACTGTTAAGAAGTATCATCTACGCCTAATATTTCCAAATCCCGAGAAAAAGGGTCGAAGACTAGCTCTCCCATGTCTCAAAAGAACTGGCGCGTCCTAATCATATTCTCCGGGTTTTCCCCGTTATAAGCGAAATACATCACGAAGCTAGCTTCACGACGGCGAGAGGCTTCGCCAACATTGATACCGGAGCTAGCCTCGGCCCATCGAACCCGGCAGTGAGGTACGGGTTGTAAATCATGAGTGGGACTTCGCAGGCTAAGCAAAGCAAACAAGCAAAGATTACCTAACATGTCTTAACGCTTGCGGGACCTGCAAGATTAGTACGTAGATTAGGGTAGAGAGCAAATATTCATATGATACCGACGGACAGGAAAGCACGTAGGAATAGAGTAGATTCTCCACCGGTCTAATCTTTAGAGCGCAGTAGAGTCGGCGAATAGGTTGGGTCCATCCCAACTGTCGGCTTCTTGGACCGTCGTCGCGATAGTGTAATTTGGTGATTCAAGGTAGTCCAAACTGCCGGGTTCGATGAGAAGGGGACTAGTAGGTAGATAGGTCGTTTCAGAAAAGCCCACAACGGACTCACTCGCTAAGCCTGGCTACGTATGCGGACGAAACTGCTTCGGGGCGTAGCTAAGACCTCTAGCGGCATCGAAGTTGGTAGTTAGACAAGTAAACTAGTTGCTTTTTTGGTGAGCAGCCCGTCTTGATCTATCTGAACCGGATTGTAGACCCGAAATAAATATCCCGCCGCCCGTGGCCCTAAGTGGGAGATCCCAAGGTGCCGGATCCGTCACCTCCTGCATTGCGCTTGCGGCTCGCTGAGATTAGTTTATTCGAGCGCTTGTAGAGTCTGTGCCAACTCTACTTCTCACCGGTGGTGGCTGGCGGGTAGGCGATACTTTGCTTTTGCAGCTGCCTGGGCACCTACAATACACACCAGTATGCATAGTATGCAGGTGTTGTTCATACCTTGTTTCCCCGAGTCCAGTCCAACGTAGTTCCGCCTGCAATGTGGTGATGCCAATTGGCCCGGGCTTCCTAGCTGGGACAAGAAAATGACTCCGTCTGCAGTAGCGCCATCTGCAGTGGACTAAATACGCTCTATGCAGCTCGGTGCGGCTTGCACTAGCTGCTGTACAACATGCGCAGTTCTACCTAGAAAGTAGGTGGGTTTTGCTTTTTTATGATGACATGCCTCGAATTCATCGTATCATGGATCCGCCAGTTGCGTCAGTGGTTCTGTAGCTCTTACTGTTGAAACCGTCAATCTATACCACTAAGGAAAAAGAGAAGCAAAAGGATGAACCCGATGTACAATTTTTTCATGGCTCAAGAGTAGCTGAATACCAGGGAGGTCGGTTTCGGACCTCCACCATGTTGGAGATTCCTCAGGCTACACCAAAATTGGGAAGAACAAATCACCTTCCTGGCGCGAGCTCGGACGAAATTAATCGATTGACCTTGCTTCGACCGTCCGGATAGGCTCGGCGTCCAGAATCAGTCCCCATCAGCCGAAGCTGCCCTCTGCATGGAAGGAAGAAGACTGTTCCACTTTACGGAGCACAAAGCAGTTCGGTTCGAAATGGTGGCTTGCTGCAAGATTCTGCTGCCGCCGCTGCTGCTACTGCTGATGCAGCAATTAAAAAAGAACCTAACCCCGCGAGACTGTATCGGTGAGAGAAAGAATGGGAGGTGAGACAAAGATTGAAGAATACCCTGGGACAAAACGTGGTTCGGCGCTGCTCCTTTAATCTGTTTCAGGGTTCGATGTCCTGCTGGGTTTGGTGGACGCCGAATGCAACGCTGCACACACATGAGACCGCTGTAAACCGATCGTGCTAAACCCTTATCCGCTAGAGGAGAACGGGTAACCATACGTTTGGGAATAAATTTTCCAGAGTGTGGGGAGTTCGGCGAGACTCCGAAGGTGGTGCTGCGTCTTTGTTATAGACAGGGCACCTATATTATAAGAACCGGGGGCGGGCTCGCAAGTCAATTCGCAACCCCCGATGTTACAGTACGTAGATTGGATCTACATACGCAGTACGAAATTGTACGAGCTCAGACTGGTCTTTTGCGGCATGGGTAACAGGGAGTAACAGGCGGAAAAGGGTGACCTGTAACGGGCTGGGCGTCCTAAACTCCCAGCAACTCATCTAACGTACCTAAGTCAAATAATAGCGAGTATTTCTTATGAAAATTCTGTAAAATACGTGTAAAGATAGGACATCGGATAGAATGCGAGTAGAATCTTCCATGTCGGCGGTTTGTCGGCTGCATCACCGGTTCTGGAAACTCGCTCGTGGGAATCTCAAGGTGTTTCCTGCTTAGGAGTGCGCGAACCACGAAGCAGCAGGTCTTGGGACGATGGAACACGCTTGACAGCCGCCTCGTGTTCCAATCCGGCCAAAGTCGACTGCAGGTACGGCCATCAAACCCGTTGTTACGGAGAAGAGGCCCTTCAAGGTAAATTGTTCCACCACAGTAGGTTAGTAAGGAGCAGATTCCTGGTACAGTACGTAACTCCCCACGCCGCTTGGCAAGCTCGAGCCAGTCAATATATTTCCTGGTCTTTAGCTTGTGTATTAATTCACCGGCGGAAGCCTGGGTTGGCAGTCCTAGCGTTTGGCGCATGCCCTGTCCTGCCCTGCCGATCTCCTTAGGGCCAAGTGGGAATCGAAGGGCCGCCCCGGGACCTCTTAGGCTCTTTATTAGAAGCTAGAAGCCCCCTATTATTCCTATTATTATTGTACCGACCGAACGGTAACAAATTCTCTCGACCGCTTTGCGGATCTTCCAATTTTATTAGGTCCAATACTAGTCCAATACTCCTGCGAAAACAATGGGGCCCCCGTTACTTGGCGCAGTCATATTTGAACAAAATCGTCGACGTGATGTAAACAAGAAATATTGCTCAAGATCGTCTTACTAAAAAAGAAGATTGATACCGTAAGAATGTCATTGAAGTTAGTAGTGTAACGGTCGGAGCAAGTCCAAGGGCCAGATCCCATCGGGCATGACATTCAAATTGGTCCCTGCTGAGGAAAATCTCCGTCTGGCTGGCATATTAGCCCGGGCGGCATTTTACGCATAAATCTTGTAATTACGGATTTGATCGCGTGCGACAGAATCTGCCCAAGGATCACATTTTGATCCAGGCGCATGAAAATATTCCGACTACGCGAGATGAACTACTGTTCTTTCCTATGAGTGATCATATTTTTATATATCGTCACCTGGACGTGAAGCAGCTCGGAGGTATTCCGGGGTCGTCATTCTTCGAACGTGCGCTGCCGACTTGATAACGTTAGTTCCATGGTGGTGTAGAGATGAACCCACCTTTGGCCTATCCCCCGTCTTACCATCATCTCCACTGGTAACACTTCTAAGTAATGTAGTGGCCTAGCCACTAGTAAGTACCAGGGTAATATGCATCTCGGTTGCATCTTGTGGATATAATGATACGAGCACGGCTAGCAAAATTGCCTCGGTTTGATTTGAAAGGGTACAGTTAATAAATATTGGATTAGGGTATTTCAGAAAAGGGATGGTTTCTGAGGTTTGGTGTTAGTGATAATAGCACCCATACCTACCAAAGTAGGGCAATAATGAAAGGAGGTGGATGGATGTCTATTGTCAATTTAAAACCAAAGTGATAGATCAGATCAAGATAAGTCCAATAGCACGAAAGCAAGGTCAAGAGTCTATAGGATAGTGGTGCCCTATGTTGTCATTTGCTGGTTCACTGACGTGCAATATTCGGCGAACTTAAACGACGATTAATATTAGGGCGGATCTGATGTTCGTTGCGTAAGATTACCACTGTACATACTCGGCCAAGTGGATGTTCGAATATGTAGGTATGCATCCTGCTGCTCCATTATGTATGTGTATGTATGTGTATGTACGCGCAGAATTGGAATCATGGTCTGTGCCTTTCCCATCCAGACGGTCCAAGAACTATTTGGGCAATAGTGAAGCGTTCAAAGGCCAATGATCTGCCAACCGAACAGGAACACTAACAACGCGGTACCTAGCCGCTACAGACCGCCCAAAGGTCGAAGCAACAAAGAGAATACATTTATTTAAGCTCACTCGAGCTCCACAAGGTAATCGACGTGTTCTGTTTGAATCGGCCACATCTCAGACCGATATCTCTGAGGTGTGCTTCCCTCTAAAAGCGAGATGATGCAATGATGCACGCCCAAGAAAAAGGCGGACCAATAGAGGACTGGCGTGGTAGAAAAAGTAGACTTGTGTGACGATACTTGTGGCTTTCCAAGAAAGTCAGTATAGCAGCGGGATGATTGTAAACAGACGAGACCCTCATCTAGGCACATCCACATGCAATAGATAGCTTTCCAAGGTGGACAAATCTTTGACCGCCATCAGGCGATGTCTATTCGAACCGATCCTGGTTGCAGGTCGACGATTGCGGTAATTTGGTTACCACACCACACCCCGAGTTCGCATCTAATAATGAGGCTAACCTAGCCAATGGCGGGGAGAGGGAAGCATGGTTCTTGGGATGAAGATGACTATTGAGCATGCTATTGGGCTGTTGTGCCATTATCTTCTGTTTATGAAGATGTAGGCTGGTGATCCTCATAGAGCTAGCATTACTCGAAGCGAAAACGGCATCCTACGTCAGTAATATACGACGCCATGCTAGAATGAAGGTAATTGTTGACGAAGCTTGTGTGAGTATAGGAAAGAATGTACTGCTGTACCACACTTTAGCAGGTGAGATACTAGGAGAATACTAGACATCATCGTGTCTAAACTCAGGACGGTGGTGGGATTATTTGCTAATATGAGACGGCCTGTTCTGGTAAGGACAGGGACAGGGATAGCAGCTTTCGTATGCAAGGAATCTCGGTTGGCGACCTTGGCGAACATGAGCCTCTAGCGACACCTATCCCGCACGATCTTGTTGGGGTCGGGAAGAATGCCCTTGTTTAATCTTTTTCAGGCACGGGACACTTCGAGGGCTGCCGAATATTCCTTTGACCTTGTAATGAATAATCATAACAAATGAATTATATAGGTAATAGATGGATAGACGGATCCACTTAGATCATGATGCTAACCTTGGATATCCCTAGTGAGCGAGACTATGTAAAGGTGGATGGTAGCCTCACGGTGTATCCCGCTCACGGGCAGAGTTGGAAAGGGAGAAAAAAAGATGTAGTAGGAAGGATGGTTGTAACGGTAACAAATCCTATCGAAAAATAATTTTAACGAAAAAGGTAAAATACTTTGATTCTTCAGGAAGGTGCATGTTTCCTGCCACAACCTTATCCGGCCCGTATGACGGAGCCGTTCCGGAGCGGAATATCTTAAAGTACCTACGTATTTTAAACCTTCTTCTCCTAGCGGTGAATCGGTGTTGATTATTCCGGGTTGTTAATACCTAGAGCTAGTAGTATAAATGGTTGGCGGGAATGTTCCGCGTAGAAGAAAAAAAAAGCATAAGCTGCATAATAATTTGTCGAAATTAAGCATTGTATATCGACACGCTGGGGAAAAAGCGCTTTGCTCAAAAAATTCTCCGAAGCTCCGGCTCAGATCTCTAAGCAGCATGCTCTTATCGTTGGAACCATTACCTATATGTGCTTATGCAGTATGTATGCACACAGGTATGTACGTATATACGTACGTACGTGCAAGGCTCGCGCATAGGTCGGCTCGCGATTTTATAATTATAAGTTTCACGGTCACTCAACTGGGTATGTAGTAAGCCTTCACCCACTATGCATGTATATAATGTATAGGTATAGGTATAGGTATAATTTGATGGCGATGCTTGCCTGTCGACATATTTGTACATACTATGTATGGATATATACGTTCACATGGCTCGGTGATCCACGGCCACCCAAAATATTATAGCGTCGGGTAGCGAGAGACCAGGAGAGCTTGTCAACATTGGGAGAAGAGGCTTCTGCACATGCCGGAACGCATCATGCACCAAGGTCCCATCCCATGTGGAGATCATGGCTGTAATCTTAAGTCCAGCTGATCTCGGGTGAAAATTTGCGGTGTACAAAGTACCCCGAGAGAAAGCACACGACGTTGAGCTGTTGTTGTCGCGGTGTTGGCACTGCAAGTATGTATATGTAAGGTATGTATAATATATAATATCTAAGTATGCAGCTATTATTGTGGAAGAATATGATTAAACCTGTTCGAAGGCGATAATGGTGACGATGGTGTCTGTATTGAAACACTCCAATCGGTGGGCTGGGCTTTTCCCAAATTCTTGGACCCGCAGGGCTTCGCCGCCGAATTTATTAGGAAGACTTTTTTTCTTGTCACCGCCAACTGCCTGCATTGTATCCTGCTGTATATAGTACCATGCGCGATCGAGGTAAGCAAGCTGACGTCGAACCACAAACGGTCGAACGGTCTTGACAGTATAATTGGCCCCGTTGTCCGGTCAGTCATGAATCTTTAGACGCCATACGAAAGCTCAGTGGTCTATTTCCCTAACGGCCCAGAGCAGGGACATGGACTATTGGACTCGGGACGCACTACATGACAGCCGAACGCCTCGTAGATCTCGGTCCAGATTGAGGGACTTCTAACTCTTACAATCATAAAAGTTCGGTGGGGTTTGGTGGGGGTAATTCTATCAAAACGAGGTCTCAGGAGGCGTTTTCTTTTTTTGTTTTGGTCGCTCAGGATCGACCTTCTAACATATTCACGACAAGTCGGAGCCATGGCAAACTGGGTAAAGACATTTTTGTCTCCGGTTGCTACGGACGTTTTCACGAAGCGCCACGCCATCTTCTCCTGCACATGGCAACCCAGGCGGTGATAGACGCTTCATTCGTGTTTGAGACAAGTTGTCTACGGGCCAGCGGGTATGGCCGTCCGAGTACCTAGTGGCGGCACTTGTAGCAGCAAAGCCCAAGCCAATAGCGGGGGACAACCGGAGGTTTTAATCCCTAAGTTTTAGGTAGGTACAGTACCTAGGCAGGTAGATTACAACGGCGGGCTGCAATAGAATTGACAAACCTGCTCAACGCGCTTCTATTATTGACCAGAAAAATTTACTTCACAACTTGGCGGGATCGAAAGTAGACGCGGGGTCACCTACTGGAGATTCAAAGAGGTAAACAACCATATCAGGTAATTCTCGTATGCAGCTATGAAGTAGCGTGTCGTCTATTGGAAGCATTAGATTGCTGTGCATCATAGGTAATGCGCGGTCAACTCGACGAAGCGCCTATGAGGCACAAGCGACATACTTGGACATGAGTTTAATAAGGTGAAGACAGACGATGCTGGGTAGATATGCAAGACCGGCATGTACCGGCATAAATGGGCTAGACTATCGCAATGCTAGTCTGGTTCCCGGAGAATGGAGGCGATATGAAAGTGTAACTCAATCAATGGGCGCATTGACGATGATAATTAACGTAGCAGTCTGCCTATTTAGAGCCACGACTTTTCGGCCTACAGGTTACCAACGCCAACAGGGAGAGGTCGAATTAGAGAGCGAGAAAGCCAGATAGCGTGACAGACAAATCTGACTGGTTGGTGACGCACCCAAACCTATTAAAAACGCGGTAAGCGTGCAATTTATGGTTTATTAACCTACCGCCTGAACAGCGAACAAGAGCTGACGGGGCAGGCCTGTTAGACAAGCCACAATATAAGGGACCGTTGTATGACCACATGGCAGACATAGACCCCAGCAGCCGCATTTCCAGCCACGAACCCCGTCTGGTACGCGGATAATATGTATTACATTAGCAGCCCTACCTCGGGATGCAGGTGAGATAACAACCATCAGTGCGTAGACGGATATACTTAGTAGTAGGTGGAAAGAGTCCAAGCTGGATACTACCCATATTAATCTACTATATACGTAGGGAATAATATAATAAGCAGCATGGTATGATAATTGCCATGTGTTATGCGTTACATGGTAGGGAACTGCCGCAATAGTTATTGTTTAGCGGGATGACACCGTCGTATCTGGTAACTTTAGAAATATGATGTATTGATTATGTACAGAACTAGAGGCTTGGGGACGAGGCTCCTGCACTAAGTTGATCTCTTGGATTTTTTATTGGGAGACTAGATGAAGCGCGTTGTTGAATATTACGGGGGCGCAGACACCAAGCTGTTCTCGGATTACGCGACGCGGAACGGGTTTGGGGAAAAGGGGAGAGAAAAAAAAAATAAGCCATCTCTATTTCCTATTAGCTGGCTACCTGGATAGTAAACACTGAGCCACCCGCAGATAAACTACTACATCTACCTTACTTGCTATGTAAGTACCTAGTCGCCGATAGGGCCAATGGGTTTTTACCCTTTCTGGACTATGCCTGAAGACGCTTACCCGGTTCTAATCTAGCATGCACATGTCATCAAGCCTAGGTACAGGAAGAAACTAATCCTAAAATTGATGTGACCTAGCACATAACCCCACGCCGATCACCGCAGGTCTCGAATCCTTCTTCAGGACCGCTATATTTTAATTTGAATATCTACCTGGGTAAGTAAGCTCTTCACGCAAAGTTCTTCTGGGGAAATGAGGCGTGATGTTGACATCTCACGAATAAGGCATTGAAAGCTTGGACGATGTGACTGTCGATCCTCGCATCGCATCGCACCATTATGTATCATGATCGATAGTCTTTTTCTTATCCTTGTCTTTGATGTTCGTCATGGCTGGGCAGGGGGTTCAAAAGTTGAGTGATCTAGAAGGTTGAATAAGTCTAGAGTAAATACTAATATGACCTGTCTAAACAGATGAGCAGTGCCATACGATATAAACGATAGGAGATTTTCAATCCTCGCGCTATGTATACACGAAGGTACTTACTTATGTGTAAGTATGTAGGAAAAAGCAAACCATATCTCACCTTATGCCCTCTTCTACTATGCTAGACAGGCAATTTATACAATAATAAGACGAATATGCAAGACTAAGAATATATATGGAGCAGCATAGTATTATGTATACATATTTGGATATCCATATATGTACAAACTTTTTCTAATACATCAATACATCATCTCTCTAATACTGATGCATGAACTCGGCAAGGAGTCCTTGTCTCTCTTGACCAATCCTTGTCTTAGGCCACGCCTAGGTTGGCCTACCCCGTGCAGAAATGATCGAAACCCAGAAATGGGTATGTAGTACCTGCAAGATTTGCCCATGTCGGTTGCCAGTTGATTATCTAGAAGAAATGTGCTTACAATACGAGGTGAAATGAATTTCAATCAAAATTTTTGACTTCATCACATCCTCAATTAGATTCGCCCACCTTAGATGTGACGATGATCGTTGAGCCGCCGCTAAGAAACTGCCGCCGGCTAAGGGATGTTGGCCAAGTCCCTCCAAAGTCCGGTTCCGCTCAAGCCTCCCTATCATTCAAACCCATGTTTGCCATGCTACAACTTTATAATCCTCGTGGTTGTTGTTTTAATTCAGCGGTCGTAGATTTATCCGCCATTGAAAAATGTAATACCTAATCCGTAGTCACGATTCTCCATACGGAACGAGAACACGTTATATTGTCAATACCTGACCTAGGCAATTTTTGCGCCGTAAATCTTACCGCTGTTATTTCCTTTTAACCTATAGCTGTCCTGCCTTCTATTCGGAGAGTAGGCATTTTTCAGCGCACCGATAGAGAAGTTGTCGCTGCAAAACCCAAGGTTAGACTATATCTACAAACCTGGCTTTTCCTCTACTTCCCCGGCAAAGCTCCACGAAGGCCAAGTTTACTAGTTGGTGGCAGTCTTGTACTAAAATCTCGGGATACCACCTGTTTACGTTATGGCTTCTTACCGGGGAACAGTGATCAACTCATCTAAAAGTAGAGCCTCATGGGGGGTGTTTAGTGCCTAGGTAATACCATACTTAGCAGGCTTAGGTGGTTCAATACAGCACTAATTTGTAAAGCCACAGACCGTATCTTACTTAGCGGGAGGGATCTAAGCCTAATAAACTTCCTTGGTGTTTTCCAGTAAAAAACTGGTCTCGAATATTTCGCTGATCTTATTATTTCTTTACATCATACTCATATAATGCACGTGTAAGAATGTCAATCTATTAAATTGAGCTGAGGCCTGAATTTTAGGCATTTCGATTGCTGTATCCTCCAATGAAAATACTCTTTTGGCCAATAGTTGGCTCCCCATTTGACGCCGGAAGCCGATTCGGTCAGTATTTATTTTTTTATTTTTTATTTTATTTTATTTTTATTCCTTTTTTTTTTTTCTTCTCCCTCCTTCCATTTCCCCCATACGTGGGTCCTCAACCATTGACCTTCAGAACCTGGCCTAGCGGCCTAGGTACCTACATTTACCTACGTGCCTCTATGATGTACCTACTGTAGTGGGCTAAACGTCCTCGTCTTATTTACATCAACATCAACATCAACTCGACAACGACCTCTAAATAGAACCACTAGCGTGCCTTGCAGTGTATTGAAAGTTACGTGCATGCCAACTCACATAGCTACTACGCAAGACCGCATCGCCGGGCATTTTCTTAACCTGCTTGTCTTGCATCCCGCTCCCACCCCTCTTAGAAAAGTAGTGTTCGTTTCTCTTAATTACCTACTTGGGTTACCGTGTGAGGTTAGAGACAGTAGCGTGTAGGTCGGCCTGGTAGGCCATGGACCGGCAATCAGACACGCACCCCCCTCCTAAAAGCCGTTGAACAATACACGCCCCTCTCCCCCCTCTACGTACTCTACTCTCTACTACAGACCTACCCCTTCGTCTCCTAGTCCCCTCGAATCTCGATAAACCCTGGCCAATTAAAAGGTCATGTTTTGGAAGTCTGTCTCATTATTTCCGTTGCGCATTTCTTAGCAATCTCAGAGCGCTCAGACAGAGTCACATCATAGCACTCACGCGGGGAATTCCCAGATCGGCAGGGGAGGAGAAATAGAATAACTAAAGAAAACGAGAAAATGAAAAGATAGACAGGGGAGTTACAAGAGAGAAAGAAATAATCATCATCTTAAAAAATGTAGTGTATAGTGTACTACTACTACGTATATTGTGGGATATTACTATGTACTAGACTTGAACATAGGGGATTTCCTTCATCACCGTTGCTGGCTTGGCTGGACTGGGCTGGTAGAAACTCTCTCCGCTACCCTTGAAATCCCTGGTCAATGATTAGCAGCCAATGCTTCCCCGTTGCGGCCAGGGGTGCACCCTGACAGGTCCGCAGCGCCCAAGGGACCCTGGGCATGAGCTAGGATTTACCATCATGGCCACCTAGTCAAAGGTGGTCCACAATCTATCTAGCACTACTACCCATCCTCATCCTTACTCTCAGCACATTTATTAGCCGGCTACGCTACCTAGTAACATGTACAGTACCTATAGTGACTAGTACACACTCCTGTCTGTTCTTGTCTGTAACGCATGCCTTGCTCGCTCTCGTAGCCATTGTTGTTCCTTAGACAACATATATCTTATTATTAGCCTCTTGCATATCGCCTCGTCACATCGACCATGCTCCAGGGATCTCTCTTAAGTGCCTCTCTACTACCCTCTGTCTTTCCCCATGCCCACACCCTGTCATAGAACCCCAGCATTGCCTAGCCCATCAGCGCCCGTGCCAGCGCACTCTCAGTGCTTGTCAACGAAAAACTGCCAAGCAGACCTGGCGCGTGTACAGTAACTGGCCTTGTACTTTCGTATGGCGCCCCAAAAGAGCTTGTACCCTGGTTCGTACCCAAATTGTCCCAATCTCTAATATTAAAGTCGCACAAAAGCCTCCCACGACCTTAACCAGACCCAAAAGTTGTCGAGCTTCTCCATCTTAAGTCGAAAACTCGGCATCATCAAGCTCTACCCGACCCAGCTACCGCCGGCACATTGCTTCCCAGGCCTCCCAAGATCCCAAAAGGCCATCTAACGGTGCTACAAGGAGAGAGGTCGTGTGTCTTGTGCTGCAGCTCCCCGTCATCCCATCTCCCAGGTTTCCACCAACTCCGCCGCGCGCCGTATCACTGGATTCCCTAACCTTGACTGGGTTAGTATCACAGACGATTCTGCTTGTCTAACGCTGTCTTTGAATTCTTCGCCATCAAGTCAGGATTGGAGTCGCCATTCTTAACTGGTCTTTTTCGGCGTGTCTTGGCCAATATAACGTTCCAGCAATAAAGACCCTTTCCGGAACCGAGGAGGACGAAAAAAAAAGGAAAGAGATCCGGAGAGAAATCGAAAACTACTCTTCTAATCCTCGGAGTCTTCAAAGCTAGGTACTGCTCGCAGATTTGAAGAATAAAAGCGTTGCTTACTTGCCCGCGCTGTTTAAACACTAAATCACGTTGAGCACACTCCCGAACTTGCAAGACAGCCTGGGCATGCTATTCCTCGAGGATCGCAAACCCCATATCTGAACGGTGTTGTCCAACTCTCGAAGAGGGTGCTAGGCTGCCGTTTGGAAGAAGAAAAAATATCGTTAGGGGCATACGGTCCTATCGTATATTCTTCTTAGGCTGCATCCATGCAAACCCTCATCTATCGAACTGAACAGTCGAATCTTCCGCTCGGCCACCGCCGAGGAATATCGAATCTGGCGAACTTCGCTCTAGACCTGTCCTGGGCCAGAGCAGAGACGGATTGTGCTCTTCGCAGCACAAGGGCGTATCCCTCTCCGCCCATGTCAGGGTCTCCACCACCACTCCCGCCCAAGCCAAACCCGGAGGTCGGTGATCGAGGTCAGGGAGGCTACCAGCCCACTAGTCATGATGCGTACCGTCCAAGCTCAACGGTTCCGGGAGGCGAGTATCGAGCAGCAGCACCCCCACAACCATCCTTACTACCCCCCACAACCAGTACTACCAGGCCATTTCCCTCAGAGGGTCCGGAAAGAATGCCATATTCATACCACCGCCCGGAGGAATCGATGGGGAGGCCCATCCCCTACCAGCAGCAAGGTCCGATGGTTCCCCAGCCTCAGTATCCGCTTCCACCTGTAGTTGGACCTAGCCTAGGACCATCACCTTACTCAATGTCCAGCAATCAACAAGTCGCCGAAAACCCGCCTTTTACCTCTCCCAAGTCTCAAAGGAAAACGAAGGGTCACGTAGCTTCGGCTTGCGTGCCTTGCAAAAGAGCGCATCTTAGGTACTACTAAAATCTTACGTCCTTCCCCAAATCGTTCCTGGTTTGCTAACTCCTCTTAGATGTGATGGTACGTATCGAATTCCGATTTATCGTTATTTTCCGTTGCGAGCCACGTGCTCAAAATAGCGGCTACAGCGAGAAACTGTTGAGAATGATTTCTACCACCATGGCATTCTTCATCAGTCAGGGGCTCGTCTTTCCGTCAGCAGAGTGTGAACAATAGGTGATCCTTTACTATCAAACTGCGGTTATGGGTAAAAAAGAGTTCTAGTCTCATAGTAACTTGCTTTGGAAAACCAATTGCTTCGGTTCCCAACGGACATGGTGTCGTCGAAAGCGGTCAGACTGCTTGATATCTGGACCCCCTTTTAAAGGGGCTTCAAGGATCTAGCAGCGACTTTCCGAGTGGAACGTTGAAGAAATAGGCGAAACCATATGCAGAACTACGCGAACGCAGGTATTTGACTTCACATGGGCGTCGAGAGTCGTATAACCAAAGCTCAGCACGAGACCGAAGCTGCCATAAGCATGTAACTTGTGGGAGGATCGGTTCTGACTATGAAACCCCTTAATTCTGCCCCGACTCAGTGCCTCGCAATTTTAGCTGGGTGGATTTGTCAACGATCGTGAAGGATATTGCCTGAGATCCAACTTGGATTCGCGAGAAACCGAACCTCTTATATGCGCCTACATATCGGGATTGTGGTATAGAAGCTGACAATTTGTTTTAAATAGCCCAGAGACCCTGTTCAAGGTGTTTGAGTAACGGCAAAGAAGATTCATGCGTCGATGTCCAGCATAAAAAGCGCGGCCGACCTCGATTACGCGATGACAATCAGCCTCGATTTGAAACTGGGAGGTTCCCTCATCCAGCCGATCCGACAATGCGAAGACCAGTCTCGCTTTACTCGCCGATTAGCGCCGTTTCCACCTCGTACGAAGACCCCCTTCGAAGAAGTCATTCCTATAGAGTGCTAAAATCGCAACCAAGCGACCCGGTGGCTCCTAGATTCCTCGAACGCGGATCCGCTACAGATGCGAACATCTTTCCCGCTCCCTTATCCATACCCTCCCGCGCACCCGAATTAGTCGCATTTCTTACAACAGATTTAGAAATCGTAAGTGCCTCGGGTACTTTTGCCGAGGCGGTGGGTTCTCGAGCGCTCCACGGCCAGCGGTTGTTAGATGCCATAAGTCCAAACGAGCGCGATAGAGTCATGGCACTCCAGAGATCGTTGCAAGATGAGCAGGGCCGAAAGGAACCGAATTATCTTCCGCCAATTTTCGAGAAGCAAGAGGCAGAAAGAGTCATACGATCATTGTCGTTTAGTCGGGAATCAATAGGGAGATTCCAGTTGGACCGACAGGACTTCTTTACCTTTGTCGGCGCGGATGGACAGTTTCGACCATACCCGATACGCGTCGGACTAGCAAAGGAGGATTCGATATACTTCGTTGTGTTGCTTTTAGCCCCGGCTGCCCAGCAATTCCCCCATCCCTCACCTTCTCCTCACGCTAGAGAATTTTCATATTCATTCCAACCTCAACCGTATGCTCAATTGACGACACCAGTTTCGACTTCGTTCAACCCCGGACGGCCGCGGTTTGGAGAACCACCTCGTGAGTCTATCTATACACCGCGCCAAGCACCCACACCTATTACTTCGGGTCTTGCTCCTGGCATGAATCCGAATATTCCAACTTTTTCTGCTCCTGGCCCCCCACGAATTGAACCACCCGCCGGTCCTTCGCGCCATATTCCGAGAAGCGAGTTGTCCATGGCCAGGCCTCCACAGCAAGTAGAATATCAATTACCACCTATTCGTGGTCAGAGTCAGTCCGGTCCCCCAGGAGAAGCGTCCGGTTGGCAGAGGGACGACCGATCCGGTCGCGTTGATATCGGTGGATTAATAGAAAAGCCTGACCCGTCTCGACGAGGGCGGTAGTGGCTCGATTGACACCCGGGATGCGTGGACATCCGTATCCTTTCGGGTAGTTCGATCCTCACATACTGGCCACTTGCTCTCGACACCTATTCGCAAGGTTAATATCCAATACTACACCTCATTCGCACTCGAATTGTAAACTATACCCACATTGCGCATCCATCGTTTTCAGTCGCGCAGGAGATACCATGTACAACATAATGCATCTTTCCATCTACATATTATAATCCCGTCCCCTCACGGCTTCTGCTTCTCTGTTGTTTTAATAAACACGACTCTAATGTCGATCTTGTTTCTCGGCCCAGAAGTCCAGACTTCGGATTTATCCCTGAATTTATCGACATCTTTCCTATTGGTTAGATTATATTGTCCTATTTCAAGTAGGATTGCCGTGTTTTTCAGGCGCGATGTTTGCGGCTCTTGTTTCGCCACAGACCGAGAGCTCGTGTGACGTCGGGAGGCGGCAGCGCGAGGGGAGAAAGGAAAAGCGCAGAATCATAATGAGAGGAGTCGTTCGTTCGGGGTTTCTTCTGCGTCTTCATGTACTATATATTAAGTCGAATTTCGGGTTGGTGTTTTTGTGACGTGAAAAAGGAGGGCCGGTGGTCCGGTGATAAAGCCAGAACTATCCAGCTTAGCCATGCCCGACTGTTGGATGGCAAAATCCGTGGTACCAGACAGACGGGCGGGGTCTTTCGAATTGGTAATTCTTTGTTGCCATTCTTCCAATCTTGTGTATATTTTTTCCGACTTTTGATCTCTGTTTGCTCTCGTATCACGCCAGCAGTATCGGCTAAGGAAAGCGACGGGGAGGCTTTAAGGAGCGAGATCGTGTAATAAGATACTAGCCTCAAAAAAAGATTCCTGTACAGGTTGAAAATAGCGAGGAGAATAAGGGGAATACACAAGAACGTGTAGGTTAGTTAGTCAGACAGACCAAACAAGTGTGGGGGAGGAGAGCAAAGCAAAAAGGCAGAATCCCAGAATTTGTGATGGATATATCAATGAAACGAAACATTTCTGACAGGACAAAAGGGAAAATGGGTCGAGAAAATGAAACAAGCGCGAGAAACAAGAAACAGCAATGTTTACCGCGACCCTCTGAAATTCTCGTTTGGGAACCAGGCTGATCGGATCCCATACATCCATCAGATCCATCCAGACTTGTCAATACAACCCGGAAGCGAGCATATAATCCGCCTCAACTAATCCTTAGGATTCGGCCCGTCATACCCGTTGACCCCCGTCTCTCTTTCATGATATTTTTCTTTGGCGTTTACCTCTTAAATCTACAATTATGTTGTCAGGTTTGGCATAAGCGGTAACCACTAAGAGGTCAGTGCTGGGTCAGTTGCTTGAATCCTTGTGGTGGTTTGATATGACATCGAGGTCTATAATATAATGTTTCGTACCGGGAAAGCTCGTTTCATTTCCGGGCATTACGACAGTACACATCAACAAGGCACCATTAAGTAGAACACAATCATCAGTCACACGCCTCCTCCTCCACACAGACGCCAAATAAATTCCGCAGGACGAGGGGACTACACATTACATGCACACACGCACACATACGGGAAAACGAACCAATGCTCGATGTCGAACTGCTAGTGTTGCTCGGATGCTTCCCATCTATTCTCTTTTCCCCTCTTTTTCTTACACTGCTGACCTGGATGTTCCTTGCTAAGGGCCTCGATCTACTTAGCTCCGATCTCAGGGCCTACAGACGTACATACATACAGTTACCGTGACGGCCCTTGCAAACTTGCATCTTGCATCACCTCCCCCAGCCGAAGCACACCGCAAGATAAACAAGAAAGTCGGCGCACGTACCACCCCGTGCCAGGAACCATGGCAGTGCTAGCAAGCTTAACCTTGATGAAGATGGCGATTCAATGCCGTGGTTGGCTCGCTAGCAACCTAGTCATTTAAATGACCCAACCCAAGGCTGCCAGGGCTCGAGAGGGTGCTGATGTCTGTGTGTTATTCTTCGTTCAAGTTCTTTTTTTCTTTTTTGGAGCGACGCAGTTGAGATTACCTATCTACTTGCCTATGGGCTATTACTACCTACGTACATACGTGAGATTATCTTATGTATGTGGTGCGGTCTGCAGGGGTAAGTCAGTGGGTAAAATTGTCCGAGCCGTTGCAGCGCGCGCAGTGTTACAGGAAGTGCGGTACCGTACGAGCTCACGGATGCACATCGCGCACGGGTAGGGTGGTAGTGTCTAATAAACCGACGCTAACGAGAGAGAGGGAAGGAATAAAAAGTCCCGACTGGCTCTCTCTTCTTCTCGCCTTTTGGAAACCCCCAGTCTGATAGATGATGCCCTGGTCATCGCGGAAGCGATCACTCGCACACCCCAACCAACTACACTCGCCGCAACCACTATGCTGTTGGGTCGTGAAGCCGGAATTATCCTTCCTAGTCCAAATGAAGATATTGCATGTGCCCTTGAAATTTACCTAGGTAGAGAAGGGGAATAGTATATATTACAATGATATTACTACCATCTTGAAAATCTCTCTCATCTCCTTCGTAATGTCTTTTTTCTCATTTATAACTTTTGCTGCATTTAGTCCGTGTAGCGCATATTCCAGGGTTCTAAACAACATTTAAGAGTACCCCAGTAAATTAAAACCCCAGGAAGATAACGTAAAAGCAAGCAGAATTTACCGGCATGTAACTAACATACGTATATTCAAGATTATAATAACGATTAGGTCGCTTTGTCATTGTCCATACCTAGGTATTTGAGGTTCATCTCAGCGAGACAATTTTTCTATATTGGTCCTTAAGTTGGGCACTGTCATTCTTACCAGTTAGGTACACGATATCAGCCTAACTCAAGCCACTATCTTTTTGCACCTTTGTAACCGAGATTACATCTTGTCTTACCCAGGTTTTTCTACACTCACAAACCCCGAAAAAGGCTCAGCTTCTCGACGATTCTTCATTACCTATGGTCTCGGCTTTCCAGTTTAGAAGGAATATCGTCGGTACCTAGACCTGATTAAGTAACGCCGACGTAATCTCATTTCAACGTTCCTCTCAAGGTCCTATTCTTCGATTGATTCTATACAAATTCTCACGGCACAAGACCTAGCTTACCTATCGAGTGACAGTTCATCCGCAAGATGGCTATATGTGGTTCAACGTTAGCCAATGCCACTGTGACAGGGACCTTTCGCACGAATTTTCCCACCTAATGAGCTAGAATCGGCCGGGTCCCAAGCTGTCAAATTTCAAATATTACTTATATCGGAATATCACTTCGCGCCGTTGGCGACATCGCTACCTACCTGGGTATATAGGTGTGTGATCTCGTGAGATAAGTAGCAGTTCTATCGACTCAGCGACTTCGCCGCAAATTTTCAGAATAGTGAAGAGGATCAAGTAAAATTACTTCTAGGCAAAGAAAATCTCCCCTAAACGCGAGGCCGAGGTACTTCGATATGAAGGTAATCCCTACTATAAGAGAGCGCCTTATCTATAAAAACGTTGTTTCTTTCATTTTAATTACATACTGAGCACCTAGAAGGTTTATGTAAGCCAATACAGAACGAAGTATTGTTTTTATTTCGTATTCAACTATTATTATTTCCTTAGTAGCATGGAGGTAACGCACCATAAGGTTATCCGCATTAAACATGCAGTTTGTCATCTCTAAGTGAACATATACATTTTATATATTATAATTACCAACATTAAAAATACTCTCATGGATATAATAGCGAAAAATAAAGTCATCATAAACATAAGTCAATAACCAAAACATATAGCAAAAGCTTTCGGCGTGGATCGAACACGCGACCTCGGGATAGCTGCTAATAACTGCAATCCTGCTCTCTACCACTGAGATACGAAAGCCTGTGTGAGGTTTCTGCACGCTTATTTTGAAATAGATAGAATCTCAAGTGCAATTTCGCTTCGTGGAACCTGCCATTATTTTCACCCTCGGTTGGTAGTTAGTAAATTTGGCAGATTCTTTGATGTTCTAGATCCGCTTTTTGATAGTGTTGCGAGAGCCCCTATTGGTTGTATTCGCCTACTAGCGTCCCCATTTTCTTCACGAGAGGCATCAGAATTTACTTGAAGTTCACGCGAATCCATTCATTCACCATTACCGCGGCCGCTGTGGGGCTCCCTAATGACCGGAAGTTTTCAAGGTTGATTATATGGGATTCTGGGGAAATAACAGAGCTTACCAAGAAGAAAGTGGCATCGTAGATATATTGACCATAGTCAATGGACCTCAGTCGTGGTGGGTTTTAAAATACCTAGATCAAAAAGGCACCTAGTAAGGCAGAGGACTTGTATAGGCGAATTAGCGTATTTAATACTCGGAGTTAGTGAATCCCCGTCGGCGCACTTGCGGTATCATCGGTTTGCGGCCTGCTATATGTTCTTATTCCTAGGTATCATTAGAACTATGTTGGTGCCTACCTAGGTACCTAGGTAGGTAATCCACAACCCCCATCCTAACTGTATAATACCTAGGTACTTTTGTAGGTGCACCCACTAGGGATTTTTAGACTCAATACAATTTGCGAGTAAGCTAATTCTAACAAGGACTGTTAAGTCATAGCAATGATTGCTATCTATAGGCTTGTCGCAGTAACTGGGGATTAACTATAAATAATTGTTTTATATTTGTTCTTGGCTATAGCTAGCTCTTTTTCAAAAATTTCTAGGTACCTAGGTATTCTTCTTGTATTTTTAGTAGCTATCAAGTAGATAAAGGTTTCGCCTACATCAAAAGAATCAGTGAATAAGAAGCTACATACCTAATTTATCTTTATTTGGCATTCTAGAAAATTATGATATAACTTTAAATATCATATAGGTAGGTGACATTTAATACAAATAGGTAAGACTACAATTTCATTTTGTGAACTTATAAATCACACACAAAACGGTTATGTTAATATGCTGCCTGATAGGTACGATTTATAGCACTTACGGCGTGTGTTGGGAAGATATTTGGTTGTCAAGTAGGCCAATTTTTGGAAAAGAGCCAATAGCAATCAAGTAAATTCCTCCCAGCATCGCTAATTTCAAGGACAGAAGCCCCAGCGCAAGACAAACACGGTGCGGTTTTACAGTGTTTTCTCCTTATCGAGATACCATGCATGTTTTGATTGGACTGTTGATCCTCGTTCTTGCCTTACCTGTCACCTACCTACAGTACCTGCCGATTGGCATTTTGAACCTTCAACGTTAGCTCCTTCGTAAACCTTAGGTACTTTCAAGGAATAACCCGATAGGATAGTTCTTTCCTTTAAACTAACATTCGTGATCTTTTTTCCTCCATACGGCAGTAACGAATACGGGGATTAACCAATCTTATTTCAACCTTCAGGCATCTCCACCAAAATATACACGTCGCGAAATCCTAACTTGACCTCTCAAGGCGACATGGGAATACCCTCTATGACATATCCTAAAGAGGATCCTTGATTATACCGATTGAATTAGCGGCCTCAGTAAAATCGCTACGATGGTTGATGCGATGGATATTGATGAACCGAGGGGCACCAAACGAAAAGCCCCGTCCTCAATAGATGAGGGCGCTCCTCACCGAATTAAGGCTAGTTCATTTCCTATTTAATTCGATACAATAAAACTAATCATTGATTCTCTGTATCTAGGCGCTGGACCCAGATGTTGTAAATAAGATCGCCGCCGGCGAGATTATCGTAGCTCCAGTACATGCTTTAAAGGAATTAATTGAGAACGCTGTTGATGCGGGATCCACCTCTCTAGACGTCGTTGTCAAAGAGGGCGGCTTAAAATTATTACAGATCACTGATAATGGTCATGGAATTGACGTAAGTCTTGCCTCACATTATATCCTTGTTGAACTTAGCTTCTCATTATCTTAATAGAAGGAAGATCTACCGATCCTCTGTGAAAGGTTCACCACTTCTAAACTCAAGAAGTTTGAGGACCTAAGCAATATCAGTACCTATGGCTTCCGAGGTGAAGCCCTTGCCAGTATTAGCCACATAGCTCATCTTACGGTGACTACGAGGACGAAGAACTCGGATTATTCATTCCGCGCACATTATGATGGTGGTAAGCTGTCTCCTGCAAAACCTGGCCAATCGGCCGAACCTAAACCTACCGCCGGGCGAATTGGTACACAAATCTCAGTAGAAGACTTGTTCTACAATGTCCCAACACGGCGCAAGGCCTTTAGGTCGCCCTCCGATGAGTACAACAAGATCATTGATATGGTCGGACGTTATGCCATTCATTGCGCCGGTGTCTCCTTCTCTTGCAAAAAGCACGGTGACTCAGGTACCTCAATCACTGTGCCGTCGCAAGCATCCACGATAGACCGCATACGTCAAATACATGGCGGTGCCGTTGCAAGTGAGTTAATAGAATTTACCGCCTCTGACCAACGCTGGGGATTTAAAGCTTCGGGTTGGGCCACAAATGCGAACTACCACATTAAGAAGACGACTCTCCTCCTCTTTATTAACCATCGTAGTGTGGAATCTTCAAACATCAAAAAGGCCGTGGAGCAGACATACTCCGCATTTCTTCCCAAAAATGGACACCCATTCGTTTATCTCAACCTCGAGGTCGACCCCCAACGAGTTGACGTCAACGTCCACCCGACGAAGCGAGAGGTTAATTTCCTGAACGAGGATGAAATTATCCAATGCATCTGCGAAAATATTCGTGACAAGTTGGCGGCAGTAGATACAAGTCGCACATTCATGACGCAGACGTTACTTCCAGGATCTATGCTTTCTGATGCTCCGATTCTGAAAGATGTTAGCAGCCCTGCCGCGAGAACCCCCGGCAGCGTCCGAAAAAAGACGAGGCCTAATGAAAATTACTTAGTTAGGACAGACGCTTCATTGCGCAAAATTACCAGCATGTTCCCGACTGCCCCAGGAACATCGAGCAATGACACGACTGATGCTGGCCAAGAGCCGGTCTATGAAACGACAGACCGTGAGCCGATTCTCTGTCGGCTTACTAGTGTTCGCGAGCTCCGCTCTGAAGTCAGGGATGATATGCATCACGAACTCACTGAAATTTTCGCTAATCATACCTTCGTGGGCATTGTGGATGAGAAACGGCGATTAGCCGCCATTCAGGGAGGCGTCAAACTGTTTCTCATCGATTACGGTCGCGCATGCTTTGAGTATTTTTACCAAGTGGGGCTCACTGACTTTGGTAATTTCGGTACTATCAAGTTTCAACCTGCACTTGATTTACGCGAAGTGCTGAAGATCGCAGCCGAGCAGGAAAAATCTACTGCCACGAGCGATAATGATT